>NC_056623.2:111568040-112301704 GCF_002870075.4 Lactuca sativa
TATTAACCCTAGACATGATTAGATAACTGCCCAGATTTAACCGTAGTATCCCAGCATCCAAATACTTTTGTTGTGCTATATCTGTGACACGGATTTTGTTACGTATGCATACTAGTATACTTTTTACAAAATACTTTATATTTTGAAAATATACTTTTAGTTTAGAGAACTTAGGCCCCTTAGCGTTTATAGTTGTATGCCATGTAAGGTTCGGTATACTTAGTTCGCTATAAACAAGGGCTCTGATACCAATCTGTCACACCCCAAAACCAGGATGGTAGAATCGTTCCGGGGTGGAGGACGTCATGTTTAGCATCACAACCATCGTACAGTAGCAAGCATAGTAACACAACCATTACGATGAATATATATATATATATATATATATATATATATATATATATATATATATATATATATATATATATATATATGAAAAATGTTTACATCAGTCTGAAACTTGTTTTAATTACACCAAAAGTATGTAGAATATAAAAACATGACTCTTATTGCTCTGGCTCCTCTAAATCCAAGAAGTACTTGTCTACCGATTTCCTGAGAATACAAGCAGTTTGAAAGAATATCAACATAAAGCTGGTGAGTTCATTAGCATTTAGTTTCGATGAAAATGTTCTTTGATTCTTTTGAAAAGTGTTCCTCAAGAAAATCCCATATTTTCTTATGAAAAGTAGCGTTGAAAGAGTATCTATTAGTAGAAAATAAACCATCAGTTTTAGCAATGTCGGTGTTATCCTGGGAAAAATCCCATATTTTCCCTAAAAACAGGTTAACCGTCCTAGAGGTAGAGATGCAAGTTTAGAAATCCCTGATTACTATCAGTGTATTTTTGAAAGTAGTTTTATTACAAAAAATAAAACAATGAAGAGTAGAGTCCCTAAACCAAAGTTAGTTTATACTTATTTGTGAGTCATATAACCATGCTTGATATGACCGAGAGACCTTTATAACTTTCTTCAGGCGTTAAGCTAAATGACATTTGTTCACCCCCAGGCATGCCTACCTAACTGTAGCTAGCAGTTTAGGTGTGGGATTATCAGTCCCGAATAGATCTATTCACAAATCTCACGCTCTCCCTCCAGGAGACTCACGTTATACTAAAAGGATTTAACCCTGTACACCTAAGGGTACAGTATTTAAGAAGAGCCTCACAATTCTGTATAATCTAGTTTACAAGCTAGAGACGGTAAAACAGTATTTATCCTTGAATAAATGTACTTTATACTCCAGAGAAAATATATAACATAAACTAAATCTGCCATAGTTTATACATATTTATCCATGAAATATGATTTGGTAGAAACTGCCTAGAGGGTTATCCCAAACTATACCCATTATAGTTTATTAGAGTTGATTATGGAAAATGCTTTGTAAAAACCTTTCTGAAAGTGATGAAGTTAGATTTCCAAATTAAAAGTTTCCTTTATGCTCAACATATTACAAAAGGGATAAAATATACAAATATGTTATTAAACATGGAAAATCATTGGACTGTATTAATAAGTTTAAAACATAATAAAATACTTTGAGTTAACTTGTATTCCCCCCTGAAAACATTAAAAGCACGGAAAATGTAGGGGTATGAACTCACCTTGAGCGAGTGGTTTGATTGAAGGATCGATACGGAAAGTTGGATGTCCAAGTCAAGCCTTGAACACGATTGGATCCTAATTAACACGTAATGACACATAAAAGAGTCAAATGAAGGTATTTAACCACTAAATGTGATGGAGAACCACTCTAGAGACTTGGAACTACTTGCACTAAGTGTTAGGACCTTGTAGGATTGCATGAGGGGGTGTATGGCCACCTTGTGTGTGTGTGTGTGCGGCCATGGGTGTGTGGCCCAAGGGGTGTGCGGTCGTACACTCATGAAAGAAGGTGCCTTTGAGGTGTTCTCAAGGTCCATACTTGTATCTACGAAGTGTTCTAGGTCTATACTCGTTTGTAGTGCAAGTTAAGGGTCCTAGAAGTGGGTTTGTAGACCTAGGATGAGTGTACGGTCGCACACGGGAGTGTGCTGCCACACACAAGGAGTGTGCTGTCGCACAAGGGTGTGTGCGGCTGTACACAGGTGTGTGCGGTCATACACCCCACATGAAGATGTCCAAATTGTCGATTCCAAGGTGCGGTAAGGTTGGGTTCATATCTATCTCGAGTATGGAAGTCAAACTCTCACTTTGAGGGGTGTTTTAAGAGTGTGTGGCCAACTTAAAGGTGTGTGCGGCCACACTCACTTCCAAACATGAAGAACATGACGAATATTGCACACTTAAGGCTTATATAAAGTGGTCTTTCATGGATATCAAGTTAGAGGATAAATTACTCACGTTCTTGAAGATTTGGAGGGTTCACGGTTGAAGAAAACTTAAGAGAATAGTGTAGTGTGCGGCCAAGGAGTGAAAGGAATGAAGGGAAGGGGTTTACCCTTTATATAAGAGTGGGTGTGCTGCCTAGAAGGGAGTGTGCGGCCAAGAGGTGAGTGTGCGGCCGCACACCCATGTGTACGGCCGTATACTCCCCCTAAGGGTGTGTATGGCCCGGTTTTGTCACCCTATAGCTTGCTGACTCTTTCCTAACCTCAACCTTGGCTATGATCAAGCTTAGAATGCTTTAATGAACCCTTAAATAGTACGAGAAGTCAACAGAACAAGTTTAACTTTGATTAAATTGGCTAAGTGTACAAGATAAAAGTTTCGGGTTGTCACAGAATTCCTCAAGCTTAAACAGGGAGGAATGACTGTGAATGATTATGAAACTCAATTCAATCAAAAAGCATGGTTTGCTGCAAAGTATATTCCAACTAAAGACGATAAAATTCAGTTATTCATGGAAGGACTACGGTATGAAATCCGCGATTTCATGGTTAATCGAGATGTTCTGTCATCCGATAAAGTGGTTGAGTATGATCGAAAGCGCGAGCATGAATTAGAGATACATGGTGCCACTCTTTCTGTTCTGAAGCATCCACATATTGATCGAACTATTCCTGCTTCCTCTACTCCAACAGCTCAATCTATTCGATCTGAACCTAGAAAACAAGTGCAATCTCATAATACCCCTCTTGGCCGCGGCAGATCATGTTGGTGCATGTAAATGCTCCACAAATAATGAGTGATTATTAGGTTGTATTTTTCCCTTTATTTTGTATTGTTGGTGTAAATACTCTCCCTCCTATATAAAGGGAGAGTTGGTCATTTATTTCTTTAAGCTAGCTAATCCTTTTCATAGTTAGAGTTACACTTTTCTTACAATGTAATTCTAGAGAGAGAAAGTGGTGGGTTCTCCCCACCTAGAGAGAGTTTCTCTCCCACCATGTTCTTCATGAAATATATTATTATTCTCTCTTGTTCTTAGTCTTTTTTTATGAACTCATAATATGTTCTTCGTGTTCATACTTACAAAAACACGATTAATCTCATGATATATTTCTTTCGCATTCACCGTTCATTATAAAAATGGGTTCCTACAATTGGTATCAGATCCGTACCTTGAAGATCTCACGATTAGTTCAAGGGAACGACTCCCGTTCGGTGATGATCTTGTGATTTTTTCGTGTTTCTGCAAGAAAAATTTTCGGGTTTCTTGCCGGAATTTTTTTTATGAGCTCTTTCTTACTTCTATTTTCTGGGTGATTCTTACTCAATAAAATAATTTGTTGCTGCTGCTGCTCGTTCTATTTTATGCTGGAAGAAGATGTTCTTAAAAGATATTATTTTGTTGTTGTTATAGAAATGAAGAAAAATGGAAGAAGAAATTATTTTTGTGGTCTCTAAAATGTTGAAGATATTCTCCAGGAAGTTCTTTTATTCTTGGATGAGAAGACACAAATTTAATGGACTTATTTTCAAGAGAAGTGGATTTTATTTTTACCTAGCAGCATGGAAATCTCCTTGAGGTATGAAGTTCTTTATTCCTCATTTTCTTGCTATGAATCTTTAATGTGAAGAAATTTGGACGTAAATTGTGTTTGTGAAAAACACTTTGTCCTTTTTGCTCTTTTGGGTAAAGAGTAATTCACTCATATTTACCTTCCCAAGCAAAAACCATGTGACTATGACAAATCCCATCACCTTTTGTCCCCTAAAAATCCTCTGTATACTCTTCCTTTTGTCTTCCCAAGACCCACTTGTTGACTTAAATTCTTTATAAAATATTTCCCTCATTAAAATATGAATAAATGGCCTTTGCGGTACCATTTTTCATGAAAAAATAGCATTTTTCGTCACCTGTTCATCCCTTTCCAGACCCCCGAACCACAGCCAAAAACTGCCTACCGGAGTCCCCTGAGAAGCCTCTCAGCAGCCCTTCTCAGCCCCTTGATCCGAAGTCATCTCAACCTCTATCCACAGCCTTGGTCAGCAGCCATAGAACCGCAACCAAAAAGCCTCTCTTGCCCTTGGTTCGGATCTGTTCCTGGCTTGGACCGCAGCTGGTATCAGCACTCTCACACCGCAGCAGCTTAGCTGCTCCTCGCACCACAGTCACTTGCCTGCTTACGCCTACCGCAACCTGCCTTGACCTGCAGCGCTATTGGTCCCACCGCATTCACCAGACTTCAGATCCAACCCTTCCATCAGCAGCACCTCTTCCAGCCTTCAGCCCCCTCCCTTTCAGCCCCTCCTTCCTTCCTCCCTTCCTCCCTCCTCCTCCCCTTTTCTCCTTCTTTCTCCATATCCCTAATTCTTAGACTTCGCCCCTTTTTTTCACTTAGCTTTTTTAACGTTTTTTTATTCATTTTTTTTCAGTTTTTTAATTTATTTTTTTTCTTTAAAACCAATTATTTTTTTTAACGCCATTTTTTTTATTTAACCATTTTTTTTATCACCAATTTTTTTTAACGCCATTTTTTTATTTAGCCAATTTTTTTAACACCAATTTTTTATTTAGCCTTTTTTTATTATAACCAATTTTTTTTATTAAAACCAATTATTTTATTTAACACCAATTTTTGCCACCACCTACCCATGGATTATCACAGTGGTTATTCATTTCATGTCGGTTACTATTATTTGAAGAATACTCCTACCGCAATCGGACTTCATATTATCTTTTTGTGATGCTTGCACCGCAACGACGATTGATCAACAAAGTTGTTTCGCATTCTTCACATTATGGGATTTTTATGACTTGGTTGCTTATTTTAAGCAAGTGGGCTTTATTTTCTTTGAAGCCACTTCAAGTGTTCCAGCACCGCAGTTTGGATATTTGGATATTATTTTTGGCACAACAGATTTTCTCAGTACAGCTTCAGCAACTATGTCACCCGCCTACTCATGACCGCAAGAGTATTTATTTTACTCTTTCTCATTTCTTATCGAGATCCTTCATACATCTAGGGAGAGCTTCTCTTAGCTCTTGGTATCCGACACTCTCCATCCGATGATTTGCTGATTTTTGATATACGGTCATTGGTCATCAAAAATAGGGAGAGAATATCATCCGGATTTGGTTATTATTGTTTGAGTTTGGATTTTGAAGACTTCTGAAGACGATTATTTCTTTAGTGATGCGATGTGGCACTTATTTTTGGTCTTCACGGATCAAATCTTTGGCATTATTCAATGTTTTCCGATTCAGATTATTTATTATTCGGACTCTACCACAGGATGATTTTGTGTTCACATTTGGTTTAGTTCTTATGGTTTCACGAGTTTGGATTTGTGATATGTTGAAGACAAAGATTATTTTGGCGATGTGATGTGGCACTTATTTTTGATCCTTGGATCAAATTTTTGGCATCGCTTGACCATGTTTTTGGACTCACATTATTTTTATCCGGACTACATTTTATGGATGCTTCACATTTTTAGCAGGTTATTCTTTGAAGAATTCCGGTGTATTATGATTCGAGAACTCAAGATGTTTTTCAGACTTTTGAAGTCGAAGTGTTTCTTTTATTGGAGCTTCTACCTGCTCATGGTGACCTCCTTCTTCGGGTGATTATGACTGGTTTGAAGATTTGGATCTTATTTTTTCTGCTTCATTGGTTGTGCATTGAATCCGAAGACCTTCATTGTTAGAGATTCATGGCCAGTCTCAGACTTCACAGACACTTCAGAGTTTCAGAGACATTTCAGCACTTGAGTTCATTTTATTACCACACTTGCTAGCCGGATTACTGTATTATAGCCATGTATCACTTATTTTATCTCTCATCATTTGTAAGCATTTAGAGAGAGAATGTTGGTGCATGTAAATGCTCCATAAATAATGAGTGATTATTAGGTTGTATTTTTCCCTTTATTTTGTATTGTTGGTGTAAATACTCTCCCTCCTATATAAATAGAGAGTTGGTCATTTATTTCTTTAAGCTAGCTAATCCTTTTCTTATTTAGAGTTACACTTTTCTTACAATGTAATTCTAGAGAGAGAAAGTGGTGGGTTCTCCCCACCTAGGGAGAGTTTCTCTCCCACCATGTTCTTCATGAAATATATTATTATTCTCTCTTGTTCTTAGTCTTATTTTATGAACTCATAACATGTTCTTCGTGTTCATACTTACAAAAAGACGATTAATCTCATGATATATTTCTTCCGCATTCACCGTTCGTTATAAAAATGGGTTCCTACATATCACAATCTTTTTCTCTTCAATCACCATCATGTCGAAATTGTGGAAAGAATCATCTGGGCGAATGCATATTAGAAAAAGGATCGGTAGTCTATTATGGACGTGGAGAAGTAGGCCACATGAAGTCTGTTTTCCCGATTAAAAATGTTACATGCTTTGCTTGTGGTGTTACTGTCCACGAGAAGCGTTTCTGCCCTACTCTTACTAGCCAAGTAGCGGGGAGTCAAGCTTCCGTCCAACAACCAAAGAATAATCCAACTCAAAAGGAGGATGTGCCAAAAGCTAAAGGTCGTGCATTTCAGATTACCACGGAGGAGGCACGTGAAGACCAGAATGTCATGACCAGTACATTTCTCATCAATTCTAGACTTGCTCACATCTTATTTGATTATGGTGCCTCAGATTCTTTTGTGTCTCATGAATTTGTGCATTCCTTTCAAATTTCTTTCTATGCACTCGCGCAACCATTTCATGTATAAACTTCGGGAAGTATATCATTACTTGCTGATAAAGTCTATAGGGACTATGTCATAGAAATTGAAGACTATAATTTTCTTGCTAACCTAATTCCTATATCCTTGCCCAACTTTGATATTATTCTCGACATGGATTATTGTCAAAGAACCGCGCAGAACTCTAGTGCTATGAAAAGATAGTACGTATTCCCACTGAAGGGGAGAATCCTATTTATGTCTACGGTTAACAAAGAATCTTAAAAATCATCTCTTACCTCAAAGCCCGTAAATTCATATCGAAGGGATGTTCTATCTATCTGGCCTATACAGTTGATATCTCAAAAGAGGAGAAGAAAACTGTAAATGATGTTCCCGTTGTTAATGAATATCCTGATGTTTTCCCCGTAGAATAGTCTGGACTTCCTCCGGATAGACAAGTAGAATTCCGAATTGACCTTGTGACTGGTGCTGCTCCGATTGCAAAGACTCCTTATTGTCTTACGCCAGCTAAAATGAAGGGAATGATGATCTAACTGCATGAATTACTTGACAAAGGCTTTATTCAACCAAGTACCTCCCCCTGGGGTGCTCCGGTATTATTTGTCAATAAGAAGGACGGTTCGATGCGAATGTGTATTGATTATCGTGATCTAAATAAGGTAACTATCAAGAACAAGTACCCACTACCTCGAACTGACAATTTGTTTGATCAACTTCAGGGTGTTAGATATTTCTAAAAGATTGATTTGTGATCTGGATATCATCAGTTGAATGTACACGACCCGGATATACTGAAGACTGCTTTTCGTACTCGATATGGGCATTATGAAGTCCTTGTCATGCCATTCGGCCTGACAAATGCTCCTGTTGTATTCATGGATATGATGAATCAGGTTTGTCATCCAATGCATGATAAATCTATCATCGTATTCATTGATGATATTCTAATCTATTCTAAGTCTGAAGTTGATCATGCCATTCATATTCGAGAAGTATTAGAACTTCTTCGAAAGGAGAAACTATATGCTAAATTCTCGAAATGTGAATTTTGGCTTACCCAAATTTAATTTCTCGGCCATGTGATTACTGGTGACGGTATATTAGTAGATCCTACCAAAATTGTAGCCATTCAGAATTAGGAAGTTCCCCGTAATGCTTTCGAAATTCGTAGTTTTTTGGTCTCGCGGGATATTACTGGAGGTTCATTAAAGATTTTGCATGTATAGTTGTACCTCCCACGAGTCTTACACGAAAGGAAGTAAAGTTTGAATGGGGTGAAGCCCAAGAAAAAGCTTTCTCGACTTTAAAAGATCATTTGACTCCTGCTTCAATCTTATCACTCCCAGAATGTGATAATGATTTTTCTGTGTATAGAGATGCTTCAAGGTTGGGACTGGGTTGTGTGTTGATGCAGCGTGGTAGAGTAATAGCCTATGCCTCAAGACAACTGAAAGAGTATGAAAATAATTATCCCACCCATGACCTCGAACTCGTTGCAGTAATATTTGCCCTAAAACTTTGGAGGCATTATCTTTTTGGTACAAAATTCTAATTGTTTACTAATCACAAAAGTCTCAAGTTTATATTCAGTCAGCAAACTTTGAATAGAGACAATAGCGAGCCATGGAGCTTATCAAAGCCTATGACTGTGAAATCCTGTATAATCCTAGAAAGGCCAATGTAGTTTTCGATGCACTTAGCAGAAAGGTTTATCATAATACCGTGTGTTATGTTATTTCCCACACTACCGTAAAGTTCACTATTCTTGATGAACTAAAGAAATGGCAAGTAGAGGCCTCAAAGCCATAAAATATGAAGAAGGAAGGGATGGTACCTTATGTTGATATTTTACTTGATGATCCACGTGGAATGAAAGTATTTAAGAAGCGGATATAGATTCCAAAGATTGGTGGATTAAGAGAGAAGATTTTAGATGAAGCCCATAAGTCTAAACTATTAGTACATCCTGGTATAAGTAAAATGTACTATGGTGTACGAGCTGATTATTGGTGGTCTGGCTTAAAGAGAGACATTGGAAGATACGTGCAAGAATGTTTAGTGTGCTTACAAGTCAAAGCAGAACACCAAAAGCCATACGGGAGTCCAGAAAGTATTAATGTTCCCATGTGAAAATGGGAGGAGCTGTCCACGGATTTTATTACCAAATTGTCGAAGACTGCGAGACAGAATGATAGCATTTGGGTAATTGCCGACCGACTAACTAAGAGTGCATATTTTCTTGCCATGCGTCAAACAGCTCCAATGGAGAAATATGCACAAGTATACTTGGATGAAATTATTGCAAGACATGGTGTGCCACTAAAGATTATTTTTGATCGTGATACTCACTTCACTTCTCATTTTTGGGCTAGTGTTCAACGTGAATTAGGATCTCGGATCGATCTCAGCACAGCTTAACATCCCCAAATAGATGGTCAGACGGAGAGAACAATCCAAACAGTAGAAGATATGCTTCGTGCATGCGTCTTGGAATTTGGTGGTAACTGGGACAAGTACTTACCTCTTGACGAATTTTCATATAACAACAGCTACCACACTTCAATCAAAATGCCACAATATGAAGCACTATATGGACGTAAATGCCATACTCCATTATGTTGGTGTGATGTATGACAGAAAATCCTTGGAGGCGAAATGATTCAAGACACCACTAACAAGATTCAAATTGTACGAGAAAGAATGAAAGTGGCCCAGGATCGACAGAAGTCCTATGCAGAAAGAGGAGACGACCCATAGAATTCCAGTTGGGTGATTTCGTAATGTTGAAGGTGTCCCCATGGAAAGGCTAATTATTTGGGAAGAAAGGAAAATTGAGTCCTAGATTTTTTGGTCCTTTCAAAATCATCCAGAGAATTGGTAAACAAGGATGTCGTTTGGAATTTCCTTAAGATTTGCCAGGTATTCATGATGTGTTACATGTGAGTTATCTGCGTAAATGTTTGAGCATATATGATGAAACAGTTTCGTTATCTGAGGTGAACTTGATAATAAATTAAGATATGTAGAAGAGCCTGAAGAAATCATAAACGAAAGAACGACTGAATTGCGTAATAAAGAAGTAGAGTTGGTGTTTTTCAAGTGGAAACACCATCGAGGCCCAAATTATACTTGGGAAAATAAGAATGAGATAAGAGTGAAATATCCCCATTCGTTTAAATCGTTGTAATTTCGGGGACGAAATCCTCAAAAGGAGCAGGTATTTGTAACATACACATTCAGTTATCGTGTTTTTTTAAATGAATAATATTATATGTTTTTGAGTGTTGAGTTCTAACAACATAGTTTTATGAAGAATTGAATTAACACTATGTTTAGAATCACTCGAAAAGGATTGGAAGTCTTATGAGATTCCGATCAAAAGTCAACTATTGAAATTAATGAAAATATGAAATTTGAAATAAATAAAAATAATGTTATTGAAAGTTGTAGATTATCTCTTTACAAACATTTAGGCGAAAACCTCATCGAAATCCGAGTTATAACGAAGAAGTTATGACCAATCGAAGATCCGCGACAAAACTAGCAAAACACTCTTTAGCGTAAAAAGTGAGTTTTAAATAAACTACTTTTTTAGCTTTAGTGATCTAAATAAAATGCGTAGTATTCATTAAACCGAGAATTTTCATAAAAAGAATGTCAAAATCTGACTTCGTATGAGGAAGTTATGATTTTTTTAAGTTTCGGTATATCAGCTAAAAAACTCGAAATATAGGTCGACTGATTTTTAGCCGACGCAACGTAAACGAGAATCGAAGTTCTCGTCAATAGTAGTACAACGGTACAAAAGACTGACGAAAACAGACATCAAATGAAGAAGTTACGAATTTTTAACGAATTTTTCTGTCCCGGACTATTAAAAATAATAATATTAAAAATAATATCAAAATTAGCCAACAGATTCTAAACGAAAGTTGTAGAGTATAATCTCGCCTATGTGTTCATATAAAGAACGTCGAAAACGGAGCTCGTATGTGAAAGTTATGAATTTTTTAATATTTGGGCACAAAATCTGAAAAGCTTCGCATACTAGGCTCGGACTTAGCCACGTACAAGCCTCGCATACAAGACGCATGTTCGGTCCGTGGCATGACCGAAGTGAGCTACGTCGCCCTTCCCTTGCGAGCTGCCCTGTGTCCGAGCAGGTGAGTTATATGAAGCGTAGGTCCAATCTGAAACCCACACGTGCCCCTCCCCCTCGCAAGTTGTCCAACGCGTGTCCTTCCCTCCTTCCCTCCGGATCCGAAGTCTCGCCTATATAAAGGGAGGTGCGAACCCTCCCGATTTTGGTTGGATTTTTGCATACTTTTTCACCTTAAACCTTCTTTCAAACTATTTTACATCCCCCGAAGCCCCGTGATCATACCTAACACCCGAAAAGCGTCCCAAAGTGCCCGAAGACCCCGATAATTTATCTTTTCGGTTTGAAGCTCAACCCTCGCAAGGCCCGATTTTCAATAAAGCTCCTGATTTTTCATCGAAGAAAGTTAATTATAGAAATGAAGTGCTGCCCAAATTACTATTTTAACCTCCGGTTATTTCACGGTGAGTTCAAATTTTAGGAACAATTTTATGTTATGTGTTATATGTGCAATATGCTTTCCCGTGTTATTATGACAATGAGCTATACCTTTGACCACAAAGTGAATTACTAAGCATCACTTAGGTATTGGTATGTAGCCTTTGACCATGAAGTGAATGAGTAAGCATTACTTTGGCATTGGCAGAATGCTAGATAGGGCTGAAAGCCTGTAAATTCTAGCAACATGTTAACTCACAAATCGTTTATTTTCTATGCCACTTAGGTTGAAGTCTTATTGGTGTATATCAAGTTGAAATTATTGTATCTCATTGACTGTAAATCTTTGAATAAGATCATTTGTTGATATGGAGAGCTTGTCACATGGTTCACATATGCCTTTGTTGTTCTTTGTTCCTCTTTTCTTCTGTCATATTGGTATAGATATGGCATAACGTTATATTGTATCTATTTTTGAACTTACTAAGCCTCACCGCTTATCCCTCTCAGTGTTTAACTATTGTAGGTAATAAGCATCCAGTATAGACACATATTGTTGGAAGATTTAGAATAGTTAATAATATTACTTTTGTATTTAGTGATCGTGTATGTATAAAATTATAATTTCCTGGGTAGTTATGTAATATACTAAAACTTAGTCGGTTTGTATTCAGTCTTTTGTAATTAAGTTATCAATGTAAAATATTGTTTATGAATATGCATGTAGCATCTTTTGGAGTAATATAATGTAGTTTTGGAGAGGGGTTCTCTCAGTTAAGGCTATGAATCAAGAAATGGAAGCATTGTATAGGAATGATAAATGGATAATAACTGATTTACCTAAAAGTAGAAAGCCTATTGGTTTTCGTTGGATTTACAAAGTAAAATATAAGGCTAATGGTGAAATAGAGAGGTATAAAGCTCATCTTGTAGCTAAAGGTTATAACCAAAGAGGTGACATTGACTACGAGGAGAGTTTTGCTCTTGCAGACAAAATTGTTACTATTTGTGTGGTTATTACCTTAGCTGTTAACTATGGTTGGAATTTGTGTCAGTTTGACATTAATAATGTTTTTATATGGTTCTCTTGAAGAGGATGTCTATATGGTTTTACCTCCTGGATATCACAGTAAAAATGACAACAATGTTTGTAAGTTGTTAAATTCATTATATGGTTTAAAGCAGGCTCCACATAAGTGGAATGAAAAGTTGAGTAATTCTTTAGTTAGTTTTGATTTAAAACAAAGTTATAATGATTACTCTATGTTTGTTAAAGTTTCTGGAAACATGGGTATAGTATTGTTGGTATATGTAGATGATATCATTCTTACTAGAAATTATGAGTATGAAATATTAAAAGTAAAAGATTTTTTGAAATCTCGGTTTCTTATAAAATATTTAGGAAAATTAAAATACTTTTTAGGTATTGAAGTTGTGGATGTCCCAATTGGTATTTGTTTGTCTCAAATAAAATATTGTTTGGAGCTACTTCATGATGTTGGTACGCTAGGTTGTAAAGTTATTAAGACACTATAACGCATGGTTCCTGGTACGCATTTAATTATAATTTATTCACTTTTGTAGAGCTACCCGATGAGTTAGGATCCCCAAACTCGTTGTGTAGAAACCAGAATGGACGTGGGATTTTAAGCCACCTACTCGACGAGTTTAGAGCCTCGACTCGACGAGTAGGGCCGCCAGGATGAAACCCTAAGTTCGGGGTTTTGCACCCTATTTAAGCATCCTAATCCCCACTTTATGGCCTCATTTCTAGCCTCCAAGTCTCAAACCCTAGTTTCAGAAACCCTAATGCATTTGTGATCTTGTGAGCCATTTTTTAGTGAACTTTTTGTGTCTTAAAGCTTATGGAAGAAAAAGGAGCTAGAGGATTCAAGGAGAAGATAGTAGATCCAGAGACTTCCTTTCATCCTCATCATTTTTTGGTAATCAAGTCTCTAACTTGCTTAGTAGTTTCTTAGATCTCCTTATTTTCAATTTATTGGGTTTTTGGTCCAAGGAGCTTGATCTTTGGGATATGGACGTCCCAAGTGAGTGAACCATCAGATCTGGAATCATTAAGGGTTATTATGGCATAAAGGTGCAAACTTTATGCCATTGCAGCCCCCATGCAAGCTCTAAGATGTCATCTTGGCCTTTTGAGCCCCAAAAGGCATGCATGGAGGAAAAGGCAGAAGCTTTACGTGTTCAAATGATGTCTAAGGCATAAATATCTGTTTGTATGCTTTAGTTTGGAGTAAGGATGACTTGTGGACCAAGATCTAAGTTCTAGAGAGTTAGGGTTTGAGCCAAACCCGTCAAATGAGGGTATTAACGGGTAAAGTTGGAAACTTTACCCTCAAAAGGATGTTTTCAGTGTGTATGAGAAACAAGAAGCTTAGATCTGAAGTGTAAGGGATTAATCTGCTAGTAAGGGGAAGAGCTCGGGATGACTGCATTGCACACACCATAAATTTTAGCATAGGAGGATTCACTCTGATGTTTTGAGATATGATTTTGATATATTGACAGATGTTATGATATTTTTGAGATACACAATTTATAACTTTTATATGATGAATGATACTTATGGTTTTTACTAATGATTTATAATGAAATTTTTGGACCGTATTTTTGGGATGTTTCAAGTTGGTATCAGAGCCTTGGTTTGAGGGATTCGGATACACTCTCGGGTGTGTCTGAACTCAAACTAAGGACTTTGTATGATAAATTTCAAAAGAAAAGCATTTTTATGAAAAGAATTTTGAAAAGAGAAAAAGATTTCTAAAAGAGAATAGGGTGTGGTGCATGTAATCAGTCGAGCTCAAGTATGTACTCCCAAATTACCCATACAAGTTTATGATATGATATGCTTATGAGAACTACATGCTAGATTAGGGCTAAGGATCTAAGAAGGATGCCTTATGTGCCTGTTATATGTGTATCAACTTTATGAACTGCATGCTAGTACAAGTTAGTCAGTGATATGATGGCTTGATTAGAACATGTTTGATTATGTGTACTTAATGCTCGAATGTTGCCTGCTTTGTGCTTTTAGGAGTTCTAGTTATCTTTAACTAACTAGTAAATGAATATGTTAAGTTACATATTGTGAGGACTAAATAATTTCATAAGGTTAGGTTTAGCTCTATTTAGCAGCTCTTGTTTGAGTCCAACTGTTGTAGGGTAGGACCTCTCATTCGAAGAATTATCTAGTCTTAGTGATATGTAATAGTATTCGCGAGCTCGTTAAGGGGAGATAGCAGGGACTTCTTATGCAGTTGATGGCAGAGATTGGGTTGTTGATTACCCTAGGGAAAGCCTAGGATGAGATTAGTGCATGAAGCAGTAGTAGTAAAAGGGACTTGGTGGAGTCTAGGTAGTTCTTGAGGAAAGTACAGATAGATATGGAAGGTAGTATGGGCCTGTACTACTGAAGGCAGAGGATCCGTACTCGAATCAAGGAAGGCTTATATGAACCCAGGAAACTTGTAGTGTGTGAGATCCCTCGAGTGATGATATGTATACTAATGTTTGTTATGGTGTTCTTTTAGTATGGTGACGCTACGCACTAGACCAGTTGGCACTTCAGGCGCTGGTGAGTGATCAAGCTCGGGCTCTGGAGCCGGATAGTTAGATGAGCAGACGAGAGAGTTCATTTCGTCTGAGGTCATGCACAATATTTTAGAACAGACTCCTGTGATATTCGGTACGATCAAGGAGGGTATCTTGCAGCTTTTCGATGAAAGGCTGAGTGCATTCCGCACTGAGGTGGTGGCCATGATGGGGTCGCGCACGATATTCAGGCAGTTTAGAGCCTGTGGAGCTCCCAAATATCATGGGGCTTAGGAGCCCATTGCTAGCGGCAGATGGTTGGCAAATGTCGCCAACGCCTTTCGCACCAGCAGATGTCCCGAGGGGGACAAGGTTCGACTTGCTTCCTGCCTCCTGAACGATAGGGCACGAGATTGGTGGAAGGAGGTTGGGAGAGCTATTGGTGATGATGTCGCTATTGATGCGATGACTTGGAGTGATTTCTCGGCCAGTTTCAAGGTCGAGTTTGCACTTGTGATCGAGGTACAACAGCTTGCCACGGAGTTCCAGGATCTCCAGCAGACGAATGAGATGGTAACCGAGATCACCGCTATGTTCAGGGAGAAGGCCCTTCTTGTTCCGCAGTACGTGTCGGACGAGGAGATGAAAAAGGCCCGATATCATGAGATGCTTCAGAATGATATCCGCCAGTTTGTGAGCCGATCCAGCTGCAAGACGCTGGAGGATATGATTGTTAGGGAGAGGGAGAGGGAGCTAGATTTAGAGATGGAGAGGAAGAGGAAACCAAATGGGGTTCAGACATGTAGTTCGAGAAAGAAGCCCAAGGTATTAGATCACAAATCGAGGATCCGACAGGGTTGCAGCCGGTGTGGCAAGTGCGGCAAGATGCACGAGGGGGCGTGCAGGGCGGCGAGTTCAGGTTGCTTCAAGTGCGGCCAAACTGGTCATATGAGCAAGGATTGTACTACTACCACCACCACAGCAGTTTCAAATCTGATTTGCTTTTAGTGCAATCAGAGGGGACACAAAAGGGCCCAGCATCCGGGTTTAGCAGCGGCAGGACACGTGGCGGCACCCGCTCCTGCCACATTGAGGATTACAGATGGCCATCAGGGCAGGGCAGAGGTGCCTACAACTAGGAGCAGGGCTTTTCAGCTTACTGCAGAGGAGGCACGTGCAGCTCCTGATGTTGTGACGGGTATGTATTCTCTCCTTATCTCTTTATTTGTATTGATTATCGTTTATGTTTACTTTTTTGTTATAGGATCGTTCTTAGTGAACGGTATATCAGCTCTGGTATTGTTCGATTCGGGGGCTACCGGATCTTTTGTGTCGCTCACACTTAGCAAGTGATTCTTTAGAGCTTCGGGGGAGCTAGATTGCCCACTTGATGTAGAGATAGCGGATGATAGGATCGTTCGGATTGTGAGGGTACATTGAGGATGTACACTACAGTTGTTCGACGAGCAGTTCTCCGTGGATTTGGTCCCCATTCCCTTGTGAGGGAATAAGGTTATAGTGGGTATGGACTGGTTAATCCCCAATGGGGCAGTGATCGACTGCGAGTAGCAGCTAGTGAGAGTTCGGACTCCTAGTGGGCGAGGGTTAGTGATTCAGTGCGAGAGGCCGCAGCGTGGACTAACTTTATGTTCAACAGTGAGGGCGAGGCTCTACCTTCAGTAGAGTTGCGCATGGTATGTCGCCTATGTTATGGATACCCGGGACAAGGGTAAGATGATAATGAATGATGTACCGATCGTGCGAGAGTACCCGGATGTATACCCAGAGGATTTTCCTGGGATACCTCCGGAAAGGCAGGTTGAGTTCAGGATTGACCTAGTCCCTGGTGCGGCTCCAATAGCCAAGGCACCATATCGGTTGGCTCCTCCCGAGATGCAGGAGTTGTCTACGCTGCTGCAAGAACTGCTGGACAACGGATTTATCAGGCTAAGTAGTTCGCCATGGGGAGCCCCGATCCTGTTTGTGAAGAAGAAGAACGGGTCACATTGGATGTGCATAGACTACCGACAGCTGAATAAGGTAACGGTGAAGAACTGTTATCCCCTCCCGAGGATTGATTATTTGTTTAAACAACTATAGGGTGCATCTTGGTTCTCCAAGATTGATCTATGATCAGGTTATCACCAGATGCAAGTCAGAGACGAGGATGTGCAGAAGACATCTTTTAGGACTCGCTATGGTCACTATGAGTTTGCGGTGATGCCATTTGGGCTCACCAATGCTCCAACCGCGTTCATGGACCTCATGAACCACGTGTGCAGACCAATGTTGGACCAGTCTGTGTTAGTCTTCATTGATGACATATTGGTTTACTCCAAGATTCAGGAGCAGCATGAGGAGCACATGAGGGAGGTGTTGGAGACACTGAGGAGGGAGAGACTTTTCACAAAGTTCTTCAAGTGTGAGTTCTGGTTGTGTGAGGTGTAGTTTCTGGGGCACCTTATCAACCAGAAGGGTATTCTGGTCGACCCGGCCTGGATAGAGGTCATGATTTAGTGGGAGGTTCCGAGGTCTCCAACTGAGATTCGTAGTTTTCTTGGTCTAGCGGGTTATTACCAGAGATTCTTCTAGGATTTCTCAAAAATCGTTTTTCCTTTGACCCGACTGACCAATAAGTCAGTGAAATTCTGTTGGGGGCTTGAGCAACAGGCAGCCTTCGAGACTCTCAGATAGCGGTTATGCGAGCCATCGATTTTGACTTTGTCGGAGGGAGTCGATGACTTCATGGTTTACTGTGACGCTTCGAACACAGGCCAGTTGGCCTCGTTTGATTATGCGAGCCATCGATTTTGACTTTGTCGGATCATAGGCCAGGTGGCCTCGTTTCATTATGATAGTCGTGGGTCGTTGACCCTGCATGGAAGGGTGTGGTTTTCGTACTTGAGTGGGGTACGACAGGTTCTAATGGATGAGGCCCACAGTCGAGGTTCTCTATCCATCCCGAGGTGACGGAGATGTATTGGGATCTTCGTCGTGATTACTGGTGGCCCTGCAGGAAGGTCAAGGTTGAGTACCAGCGACCACACGACAAGATGCAGTCGTTAAATATTCATGTGTGGAAATGGGAAAATATCACTATGGATTTCATCACCAAACTTCCAAGGACCGCACATGGAGTAGATTTGATATGGGTCATCGTGGATTGGTTGACCAAGAGTGCTCATTTCATCCCGATCCAGGAGATTATATCGGCTGGGAAGCTAGTCGAGATCTACGTTCGTGAGGTGGTGGAACATAATGGAGTGCTCGTTTTGGTGGTGTCAGACCGAGATGTACGTTTCACTTCCAGATTTTGGAAGCGGTTTCATGACGAGATGATTACACGTCTCCACTTCAGCACCACTTTCCACCCTCAGATGGATACGCAGAGCGAGAGGACGATTCAAACTCTTGAGGACAAGTTGCGTGCATGTGTTTTGGATTTTGGTGGCAGTTGGGATACGTATCTTCCGTTAGTGGAATTTTCATATAACAACAGTTACCACGCCAGCATAGACCGACCTCCCTTCGAGATGCTCTATGGGAGGAAGTGTAGGACCCCAATCTGTTAGGGTGAGGTCGGTCAGAGGGTCATAGGGAGTATGGAGATAGTACACAAGACCACTGAGAGGATCCAGCAGGTTCGGAGTAGGCTCCAGACAGCTCAGAGTCGTCAGAAAAGCTATGTCGACAAGCATTGTTCAGACTTAGAGTTTCATGTGGGCGACATGGTTCTCCTAAAGGTGTCATCTGTTACAGGAAGCGGGGCAAGCTGGCCCCAGATACATCGGTCCGTTCAAGGTGTTGGCTTAGGTAGGCTGGGTTGCTTACCATTTGGATCTTCCAACAGAGCTTAGCCAGATCCACAACACTTTCCATGTTTCTCAGCTACGGAAGTGCTTAGTGGATGACTCATCGATTGTGCCTCTAGAGGATATTCAGGTTGATAACAGCCTGAACTATATCGAGAGACGAGTAGCTATTATTGACAAGAAGACGAAGGAGATAAGGAATAAAAGGGATGACTTGGTGAAGGTGCAGTTGCAATTGCAGCACCACAAGGGTTCAGAGTGGACTTGAGAGCCCGTGGAGGAAACGAGGGAGCACTACCCGGAGTTGTTTCCCGATGAAGCAGACTTCGAGGACGAACTCTAAGACAATTGGGGAAGAATTGTAATGTCTAGCTCCTGGTACGCATTTAATTATAATTTAGTCACTTTTATAGATCTACTCGACGAGTTGGGAGCCCCAAACTCGTTAAGTAGAAACCCAAATGGACGCTGGATTTTAAGTCACCTACTCGACGAGTTGAGAGCCTTGACTCGATGAGTAGGGATACCAAGATGAAACCCTAATTTTGGGGTTTTGCACCCTATTTAAGCATCCTAATCCCCACTTGCTGGCCTCATTTTCAGCCTCTAAGTCCCAAACTCTAGTTCATAAACCCTAATGTATTTGTGAGCTTGTGAGCCATTTTTGAGTGATCTTTGTGTGTCTTGAAGCTTATAGAAGAAGAAGAAGAAGTTTTTAGATAAGGTGTCTAAGTCCATAACTTATTTGGTATATACTTGACCCGACCCGGCATGGTCCATTTGGGTTGCACTTCACCCGAACTATTTATGGATAATTTTATGAGAGTTATACACATATGTTTATTAATATATTGTAAGTTATAATATATTAATATGAAGTTATTTAATTAGTCTTAGTCTTAAATTAATTATGAATTAATTTAGAGATTAAAAGGAAGACTAATTAAATTGTGGGCTATTGTTTTTATATGGTGTGGGCTAACACTCATTTGTTAATGGGTTAGGCTTATATAGAAGTCCATGGATGATCCATGGAGCTTTTAATCCATGGATCCTTGGAAAAGGAAAGGTCATGGGTTATTAGGGTTTCACCCTAACCATGCACACTATATAAGCATGCTTATGTTGCATGAAATAGGCCACTAGGTGTGTGTTTGTGTGTGGGCCGAATTTCTAAGTGTGTATACACTCTCTCGAAGTTTTCCAAGTGTTTGTGGTGATTTGTGATTTCCATTTGAGGCATTCACACTATTGGTGCTTGGCTCTCAAACTCCAAGGAATCAAACTCATCAAAAGGTATGTAATCTTATCTAATTCTTTTATGTTTAAAAGTACCCCATGCCATGTTAGATAGGTTAAGAACCTTGGAAAATTATTATTTTGCATGTATTTAGACAAACATAGATCCAAGGTTTATTAGGGTTGCATGCACACTTAGGAAGTGTTAGATTGCTCAAAACCCAACAGAAGCTAGAGGATTCAAGGAGAATATAGTAGATCCAGAGACTTCCTTTCATCCTCATCATTTCTGGTAATCAAGTCTCTAACTTGCTTAGTAGTTTCTTAGATCTCCTTATTTTCACTTTATTGGGTTGTGGTCCAAGGAGCTTGATATTTGGTATATGGACATCCCAAGTGAGTGAACCATTCGATTTGGAATCATTAAGGGTTGTTATGCTATAAAGGTGCAAACTTTATGCCATTGGAGCCCCCATGCAAGCTCTAAGATGTCATCTTGGCCTTTTGAGCCCCAAAAGGCCATGCATGGACGAAAAGGTAGAAGCTTTACGGGTTCAAATGATATCTAAGGCCTAGATGTCTGTTTGTATGCTTTAGTTTGGAGTATGGATGACTTGTGGACCAAGATCTAAGTTCTAGAGAGTTAGGGTTTGAGCCAAACCCGTCAAATGAGGGTATTAATGGGTAAAGTTCGAAACTTTACCCTCAAAAGGATGTTTCCAGTGTGTATGATAAACAAGAAGCTTAGATCTGAAGTGTAGGGGCTTAATCCGTTAGATGGCCCAAACAGACAGAGGAACTCGACGATTTGAGTCGGGTTGTCCCGATTCTGAATATGGTAGAACTCGACGAGTCTGAGGATGACTCGAAGAGTTGACTCGCTCAATCACGACTATGACTCGACGAGTCAGGGGGATGACTCAATGAGTTGGATGGCAATTTCAGGGTTTTTGAGTTATAGAACTGAGCGAGTTGATAGGTCAACTTGGCGAGTTGAGTCAACCAGAACGTTGACATTGACCAGAATGTTGACTTTGACCAGGGGTAAAATGGTCACTTTACCCTAAGAAGGATTTTAAGATTTTGACTAAGTGTTATTGTGATAATGATAGCCGGGGAGTCACTGGAGCAGCCGTCAGAGATTCCTCACATGAGATTTCACAGTTAGCTTACGAGGTGAGTTTTCCTCTAGTAGGAACGGGTCGAAGGCACCAAATTCGGCCCGTTTATGTATGTTAGTATGTTCTGGATTATGGTCCATTATCGAGCGGGGCCCGATGTAGGTTTATATGTGAAAAAAGTTGAAATTGTTGTTGTCTGGCTGATGAACTCGCTGAGTCCATGGGGGGACTCGCCGAGTTCATGTGTAAGTTCATCCTAGTCGGCGAGTAGGAGCCTCAGAATGCAGAATTTCGACTTTTGCTGCTGGAAATGGAGTAGAAACATTACCCTAAACTGTTTTGGTGTTTTAAAACTTGTTTTAGTTGGTGTAGTGGTTGTTCTAATCCATTTACAATAGCATATATCAAAACTTCATGCTTTGTATGTGTTCATATAATTCTTGAAACTTTGATAATCATGTTCATGTTCTTATGAATTTAGAAGATGATAGCAATTATTTGCGGAATTGTTTAGGATTAATTCTTGATCATTTATGTGTTCTAATTGAGTCCATAATTTGCCCTCAAGTTATGGATATCCAAAGGCCACTTTTTTTAAACACACATTTACAACACATAAGTTACATGAAAATGAAGAGTCTTCATTTTATGAACCTTTAATTCATAAGTTATGAAATGAAAAGTTTTGGATAGTTACAAAACTTGCCCTCAAGTTTTGGAATTTGTAAAGTTTCACACACTTTAATAAACTTTAATTCCATACCCTAGAAGTTTTAAAAGTTAAAATTCTACCCTTATACTATTATAAGATTAACGGTTAATAATTATATATATGTATAAGATTAAGTCGTTTTACCGTTAGTAGGCCTCATTCACGAAGCCGATCTATAAGGGGGGGATAAGGTTGTTGCCTATAAAATGGCAGCTTAATGGGTGTCCACTCTCACCCACTGCTTCCTTGATCGGTGGAGGGTCGTTAGCCGAACGGGTAGGACAATGACTTTAAATCCTTCATTAAAAGTATAATGATTATTATAAAGTAACTAAATATTTTTAATTCCCAATCTTAGTTACTTTAGGAAAAATGTGAACATGGTGCTAGCCCATGGAATTCACACTTTGTACCTTACCAAGTCGTTGGTGGAACGTGTGTGGTTAACCGGCACATTGATTAGGTGATAATATTAAGGGTACCAAGTGAATTAGAATGGTTATTCACACCTTGTTTTGTGATCCTCGGCATCCCAGTCACAAAATTTGAGAGGGCACACTCGAGATTGAAACATGCCATTGAAAAGTTCAATGAATCTCAAAAGATCTAGGAGTTTCAAATCCAATTAAAACCTAATAAATTTTTCATTTTTCATGGTGGAAATTGGTGAATCGTCATTCGCCTACCTTCAAATATTCTATAGCTTGGATTACAGCATCCCTCTTCCAAGTTATAAAATATTGTGTTGGATCCTAGCCTTAATATTTCATATTGGGTGTTATATTAATGATTTTGAATCAACTAACTTGTTTTTCTCCCATTGAAGATGTCTGGTTCAGATAACTATGATCTTCCCAAATCGCTTGGAACAAGCTTTTCTCTTAAAGATGATGTCCCTAAACATCATGCTTCTCTTCCTCCACCTCCTATATTTATTTTCCCTAACCCACAAGTTTAAGGTCACTTAAGCCCTATTGGCAAGCATAGTCTATGTGTGCTTACATCTTGGAGATAAAGTCACATATTGACAAGCCGGGAGAGTTGGGTGTCAAAGTCTTGTGAAAGTTGGATATTCAATCACTTTCTTAGTAACATAGTGAGTCCCTTTGGGACTACTATGAGATAGACTATGACATGACCCTTAATGATCTTATCTATTTGCTTGGTGCTGCGGAATCAGCAATGATTTGGAACACTAGTAAAGCAAATTTTGTTAGAAGATCAACTTCCCAAACTTTAAATGGACATTGACAATGGTAGCACTGGATATCTAGAAAAGGATTTGTCTTCCCAATGGAAAGGGATCGGCCATAGTCACCTCGGTTGACCAAATGGTAAAGAGAAAGGCTAAGTCTGAGATAGTCTCATGTGCCATTACCAAAGGGTCCATATGTTTTATTACCAAAGGGGGGGGACACTAATTGCAAAGCTGCCATATTTACCTGAAAGATCATAAGATTGATCAAGTCAAGAAGTTTGACTCTACTTCAGTTAAACTCCACTGACTAACCCTATTAAGTTCCTATTTGGAGATTCTTATTACATAATGTGAATGGGTCACATGTTGATGTTTCTAAGAATCAAAGAAAAGATAGGAAGCTTAAAGGAAGTATATGTTGATTCTGATTGCGAAGATGGGTTTCGATCGCATGGTTCGGTGATCAGAATTTTGAGCTGTTGCTTGAGAGTTATGATATATTACTTAGGAATAGATAACAACAAGGTTTTCATATGGATTGTAAGGATAAGTTTTTCCGCAAAGTTTAAAAAAAAAAGGATTTTAATTTTATTTATTTTAAAAATATCCTTACAATGGCATTTGTGAAAAATTGTTGCTTTATGTTTCCAGTAATAGCAATATTGGAAAGTGGATTTGATTCTTTCATTTGTGGTAGTGTCTGAATTTACCAAATGAGGAAAGGTTCTCATCACCCAAGTTTCAATTGGACCGAAACTTGGAATCATACAAGCTGTATCGTATGATGGATGAGAATTTTCATCTTTGGAAAATTAAGACTAATTCATTATGTGAACAAGGATAGGACTAAAGGGATCGAGTACACATGCTTGTGCACTGGTCAAGTCCGCCACAATGATTGATAAGACTATTCGTCATGATTTGCTAAAGCTTAGTAAATATGGTTATACTTACAAGTTTAAGTATAATTCTGAAGCATTGAAAAGTTTTCAATGTGTGACAGAACGAATGGGAAAGAATCAAATTAGGCAGAAAGATAAAAGTTTCTCAAATCTGAAAAGATGGGAGAGTACTTTAGTATCATGTTTTATGATCATCTTAATGATTAAGATACCATATCACAAATTCATACTCTAAGGACATCTTAGTGCATTGTTATGACTAAGAAGAGGGGTCATGAATTGTTGGAATGGTTAAAATCAAGAAGATGAATCATACTTCATTCCAAAACAACTCTTAGAGTCATACTCCAAGATTGTAACATTGAGTGACATAAAGTAAGGTTTAAAACACTTATCAAATGTAGTGTAAAATGTTTTCTACTCTTGTACATTTGAAATTGGTAAGTTGTGATGTCTTGGATGAGACAAAGACCAACTAAGACCAATTGTGTGAAGTGTTAGTCTTGATAAAGAATCCGCACTATCCCTTGAATATTTGTTTTGTCAAGGAATGGTCCTTGACTAGGGAAACTTATATGTCAAGAGGATAGTGGGAGTCTTAAAGATCCTGAAAGGATTTCAAGATTTAATCAAGAGTAAAACCTATAGTTCATCACTAGCACACGACTTAAGGTTTGCAACCTATCGTGTTGACATAATTCTTATTTCTGTGCCTACTTCAAATAAGTTGAATATGCATGTGAGTTATCAGAGTTCAACTTGGAAGCAATGGTGGGCTTTTGTGCTACCAAGTGGCAAGAAATTAAGATTGAACAAGTTCAATCCATATGAGTTTGAATTTGTCTCTAACCTTGTGATTATGGTTTTGACAAATTCACATGGATAGGAACTCATACACCATAAAATCTAAGTGTCATAATGTTTCTCTCCGATTCATGAGAATGATGATGAGGAAACGCTTTCACTAAGTAGATTTTAAGTAGATAGCAATTGTGATATTTGCATTTTCAAAAGTCGTTAGTGGAGCGTGTGTGGTTAACCGGCACACTAACATGGACTTGTGAGAAATGGCAAAGGACTAATCAATTGAGACTATGATTACGGCATCCCTTTTCATAGTTCTAGAAATTGTTTAGACACACAAGTGAGCTATCTACGGAAAGGTGTATGAATCTAAATTTTAGAAGTCCAACCGATTTCTGAATACATGTCAAAGCTAGTGGGAGCATAAGTGTTATGCTAATAATCATCATGTTAGTGGGAGCATGATAATTGTGATTACTATTATTGCAAGCTAGCAATGTTAATTATAGAAAAACAAAAGTTTCAATTCGTGAAGTTGCAAGGGTTGAAAAAGTCGTTTTGCTATAATTAAGGGAGAGGAAATTATACTTCATTTCAATTCTAGAAGCTTAGATTGAGATTTTAATCATCTTTAGTCAAGGACATATATATGAATTTTATGTCTGAATGGTTCGACTTAAGGAAATTTATATATGTATTGTGTTCTCAAAATTCAATTATGACTACGGCATCCCTCTTCATAATTAAATTTGAGAACATGGCAAATAAAAAATATTGTAGCAAGAGACTGGTCTAGTATCATGTCTTTATGTGAGACATCATGAATCGTGTCCCATATGCTTCGGATATAGGATCGATTTCAGGTGCTATAATATTCATCCTTTCTAAATTTTCCAAATGCTCAGGGCATTTAGAAGGGAAAAGTCTAGAACCGGATATGACTAAAGTGATTAAGCAATTGTTGAGGACAATCTGAGGTTTGCCAAAGATTGGTTGCTCAGGGACATTTGGAAGTATAGTGTTAATTTTGGCAGGACCATATTGACATTTTCTGAAAAGAGGCAACTCTTGTTCAGAAGTGATAGTCAAAATGGGACTATGGAAATGTCTCCATAGATGGAAGTTATTCAATCTGTGTAAGATTAGAAAACCTTAATGCAAGAAGGATGTTCAAAGCAATGTACTTTGAATATGAGACTTCGTTTCCATAGAACTGATCTTCTTTGGAATACTCTGTAATGACTGATGACAAGGTTTTGGTGACCTTGTGCATAATCATTATGAGAGGATCAGTGCATATAAGTTTAAAATCTAACAAATTTTTGGTAAATGGTAGGAATTAGGAATTCATACATTTACAATAAGAATTTGGGATTGTGAAATGAGTATCATTGGAATCATGTTCAATTGATCTATTTCACAAAGTAAAGATCATAGACAAACATAGTGTGCATACTAGGAGTATGGCATAACTATTGCTTAGAAAAAGAAAGTGTACATGCTAGGAGCATGGGATAACTATTGTTTTATTCAAGTATTAAGTTGATTATTTGAAACATTATACAATGAATAATGTGTAATCAATATGGTGATAAATAAAAGGTGGTTTTATTTATATTCAAAACGGTTCTGAGACCATATTGGATTCGATTATTATTGTGTTTCACTTTGCATGTTTTGACTTCCATAATAGCTAGGTTATTCTTTCGAATGACTAAGTTATTTAAACACTCCACAGTCGTTCATATGTTGGAAGTAGGTATGAATTAAGACTGTCATGAATCGAGGTTGTAGATGGCTAAATGGGTTTAGACATAGCAATGCTTGCTACAACATTCATGAGTGCTCATAAGTTATGAGTATTGGAATAAACCCACGCTCACTTGTATCACTTCATGGAATTTATCTTGAGTGATCGTGAGACGATAATATCATATAAGTCTTCAAACCTCGAGATATGAGTTGTTACCTATGAGTTGGTTGTGCATTGATTGCACGTAAACGTATCAGTAACTTGATGTTATAAAACGTGCCTTTGTGTACAATTCAACAAGTAGTAGAACAAGCATATGAGTCGAAGTTTATCTGTTCCTTCTAGAAATAGAAGCGATATATGGGCCCCTCGATGATTTTGTGTTGACCCATGTACCGGGCCCGGTCAGAACTAAATTGATGTGTTTAGTTAAGTTCTTTGTCAAACAAATCGGAAATCGAGAAACAACTGCCAGACAATAAGCAAGACATAGTTCCATGTGTTTGTCCGGCTGATATCATGAGAACAGAGGATTATATGATCACTTATCTAAAATGGCGCTTCATAGTTCAACAGAGTTTTCGAGAGCTACGATTGCTGGTTGGTTCCTGAAGTAATATAGGCAAATACAGTTATTAGACTTATCCAAGTGGGAGTCTGTTGGATAAGGTGTCTAAGTCCATAATTATTTGGTATATACTTGACCCGACCCGGCATGGTCCATTTGGGTTGCACTTCACCCGAACTATTTATGGATAATTTTATGAGAGTTATACACATATGTTTATTAATATATTGTAAGTTATAATATATTAATATGAAGTTATTTAATTAGTCTTAGTCTTAAATTAATTATGAATTAATTTAGAGATTAAAAGGAAGACTAATTAAATTGTGGGCTATTGTTTTTATATGGTGTGGGCTAACACTCATTTGTTAATGGGCTAGGCTTATATGGAAGTCCATGGATGATCCATGGAGCTTTTAATCCATGGATCCTTGGAAAAGGAAAGGTCATGGGTTATTAGGGTTTCACCCTAACCATGCACACTATATTAGCATGCTTATGTTGCATGAAATAGGCCACTAGGTGTGTGTTTGTGTGTGGGCCGAATTTCTAAGTGTGTATACACTCTCTCGAAGTTTTCCAAGTGTTTGTGGTGATTTGTGATTTCCATTTGAGGCATTCACACTATTGGTGCTTGGCTCTCAAACTCCAAGGAATCAAACTCATCAAAAGGTATGTAATCTTATCTAATTCTTTTATGTTTAAAAGTACCCCATGCCATGTTAGATAGGTTATGAACCTTGGAAAATTATTATTTTGCATGTATTTAGACAAACATAGATCCAAGGTTTATTAGGGTTGCATGCACACTTAGGAAGTGTTAGATTGCTCAAAACCCAACAGAAGCTAGAGGATTCAAGGAGAATATAGTAGATCCAGAGACTTCCTTTCATCCTCATCATTTCTGGTAATCAAGTCTCTAACTTGCTTAGTAGTTTCTTAGATCTCCTTATTTTCACTTTATTGGGTTTTGGTCCAAGGAGCTTGATATTTGGTATATGGACATCCCAAATGAGTGAACCATTCGATCTGGAATCATTAAGGGTTGTTATGCTATAAAGGTGCAAACTTTATGCCATTGGAGCCCCCATGCAAGCTCTAAGATGTCATCTTGGCCTTTTGAGCCCCAAAAGGTCATGCATGGACGAAAAGGCAGAAGCTTTACGGGTTCAAATGATATCTAAGGCCTAGATGTCTGTTTGTATGCTTTAGTTTGGAGTATGGATGACTTGTGGACCAAGATCTAAGTTCTAGAGAGTTAGGGTTTGAGCCAAACCCGTCAAATGAGGGTATTAATGGGTAAAGTTCGAAACATTACCCTCAAAAGGATGTTTCCAGTGTGTATGATAAACAAGAAGCTTAGATCTGAAGTGTAGGGGCTTAATCCGTTAAGATGGCCCAAACAGACAGAGGAACTTGACGAGTTGAGTCGGGTTGTCCCGATTCTGAATATGGTAGAACTCGACGAGTCTGAGGATGACTCGAAGAGTTGACTCGCTCAATCACGACTATGAGTAACCAGGGAACTCGACGAGTCAGGGGGATGACTCAATGAGTTGGATGGCAATTTCAGGGTTTTTGAGTTATAGAACTGAGCGAGTTGATAGGTCAACTTGGCGAGTTGAGTCAACCAGAACGTTGACATTGACCAGAATGTTGACTTTGACCAGGGGTAAAATGGTCACTTTACCCTAAGAAGGATTTTAAGATTTTGACTAAGTGTTATTGTGATAATGATAGCCGGGGAGTCACTGGAGCAGCCGTCAGAGATTCCTCACATGATATTTCACAGTTAGCTTACGAGGTGAGTTTTCCTCTAGTAGGAACGGGTCGAAGGCACCAAATTCGGCCCGTTTATGTATGTTAGTATGTTCTGGATTATGGTCCATTATCGACCGGGGCCCGATGTAGGTTTATATGTTTTCTAGGTTTCAATCCGATGTCGGGGCGGTACCCGAAGAATGTTAGTATTCTTGGTGTCTTTGTGATTCTTGCATGTGTTTGTATTTGTATGATTTCGGACTATGGTCCGATGCCGAGGCAGTTCCCACGGAATATATGTATGCTTTCAGATTTCGGTCTGATGCCAAGCGGGGCTCGAGGAAGGCTTATATGCCTATAGTTAAGTGATTATGCTCATCTTATATTGTTATGTGTATTAGTAGTTATGCTCGTATATATACCGAGATTTGCTCGATGTCGGACGAGGCCCGATGCCGGGCGGGGCCTGATGTCGGACAAGGCCGATGTCAGGCAGTGCCAGATGTAGCAGGGCGGAGCCTAATGTATGTTATATGTGTTTATGTGTATGGTATGATGTGGAGTTGGGGACACTCACTAAGCTTCATGCTTACAGTTTTCAGTTTTGGTTTCAGGTACTTCCGCTAGTAAGGGGAAGAGCTCAGGATAACTGCATTGCACACACCATAGCTTTTAGCCTGGGAGGATTCACTCTGATGTTTTGACATATGATTTTGATATACTGACAGATGTTATGATATTTTTGAGATACACGATTTATGACTTTCATATGATGAATGATACTTATGGTTTTTATTAATGATTTAAAATGAAATTTTTGGACTGTATTTTTGGGATGTTTCAGACTCCTCTTGAGTCAAATATTGTTTTTGATAATAACAATGATGTTTTATTAGAAAATATAATTGGTTTTCAGAAACTTGTTAGAAAACTTATTTACCTTAAATCGGTATATGCATAAACCCACTAAAGCTCATCTACAAGTTGCAATGAGGTTGTTAAGGTATCTAACACTCAGTCCTGGTAAAATGTATTAGTTATTTGAAGTCTTAATCTGATTCTCTTTTGTTAAAAGGCTATTCAAATGTTGATTAGGCTAAGGGACTTTTCTCTAGAAAGTTTGTTAGTGGTTATGTGGTTTATTTTGGTGATTCTCTTATTTTCTTGGAGAAGCAAGAAGTAGTCTACTGTATCTCCTTCGACCATAAAATCTGAATATCGGGCTTTGGGTTCATTGTCATGTGAACTAATTTGGGTTTTGAAAATTTTATATGATATTGGTTTTAAGAGTGCTGTTCCAGTAAATATATTTTGTGACAATGATTATGCCATTAAATTGGCTATGAATCTTGTTTTTCATGATAAACCAAACATTTTGAAATTGATCATAAGAGAAAAAATTGTTAAAGGAGTTGCTAAATTGATTAAGATTGGTTCTTCTAATCAGGTTGCAGATATGTTCACTAAGTCTCTTGTGTCTTCACAACATAAGATTCTTAGTGATAAACTGTGTTTGATTGATCATTTTTCTTCTAAATAATTGTTTTCAAAATGGTTAGCTTGAGGGGGACTGTTAAAATAAATAACATTTTACACTAACATTTTGGTATCTTTTAATATTTGGATATATTTTGTAGTACTTGTGGTTAAAAGGTGTTGCAGGTTTATTTATGAAGTGTTGAGTGGGTTGGATGTATATATCACAAGTTCACCCAGGTTTACACACGGATCTTAGGATCGGGTGTGACCCTGGTACTTAAGGCTTGGACGACTGAAGGTGGAGTCATAATTCACTCGATCAGTTTACCTTCACTCTCGTTCTCTCTCAGTTCACGTATACAGATTAGGGTTTGTTCTAGGGTTTGAAACAAGCTTTTGTTTGTTCTTATATATATATATATATATATATATATATATATATATGTTAGATTAGGTTAAGGGATTCATTTTGAGAGTAGTTTAGGATTGTTGTAGTGAGGTTTCTATGTAAATACGTAAAAACCACCTATCTATTAATCCTAAATTGATATAATAGATCGTGATGTTGGGAAATTGTGTTTTTACAAGTTTTTACAATCTCTTAGCTCATATGTAGTTTAGAAAGATTAAAACAACTTAGAAAAAAAAATCAATTTCATGAAAATAACTTCAAATATGGATTTCCACCCGTTTTAGGCTTTGGAAACTCTAAAATTACATTTATTTTCCCAATCAATTTATGAATGAAACTATAGAAGCAAACTAGCAACTTGAGAAGTAAGACTAAGCATAAAACATCAATCAAACACATATAATATGGTTTGATTTTTGGATTGGATGTCTTTAACTTTAATTCTAAGAGAAAATGGAGATGAATTATACCTCTTTAAGTTTCTAGCTGTGCTTTATACCAAAGCTTCAAATGTTACTTCAATTCTTCGTCTAGATTATGAAATCTACATTGATTCTCTCTCCTTTTCCAAATATCGTTTTGAACAAATGGGGATGAAAAGAGAGATGTCTAGCTTTTATCTTTTGCTACTTATCAACAATTACCCATAACTTCCTTTATTCTTAATTTAACAACAAATAAAAACATAAACAACTAGTTCTCCTTATATATACCTTTCTAATCCTTTCTCACAATATTTCTACCCATTTGGTTCATAATATGCTAGTTTCTCAAATACTACGTTTTTTCACAATTTACCAAATTAATCCTTAATTTATATATTTCTTAAATTAATTATGTAAATCTTATAAATTATAGATTTTCCATTCAAACTAGTAAATAAAATACATTGTTATTATTTATGTGTTTATTTCATCATTTGATTTGTTAGTTTATTTATTTATTTACTTAACAAAATTTAATTTTATCCCTAAAAAAAGATGTTACTATTTTAAGGTTAAAACAGATAGGATTATATTTTTAATAACTAAGGTTTCCTTGTTTATATGTTTTTTAAAATATTTTTTTATTTTTAATATAATTATTATTTTAATTTATAAGAATTATTATATAAGCAGTTATTTTTTATTTGTCACTTGTAATAGAAATGTAAAATATTCATTTATTTATATTCAATACAATTAATTTAGAGATAAAATAAAGATACATAAACCTTTTATATCCCCTGTTATAATAAAAGTGACTTTTTATTCTTACGTGGCGTCTTCTCCATCTATCAAAATTTCAAAGTAAAATACCTGATTTACCCTTCAGTTTTAAAAACAGTTTTACGTTATCTACTCATCTGTTTATTCCTTAAATCACACCTCTGTTTGCTCCAATTTTACATTCTTGATTTTGGAAACTAGATACCTATTCAAATTAAAATAAACATTCGATTCCTATCTACTTTTGTCCAAAAATCGCTGCTCATCGTTAGATGGTTTAAGCATCGGTTTTGATTTTCGGATTTTGGAACTCAACCGCTTCATTCCAAAAAGGTCTCTCCATACTTTTCTCTCGACAAGATTTTAGGGTTTTGGATGTTATTCATGGTTTCCATCAATCTCATCTTCTATTACTGGCGACATAACTCCCATCCATCAACAAAACCTTTTCATCTTTGTGGAGTTTTGGGTTCATCTTCTTTAAGATCCACTTAATGGTGGTTTGAGGGTATTTATTTGAAGTTGGGGCAGATATGAGGTATGAATCTGGATCTTCGACTCGATTTTGATTTTTATTTGTATGAATCATGATTTTTATTTGTATCTTTTACTGTTTAGAAACTATGTAATTGTATATATGCATTTTCAAGGTCTAAATGATAATAATGATTGAGATGGGAGCTTATCAGACTCGGAATTGGTTCAATTGATTTGTAGGGTTCTAGCTTGTCTAACAACTATTTTGGTGATCAAGAATACAGGGATGATTGGAGTGAGAAAGTGTATAAGATCAATTGAATTTTTAGAGAAGTCTTTCCTAGGATAAAGTATATGAGGGATTTTTTATGTTTATTAAAAAACTTACTAACAGATAGGCTCTTACTTGATGTTGATTATTTGACTTCTGTGACCAAAGGACCAATGGCCTAGCGGTATGGAGTGACCATCTCATATGAGAAGTCAGGGATTCAAGTCTCGATGGAGACATAGGTGGTTATTTAGGACTAGATCGATTAGTTAGTTTGCCATTTCAAAAAAAAATTGACTTCTGTGAGTTTGCATTTTACTCTTTGCAGTTGAGACTGCTTTGAAGAAGAGAAGATGAAAGAGATGTTTGTTAAATTGTTGTTTGGTGAAGTCATCTCTTAGAAGGACAAAGGGGGTGAATGTGTAACCATGTCTAGGTCTTCCCACAAATTTGACTCAGAATTGGGTCATATTCACTTTTATAATATCTTATTCCATCTATTATTAGTGACCAACACTTTTATTTTTCTTACTTTTTGTCATAAGTAGACAATTTTAATTTAAAGTTTGGTTATGTATACTATCATGCAGTTACTATTGAGTGTAGGTAGAGGAGTAGTGATGGAAACTCAATAAATACCTTATGTATCGATTTGGATTTTTCGTTATGTGACTCCTGTCAAGTATAGCAATGAGATTTTAGTGTTAATGAGTTCAAAAAATTTATGATTTTTGTTTTTATTTTGTTTTTCTTGTGGATGATGGGCTTGGTCATTATAATATTGACATGTCTTTGTTCTCATGTGCAGGTGAGTAGTGTGTAGTTCTTAGGTGGTTGGGGATTTGGGAAAAGAATGTGTAATTGGGAAGGATAAAAGTGCACAAAACTTGAGGTTTAATTGAAACATGTTTTATCTATTAAACATGTGATCTACTGTGTATTTCTTCAACACTATTAATGTGTTTAAACTTATATTATAAATTTGGATTTTCACTTTCATATTCAATTTTATATTTATTATACTATATTGTACAAAACATTGTAATTTTCATGATTTACTGCCTTTTTTATTTTTGCTATAAAGTTTTATAGTTCATTCTACAAAGTAAAACAATTTAATCATTAATCTATATATAAAAATGTCATTCATATCTTCTAATAATTTTACATAATAATTTAAATTAAGGGTTATACACTACCGGTCAAAACATATAGCTTTGTACAAAAATAAATGTTTGCGAATCTATAATTAATGATTATGTTTTTTAAAATTTTATTGTTGTTTTCCATTATTACCCGTATCTTCTCCCTCTGTCATCCCAAGGTGAAATGAAAGTCTTATAGGGTTTTTTTAACATCTCGGCATATTATGACTAAAGTTTCAGGATGAAAAAATAACGACAAAATTGCAAAAATGGTCCCTGTGGTATGCATTTTTTTGGGGTTTTGGTCCAAACCACGAGTTTTTGGGTTGGTGGTCCTTTTGACTATGTTTGCTTGTAGTTTTGGTCCATCGGAAAATTGAAAAGACTAAAATGCCCTTTCTGATATATTTTTTATATTTTTTCTATTTAATTTAAAGGAAAAAGAAAATAAATAACTAATTTGGGCCCACATCTCTCTCTCTCTCTCTCTCTCTCTCTCTCTCTCTCTCTTTGAAAGTCAATGAATAAAAAAAAGAAACTGCAAAATTTCTTTTCCCTCCTGATCAAACTTCCTAAACCCATTCACCATCTTCACCTCCATGTTTAGACCCACAAAAAAAAATTCCCACTACATTCTCATCATTAACACCACTACAACATCATCACCCTACACCACCATTACCCCGCCATAGACCCATCACAGGTGACCTTTGACCACCGTGAACCACCCTCAATCACCCACACTTCACGTTCTTTTTTTTCTTCTTCTATTCCTTTCCTTCTTACACTGTCAAGCACAACCACCACCAAGAAGGGGTGGTGATGTTGTTGTAGTTGTGCCATCGAGAACCACCATGAGCCACCAACAGCCTCCACAATTTGTTTTTCCCTTGGGCTGTCAACGCAAACCACCACCACCCACTACAATCGTTGCTGTCGGAAACACCTTCCCCGAACTCCCTCTCATCCACAACTCATAGTTTCTATAGAGCAGGAGCAAGAACGAAACGACAGGAGGTCGTCGGAGCTCCATTACCCGCCTGCAACGCTAGCCCACTCTACTGTCACCACCCGCTCCCACCTTGGTCGCTGCCACTATGAGGACTCCAACCACTGATACGATTCACAAAACAAAATCATAAAAGAATGGTGGTGCAAGGGAATTTACGGTGAAATGAGAGGCAGTAGGAGGTGGTCGGGCTCAACAACAACAAGGCGACAATGGTTGGTGCTGTGATGAATGATAATGGAAGGAGGCCGACAGCCTCCTCCTGTCGGTTTCTGTTGCTTTATGATGAAGACGAAGACAGAGGGGGATGGAGGGACCTCATAAGTAGCAGCATAACAACAATGGAGGGTGGTGGAGGGGCTGTTTTTGGTGGTGGCAATGGATGGCGACAAGGTGGCAGAGGGGTTCCGAGGGTGGCTTTTCCTTCGGTTCTTCTTCCTGATTTCAGTATGGAATCAAAGAGGGAGGGTTGGGCTGGTGGTAGTGTGTTGTGTGTGTGTTAGTGAGAGAGAGAGATAGAGAGAGAGAGAGAGAAGGGCCTGCTTTTATATTTATTATTAATAACAATTTTAAAAAGTAAAAGAAAAATGAAAACTAAATTCATTAAGGGTATAATAGTCATTTTAGTTTGGACAGGGACCAGAACTGCAAGCAAACTAGCTCAAAAGGACCACCAACCCAAAAAAACTCGTGGTTTGGACCAAAACCCCAAAAAATACATACCACAGGGACCATTTTTGTAATTTTGTCAAAAATAACTATCTAAAAATTGTATTTTATTTTTAGTATATGAAAATATTAAGATAATTAATTAGAAAAAAAATAGTATTTTTATGAAATAGCTCTTTATGTACCATAATTAACACAATTCCTAAAAGTCATTCTCAAAAGATATCCCAAACACCCAATAATTAACAAAATTTTATAAATATTTGATTTTTCAATATACTTTTAATTATCAATATTATTTTCTTTTTTTACCCGTAGTTTCTACGAATTGTAACCTAATTTTATTAATAAAAACATCATTATCAATTCATGCAATTTACCAATAGAGGATTTAGGGAGATTTATTTATTTATTTTGGGGGTTCCAATCACGTTAACAAGTGCACTATATGTTATTTTAAGGATTTTGAAAGCAAAATCCTACCAAATTCTCAATAACTATTAAAATAATAATAAAAATTAAAGTGAACATAAAATTTTGATTTTGATATTGGATTTTGTTATTTTAATTTTACATAAAATTTGATTTTGATATTGTGTTTTGCTTTTTTTTTTACCAATAAGTCACTAAGTTTATAATGTTATAGTAAGTTTAACCAATCGATCATTTTGTTTCATATGTTTTATATTTCTTACTTGTTGATTAGACAAAAAGTTGATGTAATTTCTACATATGATCATAATTGGCAAACATATAGGTTAAATTGAATCATTTCGTAGATCAGTACTCAATTTCTCTTATTTCTTTTTCTTTTCTTCTCTCAGAGCATCACGGTTTTGTGCACCGGCTTCCTAATGTCGGTCAATTGGTTCATCATCATAAAGTAAAGTAAGGCAAGGAAGATTTCCTTTAGGAGACGTTATTGTGGATAATTTTCATTGTCTTGCTTACACTACTTTGAGATGATAAATCATTTAGGCGATCTTGAAAAACCATTATACAAAATCGTGATGCTTTGAGAGAAGAAAAAAAAAATAATAAAGGACAATAAGTACAAATATATGTAAGGGTTTACACTAAGTTAAATATTTGTCAACTAAGATCATATATGGAAGCTACATAACTTTTTGTTTAGTCGGTAAATAAAAAACATAAACACATGAAACAAATCAATCGATTGGTTAAATTTGCAACAAAATTGTAAATTTAAGAATTTAATTGAGAAAAAACAAAACACAAATGTCAAAATTAAAAATTTTAATGTCTTTTATGTTTTTTCCCTGGTAATAATAATAAGAGGTGTTTCAAATTGCTTATTTAAATCAAATTATGCTTTTTCTTCTTGTAAGTATGTTCATTTGTTATTCTATCCAACCAAATGTTAGCTTATGTGATACCAAAACGCAATAAAAAAAAAATATTTTTTTAGTGTTTTGAAAATTATTTTTATAAATTGAAAAATAAAAGAAAAAGACAGACAAAATGGTGATTTGTATTCATGTTACTAGTGGTGGAAAAGAAAAACAAGAAAACGATCCATCTGGTATTTTAGGATTAAAATATGAAAAATATAAATTGTTTTTCATCTATAATAAACACTTTTAAATTCATTCGAATTAAACAATTTATTCAAAAAATTAGTTATTTAACTCAATAAATCTTTTTATTTTATTTAGTCAAACACCCTAAAACATATTTATCAAGTTGCATCAATTTATTAAATCACATTTAAACTAATAAGTATTTCAAATATACAACCCCAATCACCCCTATGTCATACATAAAAGGTATGTCTTTTTTATTTACATGTCACAAAAACGTATACGTTATTGGCACAACATGAATAGTATTTTGTTCTCCAACATTTGGTCGAGCAAAATAAATACTTGTTACCGATTCTTTAAACATAACTGACAACATAAAATTTTCTTAAATTCTTTCTTTCTTTGATATATTGATATGGTAACAGTTTTGCCTTTCATATTTTATTTCAAAATAAAATAACGAAAACTACTAAAATAGCTAGAAGAGTTTAAACTTATTGTTGTTTTCCGAAAATAGATGCCCACATAACATTACCTTAAGTTCTTATAATAAAAGGTTTCTAATATTATTACATGGTTCAATTTTCAAACGATTGGGCCAAAGGTTGGGTAGTCCAAGATTTGGGCCAACTATGTATTGTCTATTGGCTCTTATTACGTATGTTATATGAGCGATGAATCAAATTTGAGTTTTACATTTGATCTCACTCATTTAAACATGTTTGCATCCAAATATTGGGTTAATTTTGTGTTCAAACAAAAAAATAATTTAAAATATCCGTTTTGTTCTTTGATAACCTTTTAACTATTAAAATTAGGCAAATTCACGCATGTAAGTTTTGATAGAAATTGGAACTTATTTCCAATAGAGTTACTTGTAAGCAGGGACGATTCTATATATATTTTTAGCCGGATTAAAATAAAACATATCCGATATAAATAATATTCCAATGGCATTTTAAATACAATAAATAGTTAATAGTTGCATATTTGAATGGCTCTCTCATGGTTTCTGTTTGGGGACGTATAGTTAAATCCTTGAATGATATGAATTCTAAAGGGGTCAGTGGCGAACGCAGACCATTTTCGTAGGGGTGGTACTAAAAGAAAATTTCCAAATAAATCTATATTACTAGTGTCACTCGTTTTAAGCCGGTGCACCCAATAGAAAAAACATTAAAAAAAAATTTACACTACGTGCCGACGTCGGAGCAGTGGCTTGGGACCCCTGGGGCACCACTAAGGTCCGCCACTGAAAGGGGTCATCCCTCACTAGCTCTTGGTTAAAAAAGTGGGATGGAATATTAACTCGTCTTTGGAAATATGTTTGGGTGGGTGGTAAGTAGGGTTGTAAACGAATTGTTCATAAACCGTTCGGCGGGAAGTTCGTTTATGTTTGTTTATTTAATAAATGAACGAACACGAACATAGATTCTCCTTCGTTTAGTTAAACGAACAAACATAAACAATAGTCTCGTTCGTTCAATTATGTTCGTGAACATTTGTTTATGTCCGTTCATATAAGTTCATTTTACTTTCATATATGCTTAACCATGTTTGATTATATTACTATATTATATGTTCATTTGTGTTAATATATGGTTATATATGTTTCATTATGTTTTTTTTTATCTTTGTTCGTTTAACTTGTTCACAAACATAAACGAACAAATATGAACAATGTAATTTGTTATATGAACGAACATAAACAAGAAAACTCGTTCGTTTATCCATTCGTGGTCATTCATTTGTTCGACTAACTTAAAGGAACGAACATTAACAAACCCATCATGTTCGTTCGTTTCGTTTACAACCCTAATGGTAAGAACTTAAAAAGTTAGACGCCTCGAATTTTCTTGCAGGGCGAGTGTGGTAATGGAGAAGACAAGTTAGAGGTGTAGTTAAACATGATTAACTTGTTGAGTTGATGAATGTTAGCCTAATACTCAGTTCCCTGTCTTCACGTACATCCATCTCCGCCACACAACACCATCATCACCTTCACAACAACCAATCACAATCACCAAACCACCTTTATTTGATGTCATTGTCATCTATGTTCATCACTATCAAACATCATCACGAGACCATCATCCCACGATTGTTGGATTATCTTCTCTCTAACATCATAATCGACACCACCAACACCTAACCATCATCAACTTCATGATAAAGAGAAGCATACATCAAGACCCAAAATATTATTGGAAGAATAGCCTTTACAATAACCTTTACATTCAAACTTAAAGATCAAGTTGATTCTATGGATCATTTAAGAAGATCAAATTTATTTTGCCAAAAATTATACATTTGTAGAGACATGCTTCACAAATTAGTTTCACATTCTTATGATAATATAATTCATTCTTTTAAGGTTGTTTATTCTTCTCATATAGTTTAATAACTCGGTATTTTTGATCTGAACGAAATGTATATATAAATTATTGTTGCTTTGAATATAAATTATTGTTTGCATAAATGATTTTGTGTATATAGAAAAGTTGATTTTTTCAAGAATCTCATTATTGTATATACAGAATGTTATTCTTTTTATCTTAATTGTAGTTATGTTAAGTAACATTAATAATATAATATATAAAATATATGTGATTTATTAAAATAATTTTCGTAAATATTTTTAAATAATTACTAATTAAAATTTTTAAAAAGTTACTATCCTATGTTTTTTTTATTTATTCATTTTATAAATTATAATTCACTCAAATTGTAGCTGTATGTTGTAAAAGTCGAATAGTTTGTATTGTAATGATTCGCATTTTTATGTTATTTTACTAAGTCAATTTTGTATGCGAAGTGTAGAATGCGAAGCGTAAATGTTTAGACTTAGTATACTTTTTATATGTTCCCTATAAATAGGGACTTAGGCTTGAAGTAAAGTAACGATATCGAAACACAATATTTCTCTTCAGCTTACTTTGTAATCAGTCTTAATAAAACGAGATCTAATTAATATTTACTTCGTGTGTTCATCATCTTTCATCATTCAAATCTATTGTTTCTTTTCTTAATTCTCGATAACAATTCTCATCAATTGGTATCAGAGCAGGATTCAAACTGCTTAGATCTGATTTTCGTATAAGAATCATTTGCTTTTTGAGTTGCAAAATTAACTCAAAATTTTCCGCGCATTTTTTATTTTGAAAATCATTTTTGATCTTCAGATTTGAATCGATTCTGTATTTGAATTGTTAAGTCGAGTAATCGATTAGTGATTTTTGATCAATTCATTTGATCGAATTCTGAAATTCATCAAGTTTTCAAAGTCTTCAGATATTTTCTGTGTTCATCAATGGCGAACTTCAACATGAATACAATGACTTCTTTCTCTCACTTGCTTGGTTCCTCAACCAAAATTTCGATGTTGATTCCAGAATACTATGATCAGTGGGCTGATAGAATGGAAGATTACTTAAATGGAATTGATGAAGAACTTTGGAATTGTATCGATGGAACAGTACAAACTCCTGCTAATGTTCAACAACTTGGATCATCCACTGCATCTCCTGATGTTGAAGAACAACGAAAACGACTGAAGAATAATGAGAAGAGGTGCATGAGGGAACTAAGAGGTGTTCTACCTCCTGTGGTTTACAATTACATTCGTAGTTGTAAAACAGCAAAAGACATCTGGAATACTCTAAAAGAAAAGTATCAAGGTAGCGAAAAGACGAAGATCAATTCTGTGAAGCAATGTCTGGTTGAACTGAAGGAATTCAGACAAAAGGATGCAGAAACTCTCGAAAGTTACTATGATCGTCTGAATGAGCTTATGTTTCGCTGCAATAGGTATGGTATCACTAGATCTCTCATGGAATTCAATTTAACTTTCATTATGGGTCTTCGCAAGGAATGGCGAAGTGTGAGCATGATGATTAAGAATCAACAAAGTTTTGATACAACTACATTGAATGATCTCTACAATCAACTGAAAACACATGAATGTGAGGTCTCAGAAATGTATGAAGAATCAAAACTAGCGATTGGTGGTCCTTTGGCTCTTATTTCAAAGGTATCAGAAACTGATGAAAAAGATGGTTCAGATGAAGAAGGATTTTTGATGAACTCCGATGATGAAGCTGTAGCATTCTATTCAAACAACAGAGTTAAAAAGTTTTTCAAAAAGCCGTTTAATCCAAAAGGAAAGATGAATGATGCGAAAAATGTTGTCACAAAGACTGGAGGAGAAGAAAGGAAGAAAATGGAGAAAATTGATGAAAAACAGAAAAATGCGAATGAAGAGAAAAAGTTGAAAGGTGATTCAGGAATTTATTGTCATTATTGCAATGGTGCGAATCATTTCGCAGTTGACTGCATGTTGCGAAAGAAAGAGGAGAAGAAAGAAAAAGTTAAAGATGAAGCATACTACTCCGAGAAGATTGAAGAGTTACGTGCTAAGACCAAAGGAGTGTCATTGGTTGCGAAGGGAGAAACTGCTGAAGAAGAAAGTGGAACTTATCAGATCTGGTCTTCAGGATCTGATGATGAGGAAATGAGGCATCCCACACATGGTGCAATGTTCGCAAGTTTTGAGGATTGCAAAGAGAACATTTCAGGGAGATGCTTTGTGTCTAAATCCACTGACAAGTCACCCATGACAACCAAGGTACGTACAATTCTTGAATCTTTTAATATTCCTTTATCTGCTTATGATGCTGAAATTGTTTCATTTGATGATATTGTGGCTTATTTTGATTCTGTTATTGTGTCTGCTAGTAATGAAGCTAAGAAATTAAATGTGCAACTTAGTGAGATACGAAGAGATTTAGAAATAAAGAAGAGCAGAGTTGAGAAATTGGAATTGCAAGTCAAAAATATAGATTGTGATAGGAATAATCTTACTAACGATGTTAGGTTATTACTAGCATAAAGAAACATATATAGTAATTCTGCAAAAAGACTGTATGCAAAATTAGCAGCTTTACATCATTCTTCTGATATTAGCAAAGAACAACATAGGAAACTTTTGCCTTTTCTTGAGTATGAACGTGAAAAAGTTGATGTTGTTTCTTATGATTGCGAAAGCACAATGGCTCAATTTGACAAAATACCTGATGATAGATATACTTATGGTATTGTCAAAATTGATGAATTTCTGAATGCTGATGAGTTGGTTAACATTATCAATGAAAGTTTGAAAAAGAGTGAACAAGTGAAAATCATAAAGAAGACTGAAAATTCAACTCTTTCCTCACAGTTGAATTATGCTGATATTGATGAAAATTCTGATAATATAAGTGAAATCAGTGAGATAGAAGAGGAAGAAGAGGTTGATTGTTCTCAATTGTCAATCATTAATATCACATCTAAGATCAAAGGTAAAGAAATAATAGTTGATTCAATAATAGAGGATGAAATTGATAAACCTTCAACTTCGCAACATTGTAAGTTTGATAATGTAGAAGTTGAAAGCTAGAAATCTGATGACACAGATATAAATAAAGAAGAAAAGAAAATTTCAACAGAAACACCTCAAAGGGTTGTAGTTGATCAAGTGTTTGAAGATACAAAAGAATTTGACAAAATTTTAAATGATAAAGGCGCACATTATTTGGAAACTAACACTGTAGTATTTCCAAATTTTGTATGTACTGATAAAATCATTTTTCCAAATCAAGTTTTTGTCGCTACTGGAAATGCTGAGAAAGTTCATCCTGAGTTTAATAAAATGATTGAAAAAGATAACCAAAAGTCCACAACTGAAGGTTTTTTCGCAAATCAAAGTACAGAAGAAAACAATTTAACCCAAAATTCTTATGTGTTTCAAGAACAAAAATCAGCACAAAAATGGGTAGTTAAAGGTGAAAAATCAAACAAAATTTTTGAAAAAGTTGAAAACCCAAAGGTTGAAGTGAAACTAAATTCTCATGAATTCAAATTGATGGTTGGAAACTATTCAACAGAAAATAATGTTTCAAAAAGAAAAGCAAGAAAAGCAATATTCTGGAAAGTTGTGTCTAATGAAAAATCAAGAGATGAAAAAGAACAAATTTCAAAAACATCATCAAGTTTTCATAAACAAATAAACTCTGTTGACAAGGTTCCATATATTCGCAAATATGACAACAATCGAAAATTTGAGAATTCGCAAAAATTTGCAAATAATCAAAAGTTTCAAAATGTTGGCAAATTCACGAATAATTCATCAAGTTTGAAGAACTCAACTCAAGCCAAAAAGAATTTTTCACCAAAACAATCAAATTTTCCAAATCCTTCAATATCAAAACCAACCAAAGTTTCATACATAAAAGGAAAATCTGATGTAAGTACGATCAATCATTGGTTTGAAGGAAAAGGAAAGAAATATCAAAGTGGGAAGTTTTCAGAAGAACAAATCAAAAATGCATTTGATAAGTTCACAAATAATTCTTCAAGTGATAGTGCATCATCTCATAATTCGCAAGTTTCAGTTCAAAAATGGAAACCAGTTATCAAAAATGCGAATGTTGTGAAGGATAAGATTACAATTAATGGAAATTCAAAATTATTGAATGACTATATTTCCATATCTAGAACTGATGATGTTGATATAATGGATTCTATTACAAACAAAGTGAAAACATGGTTTTTAAATTCCAAAAGTTTGTTTCATTCTACTAATTATTTGTTCGAATTTTAGCAAGTTTGGGGATGATTAATGCGAATTCAATTTCATCAACACAAGAGTAACAGTTTTGTTCAGCAGATAAGAGTCAACATCATTCAGAGGTTATTGTTCATTCAGAGGCTTCGCATGGCTTCGCAACCACATCTTTTCGCATTTGAGACCATAATCACTACGGTAAGGTTTACGCATAATTTTTTTTAATTTTGAAAAATCAAAAATACAAAAAGATTTTATTTTGTTTGTTCTTTAATTTTGAAAAATCAAAAATACAAAAAGATTTTATTTGTTTTGTTCTTTCATTTTGAAAAATTCAAAAATCACAAAAATATTTTTTTCTTTAAACTGTGTGTTGAGAAATTAATACAGGGCAACAAATGCGAAGAGGTCATACATTTGTGTTTCTGTGGGAAGGTATTAAATTTCTTTTACAAACTAGTTAGGATGTCCCTAGAAGCATGCTGCTGTATGTAGACCAAAAGCCTAAACATGATTCTATGTGTGACAAGAAAGCCTTAATGAAATTTTCTCAAGAAAATTTCTTCCCAAAAAGGCTTATATTCGCATAAGTCAAAACGAGCTACCTTACTTTTCTTAAATGAGTTAAGAGTTTTCTGTTTTGTCCAAATATAACAGAGGTACACTTCGATTCTTAAACAATCTTTTTAAACCAAACTGTTCTTAAAATCCAAAAAAAAATTTAACAAAGATTTGTCCTTGAGGTTTTTGATCAAACCAATCAAAACCTAGACAGATCACAACTCTGTGTTAAAGATCTAACATCATGAGTCCGTGATGAAAGTGAAACCCGAAAATCATACACCTTAAGGAATTGACGGGGAACTTTGTTCCAGATTTTTACGAAACCTTTGTTTCAGTATCAAAAATTTCGAAACTTCAAATCATATTCAATTCGTATGCGTGGTCTTGATCAAATATTTACAACCAAGAATGTTTGTTACCCAACAAGATCCAAAACAAATTTTCTCTTGAATATGATTTCAGTGTAAGTTTCATTCGCAAATTCTTGTCATGATAAATATTTTCACAAGCCAACTTGTCACTGACTACACTGGTTAAACAAGTAATTTCATTTACAATTTCTCACCTTATGTTAAGGCTGATATGTAATGAAATTTCAAACCAACCCAAAATGACTTTTAAAAGAAGCCCTTTGATACTTCTTTACAAGTATTCGATTGTAATTCACGGGAAACTACACAAGCTGTTGATTATCTCTCTTGATAATTGACGAAGCAACCTTTGCCTGGGGTTTTTCTGCATTCATGTTAAATTAACTTTTTGACATCACAACATTTCAAAATTTCTTGATTCTTATCTTATTTCATTGACACATTGCACACACGAAATCCTTGAGGTTCTGAGTAAAACCAACTTAGACTGATGATTTCGCAAATCTGGCATATGACTTCACTTTAAATCCTAAAAGTGAAAGAGTCTTGCTTCCATGCGAAGGGTTTTACCGGTTCGAATTCTATAACGGATACTTGACAGGCTGTATACTCAAAATGGTTGGTATTCTATCCGGATTTTGAGGAGATGTGACAGTTACTTTTTGCAGCATAGTACTCTTTTACAGTAATGATCCGAGATTCAAGGTGCCACATCGGATAACATTAAATGCATCCCGCTTTAATTTCAAATCAATTTTTGAGTAACCTATAAAAGGGGGATGAAGAACACTGTGAACGGTTACGCAAACAACAATTCTCACAAAACTTCAAAGCTTTCATCTTGATCCAAACTTCCAATTTCTTTCAAAACCTAACAATGGCAGCCACAAATTCCAACACTTATGAGGTCCTTTCTCAATCACTTATGAAGATTCAAAGCACAAATTATCAAGTTGATCCCAACATTTCCGCATATCCAGAAGACTTGAAGATGCTTATCGTGGCTTTGAAACGATCACCGTTATCAACTGCCATGTTCCGATCATTCCCAGTTCCGATGGTGTGGTTATCTCGTGCTGCTTCCACGGCTTCATACAATCACACAGCGGATGTGATTACCTTCAATCTCATCAACAACAAAAGGGTTAAACTGTCCAAGAATTTGTTCGTGGAGTTCTTGCAGATTCCAAACAACCCTCCCTTTGTTAAACCTGTAAACTCCCAGATCATTCACATGTTCAATGAAATGGGACATCAACCGGAGTTGGAGAAGATCAGTGACTTCCGGAAGTCGGGATTACCATGCATCTAGAATTTTCTTTTTGGCATTTTCCTATGGTGTCTTACCGGAAGGTCAGTCGGCTTAGATAGAGGAAGAGTCGAAGTGTATGCCATGGTAATGGGTATCTACTATGACATCAATGTAGACTACGCAACACAGCTTTGGAAGGAATTTGTGAAAAGTCTGGAAAACACGAATTCGGAGAAGGGGATATCTTGTGCCAGATACTGGAGTTTGATCCTGGAGAAAGTATACGAGAAAGAAGCAATTCCAATCGTATCAGATATCGAAGTTGCTGAATTTTCGCTTTACCAATTTCCAAAAGTGATTGAAGATGATGAAGCAATATTTACAAGGGTGGCTCGCATTCCGGATGCGATGCTTCGCAAAGTTTCTCCCACTCACAAAGTGTTGGTGAGATATTTGCGAAACATCGATACAGCTGATCAGACAGGTGTATTACCCGACGTTGCTACTCCGTCGAAGAAGAAGAAGAAGGTGAGCAAGAAACCTGCGAAGGGTTCATCTTCACCAACTGTGCAAGATGAAATATCGAAGAAGGAAGTTTTACCTTCCAAGTCTGGAGTTTTAAAACAAATTCGCAAAGCAGAAGTGAGTAGTAAAGGAGTTACTATTCGTAGTATTCCTGCCCCAGTGTCTCCTGGAAAGAAACGCCAACGTGCTGAAGATGTTGCGAAAAACATGCAACGCACGCTGGGCAAGAAGAGGAAGATGGCGATTCGCAATGAATCATCAGATGAAGAAGTTGTCCCAGAAACTCCACCTGTTACAACAATGGTAAATGTTTCTTTACCAATTTCTCAAACTTCGCAAATTTCCACTACTATTTCACAAACCCAACCACTCGAAATAGTTCTTACCAAGTCAGTTACTGAGGAGGTACCTATTTCGGATATGGTTGTCAACGTATCTGATACGGGGGCACCTATCTCGAGTGTCGCATTTCCATTACCAACATCCTTACCTATTACCACTTTATCAACCACTTCCTCCATTTTTGATCATGCCCTTCAGAATCCATTCACCACACTTTTTCCATCCCAATCACCTGAAAATCCTCCACCTTCGCAACAAATGTCTGATTCTGAAATCGAAGGAGGTGCTTTTGGAGGAGTTCTAGATAACATTGCTTTTGATTCAGAAGAAGAAGACATTCCTGATCATATGCTGATGACAGGAAAGCAGTTTAAAACACTGAATCAAAAGTTGAAGACCATTATCCAATCGCAAGCCGATTTCGGGAGAATGTCTTCGATCTCAGCAATGGAGGTGGATGTCATGATTAAAGGAGCTGAGAAAAGAATCATGGAGAAAGTTGATCAGTCAGATAAAAACAATGAGCTGAGAGTGAAAGCACAAGGGAATAATTTTACGTCTGCAGTTCAAGATCTTAAAGCTGCTACAAAAGAACGACACATTCTTTTTGTACAAGACGTCAAGAAAGTTCGTGAGGATGTCAACTTCAAAATTCAGGAATTGAAGTCTAAACTTGCGAAGGATCTTCAAGATGTGCATACGAGACAAGAAGATCTTCAAAAGCAAATTGTGGAAATTTCGTCTCAACTCCACAAACTCAACAATATTCCTGTTATTGAAGATCAGAAAGCTGCTACAATGGAGAAGTTTGATCACTTGATCAAATTAGTCACTGAGCTCAAATCAGCAGTTTCGCATTCATCATCTTCGCAAATCCTTACACCTGAATTCTTGTCTCTAAAGATTAATACTTTAGAACAAGCTATTCAGAAAGCCCTAACTCCGCTTTCAAATTTCACTTCTGTACTTCCGAAGAGTGCTCCACCTGTTTTCACAGGGGCGCAAGGGGGAGAGAAAAGTCGAAGCAAAGAAGATGAGGCTAAAACAGTGGGCAAAGTGATTTCGACTCAACTGGTTGCAACTCTTCCAATTCCTACAAAATCGATTTCTTCAACAACAATAACCACAAAAACAATTTCCAAGGGAATTGTTATTGGAGGAAACGAAGGAGGTTCTAGTTCTCAACCTCAGAAAGATGTAACAGGAAAAGGAAAAGGCATCTTATATGAAAAGTCGAAGGAGGAGATAAAAGCTGATGCTGAGGCTGAATTAGAAAGAATGAGACAAGTTCAGAGCATCATGAGACAAAGAGCAAGTGATCCTCCCTCCATGAACAAAGGAGATCCTGCGAAACTTTACTTTTACGAAACTATAGAGTCTAAAGTTGTAGGAAGGGAGATGTATGAGTTCGAGAAGAAGCCTAAACGAAGTTACGATATTGCAAACTCAGATCACTGTCAGCTGGACTTCCCTATTAATGAAATGTTGTTCATTACGGCTCAATACAAGATCAGTGAGAAATTTGATAATCCGGATGACTACACTCATATGAAAATCAGGTTTCATGCTGTTCTTGGGAAGAATCCTGATGAAGTTTGGTCCCTGATGAAGATCAAGAAGGTGCTTACGATAAAGAAGGATGTTCTGTTTGAAGACATGCTTCAAAATTTTCGATATTTTGTCATCAGGGCTAACAACAAACAATACGACTTCACTGTTGCTAATTTTCCTTTGATGAACTGCAACGATCTCATTCAAGTAGCTCTTATTCTGAAGCACATGGAAGTAAACAAACTCAAAGGCTCAGAAACAGATGTGTTTAAAGTCGGATTTGCACATGTGAAGACTTATATCGACAACTATTTCGATTGTCTGGCACTTACTGATGAAGAGTTAGCAAATGTGCTAGGAAGAGAAGTTAAAGTTCCGTGGGAGGATACTTTGTCACAATTAGCTCTATCGAAGTATGTTGTGGGTGAGATATGCCTTAAACCATTTGGCATGGTGTTTTCGGGAAGAGACACTAAAGGCAACCGAAGAAGTTCTTATTCAAAGCTTCAGAGATTGAAAGATACAATTCTTCGCAATATACGCACTTCATTGTACGTATGAACAATTGCAAGAAAAATAACGAAGGTGATAAGAAGGACTTGAAGAAGGTGATCTCTTGGTATGGAGAGGTGCGAAGAACGATTCATTCTGCAATTCAAAAGCTTTTAAGTTGAATTGTATCGACTGTTTACAAAGGGGGAGAATGTAGATGTATGTTGTAAAAGTCGAATAGTTTGTATTGTAATGATTCGCATTTTTATGTTATTTTACTAAGTCAATTTTGTATGCGAAGTGTAGAATGCGAAGCGTAAATGTTTAGACTTAGTATACTTTTTATATGTTCCCTATAAATAGGGACTTAGGCTTGAAGTAGAGTAACGATATCGAAACACAATATTTCTCTTCAGCTTACTTTGTAATCAGTCTTAATAAAACGAGATCTGATTAATATTTACTTCGTGTGTTCATCATCTTTCATCATTCAAATCTATTGTTTCTTTTCTTAATTCTCGATAACAATTCTCATTACAAATACCTCTGTTAACCGCTGTTTTTTAGAAATTACAATTTATCTTATAATCTATTTAACATTGAAAAATACAATGAAATGTTATTAGAACATTTAATAAAAACTATTTATTTCAATAACAACAGCATCTTAAAACTAAATTAAACACTAAAAACCTAAAATAAAAAACTTTGAAAAGCTAAATAATTATATATTTTGACTAATTGTGTCCAAGTCGTTACTATTCAAACAAATGCCAAATGCAACAAACTCATTTTCCGTTAGCCGACACGGATTCAACTCTTAAACAAACCCTTTTCTCTCGCTCATATACCTCAGACTCTCAGAGTCCTAACATCTCTCGGCGTTGATCTCCAAGATTCTCCGGCGAGATCTCAGTCATACGCGTCGGAAAATCTTCATCCTTTGATCGCAACGTTGTCGTGGATATATCTGCTGCTATATCTTAATTAATTTCAAACAAAATGGCTCCGGTGTCGGCTCTTGCGAAGTACAAGCTGGTGTTCTTAGGAGATCAATCAGTCGGAAAAACGAGCATCATTACTCGATTCATGTACGATAAGTTTGACAACACTTATCAGGTAATCTAATTTGATCCAGCTTATTATTATGTAGCTGCTATCGGACCATGTTTTATGTGTAGCCTTTTGATTTGTGATATCTGTTGAGAGCTTTTTTGGATGTTTGATCTGATTTTGACTTGGACTTGATCTCGATTCGTTACTCCCTTAATTGTTGAAAAAAGCTTAGTTTTGTTTTCAAACAGATCCATTTTCAACTCCAAGAGAAATTGGATAATCGCATTGAACTTTGTTAGGGATATGGATAGAAACATCTCGCCTTCTCGTAGTTGAAGTTTTTGAGAGTTCCATGTGTTAAATCGTGACAGATTTGAAGGAACTAAGATAACACATTCACTGTTTTGGTCATTCCAGCTGAAGCTAATTAGGACCATGAGTGGTTCTGCTTGTGTCCCTATATGCATCCAGGCTACAGATTTGAATAATACTACTTGTATTGATTTTGCTAGATAAAGGTGCTTCTGATAATTCCCCTGCTAGAATATCTACCTATTGAATCTGACTATCTGAGAACAATTAAAATACCAATTTTTGTCTAATCTATCTATGATGTACAAAATCTTGATTTCTCAAGCAACCAAGAAGGATAAAACAATGAGTATATTGTATAAGAAAGCTGAAAATTTCCTAATCATCCTCATCAATTCATTCTAACTCCAAAAAAATGTTTCCAAGCAATCATTTAAGTCCATAGATTAACTGCATAGATAGTCATATAAAGGAGCTTCATTCTTTTATAGCATAGTTTTTCGCCTTTGGTAGTTGTTTACTAAATTTGCTACTCTTATTAAGGGAAAAACTAAGAAATCCCCTTTCATTTATTCAATAGATTGGTTTAGTTTAGTTGTGTGAAGTTTTCTTCATAATCCAGGAAATCATTTCCTTGGCAAAAATAAAAATTTAAAACAATAACTTATCAATACTTACAATTAATAGCAGTGCATACACCTTTTGATGAATTGCTAATTCGAATTCAGTCCTTTTGGTTTCCCTTGCAGTATAGAATGTCTACATTTTCCTCTCGTAGTTTATTACATTCCAATTTCTTATCAAACCTTTCATTTGTTATCTCAATCTTTTTCGTATTTCCTTTCCTACCCCCTCTCTAATGTGTATACTCTGAATTTATATCCACTCTCCAGGCTACAATTGGTATTGATTTTCTATCAAAAACTATGTATCTTGAAGATCGAACAGTTCGTTTGCAGCTTTGGTAAGATTATATATACATTACTTATTAGTATTGTTTAAGCTATAATATATATACTCAAAAAGTGATACATTATTCATTCTTTTGAAACTAATTCATTGATTTTTGGTATTAAAAAGGGACACAGCTGGACAAGAAAGATTCAGGAGTCTCATTCCAAGTTATATTAGAGACTCCTCTGTTGCTGTCATTGTTTTTGATGTTGCAAGTATGTTCTTTCTCTTCCCTTTTTGACTTCTTTTAGTCCCCTTTTTTTCAATAGTCTGTGTCTGTGTCTGTGTCTGACATACATTGGACTGAGACTCAAACTGATGACAAGAATTTGCTTTTGATCTCTTGTCTGTGCAAAAGACGTAAATACCCTTTATCGTTTTTTTTTTTTTACATTTCATAATCTCAACCACTTCTATGATGGTTTTAGGTCGCCAGTCATTTCTGAACACTGCAAAATGGATTGAGGAGGTTCGTACGGAGCGAGGTAGTGATGTCATCATTGTCCTAGTTGGCAATAAAACCGACCTTGTGGATAAGAGGTAAATAAATGGTGGTTATTTTTAGCTTACTTTATAAATATAATAATTAATACATTGATTGCATATTTGCATTTGTTCTTTCATTGTTTTATTGATTTAGCCACTTAACTATTTTCTATATTGATTAAACCATTATACTATTTTTGACCTTTCAAAAACCGTTTTTTTAGGTTACCAAGTTTTGGAAAAGGGCAAAATACAGAAAAAAATAATGTAGTTTCAATTTTTTATTGATTAACTATAGCTTAGTATATAATAAAATTTAGTAAATAGTAAATTTTTCATTTTTATAAAACAAGAAAGAAACAACAGAAATATCTAGTAAAGGGTAGTTTTGTCAAAAAAAATATTATAATGGTTTACATCCATTTCCTTTTGATGCATATTTTGTAGGCAAGTTTCAATAGAGGAAGGTGAAGCTAAAGCCCGTGAATATAACGTAATGTTTATTGAAACTAGTGCCAAGGCAGGCTTCAATATAAAGGTAAAATGACTATTTTGCCCCTATCTTCATCTTCCTCAATGCAATTAAGCAAACCCTAGAAGTATTCCTCGTCTCCTTCATCTTAAACCCTAAATCCAACCAAAACCCAAAAAATAAAAACTAAAACTAAAACAATAAGGGCAAATCCGTCATTATAAATATTTTCAAAACAAATTGGACCAAACTTGCAACAAAATGAAAAGTTTGGACCTCTGGTGCTAGTCCAAACCTTTTTGGACCAAAGTGGTAATTTTCGACAAACCATAGGGACCATTTTTGCAGTTTTGTCAAAACAAAATCAAAACTTAAAAAAAAAAATACAGAGTAGAAGTATTATTTAAGTTTTAGTTTTAGTTTAATTTTTTGGGTTTTGGTTGAATTTGAAAATTTGGACTGAATTTGCGATTTCTAGTAAAGCACAGGGACCAAATTTGTAATTACTCTAAAAAACGACTTCAAATTTTGGATGAACTTGCGATTTTTTAAAAAAGCACAGGGAGCAAATTGTAACGAAATGTGAACTTAAAGACCAACATTGAGATAATTTCAAATTTTGGACTGAACTTGCAATTTTGAGTAAAGTATAGGGACGAAATTTGTAATTCACTATTTTTACAGGCTTTGTTTCGAAAAATAGCATCTGCGTTACCAGGAATGGAAACTTTATCTACAACAAAGCAGGAAGACATGGTCGATGTAAATCTAAAGTCCAGCAATACAAGTGGGTCCCAGCATCCCCAATCTGGAGGCTGTGCATGCTGATTGATTCATATAATAAGATTCTTCAAATTACCAAATTAGTCCCTCATATTTTTTTTGAAGGTTTTAGTGGCTATATGGAAAAAAGGGTTTGTTATGTTTGACTTTAGTTGACTTAGCTTTTTAGTGCCATATTTTGTGCTTACTTTTTTTGAGAGTGTTCTTATATTGTTTTTTTTTCCTTCGAATCTTAAACTTGGAGGCTTGAGATAGTGCTTAACTTTGGTGATTAATTATCAATTTCCAATTAAATATCGTTCTTAATTTGTAACCAATATTATATTTAATATCGTTCTTATTTAATATGTTAAGTTAATCTTGATACTGATAAGGGTTCCTAAAATCCTAAAATATAACAAATTGCACACTAATTATCTTGAGTTCCATATATGCCTAAGAGTTGCACTTGTGATGTAATTGGTATTTTCACCGATCAATTGAGCTTATTATTTTATGTATGATCAAATTCAAATGATAACAAGTTTTAATGTGGATATTGGCCTTTATTAATGCATTTATAAAACTATGGTATTTAATATATAAAGGATTAATATTGACCAAGTGGTCTTGTTTTAATATTTTACAGTTGTAATTTTTCTCCAAGTATATATATCAGAAGTATTTTAATTTTCCATTTGAGATAATCTGGTTTTCAGGTTATGGCATTTCAGTTCATTAAGACCTCATGATGATATTCATATTTGATTTGTCATGCATAATAATGTTTCAAATGATAAGACTATATATGTATATATGTAATGCCAAAAGATTTAAACAAGAATAAAAAAAAATCATATCTATGACATTCACTTACGGGTTCTATAAACAAAAAATGCATCGAAAAACTCCAATCTAATGTAATTTTGGAATCAACAACAAACTCTGAGTCATTTGGTGTATGTGAGTCTTGTTTGAGTGGAAATATGATTAAGTCTCCTTTCATTGTCAAAGCGAAAGAGCCAAGTACCTACTAGAAGTAATTCATACATGATGTAAGTGGACCTTTCACAAGTATGTCAGGGAATAGTAAAAGCTACGTTGTTACCTTTGTTGGTGAGCTCAACCGATATGGTTATGTTTACTTGCTAAGATATATGCATGAAGCCGATCCAACCATTCAAAGCTTCCCAAAATGAAGTAAAAATTAGCTTGGTAAAACTATAAAAGTCATCCGATCTGATTGATTATGGATTTGCTATAGTTTCTTGTAGGGATAAGCATGAGACTGAACCGGTACCAATCCGAGAATCTTGAATATTGAAATGGCTGAAAAAACGATATTGAGTACCAAAGTGAACTAACATTAACGATACCAAGTACCGTGAATGGTACCGATACCGACGGTACCAAATCCTTAAATTCGTGATTTTTGAGAACCATGAGTATCGTCATGTATGTTTAAATTCCAAACTTTGTTGTCCTTCATGGATTATATATATATATATATATATATATATATATATATATATATATATATATATATATATATATATATATATATATATATATATATATATATATATATATATATATATATATTCATGGTTTCAAACAATTTATCATATTTTTTATCTGACGTGGCTTTTTGATAGCTAGGGGGATCATATGGATCCCCTAGCTCAGCTTCCTTAATAGACACGAGAAATCCATATCCCTCGAGATATTGAAAGATCCTACAAGATATGTAGATACCATGTGTTTCATGTTGTGCCTCTGCACAGGGGTGGACTTAGGGGTGGTCCATGGTGGCACCGACAACCCCTAATTTTTCTGACAGTAGTGGAAAAATTTTTAAAAATTTTATTTTTTCTACTACCGTGCAACTCCTAACTCTCCCGTGAAACCCTTACTATAAAATCATGTGTGTGCCCCCTGTCTCTGCAACAGAGTGCTCATGCTTACCATATTCGCTAATTCCTATAGATTGTGTTGTTTTTAGAATCTAGTAAGAATCTAAATATTTGTCAAAAATGTAAGACAATCATGACATTTAAGTCAAGTTCATTTGACACCCGTATGATTAGTTAAAAGCAATGTTTTAAAAACCGGTTTTTAGTTGAACCGGTATGGTGACCGGTTCCTGGTTCAACCGGTTTAACCGGTTCGACCGTCGGGTGAACCGGTTTCTATATTTTTCATGTATTTTTCTATTTTTCTACACATGCATACATATAGAAATTATGAATTTGATGTTTACACGTTCAAACATTAAAAATACATATAAAAATAAGTTGTAGATGAATCCAAATACATTAAAATCATACTTAACCATAAGTTTTAGTGTTTTATATCAATCCATATACGTTAAAAAGAAAATAAAGTATAATACCGAAACGAAATATAGTTTTTGATGAATACAAACACATCAAAAGAATTTATAACATTTACCATATGTTTTTATTTAGAGAAAACTAAATAGATTTGAAAAAAATTACCAAAGTTTATTATGTAAATGATTTTTTTTTTCATGTGTTTTTATCCGATTTAACCGGTTCAACCGGTTTATTTTGACCGGTTCAACCGGTTTTTTTTTAAAAACCAGTCGGTTCAATACGGTTCAGAAATCAATGTAAAACCGATGATAATTGAACCGCTCCCTTTCCCGGTTCCCGGTCCAACCGGTTCGACCGGCAGGTTCAAACCGGTTTTTAAAACATTGGTTAAAAGCAAAGCGTTTTGTAATCATAACCCTTACAAACACACAGAGGATAAGTACGATCATGGGAAGACTTGGTAAAAGTTTCATGTGGGAACATAATAATTTTTTTGGTTGTTCGACACTTACGCCTTGTTCTCGAGTTCCACTTAAGGAGAGAAATAAGAGGATACAGAGAGAAAGTGAGTGGTGTCAAAGAAAAATCATGTTCCCGAGTTTCATTAAGGGAAGGAAAGTAAGTGGAGGGGAAGAATTTTAGAGTCATATTTTCCTTTCAAATTGGACGGATTTGGGAAGAAAGTGAGGGGAAAGAAAATTTTAAGTTCCTCCTAACTCGGGAACACAAATACTAAAATTTTTCCTTTCCTTTCCTTTCATTTCCTTCAAACTCGGGAACACAGAATAATTAATATTTTCCTTCACCTCCATTTCTTTCTGTCAAAATTTTCCTTCCCTTTCCTTTAATTAATTTACATAAAAACTCGAAACAAGGCGTTAGGGAGTGGAGGTATTTTATGAAAAAAAAAAAAAAAAAAACTTAAAAATATCTATATATAACATTAAAGAGATAATTTGAATAAATGTCTACCATCAATCAATATTGGTATTGATTGAATTAATTTGTTGTGAAACCAATTAACAAAAAGAAAAATCTTATAAATCTTTATTTTTATTTTTCGGGGGAAGACGTCGACATTACAATGTCCCAATTTGGGGTTTCCCCCTTCATGAGGATGATCATGGCCAATAATGACTAAAAGCACAAAGAATATTTTTGACGTTTGCCACGAAACTAAATCATTTTACTCAGTCCGATTTTTGGATTATACATATTAAATAATTAATTCTAACTTTTTTTTCAGAACAAATAATGAGGTTTACAACTACACCTCTTGGTACTGAGTACAGAAAGACCACATATATCTGTTATAGAATACTTGATATAAAATTATAATTATGTTTCATTAAAAACAAGCCTTTACTCGGAGCGGAAGCTCATAAAAGAAAGAAAAAAAATAATAGATTCCCAAACAATTCGAAGTGGCCTCATCTTTGTGTCTTTTCTCTCCTAGTGCACATTAGACCCCATGAAGACCCAATTTCTTAACAGAATTTCATTTAGTGGAAGATTTTTTTTAAAGAATTGACTTCATGAATATGACAGGGATATATAGAAAACATTTAAAAAAAATATTCTTAGTTAGGTTTCATTTGAACCAATATATATATATATATATATATATATATATATATATATATATATATATATATATATATATATATATATATATATATATATATATATATAGGTTTAGGTTCTATGGAAAACAAAAAAACCCTAAAAAACCGTAAAAATCATAAAAATGCATAAAAAAAATACTTAGAAATCACAAATTTTTTTTAAGAATTTTTTTTATAAAAAATCACAGGTTTTTGTTAAAATTCGCTGTAAAAATAAAAAATCAATTTTTTTTTGTAAATTTTTTTTTCAAAATTTTTTTCACCGATTTTGTATAAAAAGCTGCGATTTTTTCAAAATGTTTCCAACAAGTATTGTATGCATGTATGGACCAATGAGAATTTAGCAATAATTTAATAATTAAATAAATTAATAAGGGTAAATTAGTAAATCATGACTCTAAACTTATGGTAATTGAGATAAATGAGGGATTTGATTTAAAATCACCAAAATAAATATGTTGACCTAATAATCAAACCTTCAGATTTCTTCCAATTCGTTCATCCTTTAGAAGCCTTCTTCCCCCTGATTAACCCTCCAACGATCGAAGAAGAGAGGAGGGTCGGACCTCATCCATAACCCTCCTGCGATTGAAAAAGAGAGGACACCGGAGTTGGAATTCTTTATCGGCAGTCGATTCTCTTCCCATCATAGGTTGCATCACCATCGATCAATACCATTACCGCCTCCATATTTTTTCTTGTCACCGATTATCAAACTATTGTTATTAGTGGGTTGAAGATGATGATTTGCATTCGTTCTTGCCTACCATTCTCGATTTCCATGTCTTGGTTTTTTGGAGATATTTCACACATAAGTATTTTTTTTTTCTAAGTCTCAGTATTGAAAAACTAATTTCTCTAAAGAATTTATGGTCTTTTTATTTTGCTTCAGACGACACTAAGCCTTTCACAAAATTTTGGCTTGTTTGATGATAATGCCTAACAAGTGTTTGTTGAAATGTCTGAAAGAGAATCTAAAGAATTTAACCTTATGGTATGCATTTTGTAAGTCCTTTATACCTCTCTCTCCTTTTGCAATTTTGATTCTTATGATTGGATAATTACCATAAATTTTTGATTATGGGTGTATCCTCATAAATATCAAGCACCAAAGGAATAATCTTCAATTAGTAGCAGTAGAAAAATCGTGTTGGTATCTAATATGATGAGGGTAATTCTGTCAGAATGGAATCTCGAATTCCAATTCAGTTAGAATGAAATATTGGATTTCAATGCTTAAGTTCCAATTCAACCTAAGAATTGAATTTTGTGTGAGCTATCATGTCTAAAACTTGTTATTTTTTCTGCACTTACTCATTGGTTTGTGCATTTTCTTCAATTTTTACATATGGTGTTGGTGCAATTCACAACTTTAATTCAATGAGAATATAAATATTACATAAAACATGTGTTGCTAATAATTCTGACATAATACATTTATACATGCTTTATAATGTTTATGCATATAGAAGAGAACACTATGATTTAAGTGCATTCTGTAATGTATTATGTTAGAATTTATTTATATAAATACATTCTGTTAGAATGTATTTGAGAATGTTTGTTAACAACAAGTATATTTGTTTAACTGGTAATACTAACGAGTAATGTATCTTATTCTTTCAGAATTGCATGGAGAAGAAATTTAATATTGATCATAAAAGAGAAATATTTGGAATCGAGTTCAACAACATATATATATATATATATATATATATATATATATATATATATATATATATATATATATATATATATATATATATATGAAGATCAAGTTGATTATATGGACCATTGAAGAGAATCATGTGTATTTGTTCAATAATTGTATATTCAAAAATATTATTTTTTTAAGAATTTTGTTCACTTTTTATGACATTCTGTTAGAATATGTATAACTATATTAAAATGTATAAGGATATTAGTCTGTATGAATTTGTAAATTTCGGATGTATATTAAGAATAAAATCATAGACCCAAGTTGGATGTATATGAATAATATATCAGGTCAATTATCAAATATTAATGCATTGGAAACGTATTCTGCAAGAATAGAATTGAAAATATTCTGTCATTCTGATAGAATAAAATCTCATTTATAAATTTGAATTAATTTAAAATATTCGGATTTTTAAGAATAAAGGAATTAATTATCCCTTAAAATCCTGAAAATTCCTTTTTTTAATATAGGTAAATTGACCAAAATACCCTTCTGCTGAAAATTATGTGATTATATGGTGTATGTTACCCTATTGTAATATCATAGACTCTTAGATCATGACCTCTAATTCTATTCCATCCGGTGCTCCAGACTTGTGCATTTAGTAAAAACAAAATAACCTAAATATATATATATATATATATATATATATATATATATATATATATATATATATATATATACAGAGAGAGAGAGAGACATAGATAGAGAGAGAGAGGGAGGGAGTCGGGTGAACCATTTTAAACCTTGGAACCAATGAACCAATCTTTTCTCAAATTTTAGAGCAAATTTTTCATTACAAAAAAAAAAAACAAAACAAAAAATTTAGATATTCATAATTTTTTATCCTCGGTCCATTGATATCAAATTTGATAAAAAAAAATGATCTGTTCAGACACACACTGTAAATTTGTTTAGATTCACATTGTGAATCTGTACAAATTCACCCTGTGAAATCTATACAGATTCACTCTGTGAGTTTGTGTAGATTTACACCGTGAATTTCTGCAGATTTATACCGTGAATTTATAAAAAATTAGTGACTTATAGTGCAGATTCACAATGTGAATCTGAAGAGATAAAAAAGTTAAAAAAAAAATTATCAAATTTGATATCAATGGAAAGAAGATAGAAAGTTATGAATTTCTACATTTTTAGAATTTTTCGGTAAATATTAAGATCTAAAACTTGAAACATAATGGTTCCTTGGTTCTATGGTTTAAAATGGTTCATTGTTTAACTTATATATATATATATATATATATATATATATATATATATATATATATATATATATATATATATATATATATATATAATAGTCCAAAATCAATCCTACATGCACATAACAGATAGTAAAAACATTTGAACCTAACTCTCTCTCTCTCTCTCTATATATATATATATATATATATATATATATATATATATATATATATATATATATATATATATATATATATATATATATATATATTAGGTTCCGTTGAGATTTCGAAAAAATAGATATCTTGAGATTCAACCTTAGCTATATATTTCTTATTTGTCGCTCTAGCGTTCCAGCGTACCAGCATGACAGAAAAGTTATCATCATAAATTATAATTTAGCACTTTCCATTCCTTTTCCCCTCGTCACCTTCCCAACAACCACCACATTTGCCATCAATCGACCCCACCACTGTCACCTAACTCATCTATACCAACGCCACCTCTATTACCAGTACCTTCTCTGCCACCAACCATATATGATTACTCAATATGTGAACAAACATATATGTATAGTAATTTATGAGTAGGCATATATGTATAAACATGTATAATCATATATGATTATACCTCTCTGCCATATAATCATTTATTATTATACCTCTCTGCCATATAATCATTTATGACTAGACATACTCTATTGTTGTCGGTACGCTACAACATTAGAGCGATAAATGAAAAATATGTGACTGATGTTGAATTTTAAGATCTTTATTTATTTAGAATATCAAGTGATCTGTCATATATATATATATATATATATATATATATATATATATATATATATATATATATAGGGTCCGGTTCCTGTGAGTACTTATTTTAAAGTGAAGGCTCGTAATGACACCTAAAAAAATTGAAAAAAAAATCTAAAAAAAATACAAATAATAAAATCGAACATAGATCTATGTTTGGGAGGAAAATAATTGGAAAAAAAATTGCATCATTAAAATTCATCTATGATTCAATTTTAATTTTTTTATTTTCTTTGATTCAATTTTAATAATCCAAATTTTTTTTTTCCAATTTTTTTTTTCTCCTGAACATAGATCTTTGCTCGATTTTATGATTTATATTTTTGTTAGATTTATTTTTTAATTTTTTTAAGGTATCCTAACGAGTCCTCACTTTAAAATGAATCATTACCTAATCATGTTAGTGTATATATATATATATATATATATATATATATATATATATATATTACCAAATAAATTATTCTCTTAGTAATTCTCCCAAAATAACACTATCTATACAAGGTATAGTGTGCACATTAGATGTTCATCAACATATGAAACTCAATATATATATATATATATATATATATATATATATATATATATATATATATATATATATATATATATATATATATATATATATATATATATATATATATATATATATATAACTTGTGAAAGTTGCACTTCTTGAAATTGTCGTAGATGATATACAATTTGGAAAAATAGCTACATAAGTATTATTTATATTTATTTATCGGCATGGTTTCATGAAGTATTATATGTGAGGGGTTTTAGATCTAGTGTGTATATATATATATATATATATATATATATATATATATATATATATATATATATATATATATATATATATATATATATATATATATATATATATATATATAAATTAATAGCTTTAATTTATTTTTGGTAAGTGTCACTTAAATACAACATCTTATTAATATTATGACATGTGTCATGTAGATATGTTAGACAACTCATTTCAAAATTCAAAGTTATATTTTCTAATTATATGTTAAATTTGAAGTTATAATAACTCTAAAAATTTGATATATCTTTTAATTAATAATTTATTAAAAATAATTAATCAATAATTTTAAATTTTTATTATAAAAGTTTAATTAATTTTCTAACCATGATTTCTACGGGTTATAAACTAGTATATATATAAACTTGTTTGGAAGTCCAAGCTCAAAGTTTCCATTTTAAAGACAAACCTTCTAATCTAAAAGCTAGTTTGAATGGTTTTGAGAGCTTTTAAGAGCTTTTATTTTTTATGTTTTTTTATCATTCAGAACTTTAATAACCTTACAACAATTTTGTCAATTATTTATATACAAATAAAAATATAGCTTCCAACTAGATGTTATGAAAGTTTGATGAAATTTATGAACTCTAACAATGGTATATCATCCTTGATCTATCAAAATTCAAGTTTGTTTTACAAATTTAGCACTCTCTAATTATTTGTAAATTAATTATTACGTTGAAAACTTCAAATTATTTGAGAGATTTCAATTTAATAGTTGTATCTTAAGATTTGAAGTTCTATTTGGAATAAGGTGAATATCAAGTTTTAATTGAACAAAGCCTTGAACTATACTATCATAAGTCATACGAGTTGGGACTAGAGGTGTTCATTTAGATAATTAACGAAAGGTCATAAAAGTTGGAACTAGACGTGTTGGAACTCGGTTAAATAAATCGCAGAAGCTTAATTGAGGTTTTAACTTGTAATGTGTTATAAGGTCATTCCAATCGACCCCGCGGAATCATATAACAAATTACACTCGACCGAGTATAACTTTGTTTTCCACATGAAAACATTTTTGATCGAATTCCAGTTTTGCTGATTCCATTACCTTCTATAAGCTTAGAAATGACGGAAAATGTGTGTTTTAGGTTTATATACTTTGGATTAAGTATCTAGATTTAAATTAGCAATTAATTACTTGGTTTATTTGGTTTTTACCAATCCTTAAACATGTAATCATCACTAGATGCGAAGTAGTGCATCTACACCAAGTTGAGGTGCGATTATTATGAGTTCACTAAATGGCGCGGACAATGTTTGAAAACTCAAAACTTGAATTAACTTAATATCAATGATTGCTTGTAATAAGGTTCCAGTCAAGTCTGGTAAATTAGTCTAGTCTTGAAAATAATTAACTCAACAAAGTGCTCAATATGAAGTATGAACAATGTAAGGCAACTAAGAACAAGAAGAATATAAGAGAGAATGATTGATTGGATGATTCTTTGATTTGATAGAGATGAAAAAGATGCCATACTTTTTACCATTACAAAGGTTGACAACTCCTTATATAGTCAAGGAGTTACTAAAAGTCAAATACATAAAAGGTGTGCATAGATTGAGAGAGGACTGGAGATTAATAGTCTAACACAGCCGTTGTTGTTGATCTTATCTCCTGCACTATACTACAAGACACATTGAAGAATATAAAATAGTACTTAACACCTTAAATGCATTTCAGAATCAAATACTTCTAAATGCAAGATCTTGGAAAGGGCTTCTCTTTGGTATGTCTTTACTTTGGAAACTCATTTGATCTCAGACTCTATGACATCTCAGAATTGCACATGATCTCGGATTGACATAGCATCTCAGATTGATGAAGGGGCACGTAATGCACTAACAATATCCCCCTAAGTGTCCTTAGCAATCCTCAGAAAACTACTTTGTTTCTACAAAATAAAATAGATAAGCTTTTTGCATCCAGCTTCGAACTTCAATGTACCACATGAGTTGTTCAAAAAACTCCTTCTTGATTTATTTGGAAGCTTTGATCTTGTTTTTTTAGAAATGAGTTTTTGAAGAATCATTGTAGGAACCAGATGTTTGTCTCGGACTCTGAGGAATTCTTTCTTGCCTTCACTTTTCTTCAAGTAAACGAATCCGAGTTCAGGTTCTTTGATGGGCCCTTCATCAAGGATATCAACTCCTTCAAGATCAGTGGAGATAGATGCGATAATCTTCTATGTTTTGAATAAGTGAGAAAAATCTATATTTGATCTTCCGAATTCAGCTACAAAATCTTTTAAATAATTAAGAGCCGAGTTGTATGCTCTGGTGCTAAACTGAGAGGTTTGTCTTTCTTTGAGATGTGCTGCAATGACAAGAATATCATTGGGATTTATGTATGGGAAATCAATGTCCAAGATTTTGATCTTCACTTGAGAGTTCCGAAAGGCATAGTAGTAGTAGAGAATGCAATCTTGACCAAACTTTCTAAGGATTTTTGTTCCCAAGCAACTAAACTTGGTGATTTTGTACTTTGACAAAGTTTTCTCCTGAGGAAGAGCGTTAGTGGTGTAGAACGTGTTGAGTCTTTCTCTATCGGTTCAAACTAGAGTATCTTTATCATTCGAGGGGTGAAGAGGATCAAACTTGACATATAATCTTCCATGAGGAGAGATAGGAAGATGTATTTTCTCAAAATCATTTGAAGGAAGAGAATAAATTTGATGAGGCACAAATTTATCATTGTAAATCATCCCTTAAGGATAGTATGGAGAAATGTCTGTGAGAGGATTCAGATTGTCCTTCAATGCTTGAATTTGGAGGCTTTCCTCTATTTCTTGGTTCATTTCATCCAAATATCATCCTTCATTCTTGCTCAACTTCTTCACCGGACTGACTCATCCAAAGGAGATTCATTTTCCTTTGTCTTTAATAGGATCATCCGTATTAGAGATGGACGAGATGGTTTGTTGATCGGCTTTAGTGATGATGAGCTCCGAGGTAAGATGAATCAAATGATCTTCAGGTAGTTCACCAGGTTTCTTGATGGGAGAATTTTCATCAACTAGAACAATCCTCGGAGTAGGAATTAGAGGAGGCATGGATTGGGTAGCTCAGAAAGCATCAACTGTTAGCTTAGTCTTTATCTTAGAAATTTCTCGACTCCGTTTAAAAGTTTCGGCTAGATTAGATGGCCAACAAACAGAGGACCATTTATTCTTTTCTTCTTCCGAGAGGATTTTGGTGATGGAAGGTTTTTCCTTGATGGCTTGAAGACCTAGATTTGCATTGCTCACAAGATCATTTTCATCAAATTAATCTTCAGTTTCAAAGGCTTCAATTTCAACTATTTCCTCATCAATTGTTTCATCTTGGAGCTGAAATCAGAGATCGGGTTCCATTGAACTAGTCGTTACTTTTCTACCCATCTTACATAGGAAGGCCTAACCTGTGATGCAAGCAAAGCATCTGTTTTTAAGTCTTCTGACCGTTCAAACGCCCGTTTGAAGTAGTTGTTGATTTTCTTTGAAAGCTTATCATAGGCATCTGCAGTTGGAGCTTGGGCTTTGAGACAATCGAAGGTTTCCTCCATGATTAGCAGAAGTTCATCAAACTTTTGGTTCGAAGTATCCACAAAGTGTTGAGCAGATCGGATGACCTTGATGAGAACTTCCTACATAATCATATTCATGTTATCTTTAGGCTTGATCTCATTCTCCAATCATTGGATTTGTTTCTTACAACGAACATAAATCTTCTTGATGAGCTCATTGGTAGCAGAAATCAGGTCATCATGGATATGCAATATTGTAGAAGTGGTGGAGAGGTGATGATCGATATTTGCTTTTTAATGCTCCTCAACTTCTTCTAAGGTGTGCTTCAAACAAAGAGATGTGAGTTGATCTAATTGGTAGGCTCGATCAAGTTCTAAAGGAACAACAACTTTGATCTCGAAGAGAGATTTGATCACTAAATCGAGCTTTGAATCAAGTGATGCATCTTGTCGGTGACCGTGTCGACTTTAAAATTGGCTTTGGAAACGTTATCTCAAAGTTCCAGGAGAGCAAATAGATCAGGTATGCTTTCATCTGACGATCCGGTGTCTGAAGTGGAGCTTTCGGACCTCTTGTCATCGTCTTCATCCTCACTAGAGTCTTCATAACCCTTGGTATCATCGTTTTGATCACCTTAAACTGGATCTTCTTGATCACCATCTATTTTTGTTTCAAGATAGGGAGAGGTATTATTATTTCCATCTTGATCATCTTTTCCTTCCATTTCATCCGAGGATGAAGAGAGACCAAAATCAAAATGAGCTTTGGAAGAGGAGGGCTTTTGCAGCATGTTAAAGGTAGAAGGAATTGGGATGACACCAACAGTTTTGTTATCTTCTTCAAACATGATCTCTTTGAAGTGATCTTCTTCATCATCTAGCTTTGGATCATCTAAGATAGGAGTGGAGACAGGGACATCTTTTGCAACATCATTCTTCAACGGAGGTTTATATGATGCAAATGTTGTATTGGGAACTTCTCCTACAACAACATATTCATTCCGAGGAGGATCATCCATTGTAAAGTTAGAAGTGGGAACATCTACAATCAGTTTCATCTTAAAAGCATCAATGGACGGCTGAAACACTTGATCGGTCTCTTCATCTGATGGAAAAGTGAAGTGAATACGACTTCGGATGGCACGTTGACGCATGGATACCAAAATCACCTTGACACATGAGTTTGTCCCAGGGGGCTCCAAGGTACTTTATTCAATACCAAAATCACCTTTTTTAGAAGGTGTGGGTAGATCATGTGCAGACTCCCCGCAAGTGTGTATAGAGTGTGTTTTGAGCACTCAGAAGGGTACTTCGAAAGAGTAGATATGTAGGGTACGCAATGACCTAGAGTCAGATCGAGATCTGATTTGCGAGTCATTTAGAGATGATCCACCGGCTTTGGTTCTCTTTTTGTCCTTAGGTTTTGAAGGGGGTGCCTTTCTATTTTGAGCGATTTGTTTCTTACGACCTTCCGAGGTGGCTGGTCTATTCTCTTCCGAGGCTAAATCATCCGAGACTCGGGTAGGTTACATTGGATCAAACACAAACAAAGTCTCAAGATGGTGTTTCAGGTGAGGAGAGTTAGAAGGAATAGTGCTCAACATGTGTTGAGGAAGACATTGGATAGCTCCGAACACATCTTGATTGGGTAACATGTAAGTTTTAATGGTTTTGAAGGAACAATATACCTCATGAATGTCCGAGTTTAGTGGAATTGGTTCGTTGTGCTTAGAATACAGTTGTTGCAGATTCAAAGCTTAAATTCTCGGACTCGAAATCTCATTCGTCTTCCTTTTCTTGGTAAACTTCCTGAAGTCTTGCCAAAGGACCTCTGGTATACCAACGCCATTTGATTGGCCGGTGAAGATGCTGCAAATGACATGGAGCCAATCTTTGCTCCATTCCAACGTGTTTTCCGGACAAACCTCTGAGAATTAGGTGCATCAAAATGGTCCATATGCCGAGAACCGCCAGCTTCTTGAACTCTTTGGCTTTGAATTCCCCATTGTACCCGATCTAAATGAGGAAGGATCGGAATCCATCTGTTGTGGGTTCCTACACTTGAAAACCTTGGGGGTTTTCTGCAACTCCAATGGCACAATGGAAGGTTGCTTTATGAACAAGTACAATTTGATCATCAGTGATCTTAAATTCGAGTACTCCATCTTCAAACATAACTTGTTTAAAGGATTTATGCAAGAACCTAAGAGGGAAGTTAGGGTTTGGGATTTTGGTGAGAGGAATAAAGATGGGGGGGGGGATATAGATGAACTCGATCATGATTCTGACATACCCATCATAGTCTATAGGATCAAGGGAAAAGAGTTGGGTTATTTCCTTAAGGTTAGGTTTAGTCGAAGATGATGAAGCAGATCCTTTAGGGGAGTTCTTCTTGGTTGCAGGTTTGGTGATTTTCGATGCTATTGATGAAGTTTTTAAGAACACCGAAGAAAAAAGAGAGTACGGTTGAATCTTCTAAGAAGATGATAGCCAAAATGAGGAAAGTAGGAACAGTTAGGATTCAAAATCCATTTATAGATGCATGTTTCCGGGTCGGGTGGAAGAGTAAGAATGATGACACCCAAATGAGGAAACGGGTTGCAATATGTAACATCCTGTTTTCAGGTTGTTTTCTTTTTGGAATGGTGATCAAGGATTAGGTATCAACAGGGTTAGAAGCCTTGAAGAAGTTAGTCTTGGGCTCATTCGGAGGTGGATGCTATATTGGATGATTGTGGTATTCGGTTGGTATTTGGAGCAAAAAGGGGTATTTCGGTAATTTGTCTATTTGGGATTTTATGGAAAATGGATTTTAGTTTAGGATATTTTATGGAGAGTGTGAAGTGATGATAGTGTTGAGCGTCTTGATGCATTTCTATGGATATATGGATGGTTGAAATCGGATTTGTATCGAGTGAGTTATGACCTTCGGAAGATTTAGGGTTTGGGAGAAAACCCTAGTATGTGGGGCATACCAGGGAGGTACGCATGCTGCACTGATGCGAAGCCAGTTACACGAGGCGTAGCAAAGAGAACTCGTAGCATTGTGTTAATGATGAGTCGGTGTACAAAACCTTGTACGCGGAGCATACGAGAAGGTACGCTGGGCGTACGAGGGACAGGTTGAAAACCCTAATTTTTAGGGTTGTACCTTATATAAGCATAATGTTGGTCCTTTTTTTTCATTCCCAATCCAGCCTTCATGCCCTAGAAACCCTAAATCGACCTTGTTGCCTCTTGAGGTTGCTCTTGAGTTCTTGGAAGGATTTGGTGTTCTTTTATGCTTTTGGAAAGGAAAGAAGAGTAGTTTGAAGTTGCTTGGCTTGATGGAGTTACCTTAGATCTAGAGACTGATGGCTTTGAGCCATAAGAACATTCTTATGTGCACATACAAACCCTAATGCTTGGATCTAGGTTTCTCTAATGAACATGCTTTTCATCCAAGACCTGCAAACCCTAGATCTATGATATACAATTCGAAATTGACAAGACAAAATAGATCTAGATGATTACCTCTTTCTTGGAAGCTTGAATCTTGTTATCCTTGGAGCTTAGAGTCACAATTGTCACTCCTCTAATGGATTACAAACACCAAGAAGCAAGAGGATGATATAGAGAGGTTGAGGGCACAAAATCGGCTCTAGGAACTCCTTAGGGTTTCTGGTCGTCGATTTCTATAGCCCCTGGGTCCTTTAAATACATGAGCTGCTAGGGTTACAACCTGAAACCCTAATTGGATTACTTAGGTCTTAAGCAGTCAAAGGATCCTTCTAGATTAGGGCTTGGACGATTTCAAGGTGCACATGCACCTTATTTTCGTCCACCCCATGATCCATAAGGATCCACAACCCAAAACCAACTATCACACAATTGACAATTCTAGTCCCCTTTATTTAATTAATCTCTTTTAGCCACAAAATTAATTCTTAATTAATTCTTGTCTAATATTAATTAAACTATATGATTTCTCCTTTAATATATATTAATAAATCATAATAACATTTTTATTCATAAATCATCCTGTCATGTTGCTCTGGTGAAGGCAACCCAAAAGGACCATGCACAACCGGGTCAATAGCTTACCAAATATAGTTACGGGCTTAGACACTAATCCAACAGTCTCCCACCTGGATAAGTCTAGTAACTATAATGTAAGTATATTCCGATTCGCAATCGTAGCTCTCAAAGACGCTGTCGAAATCTGATCTTATCAGTAACCTGTCCTTTAGATAAGGGATCGTACAGTCCTCTATTCTATATATCGTGCGGACAATCACATGGAACATAGTCATACTTATTGTCCAACAGTTTTTTTTCTCGATCTCACATTCATTTGACATAGAACTTAATTGAACACATCAATTCAGTCCTGACTGGGCCCGACACATAAGTCAAATCAAATCATCGAGCGGCCCTGATATCACTTTTACCCTCTTAGGATAAAAGGAACAGATAAACTTCGACTTATATGCATTTACTATTCACTAATCAAATCATACATAACAATGCGTTTTATAACATCAAGTTACTGATGCGTTTTCGCATTATCAATGTACAACTAATCAGTCAACAATAAACCATATATCTAGGTTTTAAGACCATATGATATTATCGTCTTGCGATCACTCGTGATAAACTCCATGAAGTGATTCTAGCAAGCACGGGTTTATTCCAATGCTCAAAACTTGTTCATAAGCACTCATGAACGTTGTAGCAAACCTTTGCTATGTGTAATACCTTTTATACAATCTACACACCTATTCATGACAATCTTCATTCATACCTACTTCCAACATATGAACGAATTTGGACTGTTCGAATAATTCAATTATTCTTAATAAATTAATTATCCAGGAAGTCAAAACATGCAAAGTGAAACAATAGTTAAACAATTCACATAAGACAATAGCTTTACTTATAAATAATACTCCTTTATTTAATCATCAAATGTCAATTACATTTATGTATTACACGTTTCTAAACTATCTAATCTAAACTAATATCGTCCTTTAGCCCAATGCTCCTAGCATGCTGCAAGTGCTTGACCCTACTCAGTCCCTTTGTAAGCGGATCTGCTGGGTTATCCTCTGACGATACCCTCTTTACTACGAGGAGTCCTTCTTCTACCCGATGTCGAATAAAGTGATATTTTCTGTCGATATGTCGAGATCTACCATGATCCCTTGGTTCCTTGGTCAAGGCAACCGCTCCTTCATTATCATAGAAAATTTCCACAGGATCCTTTATGGCAGGTGCAACTCCAAGGTCTCCAATGAAGTTCTTCAACCATATTGCCTCCTTTGACGCTTCGCTCGCTGAAATGTACTCTAATTCGCACGTTGAATCAGCTACAATTTCTTGCTTGGAACTTTTCCAAGTCACTGCTCCTCCATTAAAGATAAAGACCCAGCCCGACTGTGAACGGTAGTTGTCTCTACCAGTCTGAAATATGGCGTCACTATACCCTCTCACCTTTAAGTCATCACTCCCTCCGAGGACTAGAAACCATTCCTTGGTCCTCCGAAGGTACTTAAGAATGTGCTTGACTGCGGTCCAATGCGCTCTGCCAGGGTTCCCTTGATATCTACTGACCATGCTCAAAGCAAAGGCTACATCAGGGCGAGTACAAGTCATAGTATACATAATCGAGCCAACTGCAGAAGCGTATGGTACTCGCCTCATTTCTACTATCTCGACTTCGGTACTCGGGCATTGAGTCTTACTCAACTTGGCATTACTTTGGATTGTTAACTCTCCCTTCTTTGAGTTTTCCATACTTGTAACATCCCGAAATATCAAGAGTAGAGTTGAAGGGCTAAAAGAGTAAATTGGGAAAGAGCGACTCGGCGAGTCCATGAGTGGACTCGGCGAGTAGAGTCGCGACTTGGTCGCATGTTAAGTGGCCGACTCGGTGAGTCAGTAAGATGGACTCGGCGAGTAGGCGCTGAGTGGAGAAAACCCTAATTCTCGGGGTTGAGCCCTATATAAAGAACATAACATCCATTTCCTCAGCCTCCTTACTCATCCTCAAGTCCAGAAACCCTAACCTTCGTGTGTGAATGGATCAAGTGCATTTGGAAGCTTGGAGAAGCAATTGTTGAGGAAATCTTGAAGGGTAAGAGGCTTGGAGCAAGGGGCTTTGCTTGGATTCGAGTTTCATTGCAGTTGGGGCGTTCTTTTGAGGTAATATCTCGTTTTTGAGCTGCTATTTCTTAGATGCATCATTTTGGGGTTTGTGGGGAGCTTATCTTGGGATGTTTTGGGGTTTGGAGGTTAGATCTGAGGTTGCTACCTCAGATCTGGAAGGGAGAAGGTCTAGAGTGCATGAAAGTCCCTATTTGTGAGTGGTTGATGGAGCCATCTTGTCCCAAACCCAAACCCTAGAGTGAAAATGCATAGATCTCTTTGGATTCACGTAAAGTTTGCCACTTTACGTGATGGATGGGTTGTAGGAGGCTAGATCTATGTTTTGGATCAATTGCATGGCCTGGAGTGCTTCTGAATGGATTCAGACCAGTGGTACTCGGCGAGTCACATGGGTAGACTCGACGAGTTGCTTGAAGATAAGCTGGAACTCGACGAGTTGATGAACAACTCGGCGAGTTGGATGAAGATGGCCTGGAACTCGGCGAGTTGTATGAACAACTCGGCGAGTAGGTTGAAGATCGGCTTAGACTCGGCGAGTCTGTTCTTGGACTCGGCGAGTCTTGTCGAAGAGTCCCAATATTTTCTGGTTGAGACGAGAATCGGAGAGTCAAGGGATGACTCGGTGAGTTGTGTGCGAGTGGACTCAGAGTTGTGGGACTCGGCGAGTCTCGGGGTGACTTGGCAAGTTGAGTCGCGGATTGGGGAAGTTCTGAGCATGGGGACTCGACGAGTCGACGGGTTGACTCGGCGAGCAGGGTCAACCAGGAGGGTTGACTTTGACTGAGGGTTTGACTTTGACCAAGAGTTGACCAGTTCACTTCCAGGAGTAATTTGGTTGTTATTGGTAATTATTGGTTTCGGTGATTCAGTGGTGGAATTCGCGACGATGGTCAGAGCAGCGTGGACTGTTCTTCAGTCGGCAGTAGCAGGTGACTCTTCTCACTATACTTTACCTTGGGTAGGTAACCAGAATTATGTGACAGAGTATTTGTATGCTATGTATGTTATGTGTTGTACTGCATTATTTCTATGTGATTTATGCTGTGCATGTTTACAGAGTTGGAACCGGAGGGTTCCCAGAGTTAGAACCTGAAGGTTCACAGAGTTAGAACCAGAGGGTTCATAGAGCAGGGTCTACAGACCCACAGAGCTATAGCCTCGAGTGGCTAATATGTGTTATGTGTGGTATTTTGGGGGACTCACTAAGCTTCGTGCTTACAGTGTTTTGTGTTATGTGTTTCAGGTTTCTCGTAGGATCACGGGACGGCACCGGCTCGATTGTACACACCAGAGAAAGAATCATGTTTTGTGGATCCTGGTTTATTGAGCAAGTGAATATGGAGTTATGTTTTTGTAATTCGATTATTACTGTAATTTTAAGAAAAGTGTTTTTCAGAATTAACGATTATTTTTAAATGAAAAATTGTTTTGAAATTTACGGTGTTACAATACTAAAACGTTTTAGTACTTTCTCCAAGTAAGTATTTTGACTAAGTCCTATTAGTCTCTTACTTCGGTCTCTCACTATCCTTATTCCTAGAATATAGGAAGCCTCTCTGAGGTCCTTCACAGCGAAGCACTTCCCGAGCCAGGACTTAACTTCCTGCAGTGTCGGGACGCCGTTTCCTATAAGCAGTATGTCATCGATATACAATACGAGGAAGCTACCTATACTCCCACTGGCTTTGACATATACACATGATTCATCTTTGCTTCGTACAAACCCAAACTCTTTGACTTTCTCATCGAAGTAAAGATTCCATCTGCAAAACGCTTGCTTAAGTCCATAAATGGACTTCTCAAGCTTGCACACCCTAGTGGGATGCTTCGCATTGACAAAATCCTCTGGCTGATCCATGTAAACATCCTCAACCAACTTCCCATTAAGGAAAGCGGTTTTGACATCCATTTTCCATATTTCATAATCATGAAATGCAGCAATGGCCAGCATCACCCTAATAGACTTTATTTTGCAACTGGTGAGAAGGTCTCATCATAGTCAACTCCAGGAGCTTGAGTAAAGCCCTTCACAACCAATTGCGCCTTATATGTGTGCACCTTCCCATCCATGTCGGTCTTATTCTTGAAGATCCACTTGCACCCAACCGTGTTACGTCCGGACACATGCTAAACCAAATTCCAAACTTGGTTGTCGTATATGGACTGAATCTCGCTGTCCGTCGCCTCTTTCCATTTTGCAGACTACGGGCCTGCCACGGCTTCGTTATAGCTGTTAGGTTCATCTAAATTTATTAGTGTACTATCACTAATATATGTGTCCCCTTCTGTAGTAACATGAAAACCATATAACTGGGGTTGAACTCTAACTCTTTCGAAACGTCTAAGAGGTAAGGACTCGTCAATCGGTTCAACCGAAGTTTCCTCCTCGGGTTGAGTACCAGCGTTAGAGGTTCCTTCATCGCTCGACTTTTGAATCTCTTCAAGATCGATTTTCCTCCAAATGTCCCCTTGGCTTATGAGTTCTTGCTCTCGGAAAACCCCTCTCCTCGCAACGAAGACAACATTGTCACTCGGTCTATAGAAGAGATATCCAAAGGATTTCTGCGGGTAGCCGATGAAAATACACCTCTCACTACGAGGTTCAAGCTTGTTGTGAGTCTCTTGTCTTACGAAAGCCTCGCAACCCCAAACCTTGATATGTGCCAATGAGGGAGCTTTCCCTGTCCACATCTCGTGAGGTGTTTCGGCAACCTTCTTTATAGGGACTAAGTTAAGGATATGGGCGGCAGTCTCTAAGGCATACCCCCAGAATGAGATTGGTAGTGAAGCACGAATCATCATGGAACGAACCATGTCCAACAAGGTTCGATTATGCCTCTCAGCCACACCATTCAATTGTGATGTCCTAGGTGGCGTCAATTGCGAAACTATTCCGCATTCCTTGAGGTAGTCATGGAATTCAAGACTTAGGTATTCTCCTCCTCGATTGGATCGAAGCATCTTGATTTTCCTGCCCAATTGATTCTCCACTTCTTGTTTAAACTCTTTGAACTTTTCAAAGGTTTCTGACTTGTGCTTGATTAAATAGATATACCCATATCTACTATATTCATCGGTGAAAGTCACATAGAAGCGGTTTGCATCCCTTGTGGTGGATCTAAAGGGCCCACACACATCGGTGTGTATGAGATCCAATAGACCCTCACCCCTAGCACATGTTCCAGTGAAGGGTGACTTGGTTATCTTTCCAAGTAAACAGGACTCGCACACATCATCATCCCTAAGGTCGAATGACTGCAACACTCCATCCTTTTGGAGTTGGGCTATGTGTTTCTTGTTGACATGTCCAAGACGACAATGCCATAAGCATGCTTTATCCATACTATTGGAAGAATCCACACACAATACATCATTTCCTAGGTTATCTACAACCATAACAGTTTCATAAATTCCATTACAAGGCAATGCTTCAAAATATAAAACACCATTTAGATAAGCATAAATTGAACCTTTCTCATTATCAAACGAATATCTAAATCCTTGTCTAAACAAACCATGAAATGAAATGATGTTTCTTGCCATATCTGGCGAATAGCAACAATTATTTAAATCTAAACCTAATCCATTACTAAGCGCTAAAGAATACACTCCAATCTTGGTGACAGGCGACGATCTTCTGTTCCCCATGATTAGATTTATTCTTCCACGCTCCACATCCCTATCTCTTCTTAGTCCCTGCAAATCAGAACATATGTGAAAACCACATCCTGTATCAAGAACCCAAGAAATAGCATGTGATGAATCATTAGATTTAATTGTGTAAATACCTGCGAAAGACGGCTTGATCTTCCCATCCTTGATGGCTTGCAGATATTTCGGGCAGCTTCTTTTCCAATGCCCTATTTTGTAGCAGTGGTGGCACTCTGCCTCATTTGGGTTAGAGTTGGGCTTAGCAGAACCAACTTTGGTTCCACTAGAAGAGGTACCATCTTGGGATTTACCCTTATGGTGGCTCTTGGAGGGAGCCTTCCTCTTCTTGGCCCTCCCTTGCTGTAACATACACATTTTGAAATCGTGTTTTAAGTAAATAATATTATGAAATATTATGTGAATTTGAATGTTGAGTTCTAACAGCTAGTTTTTACTAGAATTGAAGTAAAACTATGCTTAGAATCATTCAGAAAGTATTGGAAGTCTTATGAGATTCCAACAAATGTCAAATAGTGAAATTTAACAAAAATATAAAATTGGGAATAGGTAAAATTTTATTATTGAAAGTTGTAGATGATCTCGTTAGAAACATTTAGGCGAAAACCTCATCGAAATCCGAGTTATAACGAAGAAGTTTTGACCAATCGAAGATTCGCGACAAAACTGGCACAGCGCCGAATGACGTAAAAAGTGAGTTTTTGATAAACTACTTTTTAGACTTAGTAATCTATATGAAAGTCGTAGTATTCGTTAAACCCAGAAGTTTGATAAAAAGAACGCCAAAATCTGACTTCGTATGAGAAAGTTATGATTTTTCGAAGTTTCAGCTTAACAGTAGACAACTAAAAACTCGAATTTTAGATCGAGTGGTTTTTAGCCGACACAACCTAAACGATAATTGAAGGTCTCGTCATTGGTAGTACAACGGTAAAAAGTCTGACGAAAACGGAGGTCGGATGAAGAAGTTATGAATTTTTAACGGATTTTCCTGTCTTGGTCTATTAAAAATAATAATATAAAATATAAATTCAAAATTAGCCGATGAAGTCTAAACGAAAGTTGTAGGGCGTAATTTTACCTATGCGTGCATATAAAGAACGTCAAAAACGGAGCCCGTATGTGAAAGTTATGAATTTTAGAAGATTTTGGCACAATTTTCGAGGAAATTCGCATGGATTGGAGCTGGTCACGTGATCCTGGCATGCTTGCCTCGTGCCCGACTCGCATGTTGCATGCTGATTCGACCGAGGGTGCGGTCCAATGAACTTCCAACGTGCCTCGCAGCTGTTGCTCCGTGTCCAATGTGTTGGCCCAATCCGAAGCCGACACATAGCCTCCTCGCATCTGAACCTCGCCGAAGCAGCCAGCTGGTCCAAGCCTCGCAGCCACCTGCTCTCTTCTCATTGCCTCTGATCCGAGCCTTCGGACCTCCTCCCCTATAAATAGCAGCCTGCGAGCCTTCCCGGGTAGTTTGAGAAATTTGCCACTTTCACTCCCCCTTTTTGATATTTTTACTATCTTGACATCCCCCGAAGCCCCAATATCATTTTTAGCACCCGAAACACGCCCCGAGACTCCCGAGAAGCCCAAAAATTTTAAATTTTCGGTTTTGAAGCTCTACCTTCAGAGAGCCCGGTTTTCAACGAAGAAAGTGATATTTAGAGCCGAAGTGCTGCCCAAATTAATATTTTAGCCCCGGTTATTTCACAGTGAGTTTAATATATAGAAATAATTATATGTTATGTGTTATATGTGCTACATGCTTTTCAGTGTTATTATTCCGGGTTATTTTCCCGTGTTATTTTTATTCGCTATTTTAATAGCAAAGCAATACCTTTGACAATGTGATCAGTGAAAGGACTTAGATTCACGTTGCTACTGGTATGTAGCCTCTGGCCATGTAGAACATGTCTTTGTAAGAGAATAATTTCTATTCTATGGTATTGGCAGAAGGTTAGACAGGGCTATAAGCCTGAAATCTACCAAAATGTTAAATCCGAAGTTGTATGTTTTTTTGTGCCATTTGGGCCAAAGCTTTATTGATGTATATCAACTATGGAAATTGTTATGTCTCATTGATTGTATATCTTTGAATCAAATCAATGATTATTATGGAAAGTTTGTCACATGATTCACATATGCTCTTGTTGTTCCTTGTTCCTTTTTGCTTCTGCCATATTGAAGTATATATATGTCATAACATTATATTGTATCTATTATTGAACCCACTAAGCGTCACCGCTTACCCTCTCAATGCTTAACAAATTGCAGGAGATAAGCATCCAGTATAGTTATATACTGGTAGAAGATTTTTGAATAGTTTGAAACTATTGTATCGATAGAAGCTTATGAATAGTTTGAAACTATTGTATTTTGCACTCCCATATGTATAAAACTATAGAATCCTGGGAAGTTATGTAATATATAACACTTTAAAATCGTTGGTTTGTATCCAATAGTTTGTAATCAATGTAAAATATTGTTTTTATGAATATGCAAGTAGCATGTTTTGGAGTAACTATATTGTCAAGTATGAAAGTTTGGGTATTTCAGAAATACGAAAGTGAGGGTCTTTCAACCATGGTATCAGAGTAGTAGTTTGAGTGAACTAAATTCCACAGATTGGTATTTAGACTTAAACTATTGGAAGTTCAATATATGAACTTAATCATTGTAAGTATAGGGATACAAACTATAGGAAATATATAAGTAAAAGTATTAGGTAATAATAAACCCTAATATTCTAAAATACAATGTTACTCCGTATTGCAGAGCAATGGCTGAACAGGTTAGTAGCCATACCCCTGAGGTTGGTGGAGGTCCTCAACCCGAGGAAGTGAATACTCCAGTATCTCCTCGTGAGGAGCAACTCTTGGGTAAACTTACCGATGTTATTCGACAGACTCTCAAAGAACACAAAAAGAATTGTGATAAAGGAAAAGAGAAAGTCACTGGAGAATCTTCAAAAGGAGAGGTGAAGCGTCCCTTGTTCAAAGATTTCAAGAGTAGTGGTGCTATAGAGTTTTTCGGTGTTCTCAATCCCATTATTGTTCTTACTTGGATCCAGAACACAGAGAAAGTGTTTCGAATTTCTCATGTGGATAATGAAGACAAGGCTAATTATGCTTCCGCATCATCGGAGAAGCCTTGGTCTGGTGGGAAGCAATATATGAAGCTCTCAACAGGTTTGATCAGGAGAATTTAGCCTGGGAAATGTTTAAAACTCGTTTGCTAGAGAAGTATTGTCCTCTAGACATGAGGAGGAGATTGGAGAAGGAATTCTCGAGCTTAAACAAGGAGGAATGACTGTGAATGAGTATGAAACTCAATTTAATCAAAGAGAAAGGTTTGCTACAAAGTATATTCCAACTGAAGACGATAAAATTCAATTATTCATTGAGGAACTATGACACGAAATCCACCATTTCATTACCAATCGAGAAGTTTTGTCATTCGATAAAGCCATTGAGTATGCTCGAAGACGTGAGCATAACTTAGAAATACGTGGTGCCACTTTTACTGCTCCGAAGCATCTGCGTACTGAAAGAACTGTTCCTGTTCCTTCTTTTCTACCAGCTCAATCCATTCGGACTGAACCTGGTAATCAAGTTCAAACTCAAATTGCCTCTCGTGGACACGGTAGATCACAATCTTTATCTATGCAATCGCCTTCATGTCGTATTTGTGGAAGGAATCATCCGGGCCAATGCAAAATAGACAAGGAATCCATTGTCTGTTATGGATGTGGAGAAAAGGGTCATATAAATCCAGCTTGCCCAAGAAAGGATGTTACTTGCTATGCATGTGGCATTACTGGCCACAAGAAGTGTTTTTGCCCTACTCTTACTAGTCAGATGACGGGAAGTCAAGCTTCTGTTCAACAACCGGCGTGAAGTCAAGTCCATGTTCAACAATTAAAGGGTACTCCAACTAAAAAGGAGGAGGTGCCAAAAGCCAAGGGTCGTGCATTCCAAATTACCTCAGAGGAGGCACGTAGGGATCTGAATGTTGTGACGGGTACATTTCTTGTCAACTCTAGACCTACTCACATCTTATTTGATTCTGGCGCCTCAGATTCTTTTGTGTCTTATGAATTTGCGCATTCCTTTCAAATTGCTTGCTTTGTACTCGTGCAACCATTTCAAGTAGATACTACGGGAAGTATATCATTACTTGCTGATAAAATCTATAGGGATTGTGTTATAGAAATTGAAGGCTATACTTTTCTTGCTAACCTGATCCCTATCTCCTTTCCCAACTTTGATATTATTCTCGGTATGGATTGGTTATCGAAGAACCACACATAACTATTGTGCTATGAAAAGATAGTACACATTCTTATTGAAGGGGAGAATCCTATCTATGTCTACGGTGAACAAAGACTCTTAAAAATAATCTCTTTCCTTAAAGCTCGTAAATTCATATCAAAAGGGTGTTCTATCTATCCGGCCTACACAGTTGATGTCTCAAAAGAGGAGAAGAAAATTGTTAATGAGGTTCTCGTTGTTAACAAATATTCTGATGTTTTCCCCGATGACTTGCCTGGCCTTCCTCTGGATAGGCAAGTAGAATTTCGAATTAACCTTGTGCCTGGTGCTGCTCCAATTCCAAAGACTCCTTATCGTCTTGCGCCAGCTGAGATGAAAGAAATGATGATCCAACTATAGGAACTACTTGGCAAGGGTTTCATTCGACCGAGTACCTCTCCCTGGGGTGCTTTGGTACTTTTTGTCAAGAAGAAAGATGGATCGATGCGAATGTGCATTGATTATCATGAGCTGAATAAGGTGACTATCAAGAACAAGTACCCACTAACTCGCATCGACGATTTATTCAATCAACTTCAGGGTGTTAGCTATTCTCAAAGATTGATTTAAGATCTGGCTATCATCAGTTGATAGTTCACGAGCTGGATGTACCGAAGACTGCTTTTCGTACTCGATATGGGCATTATGAATTCCTTGTTATGTCGTTTGGTTTAACAAATGCTCCTGCTGTATTCATGGATATGATGAATCGGGTATGCCGCCCAATGCTCGATAAATCAGTCATCATATTCATTGATGATATTCTAATCTATTCCAAGTCTGAAGCTGATCATGCCATTCATATTCGTGCGGTATTGGAACTTCTTCGAAAGGAGAAACTATATGCTAAATTCTCGAAATATGAATTTTGGCTTTGCCAAGTTCAATTTCTCGGCCATGTTATTTCTAGTGACGGTGTATTCATAGATCCTATCAAAATCAAAGCCATTCAAAATTGGCAAGTGCCCCGTAATGCTTCCGAAATTCATAGTTTCTTGGGTCTCGCGGGATATTACTGGAGATTCATTAAAGACTTTTCTCATATAGCCGTACCTCTCACGAGTCTTACATGGAAGGAAGTGAAGTTCGAATGGGGTGAAGCCCAAGAAAAAGCTTTCTTAACTCTAAAAGATCTTTTGACTCATGCTCCAATCTTATCACTCCCAGAAGGTGATGATGATTTCTCCGTGTATAGCGATGCTTCAAGATTGGGACTCGGTTGTGTGTTGATGCAACGTGGCAAAGTGATAGCCTATGCCTCAAGACAACTGAAAGATTATGAAACAAATTATCCCACTCATGATCTCGAACTCGCTGCAGTGGTATTTGCCCTAAAACTTTGGAGGCATTATCTTTTTGGTATAAAATGCCAATTATTTACCGACCACAAAAGTCTCAAGTACATATTCAGTCAGCAAACTGTGAATATGAGACAACAACGAGCCATGGAGCTGATCAAAGATTATGATTGTGAAATCCTATATCATCCTGGAAAAGCCAACATAGTTGCCGATGCACTTAGCAGAAAGGTTTATCGCAATAGTATGTGTTATGCTATTACTCATACTACAGTAAAATTCACTATTTTAGATGAATTAGAGAAATGGAAAGAAGAGGCCCTAAAGCCAGAAAATGTGAAGAAAGAAGGGATGATACATTATAATGATGCTTTACTTGATGATCCGCGAGGATTAAAAGCATTCAAGAATCGGCTGTGGATTCCAAAGATTGGTGGATTGAGACGGAAGATTTTAGATGAAGCCCATAAATCTAAACTGTCAATCCATCCTGGTACAAGTAAAGTGTACTATGATGTAAGAGCTGATTATTGGTGGCCTGGATTAAAGAGTGACATTGGAAGATATGTACAGGAATGCTTAGTATGCATACAAGTCAAAGCAGAGCACCAAAAGCCTTATGGAACCCCAGAAAGTCTTAGTGTTCCTATATGGAAATGGAAAGAACTATCCATGGATTTTATTACCAAATTGCCAAAGACTGCTAGACAACATGATAGCATTTCGGTAATTGTCGACCACCTGACTAAAAGCGCTTATTTTCTTGCCATGCGTGAAACGGCTCCAATGGAGAAATACACACAAGTATACTGGGATGAAATTGTTGCAAGACACGGTGTGCCACTAAAGGTCATTTCCGATCGTGATACTCGCTTCACTTCTCACTTTTGGGCGAGTATGCAACGTGAATTAGGATCTCGAGTTGCTCTCAGCACAACTTATCATCCCCAGATAGATGGTCAGACGGAGAGAACAATCCAAACAGTAGAAGATATGCTTCGTGCATGTGTCTTGGAGTTCGGTGGTAACTGGGATAAATACTTACCTCTTGTCGAATTCTCGTATAATAACAGTTACCACGCTTCAATCAAAATGCCACCATGTGAGGCATTATATGGTCGCAAGTGTCGTACTCCATTATGTTGGCGAGACATAGAACAAAAGATCCTTGGAGTCCCTGAAATGATTCAAGACACCACTGACAAGATTCAAATCGTACGAGAAAGAATGAAAGCGGCCTAGGATCGATAGAAGTCCTATACAGAAAAGAGGAGACGACCCATAGAATTCCAGGTGGGTGATTTCGTAATGCTAAAAGTATCCCCGTGGAAAGGCATTATGCGCTTTGGGAAGAAAGGAAAACTAAGCCCTAGATTTGTTGTTCCTTTCAAAATCATCCAGAGAATTGGAAAGCAAGCATGATGTGTTTCATGTGAGCTATCTGCGCAAATGCTTGAGCATCAATGATGAGACAGTTCCATTATCCGAGGTGAAATTGGAGAATAATTTAAGATATGTAGAAGAGCCGGAAGAGATCGTGAATGAAAGAACAACTAATCTACGTAATAAAGAAGTAGAGTTGGTGCTTGTCAAGTGGAAACACCATCGAGGCCCAAATTATACTTGGGAAAATAAGAATAAGATAAGAGCAAAATATCCCCATTTATTTTAATCGATGTAATTTCGGGGACGAAATCCTCAAAAGGAGGAGGTATTTGTAACATACATGTTTTGAAATCGTGTTTTAAGTAAATAATATTATGTGAATTTGAATGTTGAGTTCTAACAGATAGTTTTTACTATAATTGAAGTAAAACTATGCTTAGAATCATTCATAAAGTATTGGAAGTCTTATTGAAAGTTGTAGATAATCTCGTTAGAAACATTTAGGCGAAAACCTCATCGAAATCCGAGTTATAACGAAGAAGTTATGACCAATCGAAGATTCGCGACAAAACTGACACGACGTTGAATGACGTAAAAAGTAAGTTTTTGATAAACTACTTTTTAGCCTTAGTAATCTAAATGAAAGTCATAGTATTCGTTAAACCGAGAAGTTCGATAAAAAGAACGCCAAAATCTGACTTTGTATGAGAAAGTTATGATTTTTCGAAGTTTCAGCTTAGCAGTAGACAACTAAAAACTCGAATTTTAGATCAAGTGGTTTTTAGCCGACACAACCTAAACGATAGTTGAAGGTCTCGTCATTGGTAGTACAACGGTAAAAAGTCTGACAAAAACGGAGGTCGGATGAAGAAGTTATGAAATTTTAACGGATTTTCTTGTCCCGGTCTGTTAAAAATAATAATATAAAAATAAAGTCAAAATTAGCCGACGAAGTCTAAACGAAAGTTGTAGAGCGTAATTTTACCTACGCGTGCATATAAAGAACGTCAAAAACAGAGCCCGTATGTGAAATTTATGAATTTTAGAAGATTTTGGCACAATTACGAGGAAATTCGCATGGATTGGAGCTGGTCACGTGATCCTCGCATGCCTGCCTCGTGCCCGACTCGTGTGTCGCATGCTGATTCGACCGAGGGTGCGGTCCAATGAACATCCAACGTGCCTCACAACTGTTGCTCCGTGTCCGAGGTGCTGGCCCAATCTGAAGCCGACACGTAGCTTCCTCGCATCCGAACATCGCCGAAGCAGCTAGTTGGTCCTAGCCTCGCAGCCACCTGCCCTCTTCTCATTGCCTCGGATCTGAGCCTTCGGACCTCCTCCTCTATAAATAGCAGCCATGCGAGCCTTCCCGGGTAGTTTGAGAAATTTGCCACTTTCACCCCCCTTTTTGATATTTTTACTATCTCGACATCCCCCGAAGCCCGAATATCATTTTTAGCACCCGAAACACGCCCCGAGACTCCTGAGAAGCCCAGAAATTTTATCTTTTCGGTTTTGAAGCTCTACCTTCGCAGAGCCCGGTTATCAAGAAAACTCCCGGTTTTCATCGAAGAAAGTGATATTTAGAGCCGAAGTGCTGCCCAAATTAATATTTTAGCCCCAGTTATTTCACGGTGAGTTTAATATATATAAATAATTATATGTTATGTGTTATATGTGCTACATGCTTTTCAGTGTTATTAATCCAGGTTATTTTCCCGTGTTATTTTTATTCGCTATTTTAATAGCAAAGCAATACCTTTGACCATGTGATCGGTGAAAGGACTTAGATTCACGTTGGTACTGGTATGTAGCCTCTGGCCATGTAGAACATATCTCCGTAAGAGAATGATTTCTATTCTATGGTATTGGCAGAAGATTAGACAGGGCTATAAGCCTGAAATCTACCAAAATGTTAAATCCGAAGTTGTATGTTTTTTTGTGCCATTTGGGCCAAAGCTTTATTGATGTATATCAAGTATGGAAATTGTTATGTCTTATTGATTGTATATCTTTGAATCAAATCAATGATTGTTATGGAATGTTTGTCACATGATTCACATATGCCCTTGTTGTTCCTTGTTCCTTTTTGCTTCTGTCATATTGAAGTATATATATGGCATAACGTTATATTGTATCTATTATTGAACTCACTAACCATCACCGCTTACCCTCTTAATGTTTAACAAATTGCAGGAGATAAGCACCCAGTATAGTTATATACTGGTAGAAGATTTTTGAATAGTTTGAAACTATTGTATCGATAGAAGCTTATGAATAGTTTGAAACTATTGTATTTTGCACTCCCATATGTATAAAACTATAGAATCCTGGGAAGTTATGTAATATATAACACTTTAAAATAGTTGGTTTGTGTCCAGTAGTTTGCAACCTCTTTATCAATGTAAAATATTGTTTTTATGAATATGCAAGTAGCATGTTTTGGAGTAACTATATTGTCAAGTATGAAAGTTTGGGTCTTTCAGAAATACGAAAGTGAGGGTCTTTCACTTGCCCTATGGCCAAAACAGGAGCAGCTTTTGGAGTGGGAGTTGATGCAACAGACTTGTCTTTGAGATTGCTCTCAACAATTCTCAGCAATCCTTGAAGCTTGCTCAAGGTGACCTCTTCCTTATTCATGTGATAGGTCATGCGGAACTGGTTGTAGCAGGGAGGCAATGAGTGAAGGATAACGTCAATTGCCTGCTCTTCATCGAAGTTAACATTCAACTTCAGCAGACGATCGACATATCTCTGCATCTTTTGCAGATGAGCGGTAAGGGACTCTCCACTGCCCATTTTGGTAGTGATCATCGAAGTGATAATCTCATACCTCTCTTGCCTCGCACTTTGATGGTAACGGTCCACCAAGTCTTGATGCATCTCATAGGGATAATAGTCCTCATAGGACTTTTGATGTTCAGCAGTCATGGTCTTCAGCATGATGCAATGGACTTTCGTAGCATCACGCTCATGGGCCCAAAGGCGGCGATCTCTTCGGGAGTAGCAGTGTTGATGTTCACCTCCTTCAAATCCTTATCGAGGACACACTCTTTGTCCTCCTAATGATTGACCATTCGGATGTTACGAATCCAATCATTGAAATTGGACCCATCGAATATCACTCTCCCACACAAATTCATGAGTGAGAACGAGCCGGAAGAGTTCGAGCCGGAAGCATTGTATTTGTTTAAGTTCGACATTTGAAATAGAAAAGAACAAAGTTTGATTAGAAATGAATCCCTAATTAAACACCCAAAAGAGAAACTAGGGCTAGGACCCAATAACATTATTTACACATTAGAAAAGGGATGTCGTAATCTAACATGCAAATAATTTGAAGGTAAGTGAATGACGATTCACTAATTCTCCACCATGAAAACAAAACAAAAATTAAGTTTTAAATGTGTTGAAAAACTCCTAGATTCCTTTGAGATTCATTGAACTTTTCAATGGCATGTTTAAATCTCGATATGCCCCTCAAGTTTGTGATTGGGATGCCGAGGATCACCAAGCAGGTGTGAATAACCATGCAAATGTACATGGTGCCCTCATTGTTACAGTCACCTATTCGATGTGCTGGTTAACCACACACGCTCCATCGAACTATGACAAGCAATGAGTCACCCTTTTCCACCTTTGCTTAGAACCAATTAGTGTGCTGGTTAACCACACACGCTCCACTAACTTCTTAGCAAGGGTACAAAGTGTAATTTCATGGGATTGCATCAATTCACTTTGCCTAAAGTAACTAAGATTGAGAATTTTACAAAAACGTTTAGTTACTTTATATAGAATCATTATACTTATTAATGAGCAGAGGATTGCCCTATCCTACCCGTTCGGCTAACGACCCTCCACCAGTCAAGCAAGCGGTGGGTGTGAGTGTACACCCATTAAGCGCCATTTTATAGGCATCAACCTTATACCCACCTTATAGACCGGTTTCGTGAATGAGTCCTACTAACGCTAAGACTAGCATTTTAAATTATACACACACACACACACACACACACATATATATATATATATATATATATATATATATATATATATATATATATTAAGCTTGTAATAATATAATAGTATAGGGTTGAATTTTAAACTTGTAAAATTCTAGGGATTGAAATTTAAATTATTCAAAATTAAACTTTTAATCACAAAATTTAAATTTCAAAACTTGAGGGCAAGTTTTGATATTTTCAAAACACAAGGGATCAAATAACAAATAATTTAAATTAAACAATTAATTTCATAATTATCTATATTTGACCTAGTCAATATTTCTTACAAGATAATTCAACAATTAATTCAAATAATTAAGTATTATTAAATAAGGAAATTATCATTTAAACAATTGGTAATTATCTTTTGTTTTGATGAGGATATTGATAAAAAGGTAATAAAATTTGGATTTTATTAGACTAACACACTTTAAGTAATTATCGTTAAGCAAAACAGCAAGAAATCCCGAAATTGCCTCTGTCTGACGCTCCTACTCGCCGAGTCCCCATATGGACTCGTCGAGTTCATCCTACTCATCGAGTCCACAATGGGACTCGCCGATTTTATCAGTCAGAGAGCAAGAAAAGTCGATTTTCAGCAAGAATCAAAACACAAAGCATCAAATTCAAGAGAAGCCAATCAAGTCTCTGATACCACTGATGGGTTTGAGCCATAAGAACATTCCTATATGCACATGCAAAACCTAATGCTTGGATCTAGGTTTCTCTAATGAACATGCTTTTCATCCAAGACTTGCAAACCCTAGATCCATGATATACAATTCGAAATTGACAAGACAAAGCAGATCTAGATGATTACCTCTTTCTTGGAAGCTTAAATCTTGTTATCGTTGGAGCTTAGAGTCACAATTGTCACTCCTCTAAAGGCTTACAAACACCAAGAAGCAAGAGGATGATATAGAGAGGTTGAGGGCACAAAATCAGCTCTAGGAACTCCTTAGGGTTTCTGGTCGCTGATTTCTATAGCCCCTGGGTCCTTTAAATACATGAGTTGCTAGGGTTACAACCTAAAACTCTAATTGGATTACTTAGGCTTTAAGCAGTCCAAAGATCCTTCTAGATTAGGGCTTGGACGATTTCAAGGAGCCCATGCACCTTATTTCATCCACCCCATGATCCATAAGGATCCACTGCCCAAAACCAACTATCACACAATTGACAGTTTTAGTCCCCTTTATTTAATTAATCTTTTTTAGCCACAAAATTAATTCTTGTCTAATATTAATATAACTATATGATTTCTCCTTAAATGTATATTAATCATATAATATATTAATAAATCATAATAACCTCTTTATTCATAAATCATTCTATCATGTTGCTCTGGTGAAGGCAACCCAAAAGGACCATGCACAACCAGGTCAATAGCTTACCGAATATAGTTACGTGCTTAGACACTAATCCAACAGAGACATCATCTTGTGGAGAAGCCATTTGAGGTATCAAGTCAATCTTGTCTTGTGTATGATTAGATCTCCTCATGGCTAAATTATTGTGATTTTGGCCTTCTTTTTTAGACAATAGATAAGTTAAGTTGTTTAAAGGTTCATCCTTTCAGATCTAAGGGTGTCCTTGTACCTTTGAGCATAAATGTACAAGCTTTATGTGTATTATGAGTTCATGCATGTATTAAGCTATCCATTAAATACAGTTCTAGCCTAAGAGTTTCATTTAGCCATTTATGGATGTAAAGATGGCAACTTTACGTAGTATTTCAACTCAAGGAGGTCAAATCTATGGTTTGAGAAGTTTTGTCTTAATGGATTAAGTGGTATTGAGGATCGGGCTAGATAAGGCAATTATGTTGGGCGTACAAGCAGGTACGCACATCGTACAAGCCTCCAAGCGAGTACGCCGCACATACTTGCTTGTATGCCTTACGTACTACGTCTGAGTGGGTTTGCGTAATTGGGATTCGGTTTGAGCTATCTTCTTGGGCCTAGTTACTTGGTGCTTTGTTGATCCATCTAAGAAAGTGTGTTTTGGATTAGGGTTAAGTTGTGGGCTTTAGGGTAAGGCCCAAGTAAAGGTTTGGGGCACAATTTGTAAAATTGGGCCATTAGTGGACCTTTTTCGTATTGGGCCTTGGTGGGCCCAATAAGTTGGGTCAATAGTGGGCTTGGTTAGTTGGGCCATCTTTGGGCTTAGTTTTGGGGTTTATCCTTGTTTAGCTATTGATTATGGTGTTGGGTTGTTTGGCTCAATTTGGGAACCAGTTCGCGATAGTGTAGGATTACTCGTGTAGCGGTTGAGGTGAGTCTTCTCCTAGTGTTCGTGAGTCGAAGGCACCAATGTCGGGTCACTAAATTATTTATGTGTTATATTTACCTGAGTGGTAATGCATGAGTGACCGGAGGGTCTTAATTGTGTTATTGACCGGAGGGTCATATTTATGTTATTGGTAGGAGGGTCTTATTTATATTTTTGACCAGAGGGTCTTATTTGTATTACTGACCGGAGGGCCCTATCTGATTTATGTGTTATTATGCATTTTGTCTTTGTGACTTATGTTGTTATATTATTTTGTATGACTGGAGGGTCCATACCGAGCTGTGAGACCTGAGTGTTTTCACTAAGACACATGACCAGAGGGTCGATACTGAGATATTGCCATGAGTGGCTTATTATTTGTGCATGTGGTATCTTGGGGAAATCACTAAGCTTCGTGCTTACCATGTTGAGTTAAATGTGTTTCAGGTACTTCTATAGATTCTGGGAGGGCGGAGGCATGATTGTACATATCTGTCGGCTTATGGAGATTAGAGGATTTTTGGATACTCTGATATCGTTTTGATAATAACTTACAATTTATGTGATGACTTGAATTTATGAGTAATATTTTGAGAATTAAAAATGAAAAATTTGTCTTGAAATTTGAGGTGTTACACAACAAATGCACAGGTCTAGAAGACCTCCCTATGTGACAGTTTATAACCATGAGATGGGACGTATGCTTGGGCAATTTGGGTAACCGTCGATAAGATTCAATAACACTCAGCAATTTATTTGAATACGTTCCAAAAGCATATTTATTTGGAATTAATAGGATAATTATAAGGAAATTACCGTTTATATCATCATGAGAAAATGTTTTGGAATTAACTCTTAAATGATAACCTTAAATTTCAATTATTGTTGGTTTAAGAGAATCTTAGAATGATCTAGTTCCGAGATGGAGTGACATAAGATACTTCGGAAGAAAGATCAAAGCAACATTAGTACTTGATATAGGTTTAGAGATGGCACAATCTCTAAATGACTATCAGAGGTATCAATGAATGAAGACCATAGAGGTCATGTTTTGAAAAGCATAGATTAGAGAAGTTCTAAGAGTTGAAGGAGCAGAGCTCAGAACGAGATAGGTAACGATATCACATTACCAATTTGGATTTGAACTCAAAGGTAGATTCAACATTAGGATCTTGGAATGTGAGATACTCCAAGGCAGGACATTCTCAAGATTTCTGAAAAACTTAATTCGGACGGAGATTCAACGAGGTGGCATTCTAGAAAACTTAAGACTAGAAGAAAAGGTTAGACAAAAATACATATAATGATACTTTATTTTCCAAGAAGAAACAGTTCCAAGGTGAAAAATGTTTGGTTCATAATTATTTGACTTTCTAGTGTTTCCAACAGAAAGTACAAAGTTCTTGAAAGAGTTGAGGATCAAGCATCATCATCCCTATTTTGTTCAGACAACTATTGAATTTGGTTTTGTCTAATGCCTTAGTAAAGACATCAACAATCTCATCATCATATGGAACAAAAATAAGCTCAATGTTACATTTTAGAACATGATCTTTAATAAAATGGTATCAAATATCAATGTGTTTGGTCATAGAGTGTTGAATTGGATTGTGAGATATTGCAATATCACTTTGAGAATCACAAAAGATTGAAATCTGTTGAAATCGATAACCATAGTCTAGTAGTTGAGATTTCATCCATAGAACATGAGAGGTGCAGCTTGCAGCAACAATGTATTTCGTTTCAGCTGTTGAAATAGCAGTGTAGTTCTGTTTCTTGGATGACCAGCTAACCAATATTCCCCCTAAAAATTGACAACCAACAAATGTGATTTTCGTATCAAGTTGAAGTCCTCCATAGTTTGAGTCCGAATAAGATTGCAATAAAAAGCTTTCATTTGCAGGGTACCAAATTCAAAGGTTCTTTGTTCCTTTGAGATATCTAAAGATTTGCTTCACTGCCAAAAGGTGCGACATCTTCAGATTAACGTAGAGTCTAGAACATAAACATGTAGAGAACATGATGTCGGGATGAATTGCAGTGAGGTAAAGTAACGATCCAATCTTTCCCATATACTTCTTCTGATCAACTGCTACACTTGATGAGTCCGAGAAGATCTTGTGTCCAAATCTCATTGGAACTTTAGTAGAGGCACAGGTTCCCATTAAATATTTCTTTAGAAGCTTGGAAATGTATTTCTCTTGATAAATAAAGATTCCTCTATAGGTCTGTTTAACTTGCAGTCTGAGAAGGAAGCTTAAGTCATGATTCATGCTCATTTAGAATCGACTAACCATCAGTTTTACAAAGCCAACAACCATCGTTGGATCGGTTGATCCAAAGATGATGACATCGACATAAATTTGAATTAACATGAGATGATTTCCATTGGATATTCAGAATAATGTGGGATGAAGAATTCCTCTTTGAAAACCATAACGATTCAGAGAAAACAAGTAAGTGTCTCGTACCAGGCACGACGAGCTTGCTTGAGGCCAGAAACAACTTTTTGGAGTTTGTAGCAGTAGTTCGGATATGAGAACTTCACAAACCCAGGAGGCTATTGAAGATATACTTCATATCAAGTTCACCGTTGAGGAAAACACTCTAGACATTCATTTGGTAAACTTTAAAGACTTTATGAGCAGTATAAGCGAGAAAGATTCGGATAACTTCAAGACGGGAAACGAGGGCAAAATTCTCATCGTAGTCAAGACCTTTGATTTGTGTGAATCCTTCAGCTACCAATATCGCTTTGTTTCTGATACTAATCCTAGCGTTATCGAGTTCGTTTCGGAAAACCCGTTGTGTTTCAACAATAGGGTGATCCTGAGGAGGAGGGACAAGAGTCCACACTTTTTTTTGTGGAGTGTAGGGAGCAGAAAAGTTATGTTCAATGCCTTTGTCGGTAAGAAAATTTTCAATTGTGGCATTAGTGAACTCGGATCTATTGTCACTACGAATTCTTCAAACCAACAATTTTTTTCAAAACTTTAATTCCTTTAATGAAATTAATGATATCCAAAGTCATTTCTGATTTCATTCTCAAGAAGAAAACCCAGGTGAATCTTGTGTAGTCATTAACAATCACAAGAATGTACTTTTTTTTTTGTAAGCTTTCTATGATAGACAGCCCACGGAGATCGATATGAAGAAGTTCAAGTGGTTTTGAGATGGATTGTTCAATTAGAAGTGGATGACCTTTCTTTGACTACTTCCCACATTCACATGCAACGCAAAGATGATCGTTCTCAAATTTGAGAAGTGGCAAACCTCGGACCATTTCACTAGAAACCAGATCATTCATATATCGGAAGTTGAGATGAGCAAACCTCCAATGCCATAACCAATTTATGTCAAGAACGGATTTTGAAAAAAGACACAACTGAGCCTCTCTGATGATCATATTGATATCTAAAAGATACATATTTTTTATCCGATCTGATTTGATGAAACATTCTTTCCGATCTTCTATCATAACATAACTATGGTTTTTACAGAACTCAACTCTCCGATTTGCATCAATGGGTTGGGCTACACTCATCAGATTGTGCTTAAGGTCAGCCATGTAACCCACATTTGAAACATAGAAATTATCATTGGTTAAGATGTCATAACCTCGAATTTGGAAGTTCGAATTATTTCCATAAGCAACATAACTAGCATTTGAAGTAAGCTTCAGATCACGTAAAAAATCCTTCAGCTCAATCATGTGCATAGAATAAGCACTATCAATATACCATATTGTATCTTGTTCCAAAGCACAAAAAGCCTACAAAATCAACGAGTTTTGGAGTTTTTAAGCTTTGAGTTAGTCTTATGGACTTTAACATGGGATTTGGACTTTGCTTGTGATTTATGAACAACTGGTATCTCGGAAGGCTTCTTCCGAGATTCTTTTTGGAATATATGCAAAATGCCAGACTCTCTTCATTAATCCAAAAATCATATTCATCTACTGGTTGCTTGGACACTGCTTTCCTTGGAGGAAATTTTTTTCGAGATGGTTTAGGAAGAACTGTGTTCCGACATGGTTCAATTGAATTTTCATTCCTTATTACTTTCCATTCAGATTCTGATTTGAACCTTTTGAAGGTTTTTGAACTACATTGTTTCGAGTATCTTTTCCTTTGTTCATTGCATTTGTAGGCACATTGGATTTTGGAAATTGTTTTGGTTTGAAATTTGTGCCATCTGAGGTTGTATTGGGAATAGTTTTCACATAATTTTTATCAGAGGTTTCACGAATATCCGAGCTAGCAGGAATAGATGGTCTCTTAAGAATCTTAACAGGCATGAAATTATTGTGATTCCTAGTAGCTGGACTGATTGTCTGAGAAAATTTATTCTCAAACCTCCTAAGGAACCTAGAGCATTGTCTAGACCTAGTTTATTTTTCTAGAGCTTTCCTAACTTCAATCTTTGGATGAACAATGCCAATCTTGTTCAACCAAGGCTTCTTCCAAGAGTTAGATGTTAACATGGAAGACTATCCAACAAATGGATTGTTGAAACGAGGCTTGATCGAAACTATGGTTGAATTAGAAACAACTTTTGAGTAAAAAACACTAGAATCAGACGAAGTGTCGTCATCACTCTTAAATTCTACATCACTATCAAGGGATGCCCAAAATGAGTTAGGTTGATCCGATTCATGTCCACATGTCTCAGGAATGATTTCCTCAACAACACAATTGTTTAGAGGACTAGAGTTAGGAATACAAACTCCAGTACCACCTGTGTTATAGGGAAGTTTCGAAGACGGATTCAGGTCCAGGGAAATTAGGGGCAGAAATTGCATGGAATCAGGAAATGTAACAATGATTGGGTTGAACCCTGGAATCAATGATTGATATCTGTCTGAAGTATTCTAAATGGACGACAATGGTCAGAGTGCAACATCTTGATGTTGAGGTATTTCAACCTTAAGTTTTCAGTCATTGAATCGTAATGTAACATCTTGATATTGAGGTATTTCAATTTTAACCCTTTGTATGAATAAATATTGCATTTTGGTCCCTAAGTATAAGAAAGAGTGCAAAACGGACCATAGTGACATTTTGGTAATTATGGGCAAAGAGGTAGTACGTGGGCATACATTGTGTACATTGAGCGTACTAGGGCGGACCCTAGTACGTTGGGTGTACACCTCGTATGTAGGGCGTACGTGGACGGAGTTCAAACCCTAATTTTTAGGGTATACTCCATATATAAACACCATTATAGCCTTATTTATCGTTCTCTTATCAGCCCCCATCTGAGATTTCGACCCTTTAGCAAACCCTAAGTGGGAAGATTGTTTTGAGCTCATTTGTGTGCCTTTTTGGTGTTCTTGAAGAAAGAGAAGTTGGTGCAAGAACCTTGAATCCTGGAAGCAACTTAGATCTAGGATTCCACACTTGCTAGCAACCTCTTGGAGGTAAAAAGTTCATAACTTGGTCACTATATCTTGTAGATCTAGCCATTTCTTCCTTTAGGGCACTTTTTGGTCCTAAATATGGTGATTCTAGAGCATGGCATGCTCTTGCCCGAATAAGTCGTCCTTTCAGACCTTATGGGAGGGGTCTTAAGTCAGAAAAATGCGGTCTTGATGGTTAGTTTTACTCCATCCATGCTATACAAGGTATTAAGGCATTAAGATGTTGAGATTTTGTGTTTTAAGCACTTAATGGACATGCAAAGTAATAAAGTTCAAAACTTTATGACTCATGATGGTATTTTAGCCTTGGATCTGCAATTGGACGTGTTAAGACGAAGAAATAAGCACTTAATAGGTTAAGAGGGGGGACTAGTGCGTACGTTTGGCATAACGAAAGGTATGCTGCATGTATGTAGATCTGGCCCCGATGCCTCGGACAGCTAGTACGCCCGACATATGAAGCATAAATCAACTCGGCTGAGCTGAATCAGTTGTGTTGACTCAATTGACTTGTTGACTTTGACCAGTTTTGACCAAGGGTATTTTGGGGAAATGTTATTAATTTAGAGTGGAAATGTTTTAACTTTTAGGATTTAGGTAGAGCCAGTATTTGGGAGCAGAGTATTGATCTGCTATTCGTTAGACTGTGAAGTGAGTTTTCCTCACTGTACTTACGGGTCAAAGGCATCATGTCCGGCCCATTGGATTGATATCTTGGTTTTACCATATGCTATTATGCTGCAGTGATCTGTTAGATCTGTATGCTGCTATATAGTTTATTATTATGTTGTAGTGGTCTGTTAGATCTGTATGACCACCTGTATATGCTTGCTATTGATTTGTTATAGTATATGTAGATATGTGATGGTGTATCGGGTTGAGACAAACCTACTTTATGTTGAAGGTGAAGATACTCGGGGGTGGTCTGGATACGATGCAGGCCCTGCTAGGCAGTCCAGTCAAGACGAAGCCCCGAAGAGCGATCCAGATAGGTTGTAGGCCTTGCGAGGCGGTCCAGTCAAGCTGAAGGCTCATATTTGCACAATTTTGATTGTTATGTTTATGTGGTAGTAGTTTGGGGGAACTCACTAAGCGTTAGCTTACAGTGTAGTTTTGTTTCAGGTACTTTAGAGGATCGTGGCAAGGTGAACGCATTACTGTACACATCCTGGGTTTTATGTTGTGATATTGGGAGACTCTGTTTTGAATAATGTATTGAAAACAATGATTATGTAAACAATTCTTTTTAGTAAATGGGTTGTTTAGAAACGTTTAAATTTGTTGTGATTTTTTAGACGTTACAAGTTGGTATCAGAGCCTAGGTTTGAGCGAATTGGAGGAACATCCGTGTGAATCTAAACTCAAATTAAGGAACTGAAAAAGTTTTACAAATGATTTTCAAAATTGTTTTAAAAAATAATCAAGAAAGGACATGATGTGTATGACTAACAAAGTCAATAAGTATACCCTAATTTACCACACTATTATTTGATGTTATGTTATGTTAGAACAACATGCAAGTGATAGGCTAAGGATCTTCAGGAATTGCATGATAGAATTTCCTGATTGTATGATGCCTGATAGCCTAGGGTTTCTTCCTTACATGAAATTGACATCATTATTGTAATTGCTAAATGTATGCATAATTGTACATAACTTAGATTTTATAGCCTGAAAATGTTTGATTTAGCCTTATTTCCTATTCCTTGTCTGTTTTTGGGCTTAGGGTAGAATCAAGTATTCAACTGTGTATAGGATCCATTGTTATATATGATTAGCATACACGAGTGCTGTAGGGTTGGTGGAAGTTTCATGGATGAGATATGTGGGGGTCAGCTAACCAGTCAAGGAGTGTCTAGCCTTTCTCTAGGAAGTGAGAATATGATGAATGCATATTCTAGTGTGTGTTGTTAGGGTTGTTGTGATGATCTTATGAAACAAATACGGGTAGGTGCAGAAGGTGGTATTGGCCCGTACTACTGGAAGTGAAGGACCTGCGCGTAAGAGAGAAGTCACAACCCCTAGGGTCTTGATATGGATTGGTTCCTATGGTGTGATATGAGTTTTATATGATATTTCTCTGGTTTATTTTCAGTATGGTGTTCACAAGGGGATCCGTATCAGGAGCGAGTGGCCAGGATAGTCCAGGGTTGATCGAGGAGCAGGTCAGCTAGATGATTCATGTTGAGGTTATTTCTATTATCCAGGGGCAGATACCGGAGTCGTTTTGGATTATCAATACCGCTATGATGGAGTTCTTTGATGGTTGGTACGTTGCACTTTCTGAGGCTGCTGCAACTGCAGCCACCGTGGCCATCGTTGTTACGAGGATTGGTGAGGGGAGAGCCTTCCAATATCGGGATTTCGACAATACGAAGCCCTTGATGTTCGATGAGGTTCAGGATTCGATCATTTCTATGAGATGGTTGTCTGACATTGAGGGATGTTTCTTTACTTGCTCCTGCCCAGCTGAACAAAAGATCAAGTGCGCTCTGAACCTGCTTCGGTCTGGAGCGAAGAATTGGTGGAGGTTGGTTACATGTTCATGCACTCTAGAGCAGAGAGGTACTGTATCTTGGGAGTTGTTCTCTAAGATGTTCTGTTTGAGATACGTTCCTTAGGTGGAGGGAGGGAGAGAGAGAGAGAGAAAGAGAGAGAGAGAGAGAGAGAGAGAGAGACAGAGATTAGCCCTGGAGTATCTATACATGAGGCAAGGGACAGAGTCGGTGACTGAGATCACCAAAATGTTCATTGAGAGAGCATTGTTCTGCCTTGAGTTTGCTGCTTCTGATCAAGCTCAGATGACCTAGTACTTGAGCATGCTCAAGACAGATATCTGCCAGTTTATGTCCACTCAACGATATGGTTCACTCATTGAGTTACAGGAGGCCACGAGGCCGCATGAGATTGTGATGGAGATCCAGACGTGGGCGCTGAGGCAACCCCCTTTGCAGTCATAGCCTGCAACAAAGCAGTTCAAGGTCGCTGATGTGAGATCGGGGAGTCATAGGGGCCGTACTTGTGGCAAGTGCGGAAAGGTTCATGAGGGTCCTTGTCAATCTACTTCTAGACGCCACAAATGTGGCAAGGAGGGGCACTTTACGTGGGATTGTTGCTAGCCAACCCCAATACCGAGCATCAGGATTTTCTACAATTATGATCAAGTTAACCATGTAAAGTTCAATTGTCCATTACTCGTTTCCAAGCCAACACAGACCCTGACGCCAACCAGTTTGAGGATCACCAATAGGCGCCACGGGAGGGCGGAGCCCCCGAGAGCTCGAGGCCATGCATTTCAGCTCACTGCCAAGGAGGCCAGGGCAACACCAGATTTCATGACTCGTCTGTTTCTATTTATTATTCTATTGATTAATTTATGGAATGCTTATGTTTATGTTTCTAATAGGTACATTCTTAGTGAATTCTTTGCCTGCTCTTGTGTTATTTGACTCGGGTGCGAGTCGATTCTTCGTGTCTCGATTTTTTAGTAGGGATTTTAGTTTGACCCTTCGCAAGTTGGAATGTCGTTGTGGGTTTATATCACCGATGAACATGAGGTTTCCACATCCAAAGTGTAACAGGGTTGTGTATTGGAGATCTTCGGGTTGCCTTATCCGATTGATTTGATCCCTATCCCCATGGGGTATGTATGCGGGATAGTGAGGATGGATTGGCTAAGCAGGTTTGATGCTATGATCGATTGCAAGGGTCAATGACATGTAGTTCAAACCTCAAGTAGGGGAGAACTGGTCGTCTATGGAGAGGACAGTAGGGTTGGATCAAGGTTTTGTTCGGAAGCTGGGGCTTGGCAGTATATTCAACACGGGTGTATGGGTTATCTTGCCTATGTGGTTGATACTCGAGTTGGGGAGAAAACTTTGGTTTCGGAGGTGCCAGTTGTCAGGGAGTTTGCTGATGTGTTTCTAAAGGAGTTGCCCGGTGTGCCTCCTGAAAGGCAGGTTGAGTTCTGGATTGACCTAGTGCTTGGTGCAGCTCCGATTTCCAAGGCATTGTACCGCTTGGCACCACCCAAAATGCAGGAGTTGTCCTCTTAGCTTCAGGAGCTGTTAGGCAAGTTGCTCATCAGGCCGAGTAGTTCGCCGTGGGGAGCACTAATACTGTTCGTCAAGATGAAGGATGTTTCACACCGAATATGCATTGATTTTACCTATTGGATGATGCTTCGGCCAAGTGGATTGTTGGTTGGCAAGTCGCAATAATTTGGCTCAACATCTTCACCATCAATTTCCGAATGTAACATCCCAAAATAATGTATATTTTATAATTTCTTGAATCTTTATCAAAAGTGGCACATTTGGTCCCTTAAAGAAAAAGGCTTACAAAAGTGGCTATACACGGGGCGTATATATGAGTATGTGCAACGTACTCGTGCAGTGTGCATGATCACGGATGGCTAGCTAGTACATTGGGCGTACATGTGGTATGTCGGGCGAACTAGCTGAGATGTTAAACCCTAGTTTTAAGGGTTGTCCCTATTTAAATAACATTATGACTTCATTTCTGGCCACCCTTACCAGCCTCCAACCCTCCCAAAAACCCAAATCTCGTGTGAATTTCTTGTGTGTGAGATATTGCAAGTTTTGAGTGTTCTTGGTTGTTATAGTAGTAGAAGGAGGTTAGAGAAGAAGAAGAAGGTGCTAGCAAGCTTAGACCTGTATGAGTTTGGGACTCTCTAGAAGGTTTTAGCTGTCCTTTAATGCATATGAGGACATTTAGATTCATAAAAATGCTTGCTTTATGTTCCCCATTGGCTCATGCATGAGTAAAGTAGCTTAGAATGGATGAAGTGAAGCTTTGAGCCTTTCCTAACCATGCAATGGCTTAAAGCTAACGACTTTATGGATTAAGATGTCTTAAATTAGTCAGATTTGTGGTTAGCTTGGTTGGCTGAAAGGATTAAGACACTAACTTAATGGAAATACAGACAGACGGAGTATGTCAGGTGTACTGCTGGCTACGTGCAGTGTAGCCTGATTCTTCCCCGATGAGAGCTGGCCCCGCTGCACACCCAACATAAGGATTTGTACGCTCTGCACACGCGTTGAGTGTTGACTTTGACCCTTGGTCAAGTTTTAGGGTTTTTGGACCATGAGAGGGGCAAAATGGTCCTTTTTCCCTTAGAAGGTTTAGTCGTGGGAGTTGAACTCGCAAGTGAGTTTTTGACCTTAATTATTAATTAGGCTTAATTATTTTGTTGACTAAGTGGAGTCTAGATCCATCAATTCGGGTACGAGGTTTTCGTGTCATCATTATCAGGTGAGTCTTCTCACTTACTCTTACCTATATGGTAGGATAGTTGTATTTATGATGACCAGTTGGGACTTGCTATTATCTTTATGTTATGCTACTTATATATGACTGAGGCTGCTAATAACCAACTAGGGTTTCTAATAACCCATCGGGCGTGCTATTAGTTCACTAAGACTACTGATAGTCCCCAGGATTGCTGATAATATGTGGTATCTTGGGTAACTCACTAAACATTGTGCTTACTTTTTTTGATTTGTATGTGGCAAGTACTTCGCAGGACCGCGGGAAAGCAAAGGTATGATTGTACACACACGTTGGGGAATTTACTACTTGGACATGTTTATGAGGTCTCTGATAGTTATGATACTAGTTGTTTTGGTAATATTATTTATTTGACAACTTGGTTGTGAAACTTTGATTTTGGTAATTTAAAAAAAATGAAAAAAATTGGTCTAAAATTTGAGGTGTTACAATTTGGTATCAAAGCCCTGGTTTGAAGGATTTTGACGAACCTCTAGGTGATTCCAAACTCAAACTAAGGATCCAAAATTTTTTTAAGAACTTAAAAAGAAACGAGGACTTTTACAGGAGAAAAACCCAGAGAGGCAGTGTATACAATCGACCAACGTTCGAGCGGTAGTTTCCCAAAATACCTCAATTTATATTTTGAGTAGTGAAAAGCAGATATGTTTATATTATGAGCTGATAGAATTGCATGCTAGCTAGGGGTAGGCTAATGAATCTTGTAGAGTTAGTGTGAAAATGTTGCCTGATTTGTGATGCCTTAGCCTAGGATTTCATCCCTTATGATATTGAATCTGTCTTTACTATTTGCTTAGTGTATGCTACATAGTTGTACATAGTTAGGATTTTATAGCCTTAGAATGCTTGATTTAGCCTTTCTTCCTGTTCCTTGTTTGGTTGTAGATTTGAGGTAGGATCATTTATTCGAATGTCTATCGAGTCTCGTACTATGTACAATTGGCATACGTGAAGCAAATGGTGAGGGCAGTGGAAATCTCATGAGGGAGAGCGGTGTTGGGAGTAGTCTAGAGTTAGTGTCTAGACGCTTGGTTGTGGTTATAAGGAACCAGCACGGCGAGTCCATAGCTGATTTGAGGAGGTAGAGTTCTTAGGGTCTTGAGGGTACGACTCGAGACGAATACGGGTTGGTGTGGAAGGTAGTATTGGGCCCGTACTACTAGAAGCACTGGATCCGTACGCGGCTTGAGGAATAACCTCAAGGGAAGAAATAGCTTGTATGGGTGTGAGTGTCGGTATATGTGCTTTAGCCTCTTTACTGATAATTTTCTAATGTGTTTCAGTATGGTGGTTACTCGAGGTTTAGGCTCCAGCAACCCTGAGAGGCTAAGTGTTAGTGATGATGAGATCCGTATGATTGTTGCCTCGGAGGTGGCCACAACAATCAGAGAGGCTATCCCAGAGATGTTTGGGTCTGTCAAGACCACGTTGATCGAGAATTTTGATCAGCGTTATGCCGCTGTTATTGAGGTTGCTGCTGCCGCAGCCACCAAGCTCTTGCTACTGCGAGACTATAGGGGGTGATTTGTTGTGGTACCATGAGTTCACCAACATGCAGCCACCCAAATTTGGTGGGACCGAGGATCCTATTGCCACTATGATATGGATCTCTGATGTTGAGGGATGTTTCTATACCGACTCTTGTCCGGAGAATTTGAGGGTTCGATTCGCATTGAACCTACTTCGCTTGGGAGCGAAGGACTGGTCGAAGTTTGTGACAGCTGACTACTCTATTAAAGAGCATACTACGATGACCTGGGAGAGGTTTAGTGAGATGTTCAGGGATGAGTTTGTACCTGCGGTTAAGCGGGAAAGGTTGGCCTAGGAGTTCCTGTCTCTCAAGTAGAAGACAGAAACGGTTCCTGAGATCACCAGGATGTATCATGAGAGAGCTTTGTTTTTCCCTGAGAAGGTATCCATAGAGCAGGCTCATGCGAATTGGTATTTGAGTATTATGAGGAGAGATATCTGAGAGTTCGTGGTGAACACCACATATAGGACATTGGCTGAGTTGCAGATCAATTCCAGGAGGAGAGAGATCGAGCTAGAGACTCAAGCTAGGGAGGAGAAGGAGACACATGGGAGAGATAGGAGGCCAGTGTAGTCACAGTCGGCGACTAAGCGACCCAAGCCCACTGATCACAGAGCTAGAGGCCAAACGGGTCGTACTTACGGCAAGTATGGCAAGGGAAATGAGGGACCCTGTCGATCTAGGTTAGTTTTCTACCTATATGGAAATGAGGGGGATATGGCTAGGGATTGCCCAAGGTATTTTTGGTTTGTTTCAGTTGTAACCAAACGGGCCACGTGAAGATAGATTGTCCTCAGCTTGCATCTAGAGCGGTTCAGACTCTAGGCCCAGCGACCCTGCGTATCATTGATGGCCGGGAGGGGAAGGCAGAGGCACTGAGGGCTCGAGGGAGAGCATTTTAGTTAACAACAGAGGAGGCCTGCGTAGCACCATACGTTGTGGCTGGTATGTGTTCTTTATATTTCCGTTGCTTATATTATTGATTGTGTCGGTACTTTCCTTATGAATTTTGTGCCTACGCTTGTGCTGTTCAACTCGGGTGTGATTCGATCATTTGTGTCATCATCATTTTGTCGCAGTTTTAGTATTCCACGAGAGACATTGAGCAGGCCCTTGAGAGTCTCAATACCTGATGAGTGTCTAGTCTCTGCTACTGATGTCTATCGGGATTGTGTATTAGAGATCTTTGGTGTTGGATATCCGATAGATCTTATCCCTATCATGATGGGAGATGTTTGTGTGATTGTAGGTATAGATTAGTTGAGCCAGTTTGGCGATCTGATTGACTGTGAGTGTCACATGTTGACGGTTTAAGATCCTAGTGGGGGATTACTGACTATCTACGGTGAGGGTACTAGATCAGGATCAACTTTCTGTTCTGCCGCCATGGAAAGAAAGAGTTTGCAGCATGGGTGTATGGGTTATCTAGCATATGGAGTAGATACTCATGTTGAGAAGAAGGGCTCAATCTCTGTTTCTGATGTTCCGGTGGTATGTGATTTTCCCGATGTTTTTCCCGAGGAATTACTGGGTGTGCCTCCTAAGAGGCAAGTGGAGTCCTGGATCGATCTGATTCCAGGTACGGTGCCGATCGTCAAGGCACCGTACCATCTTGCACCTCCTGAGATGCAGGAGTTATCCTCTCAGCTGCAGGAGCTGTTAGGAAAGGTGTTTATTCGGCCGAGCAGTTCTCCTTGGGGAGCCCCGGTCCTTTTTTTCAGGAAGAATGATGGTTCACACTAGATGTGCATTGATTACAGAGATCTGAACAAGCTGACGGTGAAAAACCGTTACCCTTTGTCGAGAATTAATGATCTTTTTGACTAACTTCAGGGGGTATCTTGGTTTTCTAAGATCGATTTGAGGTCCGACTATCATCATATGAGGGTGCAACATCCCGAAATTCAGGTAAAGCTATTAAACCCTTCTCCTTTTCCCAAGTTATCAAGTTAAGTCCCTTTAGTAAAAGAGTTAGGCTAGTGAGTATGCTGGGCGTACAAGAGGAGTATGCTACGCGCACTCGTGTGCTTAATTTGGACGCGGACTCACCTAAGTACGCAGGGCGTACCCACGGTTACGCTGGGCGTAGCGATCCTAGGTGTAAACCCTAATTTGGGGCTTGTGCACTGTAAAAGGAATGCTATGGCGTTGACCTTAGCCTCCATTCTAGAGAGTGAAACCATAATAGAGAGTCCTCCTTCTTTCTATCTAGTGTGTTGGTGTTCTAAGCTTCTAAGTGTCATTTCAAGGTGGTGGAAGAAAAGAAGAGGCCATTTTGGAAGCTAGAAGTTTGTGGGAAAGAGTAGATCCGAGCTTTTCAGAGGTTGGAGCTTCTTCCTAAGGTAAAAAGCTCAAAACTTGCCTTGTCATTTGTGTTGTGTGCTTCTTAGACCAATTTCTAAGGTTTTTGGTCCCAAGATGGAGACTTTATGAGCAAATGGTCTCTATTGGCCTAGATCTCTCATATTTCAGGACTATAAGAGTTCTATGTTCATAAAAATGCAATCTTGGACGTAAATATTGAGCCATTCATGAGATCTAGACCTTTGGAGGAAAAAGGAAAGGTGTTAGAGGATGTAGGGACCTTTACAGCCATGCCAAGGCTTAAAGGTTTCGACTTTATGGGATAAGAGGCTTAAGGAGAGTCAGATCTGGAAGTTGAGGGAGTGTCTTAACCGTTTAAGACCAAAATCCATGGAATGGGTGAAACTGAGACTTGTGATCTGGGATCCAAGGAGGAGAACTTGGGGTGAATATTGATGCGGTGTGGGCAGTAGTATAAGGGCCCGTACTACCGAAGACACCGTATCAGTGCGCAGTCCAAGTAAGAATCCTTAGGGTACTAGGGAACAAGTAGGGATGTGTTATCGAGTGCGAGTATGCTCGAGCGGGTCTCTGATATTTTATGTTGTATTTCAGAAAGACATCATGGTTGGGACACGCCACAGACCAGGGACCAGCGGGGTAAGTGATGAGGAGCCCCGCCAAATGATTCATGAGGAGGTGGCTGCGGCCATCCGAGCCGAGATTCCAGAGATGTTTGGGTCTATCAAGACCACATTGATTGAGAACTTCGATGAGCGGTATGCAGCAGTGACTGAGGCTGCGGCTGTTGCAGCTACTGTCGTCATTGCTGCTGCCAGGCCTCAGGGAGGTGACTCGTTGTTATTTTGCGAGTTCAACAACACGAAGTGACCAGAGTTTGATGGGACGTAGGATCCGATCGCTGCGATGAGATTGATTTCTAATATCGAGGGATGCTTCTACACGTGTTCTTGTCCGGAGCATCTGAGAGTACGGTCCGCGCTAAACAAGCTTCGCTTGGAAGCGAAGGATTAGTGGAAGTTCGTGATGGCGAGCTTCACTCTTGCGGATATTTCTGAGGTGACCGGGGAGAGGTTCACCACCATGTTCAGAGATGATTATGTTCCCCCTATGGAGAGGAAGCGGTTGGCTCAAGAGTTCTTGACCTTCAAGCAAGGTACTGACTCGGTTACTGTGATTACACGAAAGTTTCATGAGAGGGCGATGTTCTGCCCTGAGCAGGTGTCTACCAAGCAGGCACACATGAGCCAATATTTGAGCATTCTGAGGAGGGATATTCAGGAGTTCATATCGAACTCGACTTACCGGACATTTGCTGAGCTTCAGGAAAATGCCCGGAAGAGGGAGATTGAGTTGGAGACTCATGCCAGGGAGGAGGCTAAGTTTCAAGGGATGGATAGGTGGCCACCACAGTATCAGCCGACAGCCAAGCGGGCAAAGCCCGCCGATTCGAGATCTGGAGGCCAGAAAGGCCGCACTTGCGGAAAGTGTGGCAAGGGACACGATGGGGTTTGTCAATTTGGTGCTTGCTACAAATGTGGCTAGGAGGGGCATATAGCCAAGGATTGCCCCAAGGGATTCATGGTTTGCTTTCATTGCAACCAGACGGTCCATTGGAAGGCTGAGTGTCCGCAGCTGCGAGGGATAGCACAGGGAGCTCAGCAGGGATCTGCCCCTGCCGTCGTGCGCACTACTGAGGTTCGGCCGGTGAAGGCCGAGGCACCGAAGGCTCGCGGGAGAGCCTTCCAGTTGACATCGGAGGAGGTCCGTGTAGCGCCCAATGTCGTGGCTGGTATGTATTCTTTCATTTATTTATGTTGAGTTTGAGGTGTTGTGCTTATATTATGATATGCGTAGGTACTTTTGAATTATGCACCTGCTTTGGTGTTATTTGACTCATGTGCGAGTCAGTCATTTGTTTCCTTGGCATTTAGTCAGCACATCAGTATCTGACGAGAGGCGTTGAGTCGACCTCTGCGAGTTTCTATAGCTAACAAGCGAGCGGTGTATGCTATGGATGTGATTCGAGGATGTATACTTGAGGTCTTCGGTGTGGAACTCCTAATAGATCTGGTCCCGATTGCGATAGGGGACGTATGTGTCATAGTGGGCATGTATTGGTTGAGTCGATTTGGAGCTGTTATAGACTATGAGCGTCAGTTGGTGATGATACGAGACCCTAATGGGGGAGTACTTACGGTGTACGACGAGGGTACCCGATGCGGGTTAGCGTTTTGTTCGGCTGCCAGAGCGAGACAGAGTTTGTAGCAGGGCTGCAGCGGGTTTGTAGCTTATGTGATGGACACACGAATGGCCGCTGGGAGGCTAAGTTCGATTGATAAGGTTCCGATAGTGTGCGAGTTCCCGGATGTATTTCCCGAGGAATTGTCGGGTGTGCCTCCCGAGAGGCAAGTTGAGTCCCGTATCGATTTGGTTCTGGGGGCAACACCTATCGCCAAGGTGCCTTATCGCCTAGCGCCACCAGAGATGCAGGAGTTATCCTCGCAGCTTCAGGAGCTACTTGGGAAAGGGTTTATTAGACCGAGTAGCTCACCCTGGGTAGCGCCGATCCTTTTTGTCAAGAAAAAGGATGGTTCACACCGGATGTGCATTGATTACCGGGAGTTGAATAAGTTGACGGTCAAGAACCGTTATCCGTTACCGAGGATCGACGATCTGTTCGATCAGTTGTAGGGGGCGTCTTGGTTCTCCAAGATAGACTTGATGTCGGGATATCATCAGATGAGGGTTCGGGATGAAGATATCCAGAAGACGGCGTTCAGAACTCGTTATGGGCATTATGAGTTCGTGATGATGCCTTTTGGGCTCACCAATGCACCCAACAACGTTCATGGATCTCATGAACAGGGTGTGCAGGCCGATGTTGGATCGGTTAGTGATCGTGTTCATTGATGATATTTTGGTGTACTCGAGATCTAGAGAGTAGCACGAAGAGCATCTGAGAGAGATTCTCGGGGTATTGAGATCGGAGAGGCTTTTCGCCAAATTCACCAAGTGTGATTTTTGGTTACGAGAGGTCCAGTTCTTGGGACACCTAGTTAAACAGGATGGCATATTGGTCGATCCGGCCAAGATTGAGGCGGTTATGAGATGGGAGGTGCCGAGATCACCCACGGAGATTTGGAGTTTTCTAGGGTTGGTCGGCTATTATCGGAGATTTATCAGGGATTTCTCCAAGATCATCGTGCCTCTCACCAGGTTGACCTGGAAGGGTGTTGCTTTTTCATGGGGTCCGGAGCAGCAGACCTCATTTGAGACACTTCGCCAGAGATTGTGCGAAGCCCCGGTGCTAGCCTGTGACATCCCTAAAATCACGGCCAGAAAATAAGATTTACCAAAGCATTTCTTAAAGAAATGCTTTGGTAAATCTTATATTTATCATATTTCGTTTTGGGAACAAATTTCGCAACTCTTTTAATCAAAGGATTACTCTGAAATCATTTTAAAATCATAAATTAAACCGGTCTTTTCTGGCCGTGATTTTGGGGATGTCACAGTTGGTTTCAGAGCTTCGGGATAATTCGGGCACGAAAAACGAGGTAAAACGGGAGAGAGAGAAGAGAAAAAGAGCAAAAATATCGGCTGCCCTCGCAAGCCTTTTATAGGAGGCTGAGGCCTCGCATTATGCTGGGCGTAATGCTCTACGCGGGGCGTAATGCCTCGGATCGTTGCTGCATGCGTCATCGGAGCACTCGAGTCTGAGGCGGTGCATGCATCGGGGTACGCTGGGCGTAGTTCGGATCGGATTGATGACTCCCCCCTCCTTCGGATAATATCGGGATTTAATAATTAAATTTAAATTTTAATTATTTAATAAACTTCGAAAATTCGTATCTTCTTCATACGAACTCCGTTTTCGACGTTCTTTATATCCACGCGTAGGTAAGACTACGCTCTACAAGTTTCATTTAGACTCCGTCGGCTAATTTTGACTTTTATTTTTTATTATTTATTTTTAGTAGGCCGGGACAGGAAAACTTCGTTATAAATTCATAACTTCTTCATCTGACATCCGTTTTCGTCAGTCTTTTCACCAAAGCACTACTATCAACGAGATCTTCGATTCTCGTTTAGATTGTTTTGACCAAAAATCACTCGATCTCGAATCGAGTATTCGGGCTGCATACTGCTAAGCTGAAACTTCGGAAAATCCTAACTTCCTCATACGAAGTCAGATTTGGGCGTTCTTTTTATGCCCGCTCTCGGTTTAATGAATTCTACGACTTTAGTTTAGATCACTAAGGATAAATATAGCTCTAACGTAAATTTCACTTTTTTCGTCATTCAGCGTTGCCGGTTCTGTCGCGAAACTTCAATAGGCTATAACTTCTTCGTTATAACTCGAATTTCGGCATTCTTTTTATCTTCGGATACCTTGTTTCGACCACTACATCTTTATGCAAAGATATCGGGCTTATCTCATAATTTAAATTTGACATTTATTTTATTCTTAATTCATTAAATTATAATAATTAAGAAAATAAACACATAATTCACATAATACTCAAATATTTCATCATTAATACTTCAAAAAAGAGTTACAAGGGTTAACCTAGACTATTACATCAATGATAATGCCTAGCCTGGAAACGCGAGCGTTACATTTCTCTCCCCCTTAGGATGATTCCGTCCCCGGAATAACACATCAACAAACAAATGCGGATAGCGACTCAACATGTCACTCTCCATTTCCCAAGTGAGATTTGGCCCATTCGAATGTTTCTAACGGACAAGCACTAATTCGACCATCTTGCGTCGCAACTTCTTAGTCTTTCGGTCAATGATTGCCTCTGGTTCTTCAATCAAGCTTTTGTTCTCATCAATTCTCAACTCCAAAAGCGGAATCATGTCGGGAACTTCTTCTGTGAACTTCCTCAAATAACACATGGAAAGTGTTATGAATTCCATTCAGTTCTTCTGGTAGTTCGAGCTTGTAAGCTTGGTTCCCAATCCTCTGAAGAACTTTAAACGGTCCAATAAACCTTGGAATTAATTTTCCCCTTTTACCCAATCTTATAAGTCCCTTCCACGACGAGACTTTAAGCAAAACCGAATCTCCAACTTCAAAAGTCATCGGTCTTCGCTTCTTGTCCGCATAGCTCTTTTGACAATTCTGAGCTGCTAACATTTTTTCTTTAATTATTTTCAACTTTTTAGTGGTTTGATGAACCATCTCGGGCCCCATAAACTGCTTTTCCCCAGTCTCAAGCCAACAAGACGGCGTACGACACTTCTGTTCGTACAAAGCTTGATAAGGTGCCATCTTTATGCTCGAGTGGAAACTATTATTGTAGGAAAATTCTACCAAAGGTAAATGTTCATCCCAATTACCTTGGAATTCGAGGGTACATGCTCTCAGCATATCTTCAAGTGTTCGTATTGTTCGTTCGCTTTGACCATCAGTCTGTGGATGGTAAGTTGTACTTAAACACAACTTGGTACCCAATTCCTCTTGTAGACTTTTCCAAAATCGTGAGGTGAAACGGCTGTCACGATCTGACACAATCGTTAACGGAACACCATGAAGCCTCACAATTTCCTTCATGTAAGAATTTGCAAGCTTTTCTATAGACCATTTCTCATTGGCTGCTATGAAATGCACACTCTTAGTGAAGTGATCAATGACCACCCATATCATGTCGTGACCGTTCTTTGTTCTGGGTAGTTTAGTGAAAAAATCCATGGCAATGTCTTCCCATTTACCCATAGGTATAGGTAAAGGTTCTAAACTCCCATATGGTTTCTGATGTTGTGTCTGTTGGAATAATGTCTAAGGCTGCAACTATATTAGACAAGTATTTGACCCGGTTGTGCATGGTCCTTTTGGGTTGCCTTCACCATAGCAACTTGATAGGATGATTTATTACGAGAGAGTAAATATTATTAATATATTATGAGAATAATATAATGAATAATATATTTGTTATTTGATTAATATAACTCATAGAATTAATTTGGTGACTTAAAGAGATTAATTAAATAAAGGGGTATAAACTGTCAATTGTTTGATAGTTAAACTTTAGACTGTAAATCCTTATTGATATAGGATTGGACGATTTCTAGGTCTAGGATAAGCCAAAATCGTCCAAAGGGTTATCAAGGAAAGGATATGGATTAACTTAAAGTCTAAGTTATCTAATTAGGGTTTAGGTTGTAACCCTTAAGGAATCTACAAGTATAAATAGACCCCATGGCATAGGGAATTCGACACCTCTCCAAAAGTAAGAGAACCCTGGCCGAATTCCTCCCCTCTCCTCTCTCCTAAATCATTCTTCTTGCTATTGGTGTTTGTAAGCCATTAGAGGAGTGACATTTGTGACTCTAGAAGCTCCAAGACCTCAAGATCAACAAGGAACTCAAAGGTATGATTCTAGATCTGTTTCAATGTTGTTATTTAACCTAATTAGTCATTAGAAGACTTGGATTCAAAGCATGTTTATTAGAAAGCCTAGATCCAAGCAATAGGGTTTTGCATGCGCACATAGGAAAGTTCTTATGGCTAAAACCCATCAGTGGTATCAGAGCCTAGCTTGGTTTTCTTTAAATTGTTGCTTGATTAACTGAGACAAACCTGCAAAATTCGATTTTTAGGTTTCTGAGTCACTGACTCGGCGAGTCCCAAGGTGGACTCGGCGAGTAGGCCTGACTCGGCGAGTCCGCTTGTGCACTCGGCGAGTCCATGCGTCAGGAATGGCCAGATTCGGGATTTTTTCATAATTATCTTATGGAAACTTACCTTAATCATAATAGATCAATCTAAATCTGATTTTTTGATATATATGACTATTATCTTGATCTAGTTAAAGGTATTTATCAACTAATAAAATATTTAATTTCCTTATATGATAATTAATTAATTATTTTAATTATTTTGGTAATTATCTTGAATAAAATCAAATATAGATAATTAGGATAGTAATTGTTAATTGGAATTATTTGTTATTTGATCCTCCATGTTTTAAATGTTTAAAACCTATCCTCAAGTTTTGAAATTTATATTTGTGATTAAAAGTTTTAATTTAGACAACTTAAATTTCAAACCCTAGATTTTAAAAGTTTTAAAATACAACCCTATACTAATATGATATTACTAGAATAATATATATATGTATAACTAAATGCTAGTCTTACCGTTAGTAGGCCTCATTCACGAAGCCGATCTATAAGGTGGGTATAAGGTTGCGGCCTATAAAATGGCGCTTAATGGGTGTACACTCACACCCACCGCTTGCTTGATTGGTGGAGGGTCGTTAGCCGAACGGGTAGGATAGGGCAACCTCATCCTCTCATTAAAAGTATAATAAGAAATACAAAGTAACTACACTTTTTTTAAAAATTTCCCAATCCTAGTTACTTTAGGAAAAGTGAATTGATGCAATCCCATGAAATTACACTTTGCACCTTGCTAAGATGTTAGTGGAGCGTGTGTGGTTTACCGGCACACTAATTGGTTCTAAGCGAAGGTGGCAAAGGGTGATTCATTGTTTATCATAGTTCGATGGAACGTGTGTGGTTTACCGGCACATCGAATAGGTGATCGTTACAATGAAGGCACCATGTGAATTTGCATGGTAATTCACACTCGCTTTGTGATCCTCGGCATCCCAGTCACAAACGAGAGGGGCATATCGAGATTTAAACATGCCATTGAATAGTTTCAATGAATCTCATCCGAACCTAGGAATTCTCAAAAACACTTAGGACTAATAGTTTAAGTTTTGTGATGGAGAATTAGTGAATCGTCATTCACTTACCTTCAATTTATTTGCATGTTAGATTACGACATCCCTTTTCTAGTATGTAAATGTTATTGTTGGATCCTAGCCCTAATTTTCTTATTGGGTGATAATTAGGGATTCTTATTCTAATCTATCTTTGTCCTTTCTAATTGTAGATGTCGAACGCAAACAACGCTGCTGCTAGTTCTTTCACGTTGATGAGCCTTTGCCAAAAGGTCACCTTCGATGGAACGAACTTTAGCGAATGGATAAGATACATTCGCACCATTGCTCGCTATGAGGATAAGGAGTATGTCCTCGATGAAAAGCTCGAGAAAATCAACCCTAAAGTTGCTACTCCCGCCGAAATCACCGCCTTTGAAACTCATGAGCGAGATGCAACGAAGGTACATTGCATCATGATCGCCACCATGAACTCCGAATTCCAAAAGTCCTACGAGGACATGTACCCATAAGATATGCACCAAGACTTATTGGAGAGATACCATCAAAACGCGAGACAAGAGCGTTATGAGATTTTCACCAACATGATTTCCGCGAAGATGGGTCATGGAGAATCTCTTACCGTGCACCTGCAAAAGATGCAAAGGTATGTCGACCGCCTTCGCAAGTTAAATGTTGACTTCGGTGAAGACTTGGCGATCGATATGGTGCTTCACTCTTTGCCTCCGATGTACAACCAATTTAGGACGAACTACCACATGAACAAAGAAGAGGTCACCCTAAGCAAACTCCAAGGTCTCTTGAGGGTCGCTGAGAGCAACTTCAAGGACAAGTCTGTTGCACCTACTCCCAATCCGCCCGCTGCTCCTGTCTTGGCTATTGGTCAAGGAAAGGGAAAGAAGAGGAAGGCTTCATCAAAGAACCATCACAAGGTTAAAGCCCGAGATGGTGCCCCGAAGGAGGCAGAGTGCCACCACTGCCACAAGATAGGACATCGGAAGAGAAGCTGCCCAGATTACCTGCAAGCAATCAAAGAGGGAAAGATCAAGCCATCTTTCGCAGGTATATACACAATCAAATCTAACGATTCTAATCATGCTATTTCTTGGGTTCTTGATACCGGTTGTGGTTATCACATTTGTTCTAATGTGCAGGGACTAAGAAGAAGTAGGGATGTGGAGCAAGGAAGGATCAATCTAATCATGGGGAACAGAAGATCGTCGCCTGTGACCAAGATTGGAGTGTATTCTTTAGTGCTTAGGAATAGTTTGGTTTTAGATTTGAACAATTGTTGCTATTCGCCAGAAATGGCTAGAAACATCATTTCATTTCATGGTTTATATAGACAAGGATTTAGATTTTTTTTTAATAATGAGAATGGTTCTATTTTGGCTTATCTAAATGGTGTCTTTTACTTTGAAGCTATACCATGTAATGGAATATATGAAACCGTTATGATTGTTGATAACTTAGGAAATGATGTTTTGAATATTGATTCTTCCACTAGTATGGATAAATCATCCTTGTGGCATTGTCGTCTTGGACATGTCAACAAGAAACGTATAGCCCAACTCCAAAAGGATGGAGTGTTGGAGTCATTCGACCTTAGGGAAGATGACACATGCGAGTCTTGTTTGCTTGGAAAGATGACTAAGTCACCCTTCACGAGTACATGTGAAAGGGGCGAGGGTCTATTGGACCTAATACATACCGATGTATGTGGACCGTTTAGATCAACCACGAAGGATGGGAACCGCTTCTATGTGACTTTTACCGATGACTATAGTAGATATGGGTATATCTACTTAATCAAGCAAAAGTCAGACACCTTTGAAAAGTTCAAAGAGTTCAAGAATGAAGTGGAGAATCAATTGGGCAGGAAAATCAAGATGCTTCGATCCGATCGAGGAGGAGAGTACCTAAGTCTTGAATTCCACGATTATCTCAAGGAGTGTGGAATAGTTTCACAATTGACGCCTCCTAAGACACCGCAGTTGAATGGTGTGGCAGAAAAGCATAATCGAACCTTATTAGATATGGTTTGCTCTATGATGATTCGTGCTTCACTACCAATCTCTTTTTGGGGGTATGCCTTAGAGACTGCCGCCCATATCCTTAACCGAGTCCCTACTAAGAAGGTTGCCAAAACACCTCACGAGATGTGGACAGGGAAAGCTCCCTCGTTGGCACATATCAAGGTTTGGGGTTGCGAGGCTTTCGTAAGACGAGATACTCACGACAAGCTTGAACCTCGAAGTGAGCGATGTATTTTCATCGGCTACCCGCAGACATCCTTTGGATATCTCTTCTATAGACCGAAGGACAATGTTGTCTTCGTTGCGAGGAGAGGAGTTTTCCGAGAGCGAGAACTCATAAGCCAAGGAGACAGTGGGAGGCAAATCGAACTTGAAGAGATTCAAGAGTCGATAGATGAAGGAACCTCTACCGCTGGCATTCAACCCGAGGAGGAAACTCCGGTTGAACCGATTGACGAATCCTTACCTCTTAGACGTTCCGATAGAGTTAGAGTTCATCCCCAGTTTTATGGCTTTCATATTACTACCGAAGGGGACACGTATATTAGTGATGGTACACTAGTAAATCTTGATGAACCTAATAGCTATAAGGAAGCCATGGCAGGCCCGGAGTCTGTAAAGTGGAAAGAGGCAATGGATAGCGAGATCCAATCCATGTATGATAACCAAGTTTGGAATTTGGTTGATTACGTGCCCGGACGTAAGACCGTTGGGTGCAAATGGATCTTCAAGAAGAAGACCGACGTGGATGGGAACGTACACACATATAAAGCGCGATTGGTCGCAAAGGGCTTTACTCAAACTCCTGGAGTGGACTATGATGAGACCTTCTCACCAGTTGCGAAGATTAAATCTATTAGAGTGATGCTAGCAATTGCCGCATTTCATGATTATGAGATTTGGCAAATGGATGTCAAGACCGCTTTCCTTAACGGAAAGTTGGCTGAGGATGTTTACATGGCTCAGCCAGAGGGGTTTGTGGATCCGAAGCATCCGGATAGAGTGTGTAAGCTTGAGAAGTCCATTTATGGACTTAAGCAAGCGTCTCGCAGATGGAATCTTTGCTTCGATGAGAAAGTCAAAGAGTTTGGATTTGTACGAAGCGAAGACGAATCTTGTGTATATGTCAAATCCAATGGGAGTATAGTAAGCTTCCTCGTTCTATATGTCGATGACATATTACTCATAGGAAACGACATCCCGACTCTGCAGGAAGTTAAATCCTGGCTCGGGAAATGCTTCGCTATGAAGGACCTCGGAGAGGCTTCTTACATTTTGGGAATAAGGATAGTAAGAGAAAGAAGTAAGAGACTAATTGGACTTAGTCAGAATACTTACTTAGAGAAGGTACTAAAACGTTTTAGTATGGAAAGCTCAAAGAAGGGAGAACTACCGATACAAAGTAATGCCAAATTGAGTAAGACTCGAAGTCCGAGTACCGAAGCTGAGATAGCGGAAATGAGCCGAGTACCATACGCTTCCGCAGTTGGCTCAATCATGTACGCTATGACTTGTACTCGCCCTGATGTAGCCTTCGCTTTGAGCATGGTTAGTAGATATCAAGGGAATCCTGGCAAGGCACATTGGATTGCGGTGAAAAACATCCTTAAGTACCTTCGGAGGACGAAGGAATGGTTCTTAGTCCTCGGAGGGAGTGATGACTTGAAGGTGCGAGGGTATAGTGACGCCAGCTTTCAGACCGACAGGGACAACTACCGTTCGCAGTCGGGCTGGGTCTTTAAACTAAATGGAGGAGCAGTGACATGGAAGAGTTCCAAGCAGGAAACCGTAGCTGATTCAACATGCGAATCAGAGTACGTTGCAGCGAGCGAAGCGTCGAAGGAGGCAATATGGCTAAAGAACTTCATCGGTGATCTTGGAGTTGTACCTGCCATAAAGGAGCCAATGGAGATTTTCTGTGATAACGAAGGTGTGGTTGCCTTGACCAAGGAACCGAGGGATCATGGTAGATCAAGACATATCGACAGAAAGTATCACTTCATTAGACATCGTGTAGAAGAAGGACAACTCGTAGTGAAGAGGATATCATCAGAAGATAACCCAGCAGATCCGCTTACGAAGGGACTGAGTAGGGTTAAGCACTTGCAGCATGCTAGGAGTATTGGGCTGAAGGATGATATTAGCATAGATTAGATAGTATTAGAAACGTGTAATAGATAAATGTAATTGACATTTGATGATTAAATAAAGGAGTTTTATTTATGAGTAATGTTACTATCTTATGTTAATTGTTTAGCTATTGTTTCACTTTGCATGTTTTGACTTCCAGAATAATTGAGTTTATTAGGAATAATCGAATTGTTCAAATGGTCCACAATCGTTCATATGTTGGGAGTAGATATGAATGAAGATTGTCATGAATTGGTGTGTAGAATGTCTAAATGGTGTTAGACATAGAAAAAGATTGCTGCAACGTTCATGAGTGCTTATGAACTAGTTTTGAGCATTGGAATAAACCCGCGCTTGCTGGAATCACCTTATGGAATACGATATAAAAGGTGATCGCAAGACGATAATATCATATAGTCTTAAAACCTAGATATATGGTTTGTTATTTGTTAATTGGTTGTACATTGATAATACGAAAACGCATCAATAACTTGGTGTTATAAAACGTATTGTTGTGTATAGTTGGTTAATGAATAAGTAAATGCATATAAGTCGAAGTTTATCTGTAACTTTTATCTAAGAAGGTAAAAGCGATATCTCGGCCGCTCGATGATTTGATTGGACTTATGTGCCGGGCCCGGTCAGAACTAAATTGATGTGTTCGATTAAGTTCTATGTCAAATAAATCAGAGATCGAGAAACCTAAATGCTTGACTAACCATTCCATAGGATTGTCAGCATGATATCTAACAGAGGACTGTACGTTCCCTTATCTAAAGGACAAGATTGATTATATCAGAGTTGACAGCGTCTTTGAGAGCTACGATTGCAAACCGAATTGTACTTGTGAATATAGTTACTAGACTTATCCAAGTGGGAGACTGTTGGAATAGTGTCTAAGGCTGCAACTATATTAGACAAGTACTTGACCCGGTTGTGCATGGTCCTTTTGGGTTGCGTTCACCATAGCAACTTGATAGGATGATTTATTACGAGAGAGTAAATATTATTAATATATTATGAGAATAATATATTTGTTATTTGATTAATATAAGTCATAGAATTAATTAGAATTAATTTGGTGACTTAAAGAGATTAATTAAATAAAGGGGTATAAACTGTCAATTGTTTGATAGTTAAACTTTAGACTGTAAATCCTTATTGATATAGGATTGGACGATTTCTAGGGCTAGGATAAGCCAAAATCATCCAAAGGGTTATCAAGGAAAGGATATGGATTAACTTAAAGTCTAAGTTATCTAATTAGGGTGTAGGTTGTAACCCTTAAGGAATCTACAAGTATAAATAGACCCCATGACATAGGGAATTCGAAACCTCTCCAAAAGTAAGAGAACCCTGGCCGAATTCCTCCCCTCTCCTCTCTCCTAAATCATTCTTCTTGCTATTGGTGTTTGTAAGCCATTAGAGGAGTGACATTTGTGACTCTAGAAGCTCCAAGACCTCAAGATCAACAAGGAACTCAAAGGTATGATTCTAGATCTGTTTCAATGTTGTTATTTAACCTAATTAGTCATTAGAAGACTTGGATTCAAAGAATGTTTATTAGAAAGCCTAGATCCAAGCAATAGGGTTTTGCATGCGCACATAGGAAAGTTCTTATGGCTAAAACCCATCAGTGTCTTGACTCTCACACAAGTCACACACTCGGCCACATACTTTGCAACATCAAGCTTCATCGTTGGCCACCAGTAGTAGGGTTTCGGGTCCCTATACATTTTAGTACTACCTAGATGAATTGAGTACATGGTTTTGTGAGCTTCTTCCATCAAAAGATCTCTAATTCCTCCGGACTTAGGTACCCAAATCCGATCTTGGAACACCTTCAGTCTGTGATTGTTTATACCGAACACTAACATTTTACCCAAACGTTCCTCCTTTCGGTCATTCTTCTCTAAAGCTTCTTCTTGAGCTTTCTTTATACTCTCCACAATTATCGAGACAACTTCTATTCTCAACGCTCTTGGCCTTTTTCTCTCAAGATTGACTTTCCGACTGAGAGCATCAGCAACAACATTAGCTTTACCGGGGTGGTAAATTATCTCACAATCGTAGTTCTTGAGTAACTCTGGCCAACGTCGTTGCCTCCTATGTAACTCTTTCTGATTAAAGAGTTATTGGAGACTCTTATGATTAGTGAAAAGTTTGCACTCCGTGCCATAGAGGTAATGCCTCCATATTTTCAGAGCGAAAACTACGGCTGCCAACCGCAAATCGTGAGTAGGGTAGTTCTTTTCATGCTCCTTCAACTGTCGAGACACATATGCTATCACCTTTTCTCTTTGGGTAAAAACAAAACCCAATCCAACCCCATACACATCTCTATAAACAGCGAAGTCTTCAACTCCATCGGGTAGAGAAAGTATCGGTGCCTCGCATAGCTTCTTCTTTAGCTTCTCGAATGCTTCTTTATGCTTATCACTCCAAGCATAAGTAGCTCCTTTGTGGGTCAAAGCTGTTAATGGAGTAGCAATCGAAGAAAAGCCTTGGATAAACCTTCAGTAATATCCGGCTAACCCTAAAAAGCTTCGGATCTCCGTGGGACTTTTCGGTTGTTCCCACTTCATTACAGCCTCAATCTTTGCTGGATCAACCATTATCCCTTCTTGGTTGACCACGTGACCCAAGAATTGGACTTCTCGAATCCAAAAATCACACTTGGAGAACTTTGCGTACAACTTCTCCTTCTTCAAGACTTCTAACACTTCTCGCAAGTGTCTGCCATGGTCCTCTTGGCTTTTCGAGTAAATCAGAATGTCATCTATGAACAATATCACAGATTTATCAAGGAACAGATTACAAACCCTATTCATTAAATCCATGAATGCTGTTGGAGCATTGGTTAGTCCAAACGACATAACCAAGAACTCGCAGTGTCCATATCTAGTTCTGAATGCAGTCTTCTTGATATCCTGATCTCTCACTTTTAGCTGATGATATCCTGACCTTAGGTCAATCTTTGAAAAATAACTTGAACCTTGTAGTTGATCGAACAGGTCATCAATCCTCGGCAACGGATATCTATTCTTTATTGTTGCCTTGTTCAGCTCTCTGTAATCGATGCACATTCTTATATTTCCATCTTTCTTCTTCACGAATAACACTGGAGCTCCCTAGGGTGATGAACTAGGTCTAATGAAACCTTTGTCCAATAACTCCTGAAGTTTCATCATCAGCTCCTTCATCTCCGTCGGAGCTAATCGATAAGGTGCTTTTGCTATTAGCGTGGTTGCTGGTAACAAGTCTATTCTAAACTCCACTTGTCTATCAGGTGGTAATCCAAGAAGATCTTTGGGAAATACTTCCGGATAATCACACACCACTAGAATACTCTGCATCACCTTCTTTTCCTTCTTAGCGTCAATCACGAATGCTAAATATGATGTACATCCCTTGGTCAAACACTTTCTGGCTTTCATTAGGGAAAAGATTCCAGAATTTACTCGGCGTTTGTCCCCGTACACCATAAATGACTCTTTCCCTGCTAGGTTTACTTTTACTAACTTCTTTCTGCATAATATTTCGGCATCATTGGCGCTAAGCCAATCCATTCCCAACACGATGTCGAAACCATTTAGTTCGATAGACAATAATTCCTTATGAAACTTATTCCCATTCAAGTCAATTAAGATGTTTTTCATACGATGGCTAATAGGTACAAACTTTCCACTAGCAACTTCAACTAATAAAGCATTATCAAGTCTATCAATAGGCAAAACTAGTTTTCTACCAAACTCATGCGAAATAAAGGAGTAGTTAGCTCCAGAATCAAATAAAATTTGAGCAGGTAATTCATTTACGAGAAATGTACCTGAAGCGACATCAGCTTCATCTTTCGCAGCCTCAAGTGTCATCTGGAAGGCTCTCGCCTTCGGCTTTGGTGGAATGTTGGGCTTAGCTGCCTCCTTCTTCTTCGGACAGTCTTTCAAAATGTGCCATTCCTCGTTACAACCAAAGCACATCCTTTTGTTGGACGGACACTCATTGGCAAAATGCCTAATTTTTCCACACTTGTAGCAGGTTACATCCTCACTAAATTTCCCAAAGTGCTTTTTCTTGCACTTCTCACACCATTTCGCTTCGCCTCCTTTTCTTCCAAACTTTTTCGAATCAGACTTCGAAATTTTGCTTTTCTTATTGGAACCTGAAGTTCCTTCAAACTTTCTCTTCTCGCCAACTTCAACCTTGCTGGCGGTTCTTCCCTTGATCATGTCCTCAACAGACTTGGCAGCACAAATAGATGCCTCTAGAGTAGGTGCCTGACGAACTGGCACTACGTACTCCCATAAGAGTCCCTTTGCGTACCGGTCAACCTTTGTCAGCTCATCTGGAACGATGCGCAAAGCAAACTCCATCTTGTCTGTAAAGTTATTAGTGTATTCATCAACTGACATGCTACCTTTCGTCAATGTCAGAAACTTATTCTCCAACTCCAACAGATTTTGAGCCGACCAGAACTTACGCTTGAACTGCGCCAAGAACTCTGCCCATGACAATTGCAGTGGATTATTAGGGCTTAAAGTCTTCCCTAGAGTGTTCCACCAATGAACAGATCCACCCCTGAATTGACGTACAGCAAACGTAGTTTGCAACTTGCCTCTGCAACCACACGTCATGAAGGCTAGCTCCATTTCTGAGATCCAATCCATAACTCCGATCGGATCCTCCTTTCCAGTGAAGGTCGACGGTTTGCAAGTCAGAAAATCCTTATACTTGCATCCCATTCCATCATTCCTTCTATCATGGTTGTTCTGCCTAACTATCGGTGGGTTGGCTTGACACTACTAGAAAAAAGGCCTTTTACGACGCGCAAAATACGACGCTCATTGATCTATGTTACGCAAAGGAGAGTGACATTAGAAAAATGTCATCTCTTCAAAAAATTTAAGGATAGAAGACACGCATTATTGCACGCCCTTAAATTAGTGTCTAAAAAAAACACGGAGGGCACCTATAATAAAATGCGCGTCGTCTAAGGATGTCGCTTTATAATTTTTAATGGAATGCGCGTTCCATCTTTTAACAGTAGGGGGAAATGAAATTCTGAAAAAATTAAAAATCCCGCCTTCCTTTTTTTTCTCCTTTCCCTCTTGCCCAAATTATGGACGCTCCTTCCTTCCCCCTCCCGACATTGACTGTTGGCTACTTCTTCCCTCACTTCTACCTACTGGAACCACCATATCTCGCACTCGACGTTGAAATTATTAGAAAAGCCCTAATTATACTCTCAAGTCTAAATACAGAAAAAATAGAAGATGGTGAGGCGCAGATGGATTCGTACCGTTTGTTTACTATTTTGGTGGTTCTGGTCTTTTGGTTAGTTATGGGAGTTGAAGATGATGCAAGTTGGGGCTATAGTGAATACGCGCAGATGGATTCGACAGCGAGACTGCGAGAGAGGTGTGGCGTCCGCACTCCACACGCCTTTGCTTTAAGCCCTCAGGAACTCTCACAAGTCACAAGCAGGTCTTGTCACTTTCTGTGTGCCCTACTAGTATTCTCACGCACAAATGTAGTCCAGTTCGTTGCTAATCACTCTTTTATGCTCATGGTAAGAAACTACATTCTGTTGATTTTGTTATTTTAGCGTTTTTCTATCATTGATCGTTCTTGTGGCTAGTTAAAAACCCCTTTTCTACAAAAGAAATAGTTTCTACTTGTGGTTCTCTTTCTAATTTCATTGAATTCGTATGGGTGTAGGGTTAGTTGCGTTTGTAAACTGCACATTGTTCGTATGCAGTTTTCTTTTCTGCTCATGCCTACCAAACGTTTTGATTATTTGACCTTTTTCGCAAAAAAACTATTACAGTTCAATAATTACGTTTTGTGTTCTGCTGAGAGGGTAGGTTGCTTTCCATATGATAGATGAATAGAAATTTATTTTCTCGAAATGTTTTTGTTCGGTGTTTTTTTGTTTTGTAACGGGAGCTCTGTAGATGGGAAAGATGTTACATTATCCTGTCTAAACTTAAATGTTGTTTTTCTGAAATCGAACATTGTTATTGATTTTCTTACTTCATATTAATGATATTATGTTGTTGAACATCCCATTTTTGGTCTAGGAATTATATATCTTGGTGATTTGCAGGTTTGCATGAAGGTCTAAACGATCTTGGAATTCCCGAAGAAGAAAAGAAAAGTGCATATTAAGTGATGGCTGATAAGAGTTGCCAAGGCCTTTCGTGCTATGAAAGATCTTGGAATTCCTGAAGAAAAAACAAAGCCAGACTTAAAGAGGCTTTTACAACTTTGTGATAAGAACTGGGAGCTTATTGAAGAAAAAACTATAGAGCTCTTGCTGATGCTATTTTTGATACCCAAGAGTCAGAGGCATGTTGATCTGTTTCTAAATATATATTTTATAGAAATTTTCCTCCATTGCTATTTTCTATGAATAATTCTTCTCCCCAAATTTCTGAGCTGTATCATTTTTTTTTCAGGAAGTAGAACACAAGAAAAAACTTGATGGTAATGGAATTCCATCCATTTGGCAACCCTGGAATGGAATCTCGAATTCCAATTCCATCAGATTAATGCAATTCAATAATAAAACTGAATAATCTTTTAAAGCTTATATTAATTAAGACTTAAGAGTAATTTTCTGTTGAACTATCTTAGTATTGCAGTCATTGGATCAAGATGCCAGAAACGGATTGACACCAATAAAATTAAGAGCAAAATCAGCTAAATTTGCTAAAGCAACAGTCAAGGCACAAATGGCATCATTCAAGGTCAATTTATTATAATTCTTTATTAGTATTATTAAGAAAAAAAAGATAACATTAAACATATATAATATATAATATATGTCTACAGAGATTTGGAGTATGGCCAGATTGGGATCATCCTTATCTCACTCTTGATCCAGAATATGAAGCTGCTCAGGTACTGATGCCAAATTATTATTATTATTATTATTATTATTATTATTATTATTATTATTATTATTATTATTATTTTTATTATTTAATTGTTTTGTTTTTTCTAGATTGAAGTGTTTGGGCAAATGGTTTTCAAAAGGTACATATACAGACGGAGAAAGCCAGTGCACTGGAGTCCTTCATCATGCACTGCTCTTGCAGAGGCTGAATTAGAGGTAAACAGATAAGATTATAATTAAAAATAAATAAATAAATAAGTTTTTAGTTAATTTCAAGAAAACAAAATTATAATTTAATTCATATCATGAAATATTTACTAAAAATAGGATACATATATAGAGTGTCTTATTTTCCTTGGAAGTTTCTTGCAGTATCCTGAAGTCCATGTTTCAAAGAGCATGTATGCAGTTTTCAAATTACTAACTACTCCAACTAAAGATGGATTACTTGATGAATTTCCCAAATTGTCCCTTGCAATTTGGACCACAACTCCTTGGACTATTCCTGCAAATGCTGGTATGTGTCCACCTTCATAATTCATATATCATGTATCATGTGAGTTTTTCTTTTTCTTTTTCTTTCTTTCCTTAAACAACTTTTATGTAATCAGTTGTTTATCTGTAATAGTGTAATTTTCTTCTTTCTTTTTTTAGCTGTTGCAGTGAATTCCAAGCTCCAGTATGCCATTGTTGAAGTGCAATCACCTTCACCTGATGTTACTTCATCTTCTGAAGATGGAAAGAAGAGAATTGGTAGTGTTTTGAAAGGCTCTAAGATACCATTTTTCATTGTTGCACTTGACCTTTTGTCAACACTGGAATCCAAATGGAATGTGAAACTTGCTGTTAAGAAAACAGTTTTCGGTTCAGATCTTGAAAATTGCAGGTATACTTAGGTAGGAATGGAATCATTCATTCCGATTCCATCCAACCAACAAGTCTCATAGTTTCATGTTTTTATCAAGACTTACTTTTTTTTCTGAAATTACTTATTTTGAACAGATATGCACATCCAATAAATGGGGAAGAATGTCCAGTTGTGATTGGAGGAGATTACATCACAACAGAATCAGGAACAGGACTTGTCCATACTGCCCCTGGACATGGACAAGATGATTATATAACAGGATTAAAATACAATTTGCCAATAATATCCCCAGTAGAAGATGAAGGAAAATTCACTGAAGAAGCTGGAATCTTTGAAGGGCTTGATGTGTTAGGAGATGGGAATGCTGCTGTAATTGATCACTTGGATCAACTTTCATCAATTATCATGGTGGAACCTTACAGTAAGTTAGTTATAAAGACACTATTGAAATGGTTTAATATAAAATTTACTTAAATGCCCTTGTTTTCTTGATATTAGAGCATAAGTATCCTTATGATTGGAGGACAAAAAAGCCTACGATTTTTAGGGCAACTGCACAATGGTTTGCATCTGTTGAAGGATTCAGAGAGGCTGCTATGGATGCCATTAGTCAAGTAGTATGGACTCCATCTCAGGTACTAAAATGGTTCCAGTTCTTTCTGACGTTTTACATTTTTAGTCCAAAATCCGACACTTTTTCAAAATTAGTCCTTATTTCAAGGTTTCATATCAGTTTTAGTCCCTAGAACCTTAAATACCAAAACTAAAAAATGTTTAATCCATAAGATAATATATAACACTAAATTACTAAAATGGTTCCAGTTCTTTCTGATTTTTACATTTTTAGTCGTAAATCCAACGCTTTTTCAAAATTGGTCCTTATATCAAGGTATCATATCAATCTTGGTCCCTAGAACCTTGAAATACCAAAACTAAAAAAGGTTCGGTACATAAGATAATAATATATAGAATAAAATAAATTACTAAAATGGTTCAACGTCTTTCTGATTTTTACATTTTTAGTCCAAAATCGAACGCTTTTTTTCAAAACTGGTCCTTATTTCAAGGTTTCATATCAATTTTGGTCTCTAAACTTTGAAATACCAAAACTGAAAAAGGTTTGGTACATTACTAGTTTGTTAAAAGTTGAAGTTTTATTCAAATATATAAAAAAAATTATGATAGTTTCTGGACTCCAAAAGTATCTTTTGATTAGGATTGAAATGCTTCAAAGTTTTTTGCATAATTCTATTTTGCTTAGTGGGTGTGTTTGTTTTATAGGTTTGGGCTGTTACAGGGGGTAGTGATGGGATTGCAAATACCAACTCGGTTTGAGTTCTATTTTTCATCCATCTCTGATTTGAGTTCACCTCTTCAACGACTGAAGAATCCATCTCTTCATTTTAATCCATCGCAGCTCCCTGTGACACACTTACCAACTCGGTTCACCTCTTTGCTTGGTAAATATATATTTGCATCTTTGTTTTTTCTATTTGTTAGTATTGATCATCTATTTTTATTGTGTTTGTTTTTTGAATCGGTTGTAAGTTACCCTGTCTGAGTACATATAAATAGAAGGAAGATGTCCCAATGTGGATGCCATCCAGGTGTTTGTTGAAAGTCCCAAGTGAAATTTGTTGTTATTTTAGACATCGTATAGTTGCTAAGTTCAATGGAAAATCTATTTTATTGAGTAAGTTTTATGAGTTTTTTGATGAAAGGTTTAGATTTTCTTGATGTCATAGCTAAACTAATTATGTTCTCTTTCTCCTTCTCCATTTACAGAATCAATGATGGGTTTGGGGAAAACCCTGTGAAACAGCCATTTGAATGTGATGATTAGGTTCGGTTGTGATGGAGACAGGTTGGTTTTCTGACATTGCATGGAGCCAATTTTGGAGTAGCGAAATGTAAGAACAATCGGATTCAAAGCAATCCAAAACCGAATATAACTGGTTGTCCATGGTGAGTGAGCCCAGTTATTGAGATCAGTGGAACCCTAAACTGATGGGCTACGTATGAAGTGTTTAATCTATTTACAACTAAATAGAGTAAAGTCAAATGCTTTGACCACAGAAAATGGTGGAAGTGTTGGCTTATCATCTATAATTGAAGTTGATGTTAAGTCAGTAGTAACAATGGCAAGAGGAACTACTTACAAGTAAGCCTTTCTTATAGATTTTTACCATTAATTTTTAAGAATAGCAGCTTACTTCTAACTAAAATTTGCATTTCTTTTATCATTAATCATTTTTTTTTGTTAGGGATGGGCCTTTATTGATGGTTGCATGTGGTAGAGATACTATATCAATTGCTAGCTATGTAAAAAGATTAGCATCTGAAAATGTATTTGTTGTTCAGGTGAGTCAACTCGAATCCTTTCACCTCACATTAATCAGTCAAATAAACTTTTTTATGAAAATCTCTTTTTAATTTAATATTTTTAAGATTTGGTAATTGGGTTTCAGATTCAACATCCAAGAAAACAAGTGAGTAGGTTTGACTTGGTGTACAATTGACTATTTGTTTGATCTGCCTCGACTCTTGAGTAAGTTCTAAATGGGTAAATGATGTCTGTCTATACATAAAGTCTTTCTTTTATGGTCCAAATGACTTGTGAGTAAATGACCATTGTACCCTTCTGTTTAGAAACAAGGTAGAATAACAAGTGATTGTTTATTTGATCTGTCTAGGGTAAGTTCTGAATGGGTAAATGATGTATGTCTGTAGTATCTGCTGTATACAGAAAGTCTTTCTTTTTTGGTCTGAATGAATTAAACAGAGTTGTATGATTATTTGTTAGTTTTATAGGAATGTATAACCCATGTTAGCAATGTATTATTTTTGTTTAACATTTGAATGATTCTTTGTATGACATTACAATTTGTGTAATTTATTTTATTTTTTTAGTATGAAAATTTATTTTATATTATGCAATGGATTGTATTTTTTGTATATGGTATTTTATTTCTATTATGAGAAATTAAATGCAAATTTAATTTAAAAATTAATAAATATATAAATTTATTTTTTTAAACATTTAAATTTACGATACGCAAAAATGTGTGTCATCTTCATTTATGACATGGCCTTTCTTGACAGGGGCTTTCTTGATACGCATTGCGTGTCATTAACACGCGCGTCGTAAGGTTACGACACGCGAATGCGTGTCATCTTCCTTTATTAGAGGGCCTTCCTTGATGCGCATTGCATGTCGTAAACGCGCGTCGTAATTGCGCGTCGTAAATGAGCGTCGTAAATGCGCGTCGTCTCTCTTTATGACAGGGCCTTCCTTGACACGCATTTGCGCGTCGTCTGAGCCTTTTACGACGCGCAATGAGCGTCGTAAAAGGCCTTTTTTCTAGTAGTGTGACCAACAGACCCATTGAAGTTTCCACCTTCCGAGTGCCCTTCATTTAATTCGGACTCTTCCACATGAATTGACAGTTCTTCACGATTCTGTTGAAGCAACCGCCTAGTCTCCTCCATTTGACGATCCAACATTGTTTGAATCATCATTTGTACACCAGCCATTGTTAATGGCTCCGGTGCTACAACTACAACAGGTATTTGTTCAATCACTGGTGGTTGATTCCTGTTTTCATCAGAATTTCCAACTCCACTCCTCGTTCTCACCATTTTTTATCTACACACCAAATAAGGTGAAATTAGATCCTCATTCACGATAGATATTCAAATCATCCTTATCACTCTTAAACGTTTACATGCTAGTTCTAAATTAGTAGACGTACGCTTAGAATCCTACACACATAAGGTTTCCAGATCCGGTCGGCAACAGACCATAGCTCCGAACAAAAATATCATATATGGCAACCATATAATATTTAGCACATAAAAGCATTTTAGGCAATTTTCCTAAATTAAACTAGTGCTCATGTCTAAAATATAACAGACACACATCTCACAATTTCACTTAGCATTCTAAGTTTAAGTCTAGGAATCCTACAAATTCCTAGTTTGCTTAAACTAATGCTCTGATACTAACTGTGACATCCCCAAAATCACAGCCAGAAAAGACCGGTTTAATTTATGATTTTAAAATGATTTCAGAGTAATCCTTTGATTAAAAGAGTTGCAGAATTTGTTCCCAAAACGAAATATGATAAAAATAAGACTTACCAAAACATTTCTTTAAGAAATGCTTTGGTAAATCTTATTTTTATCATATTTCGTTTTGGGAACAAATTCCGCAACTCTTTTAATCAAAGGATTACTCTGAAATCATTTTAAAATCATAAATTAAACCGGTCTTTTCTGTCGTGATTTTAGGGAAGTCACAGTTGGTATCAGAGCTTCGAGATAATTCGGGCACGAAAAACGAGGTAAAACGGGAGAGAGAGAAGAGAAAAAGAGCAAAAATATATGCTACCCTCGCAAGCCTTTTATAGGAGGCTGAGGCCTCGCATTACGTTGGGTGTAATGCTCTACGTGGGGCGTAATGCCTCGGATCGTCGCTGCATGCGTCATCGGAGCACTCGAGTCTGAGGCGGTGCATGCATCGGGGTACGCTGGGCGTAGTTCGGATCGAATCGATGACTCCCCCCTCCTTCGGATAATATCGATATTTAATAATTAAATTTAAATTTTAATTATTTAATAAACTTCGAAAATTCGTATCTTCTTCATACGAACTCCGTTTTCGACGTTCTTTATTTCCACGCGTAGGTGAAACTACGCTCTACAACTTTCATTTAGACTCCTATTATTTATTTTTAGTAGGCCGGGACAGAAAACTCCGTTATAAATTCATAACTTCTTCATCTTACATTCGTTTTCGTCTGTCTTTTCACCAAAGCACTAATATCAACGAGATCTTCGATTCTCGTTTAGATTGTTTTGACCAACAATCACTTGATCTCGAATCGAGTATTCGGGCTGCGTACTACTAAGCTGAAACTTCGGAAATCATAACTTCCTCATACGAAGTCAGATTTGGGCGTTCTTTTTATGCCCGCTCTCGGTTTAATGAACTCTACGACTTTAGTTTAGATCACTAAGGCTAAATATCACTCTAACGTAAATTTCACTTTTTACGTCATTCAGCGTTGCCGGTTCTGTCGCGAATCTTCGACAGGTCATAACTTCTTCGTTATAACTCGAATTTCGGCATTCTTTATATCTTCGGAATCCTTGTTTCGACCACTACATCTTTATGCAAAGATACCGAGCTTATCTCACACTTTAAATTTGACGTTTATTTTATTCTTAATTCATTAAATTAAAATAATTAAGAAAATAAACATATAATTCACATAATACTCAAATATTTCATCATTAATACTTCAAAAAGAGTTACAAGGTTTAAACTAGAATATTACATCAATGATAATGCCTATACTGGAAACACGGGCGTTACATAGCCCTCCCAGAAGGGATGGAGGATTTTGTGGTGTATTGTGACGCATCGATATCGGGGTTGGGTGCAGTACTTATGCAGAGGGGGCATGTGATAGCGTATGCGTCGAGGCAGCTGGTTCCTCATGAGATGAGGTATCCCGCCTACGATTTGGAGTTGGGGCAATAGTGTTCGCCCTCAAGATCTGGCGTCACTATTTGTATGGGGTTCGGTGTACCATCTACACGGACCATAAGAGTTTCAAGTATTTGATGGACCAGCCCAATCTGAATATGCGCCAGAGGAGATGGTTGGATGTGGTAAAGGATTACGATTGTGAGATCCTGTACCACCCTGGCAAGGCTAATGTCGTAGCTGATGCCCTGAGCCGTAGGGCAGAGAGCGCCACGGTTCGAGATATTTGTATGCGATTGACAGTCATGACTCCGGTGTTGGACACCATTCGGGAGGCCCAGCCAGAGGTCGTGAGACCGGAGAACTGTAAGAGGGAGCGAGTGGTTGGGCAGGTGCCGGAGTTCATTACCGATAGTCGCAAGATGATGACCCTTCAAGGTTGGATTTGGGTGTCGTATGCAGGCGGAGCGCGCACCACCTTGATGGAGAAGGCGCATAAATCGTGATTTTCGATCCATCCTGGGGCCACTAAGATGTATTTGGATTTGAAGAAGGATTATTGGTGGCCATGTATGAAGAGGGATGTAGCATGGTTTGTTGAGAGGTGCTTAACCTGTCGCAGGGTTAAGGCCGAGCACCAACGACCACATGGCATGTTGCAGCCACTTGAGGTTCCCCAATGGAAGTGGGAACAAATTTCTATAGATTTCATCACAAAGTTGCCGAGGACCGCGAGGGGTGTCGACGCAATTTGGGTGATCCTCGAACGGCTGACGAAGAGCGCTCACTTTCTTGCTATCAGTGAGAGTTATTCTATTGAGAGGTTGGCTGAGTTGTATCTGAGGGAGGTGGTATCGCGGCATGGAGTGCCGATCTCAATTGTATTAGACTGGGGTGTACGTTTTACTTCCAGGTTCTGGAAGAAGTTCCGAGGAGTTGGGCACGATGCTGCATTTCAGTACCGCTTACCACCCACAGACGGACGGACAGAGTGAGCGGACGATTCAGACGCTCGAAGATATGCTTCGGGCATGTGTGTTGGACTTCGTAAGGAGTTGGGACACGTATCTACCATTGGCTGAGTTTTCTTATAACAACCACCATTCGAGCATTGGTATGCCTCCCTTTGAGTTGTTATATGGGAGGAGGTGTCGGACTCCCATCTATTGGGGAGAGGTACGACGTCAAGTGATGGGCAACACTGAGATAGCGCTTCAGACAACAAAGCAGATACAGCAGGTCAGACAGAGGTTGTTGACAACTCAGAGTCGCCAGAAAAGTTACGCGGACAGGCGACGATCCGAGCTCGAGTTTCAAGTCGGGGATTTTGTACTCCTGAAAGTGTCCATGGAAAGTAGTGATTCGATTCAGGAAGAGGGGCAAGCTGGGGTCCCGATATATTGGGTCGTTTAGGGTGATCGCGAGGGTAGGCAGAGTAGCATATCGTTTGGAGCTACCTGCGGAGTTGGTCCAGATTCATGATACCTTCCACGTGTCTCAATTGAGGAAGTGTATAGCCGACGAGTCAGCAGTGGTACCGTTGGAGGATATCCAGGTGGACGCAAGTCTAAATTATGATGAGAGGCCGATCGCAATCTTGGATCGGAAGATCAAGGTTCTGAGGAACAAGGAGGTGCCCCTGGTTCAGGTTCAGTGGCAACATCGGAGAGGGTCCGAGCTGACTTGGGAGCCGGAGTCGGAGATGCGGGAGCAGCATCCGGAGTTGTTTTCGACATGAGACTTCGAGGGCAAAGTCTGGTTGTAATGGGGGAGAATTGTAACATCCTGAAATTCAGGTAAAGCTATTTAACCCTTATCCTTTTCCCAAGTTGTCAAGTTAAGTCCCTTTAGTAAAAGAGTTAGGCTAGTGAGTACGCTGGGCGTACAAGAGGAGTATGTTGTGCGTACTCGCGCGCTTAATTTGGACGCGGACTCACCTGGGTACGCTGGGTGTAGCGAGCCCAGGTGTAAACCTTAATTTGGGGCTTGTACGCTATAAAAGGAATGTTATGGCCTTGACCTTAGCCTCCATTCCAGAGAGTGGAACCCTAATAGAGAGTCCTCCTTTGTTTCTTGCTAGTGTTGGTGTTCTAAGCTTCTAAGTGTCATTTCAAGGTGGTGGAAGAGAAGAAGAGGCCATTTTGGAAGCTAGAAGTTTGTGGGAAAGAGTAGATCCGAGATTTTCAGAGGTTGGAGCTTTTTCCTGAGGTAAAAAGCTCAAAACTTTCCTTGTCATTTGTGTTGTGTGCTTCTTGGACCAATTTCTAGGGTTTTTGGTCCCAAGATGGAGACTTTATGAGCAAATGGTCTCCATTGGCCTAGATCTATCATATTTCAGGACTATAAGAGTCGTATGTTCATAAAAATGCAATCTTGGACGTAAATATTGAGCCATGCATGAGATCTAGACCTTTGGAGGAAAAAGGAAAGGTGTTAGAGGATGTAGGGACCTTTACAGCCATGTTAAGGCTTAAAGGTTCCGACTTTATGGGATAAGAGGCTTAAAGAGAGTCAGATCTGGAAGTTGAGGGAGTTTCTTAACCGTTTAAGACAAAAATCCATGGAATGGCTGAAACTGAGACTTACGCTGGGCGTAACTCTCAGTACGCGCAGCGTAGGGGGTTGAGACCCCGATTGTGGTTCGCCGGCATACGCCCCACATACAGAGAAGGTATGCACCGCGTACTGCCTTCTGTTAACTTTTGTTGACTTTTAGGGTTTTGGTCAACCTTTGGACTTTTGGGTCAGGGAGGGGTAAAATGGTCTTTTACCCTTCTGTGGAAATTGTAGAGTGGATTTAATCTAGCCTTTGTGAGCCGTTATTTATTGGAGAGTATTGTTATGTGTTTAGGCAGGGGCTAGACCAGTGTGTTCGAGTGCGAGACTATTCAAGATACCGAGGTGAGTCTTCTCACTATATTGCACCTGGAAGGGTACCTATGTGTGACTGGAAGGTCTTATATGCTATGAGATATATGTGCTACATGCTGATAGGTGATATGTATGTGTTATGTATGCTATGTATGATATGGACCGGAAGGTCAAGATGACATGGAACGGAAGGTCAGGAGGTTACGGACCGGAAGGTCGATGTGGGTAGGACCAGAAGGTCTACCGGGATTCGGGATGGAAGTCCCCTGAGACACTTGGACCGGAAGGTTCCATAGAGTTATGGCCTGGAAAGGCGTATGTTTTGTATGTGGTATTTTCGGGAACTCACTAAGAATTTATGCTTACAGTGTTGTGTTATGTGTTTCAGGTACCAGTGAGGATCGCGGGAAGGTACCGGCTTGATCAATACACACACATGAGGTGTTTGACATATTATGATCTTGGGATATGATGTTATGAGTTGTTATGTGATACACTAACATTTTTATAACAGCTATGAATGAAATTGTGTTTTTAAAATGTGAAAATTTGTTTTGAAATTTACGTCGTTACAGACGGTATGTGAGGAGGATATTCAGAAGACGGCCTTCCGAACTCTCTATGGACATTACGAGTTTATGTTGATGCCTTTTGGGCTCACCAACACACCGGCGACGTTCATGGACCTCAGGCCCATGGTTAATCAATCACTGATAGCTTTTATCGATGACATTATGGTATTTTCGAAGATTAGGGAACATCATGAGGAGCATCTATGGGGATTCTTGGGGTTTTGAGGTAGGAGAGGCTTTATGCCAAGTTCTCCAAGTGTGACTTCTGGTTGCACGATGTTTAGTTTTTAGGACACCTCGTCAATCCGAATGGTATATTGATCGAACCAGCCAAGGTAGAAGCAATGATGCAGTGGGAGGTTCCAAGATCTCCATCTGAGATTCGAAGCATCCTCGGATTGGCAGGTTATTATCGAAGATTCATCAAGGACTTCTCCAAGATTGTTGTTCCTCTCCCTAAGTTGACAAGGAAGGATGCTGCTTTCAGTTAGGGGCCTGAGCAGCAGGCATCATTTGAGACTCTTCGCCAGAGATTGTGTGAGGTGCCAGTAATTGCCCTCCCTGAGGGAGTTGAGAATTTTGTGGTCTACGGTGATGCATCCATCGTAGGATTGGGTGTTGTGTTGATGCAGAGAGGGCATGTGATAGAATACGCTTGGAGGTAGTTGAAGCCTCACGAAGCGAGATATCCCACTCATGATCTGGAGTTGGGCATGGTGGTTTTCACCCTCAAGATTCGGTGCTACTATCTTTATGGTGTTCGGTGTACCATCTACACGGAACATGAGAGTCTGAGATACCGTATGGATGAGCCTAAGTTGAATATGAGGCAAAAAAGGTGGTTGGATGTAGTGAAAATGACTATGACCATGAGATCTTGTATCATTCGGGCAAGGCCAATGTGGTGGCAAATGTCTTGAGCCGAAGGGCGGCAATTACCCCGATCCGGGATGTGTGCATGAGGATGACCATGATGACTCCAGTTTTAGTGATCATCAAGGAAATGCAGTCGGAGGCTATAAAATAGGAAAATCAGAAAAATAAGTTAGTGATCAGACTGATTTCGGCATTTTATATTGGCAGGCGAGGCCCTATGGATTTTGATGGAGGAGGCCCAAAAATCGAGATTTTCCATTCACCCGGGGGCCACCAAAATGTATCTTGACTTTAATCATAAATTGGTGGTCATGAATGAAGAGAGATGTGACATGGTTTGTGGAGGGATGTTTGACCTGGTGGAAGGTCAAGGCTGAGTACCAACGCCCTCATGGCAAGTTGTAGCCTCTAGAGGTTCCCCTATGGAAATGAGAGCAGATTAATATGGATTTCATTACAAAGTTAATATCTGGGTGATAGTGGATCGTTTGACGAAGAGTGCTCACTTCTTAGCCATTAGTGAGAACTCTTCTGCAGATAAATTGGTCGAGAGTTACGTTCAAGAGGTGGTATCTCGGCATGGGGTGCCGACGTCCATTGTGTCTGACCGTGATGTGTACTTTACTTCCAGGTTATGGAAGAGATTTCATAATGATTTGGGTACCCGGCTACACTTCAGTACCATGTACCATCCACAGACGGATGGGCAGAACGAGCGGACGATTCAGAAGCTCGAGGATATGTTGCATGCTTGTGTTATTGATTTTGGTGGGATTTGGGACTTCTTTCTTCCGTTGGTTCAGTTCTTGTATAACAACAACCATCATGCCAGTATCGGTATGCCCCCATTTGATCTCCTTTATGGTTGGAGATGTCGGACTCCAATTTGTTGGGGAGAGGTAGGGTAGAGGGTCATTGGGAGCATGAAGGTAGTGCTCAAGACGACTGAGCTTATACATCAGTTCTGATAAAGATTAACGACTGAGCTTATACGACTCGACGATGCTCTGAGTTAGAGTTTCAGGTGGTAGATCTAGTGCTCTTAAACACCTTGGAAGGATGTTATCCGCTTCAGGAAGCGGGGAAAGCTTGGCCCCAGGTTCATTGGCCCTTTTTGAGTTTTAGCCTGTGTGAGCAAGGTGGCCTACCGGTTAGAGCTGAGGCAGATTCATGATACCTTCCATGTTTCCCAGCTGAGGAAGTGTATATTTGATGAGACAGTTGTGGTCCCTTTGGAGGACATTCAAGTCAATGATCCCCTGAATTATTTGGAGAATCCTATAGCCATTTTGGATCGGAAAGTGAAAACCTTGAGGAACAAGGTTGTGAGCTTGTTTAAAGTTCAGCGGCAGCACCGGAGAGGTTCAAAGTGGACGTGGGCAATATCTTGAGTTGTTTCAGGAGGATGACTTAGAGGGCAAAGTCTATTCTAGTGGGGGATAATTGTAACATCCTGAAATAAGGTACATTTTATCATTTCTTGAATCTTTATCAAAAGTGGCATGTTTGGTCCCTTAAAGAAAAAGGCTTGCAAAAGTGGTTGTACACGGAGTGTACATACGAGTACACACGACGTACTCATGCAGTGTGCATGATTGCGGATGGCTACCTAGTACCCTGGGCGTACATGTGGTACGTCGGGCATACTAGCCTAGATGTTAAACCCTAAATGTAAGGGTTGCTCCTATTTAGAGAACATTATGACTTCATTTCTGGCCACCCTTATCAGCCTCCAACCCACTCATAAACCCTAATCTTGTGTGAGTTGCTTGTGTGTAAGATATTGCAAATTTTGAGTGTTCTTGACTGTTGTAGTAGAAGGAGGAGGTTAGAGAAGAAGAGGAAGAAGAAGTTCCTAGCAAGCTTGAAGATCCAGACACTTCCCATATTTGTGCATCATTTTAAGGTATAAAGTATATACGTTGGAAAGTTTTATTTAAGATCTCTTTGGATTAAGGTTTATGAGCTAAAAGTCCCCACGTTTAGACCTCTATGAGTTTGGGACTCCCCAGAAGGTTTTAGTTGTCCTTTTATGCATATTAGTACATTTAGATTCATAAAAATGCTTGCTTGATCTTCCCATTTGGATCATTCATGAGTAAAGTAACTTAGAATGGATGAAGTGATGCTTTGAGCCTTTCCTAGCCATGCAATGGCTTAAATCCAATGATTTTATGGATTAAGATGTCTTAAATTAGTTAGATATGTTGTTGGGTTGGTTGTCTTATAGGATTAAGACATTAACTTAGTGGAAATATAGGCAGACGGAGTACGCTGGGAGTACTCCTGGCTAGACGCAGCATAGCCTGATCCTTCCCCGATGAGATCTGACACCGTTGTACGCCAAGCGTAAGAATTTGTATGCTCAGAATACACATTGAGTGTTGACTTTTGTTGACTTTGAACCTTGGTCAAGTTTTAGGGTTTTTGGACCATGAGAGGGGCCAAATGGTACTTTTTCCCTTAAAAGGTTTAGATGTGGGAGTTGGAATCCCAAGTAAGTTTTTGACCTTAAGTATTAAATAGGGTTAATTATTTTGTTGACTAGGCGGAGTCTAGATCCGACAGTTTAGGTACTAGGTTTTCGTGTCATCAGTATCAGGTGAGTCTCCTCACTTACTCTTACCTGTATGTTAGGATAGTTGTATTTATGATGACCAACTAGGTCTAGCTGTTATTATTATGTTATGCTAATTATATGTGTATGAGGCTGCTGATAGGGAAACAGGGTTGCTGATAACCCATCGGGTGTGCTGTTAGCTCACTAGGACTGCTGATAGTTCACAGGGTTGTTGATAACCCATACATATTTATTTATGATGTGTTGAATATGGTATCTTAGGTAACTCACTATGCTTTATGCTTATAGTTGTTGATTTATATGTGGCAGGTACTTCGCTAGACCGCGGGAAGGAGAAGGTATGATTGTACACATACGCAGGGGAATTTACTAATGGGACATGTTTATGAACTCTTATAATTATGATAATGGTTGTGTTGGGAATATTATGTATTTGATAACTTGGTTGTGAAACTCTGATTTTGGTAATTGAAACAAAAATGAAAAATTAGGTCTAAAATTTGAGTTGTTACACCGAACTGGAAGACCAATATCCTTCATCATATTCAATTTCTGTCTAGCCATAAGACACAAGTTTCTCCCATATTTTCCTTCACCCTCATCACCGAATGACCAATATCCATCAAAATTTCTTGAAACCGTAGTAACAAATTCCTTTTCACTTTCAGTAAGTTCTTGTGCTCGACGAGCATAGCATGCAAAGTCTTTCACCTTTTGTTTTTGAGGAACATTAGCTAAAAAGTCCTTTGCAAATGGGTTTCCGATACCACATTTGTGACATACAATCTTGGGTTTGGCCGAATTCAGAACTTCTTGAGGTTCCGAGGAGCGATTTTGAATATTGGATCGATAAGCTAGTGGATTTTCAGTTGGTTAAGGGTAAGGTTGAGGATTGCTTTGGTGAGGAGCTTGAAACCTGTTATGAGAAGGTTTATGATTGGAATTCCAAGGTCGTCTATACTTCATAGACAGGAGTGCAAACTCATGATGGAAACGAAGTTCGGAATCAGTGGGTTTTGCATTAAAGTTTTATTCATATGGATAGTTCGGAATTAGTGGAACAGGTGCAATTGGTTGAGTGGGTCGAGTAGATTGAACAGGTGAAATGGGTGGGTTGGCTCCTAAAGGGCCCGAGATAGTTGGGTTCGGAAATTATAGATTGGCCTAACTGACTAGAGCGAGAGGACCTATAGATAGTTCTCTCAATGTTTGAGCAATGTTAGATTCTTGACCTTGCAGTTCGTCAAACAACTTGTAGAGCATCAGTTTCTTTAGAGATCCATTACTCTAAAGAAAGGACTTAACATTCCCCCATCCTTTGCCAAGACTATTAATGAAATTGAGATTGTACTCGAATGGAGTTTAGACTACTCCATGTGTTTTCATGTTGTTCACCATGATCCTATACCGGTTTGTTATAGAGGCAACAAATTCACCAGGAGTGGTAGTGAAAGTGTCGAAGTCTTTTACGATAGATTTTCAAACGCTTACCCTTTGTGTTTTTTGATCCTTCAAACAAGTCATGAAGTGTATCCTAAATCTCTTTTGCAATTTGCATAGCTTGATGTGCTCAAAGAGAGATGGTAGTACACCAAACACCATTTCAGAAAAAGTGATCTATCTACATGAAGCTTCTCAATGTCGTTTGCAGTTAGTGGTGTTGATTGAGCTTCTTCTTAACCCATGAGAGTGGAAACAACATCTCTAACCATTTGTCTTGTTGGGCTTATCATGTTGTGTCTTGGGCTCGTTGTTAGTCCAGTTTTGTCACCGGTTTGGGCATGTCTAGCCGTGTGTTTTGTTTTAGGGTTTAGTATATAAGTTGCATGCATGCAATCTTATCATTAACGCTTTCATTATCATTCCTATTAATTGTATTTATAAAACCCTAGCTCACTTCTACAGTGGAAGTTCTTTATCAAGCTCTACTGAGGTGTGACTATATTGGAATCATTAAGCTCTATTTTGATTCATCTTGTGTTTACATTGTCTGATTAATTGTTTTCCATTAACATGTTGAAGATCTAAAACGATCTAAAAAGTTTTTCAACTCATCAATTGGTATCAGAGCAGGAGACTGTGTAATCTATACACATCTCATCTGTCAAAGAATGTTTCAGGGTTTTATGCTAATATTGATCTCTGTTAGAAGCCGTCATCTTGTTATTGACATGGTTCTTGGATTTCAATTTCACCCTAACTTTGTTTACAAGTCAGATCTTGAATAGGTTTTTCGCAATATCATCATGTCACATGACGATTCCAACACACACCCTATCAATATTTCCAAGAACATTGGATCCACAACTAGGATTCCCATTCTATAAACTCAGGATTACGAAGTATGCACGCATCACTTTGAAGACTATGTGATCGGTTCTGAAGACAATGGGTATTTGATCTGGGAAGTGATCACTGTAGGTCTGTTCGCTCACTCTGGCACAGATCATTTCATAAAGACTCAAAAGGAGTACAACCAACTTATGGTAGATGTTAAAGATTTTCCTCAAGATGAAAAGTATAAGTTTGTATGCAATATTAAAGCGCTTAGAATGATCAAATTTGCTCTACAATCTGACACCTTTCAGTTGGTTAGGTCATGAACGATGGTGAAAGAGGTTTGGGACAGGTTGAAAGAGTTGTATTCTACCGATGAGGACCTTGAGCATTCAATTCAGACTCTATTGCTTTCAGATTTTAGAGACTTCAAGAAGAAACCTGATGAGAAGCTTATTCAAGCCTTTGATCGCTTTAATAATCTTCTTAGCAAAATATAAAGCATGGCATAGAGAGGAAAGTTATTGAGCAGAAGGTCACATTTATGAATGGACTAAGATCTGAATGGATGACTGTAGTGTCTACTATAAAGGCCCATGAACAATTCAAGGCTTACTCTTTGGTGAAGCTATTGGGATACAAAACTCACATGAAGGTTCCATGACTAAAGAAACGAATGTGGTTTCTAGCATGGGTTCTTTGGCTCTAATTTCCAAAGGAAAGAATAAAGTTGAAGAAGAAGATGATTTAGATCTTTCTGAATTTGATTTGACCAATGAAGAATATGCTTTGATGGTTTCAAACCCAAAGAATTTCATTCGCAGAAATTTTCCCACTAGTAAAGGAAGAGCTTCGGGAGTTTCGAGCTCTTGCGGATGGTGGTTGTGTCAAGTATGGAAATAACTCATTTGGAACAATAAAAGGATATGGAATGATCACAAATGGTGAATTCTCGATCAAAAGAGTAGCATACGTAGAGGGCTTACAACACAATCTCATCAGTGTTTCACAACTGGTGGTGGCAACTGGACTGAAGGTTTCATTCGATGATGAAGGGTCTGAAATAATAAAGAAGAAAACCAAAACAGTTCTGTTAAAATCCAAAAGAAAAGGAAAAATGTAGCCACTGAACCTCAATCTCATTCGAGGGAAGCTACCTGTGTGTCTGCTAACGAAAGCACACTCAGACGAAAGTTGGTTATGGCACCGAAGGCTCTCGCACCTCAACTTCAAAGACATCAACAAGCTAGTTCTTAGTGATCATGTACGAGGCCTTCCAATACTCAAGCTTGATAAAGAACATATGTGCTCTACATGTGAAATAGGTAAGCAAAGCAGGAAAAGTCATCCAACACGTGTCAACATAAAGATCATCGAACCACTTGAACTGTTGCATATAGATTTATGTGGACTTTCAGCTATTGAAAGCATTGGTGGTAACAAATATATACTAGTAATAGTAGATGATTTTTCTCGTTTCACCTGGGTGTTCTTTCTTAAATAGAAATCAAAGGCTACACCAAAGCTCAAGGTTTTTATCAAGCAAATAGAGCTTCAACTGCCAAAGCTGGTAATAAATATTCGAAGTGACAATGGGATGGAGTTCAAAAACAATGAATTTGAAGACTTTCTTGCTGAAAAGGGAGTATCTCACAACTTTTTTGCTCCCTACACTCCATAACAAAATGGTGTCGTTGAAAGGCGAAACCGCTCATTATGTGAAGCAGCCCGAACCATGCTCAGTTTCACCTCATTGCCTTTATATTTCTGGGTTGATGCTGTTGCTCCTGCTTGCTACAAACAGAATAGATCTCTTCTCAACAAGCATTTCTCTATTACTCCATATGAGATCTTGAACAATCGTAAGCCAAATGTCAAGTTCTTCCATGTGTTCGGTTCCATATGTTTTATTTTTAATTCAAATGAGCACCGAAACAAGTTTGATGTCAAAGCTGACGAAGGGATTTTTCTTGACTACTCCTTTAACTCCAAAACATATAGGGTTCTGAACCAATGTTCCAAGAAAATCGAAGAAACCTATTATGTCACCTTCGATGACAACTACGTCAAGAAGCTTCAAACAACCGAAGGTTCAATGGAGGAAATCTTTCCAACGCCTGGTCAAGTCACTATTTCCATTTCGAATTTATTTGAGAAATACATGTCATTATTTCATGAACCAGAGAAAGCCATTCACTCTGAAGCAAAGGCAGTTGGAAATAAGATTGATACCTTGAAGCGAATTATTGATGACGCAACGAAAGATATGGAAAAAGATAAACCGGGGACTACCGAACAGCCTAGTCAAAGCGAAACTTCAAAAGAAAGTTCTACATTTCAGGGGGAGGGTTCATCTTAATCCGATAACTCTGAATTACCATTCTAGGGGGAGAACCCATCAATTACCATGTCAACTGAACGTCCAATCGAGGGGGAGAATTCAATGCCTGAAGCCGAAACTGTCTCATCATTTGAGGGGGAGAATGCAAATACAAATTATGATGATACTCAGTCAGAATTCGAAGAAGAAGTAAAAGCTGAGTTGGATCCCACCTATGATCCAAATTACCCAAATCATTGGTGATTCATCAGAAAGAGTTCTCACTCGTTCTCAACTAAAAGCGAAGCAAACTGCATTATTCTCTCAAGTGGAATTTTCCATGTTTAATTCATTTGTCTCCAAAATTGAACCGAAGACTGTAAACACTGCACTCGATCTCTCTGATTGGGTACAGGCAATGCAAGATGAACTCAACAAGTTTGAGCGAAACAAGGTATGGAGACTGATTCCTACACCAAAGGATGCATCTGTAGTTTGACTGAAATGGGTATTTTGAAATAAAATGGACAAGGAAGGGAATGTAATTCTTAACAAAGCAAGGTTGGTCGTGAAGGGATACTTTCAAGAAGAAGGGATAGACTACGAAGAGACCTTCGCCCCAGTAGCAAGGTTAGAATCAGTAAGAATCTTTCTGGCTTATGATGCTTACAAGAACTTTGAAGTATATCAAATGGACGTCAAGTGTGCATTTCTAAATGGAAAATTAGAAGAAATAGTGTATGTGGAGCAACCACCAGGTTTTGTGAACGAGAAGTATCTAGACCATTGCTACATTCTGGATAAGGCAGTTTAGGGTCTGAAGCATGCACCAAGAGCATGGTATGAAACATTAACTCGATTTCTAAAAATGTCAAAGTTTAAACAAGGGTCGGTTGACCCAACCTTCTTTCGTAAGAAAGAGTGTGACCACCTTATGATCGTTCAAAATTATGTTGATGGTATCATCTTCGGTTCCACGAATTCTGGCTTCCGGATGTTGATGGAGACTAAATTTGAAATGAGCTCAATAGGTCTAATTAACTTCTCCCTTGGCTTAAATATTAGAAAGGGACCCGAAGGAATTTTTATTAATCAAGAGGCCTACACAAAGACTTTGCTTTCCATGTTTGGAATGATGGGAGACTCAAAAGTGAAGGTTCCTATGGCGTTTGGCACGAAGTTAACACCTTCTCTGGACAAACCGGCTGCTGACATGACCCTCTATCGTCAAATGATAGGTTCCTTGATGTATCTAACAACAAGTCAACCAGACATAATGTTTTCTATTTGTTATTGTGCCAGGTTTCAAGCTAATCCACGCGATCCTGATCTGTTGGCTGTGAAGAATATCTTTCGATATTTTAAGCGAACCTCCTATCTCGGTTTATGGTACTCAGCAAAATCAGGTTTCTTTGTTTAGGCATTCTCTGATGCTGATCTAGGAGGATGTGGACTGGACCGAAAGAGCACTACTGGAGGATGCTAGTTCCTTGATGGCAAACTTGTCAGCTGGCAATCGAAGAAACAAACCTGTGTCTCACTTTCTACAGCTGAACCAGAGTATATAGTCGCAGCATCAGGTACATCACAGGTCATTAGGATACAAATTCAACTTCGATACTATGGCCTGAACATGAAGAAAATTCCATTATATTGTGACTCTGAAAGCGCAATAAGGATATGTCACAACCCAATGCAACACTCCAAAACGAAATACATAGCACTGAGGTATCATTTTATTAAGGATCACGTGGAAGACGGTAACGTCGAAATACATTTTGTAAGAACCAATGATCAATTAGCTGACATCTTTACAAAAGCCTTGCCTGAAGCAAGTTTTAATAAAATCTTACAAGACTTAGGAATGATGGAAGATGAATCCATACCGAAATCGCTTTCGCCACATTAAAAGTTGGAAGCAAAATAGAGTGAACGCTCAGTCTATTTCAGGTCTTAATTTTTTGGGAACCGAAATGAACCGAACGCTCGGTCCATTTTGCCTCATATACAATGGTGACATTTCGGCTGTACCTTTTGTACACTTTATTGTATCTTAATTTATTTTATGTTTTTCTTACTTTTCATAAAATCCAAAAATATTTTATTTTCTATTCTTTTGTTTTCTGTTTATTCTTTTTCAGAAAATTCCAAAACTTCATAAATATTTTTTTTTCTTTTTTCTTGTTTCGTTTCGTTTTTGTTTCTTTTCTTAGGCTTGACGATCACAAGAGCTATAACAATTGGAGCTAGGACAGGTATCATATTTCTATCTTTGTACTAGTTCAGTGTCCCTAGAAGCATGTTGCTGTATGTAGACCGAAGCCTCCAAGACTGTGAGTGAAGCCTTAATGATTTCATCGACACCAATCATTTCTTCCCAATTAGGCTGCTAAATTTACTCAAGTCATGAGCTACCGTACTCTTCTCACATTGAGTTAAGAGTTTTATGCTTTTTCATTCTCAAATAGCAGGGGTACTTACGATTCCTTAACCACCTAATCTTATTTCTCCATCTCGTTTCGCTCCATATTTGTAATCCTTGAGACTCTCAGCTATTACCACTAAGTTTTATGGTTACACAATATCTGTGTTGATGATCTTAGATACGTTCTCAACGTGCTAAGTGAAACCCAAAATCCAACACCTTAAATGAATTAACGGTAATCACGTACACGTTCAAGCCATTACTTGTTATCTCAAGAAATTTCTTTTTACTTTTGCGTGATCTTTATGAAATTGTCTTACAGCAAGATGTTTCTTCCCATAAGATCCAGTTTCATTTTTTTTTGAGATTTCTAATTACCACCAAGTCACTGAAATAGATCAAAACCTACTTGTTTAACAGGCTACACCGGTCTCACAAGTACTTCTTCCACTTTCGGTCTTATGTCAAGCACCCATGTATGGATTGAAGCGAAAGCCACCCTAATAGCTTTATATAAAAAGATGCCTTTCAATGTCTCTTTACAGGCATTTGATCGTACTTCAACGGGAAACCAAACAAGCACTTTGAAGTCTCTCTTGACTTTGAAGGTAGAGACTCGTGCCCGGGATCCACTGTTTTATGTCTTCCTAGACATCACATATATCCCATAAATTATTTTCTTTATTTATTTATCTTTGACACTATCTTGCACGAAAATCTTTGATTTTCCAAAGTCTGGTTCGATATCTAATAAGCTATTTTCAGAAATATAGCTTCGGTTCATTATGCTGGAATGGAGTCTATTAAAAGCGAAATGATGATTCAACATGAATTCGAAGGGTCCGGAATCTAGAACGATAATGTTGAGATAAACATGGAAAGGTGTGTGAATTTGTAACGATAGCTGATGTCACGCCTGTCTCCGCCTTTCTAGGTGTAAGAGTTGTACAATCACGCTTTTCTAGGCGTCGATTGAGATTTTTTCGCCTGTGATATGATTGCGATTTATCTCTTCTGAGTAACAGTATAAAGGGTTTTCTCAAATTACCTTTACCCTTTTTCCTACTCTCATTCTTTTCAAAAGCGAATACCAGCGATTCTATCTCCTCTGTTCATCATCTTCTTCGCCAAGCTTTAACAATGGCAGAATCTGCTTCTGTCTACGAAACTTTTGCTCGATCAACTCTTCTCTCCATCAAGGCGAATCAGAACCTTCTGATCGATCTCACACCGTTTGCATATGATCCATATATTCTTAATGTGGTTGAATGTCTCAAGTACTCTCCACTCGTTATCGCTTTGACGAAGGTTGAATTAGTCTCAATGTCTTTTCTCTTACAGGTGTACTCTACAGCAACATACGACAAGACAAAAGAGAGGGTTTTCTTTGACATTCTCGATTAAAAGACGACGATTTCCAAGGATCGGTTTTGCTCACTGCTAGGGCTCCCTTATGAAGCCTCAATGGTACATCCTGACTCTATCACCACTTCTCAACTCTTTTCCATGTTCTACAATATGGGGTATACGGAACTCCTCACGACAGTGACTAAAGTCAAGAAGTCTTGCCTTCCTCCTCAATGGAATGGCCTCTTCACTTTATTATTCAAAGGCCTTTCTGAGAGGGTTGCTGGTTCAGACGGGGCTAGCAAGGTTTTTATGACCCTTCTCTATGGTATTTACGCTGGACTCAACTTGGATTATGGATCTGTTCTTTGGATTCAGTTGGTGAAAAGTCTCTCTTTAGCTTCGCGTCATTCCGAAATCTCCTGTGGAAGGTTTTGGACTCTTGTTACTCATTAGGCTATGGAAAGGTTTAACGTCCCTATCATGGCAGACTCATTACTTTCTTTGATCGCTACTTTTCATACGACTAAGTTCATAGTCACCGATCCTTCCAGGTTTCCCTTTGACGGGTCTATTCCAGCCTCTATATATGACTGTGTGCCTGATGCAAGCAAATTGTTCCAAGCATACAAGAACCTTCCATCTTCTAGGCCAAGGGAGTTATCTCCAGAGATGATCAAGTCCTTAGAGGAAGCTAATAAGCCACCAAAAAGAGGCAAAAATCCTGATTTGAAAAAGAAGGAGAAGGAGGGTCTAGTGTCCAAGGTGACTACTTCAAAGAAGCAAAAGTCTGAGAAGGCAGCTCCCTCACAACCACAGAAGAAAAAGGTTAAGAAACTTGCCAAGAAAACACAACGTGTTTCCTCTAGTGATTCAGACTACACTCCCTCAGATCGGAAACCAAACTCTCCACCAAGCGAAAGCGAAAGCGAAAGTTCTGACTCGAACGATGAAGGTTCGGTCCGTGGTGGTACACTTCCAATTTCGCCTACACATGAGGTACCAGTTCGCTCCACCCCATCTTCAACTCAATCTATCTCAATCCCAATTTCCATAACTCCAATCGCACCCGTTATCACCTCCAAACCCATAACAACTATTCCCATTTCTACCCCAATATTCACTGAAGCAACCACTGCCACTATTACCCACCCTACCGAACCTAAGGTTCATGTCAACATATCTGATACGGGGGTTCGTACCTCAGTGGCTGACACCCCCGTTATCTCTAAACCTCTTTCACCTACACCATCAACAAAAACCGCCCAAGTTCTTGGAGGTGAGGAAGTCGAATTTGACTCGTTCTATTATAGTCCCTACATGGTGCAAAGTGATGATAATGATGATGCCCCTGTCACCAAGCGGCATCTCAGGGAGCTAAATGAAAAGATAGACAAGCTTATGGCCTCCTCATTTACTCAAGATTCTTTTTCTGAATCTGTTGTGAAGGCATGATGGCCACTTGGGTCACGGAACGCGAAACTTTAATCATCAGAGTCACCTCATCTATTGATGCTTCAACCAAAGTCTGCACTGATGCGACCGAAAAAGTCGATAAACTAATTAAAAATGCTAATCTTTTTCTTGAGTCTTTACAGGGTGCTGCAAAACAAAATTCCAACAAAGTTAATGCTTCGGTTCAGACCTTAACTAGATCTCTTCAACAAGAGAAAGAGCATTTTGAGGCAATTCGAAAGAACCTAACTTCTGATCTCGTCAAGCATCAAGTATCTGTCTCTAAACATTTGGATAAACTTCAGGCAGATCTTGCTTTGGAAAGCAGAGTGATGGATGAACTTGCTCTAAAAACCACTAAACTCAAAACCCAAACTCTGAAGCTCAACCAAGCGAACAAGGAACTTGACAAACTGCGTGCGGAGCAGTGTGTGGTAAAAAGATCAGTTGGTGATGTACACTTGATCCTTCTTCATCTTCTTGAAGCCCACGATTCAGTTCTTATGGTCTCCGTTCGACGTTATTTGGCTGAGAAGTTGAGGCCTGCTCTTGATATTCTAAGTCGAATTGAGGGTGTTCCGGAGTCCGTTGTCTCTCCGCAACAAGGGGGAGAAGAAAATAAGCCTTCATCTCAACCACCGAAACCTCAACAACCGAAGGTGTTTAGTGAACTGAAAGGGAAAGAAGATTTTGGTTCTGGTATTCAAAATAAAAGAAAAGGCATTGTTGATGATGATGATGATGAGGACGATGTTGATGATATAGAAGAAACGACTCCTAAATCAATTTCATACAAAGCCAAGCCCTCCGTTCAACAGATAAAGATAAAGTTCAAGAAGTGATTAATCAGGAGAATGAAGAGAGAGAAGCGACTATGCTTAAACAAAGGAAATTGAAGTTTCCTATGTGGTCGTTAGAGAGGCTTCGAAAGGAGGTTATTGAAGTGCCAAGTTCACATTGGCTAGATCCTGTTCTTTCATTTGATTTGAGAATTCTAAAGATTCTCAATTCGATATGCCAATCACTCACAAGGCTTTCGTCTTTCATTGCTTTGAGTCTACAGTGGCGATTCCTTCTCCTGACCCGAAGGTTGATCAAGGCTTGCTTGAGTACTATCATGAGTTCTCTCAACCCCAGTACCTGACTTGGAGTAGCAAGAAGATCACAACAGTTAAAGTACCGAAACCTACTCTAGCAGGGAAGTTCCTTAATATCAAGCTCAAAGTGACCCGAGGATCAGACGGTTCGACTCATACAATCTCACTTGCTGATTTACCGAATCTGAATCTACATGATTGGATTCTCCTGAACAACATCCTACTTACCAACCCAAAGGAGTATGAACCAATTATAGGTCACATCAAGCGTATGGTGGTGTGTTACATTCATGAAGTAGCAAAGATGGATCAGGAGGTTGCGACTGCTATACGAAAGAAGCCCTCAATCAAGCCAATCGGGAAGGCAAGTGACATTGAGCTGATGGTAAAGGGTAAAATAAATCCACAGTTTCAGACTGTTATGTTTGTTAGACGCGAGGGTCAAAGGTGTCTATTTGCTCTTGCTAATAAACATCTATTCTCTGATTCCTACTTGAAGCATATTCTTGAGATTATCCATGAATGTGATCAAAATAGTGAGGCAGACAAGAAGCTGTTTTCAGATATGCTTCGGTGGTATATGGCTTTCAGACAGACTATACTTGCCATCATACCAAGGTTGTTCAAGGTTGTGAAGCGAACTCCTAAACCTCCACCGAAGTGAAGTCTCGCCCCAATTGACGCAAAGGGGGAGATTGTTCGGCTTATTATGTTGCGTCTTGGGCTCGTTGTTAGTCCAGTTTTGTCACCGGTTTGGGCATGTCCACTTGTGTATTTTGTTTTAGGGTTTAATATATAAGTTGCATGCATGCAATCTTATCATTAACGCTTTAATTATCATTCTTATTAATTGTATTTGTAAAACCCTAGCTCACCTCTACAGTGGAAGTTCTTTATCGAGCTCTGCTGAGGTGTGACTATATTGGAATCATTAAGCTCTATTTTGATTCATCTTGTGTTTACATTGTTTGATTAATTGTTTTCTATTAACCTGTTGAAGATCTAAAACGATCTAAAAAGTTTTTCAACTCATCATGTCTAACAAGAACATGAGGACTTTCTTTCACCGAACTCCATATTTCTTCACCTTTTTCTTTACCAAGAAAAAATATGTCCATTCTAACTTTCTAGTGATCATACTCTTCAATAACTAGCAATGGGGCATGCGCTGGGCATCCCATGCTATTTACGATTTGCATTGAATACATTTGTTGAGATTGATTAGAAGCTGACATTGTTAAGATATTAGAGTTGAAGTGGTATATAGAAGAACTTTTATCCTGAACACATACATGATTGAGTTACCAAGGTAATCTTCAACCAACTATAATATGTTCTTATGGATTCAAAGAACAACCACTTAGGCTTTGATATCAATTATGCGTTTGTTGAATTGTGTGGACAGGGTTTGAGAACTCAAACCTTGAATTAACTTAATATTAGTGATTGCTTGTAATAAGGTTCAAATCAGGTTTGGTAAACCAGTGAAGTCTCGAAAATAATTAACTCAACAAAGTGCTCAATATAGAATAATATGAAGTATGAACAATGTGAAGCAACTAAGAACAAGAAGAATATAAGAGAGAATGATTGATTGAATGATTCTTTGATTTGATCGAGATGAAAAAGATGCACCACTTGTTACTATTACAAAGTTTGACAACTCCTTATATAGTCAAGGAGTTACTAAAAGTCAAATACATAAAAGGTGTGCATGGATTGAGAGAGGACTGAAGATCAATAGTATGACACAGTCGTTGTTGTTAATCTTGTCTCTTGTACTATACTACACGACACATTGAAGAATACAAAATAATACTTGACACCTTAAATGCATTTCAGACTCAAATACTTCCAAATACAAAAAGATATTGGAAAGGACTTCTCTTTGGTATGTCTTTACTTCAAAAACTCATTTGATCTTGGACTCTATGACATCTTGAAATTTCACATGATCTTGGATTGACATAGCATCTCAGATTGACTAAGTGGCACTCCATGCACTAACACTTATTACCTAAGAACATATGTCCCTATTATATTTTTGTTACCTAAATCCTTTTTTTAAAAACTATATGTATATGTGCTCATCCAAGAAATATATTTAGGCAAGGGTTTTTACGAATTGGGACAAATTTGACATTTGAAATTGAATTTGATCATGTTCATCCATTTAGGATGGGTTTGAGACCCAATCTTTAACTATTCACCCAACTGATGTTTAATAATCTTACACCTCCTCTGAATCTCTAATGATGGTACCATCAACTGGATATCACGCATGAAGAAGAAGCTCATAATTGTCTCAAGTCTTATAAACAAGAAGGTGCAATAAAAGAGAAACAAAAAAGAAGTGGTCACAAGGGGTCGCATTGTTGTACCCTAGTGGTATACTAAATGCTTATCTCCAATATTTAACCTTGTTGCATGTACATATACTAGTTATACCATTAAAAGGAAATGAGAAATCCATTGTAAGGATTGCAAGACATCCATTAACATGGCACTCGCTCGAAATTCTATTGATGTTATACAATACGACCTCAACGCTACTACGCTACCTAACATGACAACCTTGAACTAAAAATCATTAAGGTACTTTGCAATTTCTTTACCAACTCCTTTCATGGAAATCTTGAAAACCAAGCACCTTTAGATAGCATCCAATGCAATAAGATGGATCTCATTGTCGAGCTTAAGAAACATTGTAAGAGGTGCATACACAAAAAGTATGCTAAAGTATATGGAAACCTTCCCATATTTAAATAGATCATCCCAAATGTGTTTTCTAGTCAAGTCGTCTCTCCCACAAAAAAAAATTTATATGAAATAATTTTAATGCAACTAAAGATACTATTAATATCCTTTACAAGGCGATGTTTAAAAAGTATGGTGCTCAAAAAGGATAGAAGTGGTTTGCACGAATGCTTAGCCTCAAAAGCCTCCATGTATCATCAATATATGGAACAACACTAGAGGAGCATAACAATTTTACTATTGTTGTAATCTCTTGGTTGGCCTGGAGTCCTCAATCCTTAACTGTCTAACATATTTTTAACTAATCTGGTAATACCATTCTATTTCCTTAATGTAGCTAATGAATTCATGATATGACAATATTGCAAAGACTTTTTATTCCCATACCCACATTTATGTTTATTCTTGGAGTTGAACATCCGCCAAGTGCAATGAGGAAAAAGTAACTTAAGCCACGCTTCAATAGACCCTGACAAGGGTGTTCATCGTGTCAATCCGGTCAGGGTTTCGGGTTAATCGGGTCGAGTTAGTTGGGTTTTTAAAAATAGAAAATTTGACTGTAAACCCGTCGTTTGACACTCACCACTCATCAAAATGTTACTCCTTTTGAGGAGGAATAGGATGCCCCTTTTTAAACTCCATTATAAATGAATTTTAATCTTATTTGCATTTGTTATCCTTTAAATTCAAAAGAAATCTTATTAAATTATGATATATGCACTCAAATTATGATGAATCTATAACATCCTAGTAGCAATATGAAAAGGTTTTTAACGTTGATGGGCTAAAACTGGTTAGTTGGGTTAATCCGAACCCAAATAAGTGAAAAACATTAAGCCACTACTAGAAAAACAGCCTTTTACGACGCTCATTGCGCGTCGTAAAAGGCTCAGACGACGCGCAAATGCGCGTCAAGGAAGGCCCTGTCATAAAGAGAGACGACGCGCTTTTGCGCGTCGTCTATAGACGACGCGCGTTTACGACACGCAATGCGTATCAAGGAAGGCCCTGTCATAAAGGAAGACGACATGCATTTGCGTGTCATAACCTTACGACGCGCGTGTTAATGACACGCAATGCATATCAAGAAAGCCCCTGTCAAGAAAGGCCATGTCATAAATGAAGATGACACACGTTTTTGCGTATCATAATTTTAAATGTTTAAAAAAATATTATTTATAGATTTAGTAATTTTCAAATTAAATAATACATTAAAAATCTCATAATAAAAAATAAAATACCATAAATAAAAAATATAATTCATTTCAGTAATATGTCAAATACAAATAATTATTCCAATAGTGAGTAAATGTTATAAATAAATGAACTCATTTATATACAATTGCATTATCTAGCTAACTATGTGCCAACAACTCTCTGTGTCTTTACTTTTGCTTGAGTCTCGTTTCCTCCAAAGCTTCTAGCCATGCCAAAATATGATATCTTCAATTCATCAAGTCCTTGGCGTGAAGTCTTAGATAGAAGCTTAACTACAATCTCCAATCCTTCTAGCAGACCCTAAAGATCATTATTGGCCATGTAGCAGGATCAACCTCCAATCTCTTTCTGCCTTCTCATTATTTGCAGCATCTTTTGCCTGTTTGACGAAGGTTGTGCCTTCAGCGGCAACATCCTGCATTGCGTCAAAAAGATAAAAACAGATGACAACAAATACAAATAACTACATTCTACTTAAAAAAAATAGAATCCAACTCCTAAATCACAAACTTGTTTAAACATACTAGAGACAGGATCCAATCCTTTGTGTATTTTTGGAAAATAGTCTGAACATTCTTGACAAATCATCAACCTGCAAGTAAAGGGTAGAAAGGGAAGAAACAAATGTTCACAACCAGTAAGAAACCAAGCAAGGAAATTAGGAAACAACATAGCTAAGAAGCTTTACTAGTTCAACTTGACTAGTGATGCGATTCTCAAGCTCTTCCATGACCTTACTTAGCACAGAGTCTACAAGCTGCACAAGCAGAATAGTATCATAGCAAACATGAGAAATTAGTTGTTGTGGTGACACAAACTTGCGAAACACCAAATTACACTTACATTTATTTAGTCTCCATTTATTTTCTAAACTTAGTAATAAATGAGAAATAAAAAGAGACAAACCTTTGTTCATCTTCACCTTTCAACTAAAACCATATACCCTAACTTAGTAATAAATGAGAAATAAAATGGAACTTTATCTGCTGTTGCTCCAAAAAGGAAAAAACTTTCCTCTCCAACTTCCTCCCTGATTTAAACATTAGCCCCATCTGATGTTCCTATAATAAGACATCCATTAAGTGCAAACTTCATATTACTTATCCCACTAGCTTCCATGCCAGTTGTACTTATACATTGCGACACCTCACTTCCTGGAATAAGTACCTCCGCCACATATACATTGTAATTAGGCACAAAAACCACATGCAATACAAAATTACAATAATAAATAAGTTCTAAAACAAAAAAAAAGATATGAAACCATTTTTACCTAGTATTCATTAACTTCAGGATCGGTGTTCACAACAACACCTACATCATCCATAAGGTTGACTATTCTTTTAGCATTTGTATATGTTGCAAATGTTTTCCCTCCAATCATGATTGTCCTTGGTGTTGTGGCTTTTCGCTCTTCAGGGCTCATTTCCTGTTTCAACATGCATTGCATTGCATTAACAGAATGTTCTAGTATCTTCTTCTATGAAGTTCTGGATTGTCATCAAACTTTTGGAGAGAAAGGATAAGATATAACGTACAATCAGCATGAGATATGTAAATCCTCATAATAGAGGGCATTTTGGTCATTTTTACATAATAATAGAATGAAAATGAAAGCATCATACCTCCCACAGACACACAAGTAGGTCTAGGTTAGTGACCCACTTGTCTGTTTTTAACCATTTTGTTATGATCTGACTAAGTTCAGGACTACAAAATTTGAACCAACGTCTAGGAGTAATGCCGTTGGTCTTATTTTGAAACTTGTTTGGCCATATTGACACATAATCTACAAATAATTCAGCCTTTAAGATGTCACTGTGGAATTGTGCTACACCATTAACCTGCCAAAACAGAGAAAAACAAATGGGCTGAATTGATGGAGCCTAAATTATCCCTAAAAAAAGGCACAAAATATAAGATAAAATTAGTTGGTTTTTCCTATATTTATAGTATTCAAACATCTTACCGTATGCCTAGAAACCACACAGAACTTTGCCATGCGGACAACCGACTTATTATGATCTAAAATCCTCATATCAAAATTGATAGTATCCTGAAAAAAAAACAAAAATGAACATCAAAGAAGCAAAAAAAGGAAGGAATTGTGCTTTCTAGTATTCTTACCCTCAAAGCAAATGCTAAAGGTGAATGTATAAATTCAACCATTCCTTTTTGAAATGTGGAGTCAATTTGGTCAAACATTGTTTTGCAGGACATCTCGTAAGCAGGAAGAACAGAAGCTTCCATACTATCTTCAGTGCTTCCTGTAAAAAAGGGTTTAGAATTTAAAAAACAAAATTCATCATTTTATATTTTAGAAAGATCTATTATTGTTGTATCACATACCTGTAAAGCTTGTTTTCCAGATGTTTGAAATTGGACTTGAATTTGCCTTGAAACAGTTGCTTCAAGCTTAGTATTAACTATTTTTTCTAACTGATTTATAACATTATCACATATGCCTCTCTGCATGCTAATTTAGACTTTAAATTAGTTTTTTTTTTAATTTTAAATGAGAAATTGGATGTTAAAATCAGTTACCTGGAAAGCCTCTGAGATAGGTGTGGTGACTGCCTTTTCGATAACTGGAGTAACAGATCGCCCAACAGCAGCTCTTATTGCAGCCATTTCCTTCTTCAAGATTTTCTCGTAAAATTTTTATAATGCAATAGTTAAAAAAATAGAAAATATTAATTATGTTAGAAAGATTTTAAAGGATTACCTGCTCAGTGATTTCTTCAAGTTCATGTCCCAGTTTGTTCAAAGCACTGGAAAATGCATGTTGAATATCAAGATTCCCAATGGCATTAGTCAATGCTCGCCTTTGAAGAAACTCCATGGATAAATAGTATGTTTGCTTTGGATCAACTTTGTGATAATGAAGATAGGTCCCATTCCATTGCTGAAGAAGCAGTGAAGAAAAAGGAAGCATGGTTAGCCCTCAAGAACCTCAAAAACAATAGGAGAGACAGTTGCATAATACAAGTCTCTTTGTTGAGAGTTTGGACCAAATACCTATCCATATTAGTGATTGGGAACACCATCAAGCACATTATTTTTATTAAAATATAATAGAGAATGAAAGACTTTTGTTCCTTGAGATACTATGAAAGGTGGTTCTTTGGATATATTTAGAAAGAACAAGAATAAATGATATTAGACAAGACAATTACCTTATCAAACACAAATGATCTATCAATCTGCTTGTTAGCTATATGTTGAACTGCACAAAATACTTTCTTGTTCTCAGTATATGTAATCACTACTAGTGTGTGTGCTTTTGTCTCATGTTTAGAAAACAATCAAGAAATTTTTGTAAAATGTTGTACCTCTGATATTAGGCAAATAAGTAAGTTAGGGGTAATATGGGAACTCATCAAATTAAAGGGTATCTTATTAGTAGGAGGGGCATTTTAGGCATTTTATAGTATTTAGCTGTTTTGTCAGATAGTATAAGAAGAGGGTAGTGGGCAGGGAGTGAGGTATCAATCTTTTTTTGAAATCTGGAATGTATTTCTTGGGAGAGTAGCTATCTCGAATCAGCTATCCTATCAATTGTTCTTGTAATCTTTTGGTTATATTTAAGGTTATCAATCAATATTTGAAGCTGTTGGTCGTTGTTTATGTTATTGAATCTGTTCTTGTAAGTCCAGTTCATAACATAAAAACAATCCAAATTTAGTTACATATATATGCTTTAATAAAAAATTTACAGACCTGCATCGCACAATGACTTGAACATTAACACCTTTTTCTTTATCATGTTTACCATTCATTTGTACTTCTGGTCTGATATCTTTTACTGCCTTGGCAGTCGACCTTGGGGTGTATGAGCGTGAGCTCAGGACCATATTTCCTCCACTTCCATGCCTATGATTATGATTATCTATCTATTCAGTACTTAACTAGAAACAATAGGATAAGATGCGTACCATTAGTTTCTTGCATCTATAAACAGCACCCAAGATATACAACAACTGTCTTTTATATTCATGGATGCGCTTCACATGAATGTCGAAAAGGGTATTTGGGCCAATTGTTTCACCTGTTACTTTTGGTATGTACTGTGCTAATCTCTGTTTTTTTGCTATTTTGGTTGAATCCCTTTCAGCTTTAAGTTCTGGATTGTATAAGCAATTGACCTGGTCAACACTCAACAGCAACCTCTTTGTTATTATTTAAGGTCAAAAACAAAAAGTAACATGTTTTTTTAATAAAATTTATAAAGCACCTTGAAGTCACATCCCAGGCTTCATCCCACCCTAGCCCTGGTCAACACTTGTGACCATTTCTCATGTTTTCTTCCTTCTTTTCTTTCCTTGAATTTTGAAATAATGTCCTAAAAAACATAAACATTCAAACTCTATTATCTTATCTTTTAATACTTATAAACCATCGATTGTTACAAATGAAAAATAAAAAGATTGTCAAACTTGTAATGATGCACTGGATAGGAAAAAATGTTGCTTTAGTCTAAGAAGTTTTCCTTCTTCTGTAGCATCCCCAGAATAAAGAACAACACAAACCTGGAGATAAAAATTTATATTTATAGAATTTCAATGATAAAAAGATATGAACTTTCTGTCAAATTAGGAAAATATGACTTAAAACAACCAACCTGTTCTTAAAAAGAAACTGATTCGTGTGAAAAAAAAAGCAGAATCTAGTGGGCTCCTTCTCTTAGTAGATGCAAGTGTCCTGTGGGCGAGATCTATATTGAAATTTTTTGATCCCAATAAAAAAACCTTTTTTAATCAAAAGTTAGTAAGATGCATTTCCAAACAAACCCAACTTTATGATAAAAATATTCAAATTGAATAAACTTTAATTACATATACCACAAACGATGCCCTGGTTGTATTGATTGGGATGAAGTTCTTGACTATTAGGCTTCTTTGGGATGAAGTTATTGAGAATTAGGGATCGTGCCTTCAATTGATATATAGAGAGAGCTTTGATAGAGTAGGGAGTTAAAGATGCAGTCGTGAAGAAAAAAGGATTTAACAAAAATCGAAAAAAGGGATTACTTCTTCTATGTTTTTTCCTTCCATCATAAATCAAATGGACAAAAATTAAGCCGGGAAGAAAAAAGGATTTAGCAAGATAGGGTTCTGGTAGAAGAACGAAAAGATAAGGAAGAGAAAATCAACTGAAACACACCTTAATAAGACACATGGCTTGTCGATTTGAGCAATAGAAGGAGTAATCCTAAGGTCACCAGACATGATGTTGCCGGAAAGGGGAGGCGAGGTGATATCTTCGTTCTAGAGTCGACATATCTTGTAGTGATAGTACCGGAAGGTTTCTAGTTCGAATTATTTGGGCTCCGTGAAACTTTAACGTGAGGCCAGTCATAAAGCATCCTAGGGCTTCATCACTGTGGAAGGTGTTGTTATGAGTGTCGATTCGCTTAGGTGGTGAAGTAGACGCGGTGGTGAAAGACTGAAAGTTAAACGGGAAACGTGAAATTGTTGAGTTGAATGCTATAAAATTGGGCATCGCTGAGAAAGGAAGTATAAGGGAGATTCGGGATCGTAGAAATAGAAGGGATGAAACCATTGTTAAGGCTGGCAACTTGTTTGAATGTCTGCTATTAATGTTTCTAGGGTTTCTGAGGGTTGGAGGTAGGGGCGGGGTTTTAATTTTTTGGATTTCGTTTCCCCCCTTCAGCTATAACCCGCGTTCTTGAAAAAATTTATAAAGCGACACCTTTACACGATACGCATTAAACATAAGCACCCTCCGTGTATTTTTTTTTTTGTTGTTGGACACTAATTTTAGGGCGCGCAAAAATCCGTGCCCTCTATCCTTCAATTTTTGGAAAACTAACATTAATTTTTGGGGCACACACAAATGCGCGTCCTCTATCAGTGAGTGTCATTAATTGCGCGTCGTAAAAGGCTGTTTTTCTAGTAGTGAGCCCGAAACCTGACCTTATATATGTAACAGGTTAATCTGGTTGACCTAAATATCCCCATTTTAGCATTCAGACCCTAATAAACCTAGCCCTATTTGTTTTATTTTGGTTCGAGGTTTTTTTTTTTTGACACCCCTAACCTTGACTATGCAACCACGTTGTAAATAATTGTTTTTAATTCTTGAGAAAAAATCATGTGACAAATAGCGGTGTTGTGCAAGTTAATTTGACATAAGGTTGTTTATATTAGTTGTATTTTAGTGTCTACAAGTTCGATCAGTGTGTTACATGTTAAACCTTTGGATACGAAGTAATCTTAGGCCGGACGGAAGGGAAGCAGGAAAGAGAAGAGGGAAGATTCTTTCTCACTGAAACACCATCCCTTGGGTGAGGGAAGCAACCTGCGGGAAAGAGGTGTGGGGGAGGGGTGCCGCACTCTCTCTCCTCATTCTATTGGGCAATTTTTTTTTTAATATTTATAAAATTATATACCTACTAAAGAAATATAAAAAATATATCAAAATTCATGGTTTTAATTCCCTACAAAATGAGTATAATATATGTATGAAATATATTTAATAAAAAATAAAAAAAAATAGTGAAGGGAGTTTCCCACCCATTCCTTGGGTTTTAGGTGAGCGAAAGAAAAGTGAAAGAATGGTAGTGTGATCCACAAAAACTGAGGAAAAGATCCCTCCTATACCCTCCGGTCTTAGTGATCACACATTAATGTGGATGCTTCTTTCTGCCTTTTCTATTAAAAATCTAAATCTTTTTTAATAGATCTATTAGGCAATTGAGATTTTACCATAATTATGTTGTATTAGTATATAAATCATTTATTATGTAATTTTCATTATGGTGGATGACAGTTACCTAGTAACCCTTCGCCCGACTATTTTGAAATGAAAAATGTTGAGTTTATTTAAATGGCATACAAGATTATACAATATAACATATAATATGTTTTCTCTTTTCTCACTTGTAATTTATTTAATACAATTTAAAAAATAAAAATAATTGAATTTGGTCCGCTTTTGCAGACTTGTTCAAAGAATGTTAAAAGAAAAAAGGTTGGTCAGATCGAAGGTTGATTAAACGAAAGATTGTGTTTTTTCTCCACAATTTGGAAAGAGTAGGACCATGGACAATCAAGTTATTCATGATTGCAATTGCCTTTTGGATTCCATGTGTTATGCACTTCAAAGTCAAAGAAGAATGTAATGGTGCGGTGCGAGATTTTACTATTCATATAATAACAATTAGCGAATATATATATATATATATATATATATATATATATATATATATATATATATATATATATATATATATATATATATATATATATATATATATATATATATATATATATATATATATGGTGAAATCCGTTGATAACTCGTAGTTTCTGAGAACCCGATAAGTAAAGGTGTAACATTAGATCAAAGTAAACTCATTGAGGGTTTGATAGTCATCTTAACAATCTCATTTAATGTTCAATTTTTTGTGTTATTGAAAATATTAATAAAAAGGTCTTAAAATTAACATAATAAATAAAATGTTCATATTTTTTGTTAAATAATATTTTTTGATTATTTTGAAAAAAATATACAGATTTTTTTTTCGAAAAACTTTAATTTAAAAAAACTGAAAAAATGCTTTTTAAAAAAAAAGTACATGGACCTTTTAAAAACAGTAAATTTTGAAAAATCAATAAATTAAAAAAACTGCAATATTTATAAAAAACTATAAATTTTTAACCAAAAAAATCAACATTTTAAATGTATATATGCATATTTTTCAAGTATATATATGCATCTTTCTTATACTATAATATTCGTAAGTAATCATATAAAAAAAATTCATTTTTTTAATAATCTATAAGCACAATAGTATAAGTATTTTATTCGATACAAAATAAAATATAAAAAAAATACTACAACATTTCAAAATGTTTTTATGTCTTCGTGTCAAGATTTTCATATTTCTTTAATTTATCACTTTTCACCTCTTCAATATTTTCCACAAATTCTTTCAAATCTACAAGAAAATAAAAAAAATGATTAATGAAAGAAAACTCACAAAAATACATTTGTGTGTATAGACATAATTCATATGTGATTCATTTGTGATTTATATGTGAATCACAAGTAATACACATGAGATTTACTTGTAAGTTATATGTGATTCACTTGTAAGTTACATATGAGATTTACTTGTGAATCACAAGTAATACATATGAGATTTACTTGTAAGTTACATGTGATTCATATGTGTATTATATGTGAATCACATGTAATTCATATGTGATTCACTTGTGGTTTACATGCAAATTACATATGAATCACATGTAATTCATATATGATTCAATTGTGATTTACATGCGAATTACATGTGATTTACATGTGAATAACATGTAATTCATACGTGAATCATTTGTGAACTACATGTGATTTATATGTAAATCACATATGAATCATGTGTAACTCATATGTGATTCACTTGTGAATTACATATAAGTTACATGTGAATCAGATGTAATTCATATGTGAATCACTTGTGATTTACTTGTGAATTACATGTGATTAATATGTAAATTACATAAAAATGACATGTAACTTATATATGATTTACATGTGAATCGTATGTAATTCATATGTGAATCACTTGTGATTTACTTGTGAATTACATGTGATTCATATGTAAATCACTTGTGAATTACATGTGATTCATATGTAAATTATATATGAATCACATGTAACTCATATGTGATTCGCTTGTGATTTACATGTGATTTACATTTGAATCACATGTAATCCATATGTGAATCACGTGTGATTTACTTGTGAATTACATGTGATTCATATGTAAATTACATATGAATCACATGTAACTCATATGTGATTTACATGTGAATTACATGTAATTCATATATGATTCCCATGTGATTTACATGTGAATTTCAAGGTGGTAAATAGGTAAATTAAAGATTGGAAAATTGTTATGATTGGAATACTACAAATGTAGATATGTAGATTCAAGATTGGAATTGGAATTAAAATCGAAATGTGAAATTTTGGTTGACTTGAATGGAATTCAATAATAAAAATGAAATCTTTATTTATATTTAAATATTTTTTGTTTATTGGAAATGCATAAAACTAAATTTTTTATTTTATTTATTTCAGTATATATGTAATGGGAGCAGTTTGGTCTTTAATAAAAGAAAAAATGAAAATATTGAGTACCTTTGATGGAACCAGTCATCGTAATGAAATTATGTTCCACATTGGTGGAATCTTTTGAACTGGTTTATAGGAAAGGAATTCCAAGTTCAATTCACTGGAAACAAAGAACAAAAAAATGAATTTATAAATTACTTTTCCTTTGTGTTTTTTCTATAAGGAAGATGAAGAATAATTAAATTAAAAAAGATTTTCAATATTATAAAGATAATCATTACCATATCATGATATAGGTTATGATCCATTTAATTATAAGCCACTTTTAATTAAAGATATAGAGTACCTCATCATCAAATAGACCGTTCATTGCGTCATAATTGATTTTTGAACTTAGTTTCTGCATAAATATGCAAAAAGATACACAGTTATAATAAGCAACATCGCAACAATATTTATAGAGTAAAGTATACAAATGGTTCCTATGGTTTGGGGTAAATTGCGCGCTTGGTTCCTAACTTATTTTTTAATTCGGAAAGTCCCTACTGTTTGTTTTTGTTACGTGTTTGGTCCCTACTGTTTGTTTTTGTTATACACTTGGTTCATATCTTACCTAAAAAGACTATTATTTAAATAGGAAAAAATGATAGGATATGTAAAGTAAGGTGATCGGGGTGATGTTGGGGGTGTGTTTATTAAATAAATTAAAAATCAAGGGAAAAATAGCTTTTCTAGGTAAGAAAGGGACCAAACGCGTAACAAAAACAAACAGTATAGACCTTCCAAGTTAAAAGACAAAATTATAAAAAGATGGTCCCTATGGTTTGTCAAAAGTCACAAAGTCAGTCCCTGGTAATTTTTTTTTGATGCAAATGGTCCTTGTGGTTTGAAGAACTTGCACGGATGGCCCTTTTTATTTGTAAGGGCATTTTCGTCTTTTCAAATATAAAGAGACTGAATTCGTAATATTTGGTAAACCACAAGGACCAACAATTTAAATGTGGGCAGGAGGATTTGAACTTGGGACCTCCTCCCCCTCTCCCAAATCAACCTAAGCCTTATACCACTAAGTTGCATCCAAACTTGATTTGTAGTTCTGAAAAATAAATGATATTACGTAAAATCGAAAAAAAAGATAAACAAAAAATTAAATTACAATTTATTTTACATAATTTTTTTAATAAAACAAATTGTACTTTTACGTATTGAAGAAAAAAACGAATTTTTACAATTAGTTTATATGTTATTTTACGTATTTATTTTACGTAAAATAATTTTTTTTATGTATTTAAAAAATACGTTTTTTGTATAATACGTTATTATCTGTTATAATCTTATAATATACTTTTACGTTATGTTAACGTCTTTAATTGGTTTAAAACAAAACTACAAGTATTTTTTTTACGTAAAAACATTAAGAACATGAACATGAAAACATAACGTAAAAAAAATACTTGAATATTCGCTTTAAATCAACTAAAGATGTTAAGATAACGTAAAAGTATATGTTAGGATTTTAACAACGTAATAACGTATTATACGAAAATTTATTTTTTAAATACATAAAAACATACGTCACATAAAATAAATATATAAAAAAAAAGTTACGCTTTTTTTAGGATTACATTTTTGTATAAAATGTTATTACGTATTTTATGTATTTAAAAATATATTTTCGGATTATAACAATGTAATAACATTTTATACGAAAACGTATTTTTTAATATATATATAAAAAAACATATTTTCCATAAAAAAAACCAGGTAAAAAAATTGTTTTTCTATGTGAAAGTAAAAGAAAACATTTTTTATATGAAAATGCTAAAAATATGTTTTAGGATCATAGAAATGTACAATAACATATTATGCGAAAATGTTTTTTTTTTAAATAAATTAAACAATATATTTTACGTATAACAAATAGTTTAAAAAAACTGTTTCTAAAAATTATTTTTTTACAATACACTAAAATATATATTTTTTATTTTATATATATATATATATATATATATATATATATATATATATATATATATATATATATATATATATTTGTAAGAATATGTTTTATTTATTTGTTATTGTTAATGTAATTACGATTTTACGTAATATAAGCTAGCTTTTTGAATTATGAACCAAGTTAGGGTGTAGCTTAGTGGTATAAGGCTTAGGTTGATTTAGGACAAGGGGAGGAGGTCCCAAGTTTGAATCCTCCTCCTCCGGTAGTTTACCAAAATTTCACGAATTCAGTCCTTTTGTACTTGAAAAGACGATAATGCCTTTACAAATTCAGTCCCTAACGGCTGAATATTAACGACGTTAGCAAAAAGAGCCATCCGTGCAAGTTTTTCAAACCACAAGGACCATTTGCATCAAAAAAAATTAGCAAAGACTGACTTTGTGAGTTTTGACAAACCACAGGGACCATTTTTGTAATTTTGTCAGGTTAAAAAAATAAGTTAAGGACCAAAGACGTAAATTACCCTAAACGATAGGGACCATTCATGTAATTTACTAATATTTATATGTTGATATTTCCAAAATTACCCTCATACATATCAATATAAAAAGAACAAACCTTCTTGGTGAAAAGTTGACTAGCAGCTTCTGCAGCAGATTGGGCAGGCTTAGCATTCTTAGCTTCCAATGCTCCTCTTTTTTTGTCTTTCTGAGTAATAATTCATGGGTATTACTAGAAAAGTTAACTGATCTCAATTTTTTTTACCATTTATATATATATATATATATATATATATATATATATATATATATATATATATATATATATATATATATATATATATTTGTAAGAATATGTTTTATTTATTTGTTATTGTTAATGTAATTACGATTTTACGTAATATAAGCTAGCTTTTTGAATTATGAACCAAGTTAGGGTGTAGCTTAGTGGTATAAGGCTTAGGTTGATTTAGGACAAGGGGAGGAGGTCCCAAGTTTGAATCCTCCTCCTCCGGTAGTTTACCAAAATTTCACGAATTCAGTCCCTTTGTACTTGAAAAGACGATAATGCCTTTACAAATTCAGTCCCTAACGGCTGAATATTAACGACGTTAGCAAAAAGAGCCATCCGTGCAAGTTTTTCAAACCACAAGGACCATTTGCATCAAAAAAAATTAGCAGAGACTGACTTTGTGAGTTTTGACAAACCACAGGGACCATTTTTGTAATTTTGTCAGGTTAAAAAAATAAGTTAAGGACCAAAGACGTAAATTACCCTAAACGATAGGGACCATTCATGTAATTTACTAATATTTATATGTTGATATTTCCAAAATTACCCTCATAGATATCAATATAAAAAGAACAAACCTTCTTGGTGAAAAGTTGACTAGCAGCTTCTGCAGCAGATTGGGCAGGCTTAGCATTCTTAGCTTCCAATGCTCCTCTTTTTTTGTCTTTCTGAGTAATAATTCATGGGTATTACTAGAAAAGTTAACTGATCTCAATTTTTTTTACCATTTATATATATATATATATATATATATATATATATATATATATATATATATATATATATATATTTGTAAGAATATGTTTTATTTATTTGTTATTGTTAATGTAATTACGATTTTACGTAATATAAGCTAGCTTTTTGAATTATGAACCAAGTTAGGGTGTAGCTTAGTGGTATAAGGCTTAGGTTGATTTAGGACAAGGGGAGGAGGTCCCAAGTTTGAATCCTCCTCCTCCGGTAGTTTACCAAAATTTCACGAATTCAGTCCCTTTGTACTTGAAAAGACGATAATGCCTTTACAAATTCAGTCCCTAACGGCTGAATATTAACGACGTTAGCAAAAAGAGCCATCCGTGCAAGTTTTTCAAACCACAAGGACCATTTGCATCAAAAAAATTAGCAGAGACTGACTTTGTGAGTTTTGACAAACCACAGGGACCATTTTTGTAATTTTGTCAGGTTAAAAAAATAAGTTAAGGACCAAAGACGTAAATTACCCTAAACGATAGGGACCATTCATGTAATTTACTAATATTTATATGTTGATATTTCCAAAATTACCCTCATACATATCAATATAAAAAGAACAAACCTTCTTGGTGAAAAGTTGACTAGCAGCTTCTGCAGCAGATTGGGCAGGCTTAGCATTCTTAGCTTCCAATGCTCCTCTTTTTTTGTCTTTCTGAGTAATAATTCATGGGTATTACTAGAAAAGTTAACTGATCTCAATTTTTTTTACCATTTATATATATATATATATATATATATATATATATATATATATATATATATATATATATATATATATATTTGTAAGAATATGTTTTATTTATTTGTTATTGTTAATGTAATTACGATTTTACGTAATATAAGCTAGCTTTTTGAATTATGAACCAAGTTAGGGTGTAGCTTAGTGGTATAAGGCTTAGGTTGATTTAGGACAAGGGGAGGAGGTCCCAAGTTTGAATCCTCCTCCTCCGGTAGTTTACCAAAATTTCACGAATTCAGTCCTTTTGTACTTGAAAAGACGATAATGCCTTTACAAATTCAGTCCCTAACGGCTGAATATTAACGACGTTAGCAAAAAGAGCCATCCGTGCAAGTTTTTCAAACCACAAGGACCATTTGCATCAAAAAAAATTAGCAGAGACTGACTTTGTGAGTTTTGACAAACCACAGGGACCATTTTTGTAATTTTGTCAGGTTAAAAAAATAAGTTAAGGACCAAAGACGTAAATTACCCTAAACGATAGGGACCATTCATGTAATTTACTAATATTTATGTGTTGATATTTCCAAAATTACCCTCATACATATCAATATAAAAAGAACAAACATTCTTGGTGAAAAGTTGACTAGCAGCTTCTGCAGCAGATTGGGCAGGCTTAGCATTCTTAGCTTCCAATGCTCCTCTTTTTTTGTCTTTCTGGTTTCATATACAGTAATAATTCATGGGTATTACTAGAAAAGTTAACTGATCTCAATTTTTTTTACCATTTATATATATATATATATATATATATATATATATATATATATATATATATATATATATATATATATATATATATATGAATAAAAAAGAAAAAAAGGTTACCTCTCTTTTGCTTGCAACAGCTTCAACTGCAGCAACAGTAAGTGCTTATGATTCCAGAATTTCCTCTGAAGTTTCTGTATACAGCTTATGTGCAGTTGCAGCTGCAACTTCTTTAGCAGCTTGCTCCTGAAAAAATTGTTTTATTAATATTATTTTTTTAATTTTTAATATAATTATTTAATTAATTGGTTTTAATTTTCAATTTCACATGCATGTACTCTTTGTTCATATGTTCCCATATTATCTTCGTAAACCGGCTTTCTTCCTCATTGTTTCTTGTCAGCAAGAAGAAGAATGGCTACATGTTTAGGAATTAAGACATGGAATACTATGAAAAACTTCAATGTGTCTGTCTTTAACATTGGAAAGATCATGAATTCTTGGCATCTTGGTATTATTTTGCTTGGTTTTGCTTAAAAAGTTAATGTTTACAAAAAAAAAAATTTGTAACTTATTAATTTTTTAGAAACTAATAAATTAGTAAGTAATTTTGAAAAACACTCCCAAATATGATTCAATCACGACAAATAAAAAAAGCTTTTAGATGAAGATCAATGTCATGGTGGGAAATGAGCAATTAGGATTTGAAATATTTCCAACAACCGAGTATTAAGGTATATTTAAAATAAAATGTGTAAATTAGATAGCAAACAAATCATGGTCATTAAATCTTGCAACATGAATAATGGAGTCTCATAATTATACTATTCAAGATAGTGTTAAGATAAGACAATGACATAACATCTAACATCTAATAAAAAATAATACTTTGATTGGTATATGAAGATTTGATCGTTACATACGTCTCATTGTTCTTGTAGGTTTCCATGAAACAAATCCCTGAAAAGCAAACTTCTTTTTACCTAAACATCACCAATGTAGATAAGTTGCCTTTTGGTTTTGGAAAATGTGGAAATTGCTAAAAATCAAGTAGATTATCAAGTTGAAACTTAGATGGAGGTCAACTTCCGAAAAGCAAAGCAGGAAGGCCATGGGGTATGGAGGTATTTTGACGCGTAAAGGGTGATGTGGAGGGGGGTATTTATGCGTGAACACCGCCCCCCTCCCTGGTGAATGTGACGCGGATTGACATGGTTCACGGGTGGTTACGAGCAATTTGATTGGATGCTTTTTTTGATTGTTTTCTCCCATTTACTCTTGACCGTTAACATTTATTAAAAAAAATTCTTTTCAAAACTAAAACCTCACCTATATATACAAACATAATACATATCACATATTTTACAACAACTACAAAAAAATCACACTCAACAACAAGAATATGAATAATTTTTTGGATGCCATTTGTTCTTCTTCATCATCTGATGAAGATTCCGATGATGATGAGTTGGTTATGCACACGTTGTTTTCGGCACACGACATTGTACGTCAGAGAGGCGAAACTTCAAATGTTGAGAAGAAACGAAGAGAGTCCATCAACCGGGATCGAGAGGCGGCGAACGAACTTTTGGTACGTGGTTACTTTAACCTTGATAGTTTATACGACCTATCGATGTTTGAGGATCGCTTTCGTATCAGTAGAAATTTATTTCTACGTATAGCTAGAGATTTGGAAAACAATTATGAGTTCTTCCAATTGAGATGGGATGCTATGGGCAAACGTGGGTCTATTACGTTTTAAAAATGCACATTAGCTCTTAGACAATTAGCGTACGGCATAGCTGCAGATGCTTCGGATGAATATTTGAAGATGTCTGTGAGGACCGGTCGAGAATGCACATATCTTTTTTATGAGTATGTTATAGAGCTTTATGGCGACATATACTTGCGAAATCCGACCAGAAATGATGTCGAACAGTTGTATGCCGCACATCAGGCTAAACATGGATTTCCAGGAATGTTAGGTAGCATTGATTGTACACATTCGGTGTGGGAAAATTGTCCCAATGCATGGCGAGGGCAATTCACACGAGGTGATCATGGTGTGCCTACTGTTATACTAGAAACAGTTGTTTCACAAGACCTTTGGTTTTGGCATGCATTTTTTGGTATGGCAGGGTCAAACAATGACCTAAATGTGCTTGGACCATCTCTAATATTTAACGATATTTTGCAGGGTAAAGCACCAAACATGTCATACGTTATTAATGAACGTTAATACAATCATGGATATTACCTTGCTGATGGGATATATCCAAAGTACGCTACATTTGTCAAGTCATACACATATCCAGCTGATGAAAAAAGGAAATTGTTCAAATTAGCACAGGAATCTGCAAGGAAGGATGTTGAGCGGGCGTTTGGGGTCCTCGAACAGAAGTAACACATAATCAAATATCCAGCACGAGCATGGGAAAGGGAAAAATTGATGAAGGTGATGAAAGCGTGTGTTATTTTACATAACATGATACTAGAAGAAGAGGGTAGAACTATTTGTACGTATACTTCGAATGATATGCTCAATCCACCTGCAGTAATACAAGTCGGCAGCCCAACATACTTTACAAGGCTTTTGGAAATACATAATAGTGAAATACATCACAATTTACGTCAAGATTTGACTGACCACATATGGCAACGACAATTTGAAGACGAAAACGAAGTGGATGAGGATGCGGACGATGAGGACACCGATGCAAACGAATAGTTTCTTTTTCAATGATTTTTATTAATTTTTATGTTATTAGTAAAATGTACGTTGAATTTTAAAAATATCACTTTTATGTTTATCAATGTTTATTTTATTAGTAAGCATGTATGTTGAATTTAAAAATATTATTTTTATTTTCATTAATGTTTTATTGTGTTTTTTTATTTAATATAATGTAAAAAAAATAATAAATAAAAAGAAAAAGAATGTGGAGTGATAACCATTTCAAATGATTAGTAAACATATAGTGAATATGTAAGTGGGGTGATGTGATGTATAGGTGGCATCACTTTTCTAGTGAAAACCTAGTGACCATACCCCATGGCCTAATATAAGAAAAAATTGTGCTCCGTTATCAATCGACAATCTAGTGTAACATACGATCTGGTTGCTAGTAGGAACAATCATAATCAACTAGGTCTAATGTCCAAAAAAACTTCTAACACTTGTATTGAAATTTTGGCATGATCTTTGCGTTGAGCGGCCAAATTCATATGTAGTCCTGTGTAAATTATAATCAACCCAAAAGAAAACTTTAGACAACTAAATTGTTACAACTTACAACAATTCTACATGGGTATTACTAAACCCATAGCATATTTTACTAAATCTATTTGACAAAAAAAATGCCAAAATAAGGAACCGTCTATCTACGGATCAAAACTTCTATCCATAAAGTTTCATATAATTTCTATACTTCAAGTGTTTGGGAATACATGTCACGAAAATAATAGTACATAAGACAAAAATGCCTCATAATATACATAGATTTCAACATAATATATACCTTTCAAAACAGTTAATAGAACGGTTATTAATTTACAAAATATCAACCGGAGCTTTTCATATTTCTTAAATATTAAGTTTTCGTTGACATTACTGTTGATGCAAAAGGCTGATAGCGGTTCCTCACTTTTGAGATGATATAACTAATTAACTTATGTAAAGATCCAATATATAAATACTCAATGTGTCAAATCATCTATTCAAAGCATATGATGTTTATAAAAAAAAATAAAATATTTATAGTATCTTTCGTATTAATAGAAGTATATAGATGTTATTATGCTTTATATAATTCCGTGTAGATTTTTATCATGATCTAGTTCATTTGTGTATAAGTTTTCATGCTTAATTAGATTATGACATGCGTAAAACGTAAGGAAACATATAAGAAATATATATAAAGTTATAAAAACCGACACAATAAATAAATAAATAAACATAAAATAACAGAAAGAGAGTTCGCGTTATTGTTATATTGAAATGTCTAAAAAATACAATGAAATGCATGAATATCTATAATCGTTGAAGGATCTTTTTGAAGACTATATTTTTTGTTTTATTAGTTGGATGATATTTCTCGTCACATAAGTTGTTTTTTTAGTTGAATTATCTGTTATTTTTCATTTTAATTTAAGGTTTTTTTTTTTCAGAATTAAATGGAAGCAAAAACAACATAATTTCGTTGTATGAAAAAAAATGGAAGTATAAGGCTATAACTGATATAAAACCCAACAATGATACTTCATAACATTGATCTAACTCATATCATTTTTTAAAAGTTATTTTTAGAAATTGATTAATTGATAATTAGGGAAATTTCAATTAAAATGATTGGTCCATATTTGTTTTTCGTTCGACAAGTTAATTTTTTTTCGAATCAGTAAATTATTTCCAAAAATCTAATTCAAAAACCAAACATAGTAAAACCAAATTACTTAGAGAAGCTTCTTGACTTTAGTTAGATTTTATAAAAATCTGGAGACTAAGATGTTTTTTACAATTGTGTAATGTTAAAACATAGTGTCTATTTAACATGTTTCATTTTAACAATTAGTTTTTTAAGAAAATATTTTTTTGGCAAATAGTTATTTGAGAAAACATGTCATACCGAAAATTACATGTAACACATCAAAAAATATTATTTTCATTAAGCAACGGACACATATAGTTATATAAGCGGCAACAACAAATAATTCTCTTTTGAAAAATATTATATTTCAAACAACACAACATATAGAAAAATATGATTTTCTATTATGTTATCTATAATATATGTACACAATTATGTTTAGCATTTGTCCCGATGTGTGTTTAGAATGTATTGATTGATTGTGAACAAATTAAAAGAGTATACATAACTAAAATTGTATATGTTATATGAAGTAGGTTATATAGATTATAACAAACTGATATAAGTACTTTGCTTTGAGGATTAAAAAATATAAATATGTTGGCATTTTATGTTAGAAAAATGATAGTAATTTGCAATTATAGATAAATAAGTAAATTGTTATATGTTTGTAGATCACTTCAAGTAGTAAATTGTTATAAGTACTATTCCATATATCCAACAAGTTCCACATAAACATCACAATATATGAGAAACCATTGAGTTCAACAAAATCATAAAAGTTAAAAACTTGTGGTCGCTTCTAAAAACCAATAAGTTTTACAAAACGCTAAAGTTAAAAATTTCTTATGGCATTCTACTTGAAGTAGCATGGGATGAATTTTATATGGAATCTAGAAACATACAATACACATAACCAAATTCAAGAATCAAGATAGATAGTAATTGTTGATTACTTTCATTTTGATACCCCTAGCATGTGTATTAACATGTGTATGAAGTTGAATCCATACCAAACTTTCACAAAGCAACTAATTATATGGGGATAACTCTTTTCCCTGAAAAGTAACATAATTTTTTATAACATTTCATACATTTAACTCAAAAAATAGCAACATACCTTGTTTATATCTTGAAATTAACTTAGAAAAAACTCAAAAAATATTTCAATAAGAAACATTGAGGTAATCCAAATCAGAAACCTACTGTTGCAAAACCATAATCACATTCCCTCTCCTAGAGTCTGATTATAAATTTAATTCTTTTTCAGGTTTATCAAGATCTTCCTGTTTGGGTTTAGTAGACGATTTTGGTCCAAGATTCTTTATAGCCATCTTGTAATCTGTTAAATCCTAAGGATAATGACTTAAGAAAAAAAAATAGAATTTAAGATTGAGATGTACTTAAATGGAATTGAAACATAAATTTATTTACAATACTGAACTATAGTTTCACTAAACTAAGTAAAATAAAAATGAGAAGCATTTTACAAAAATCGTGTTGGGTTACAAACAAATATAAAAAATCCTGTAGTCATTTCATTATGAAATTTGTAAGTACGTCTCGATTTGTGAATTGTTTATAATGATTTTTTTTGGAACTATATTCAAGTCAATGAAACTTTGAGAAAAAAGTGTTGAATATAAGTAAGAATAAATTGAGATGTCTTTAAATAAAAGGGTGTACAAAACATGATTGCTAAAAGTAGAATGCTATTTTAAGTTTTTGTAAAAGTAGGATATTATTTTTAATATGTACAATTAGGAACCACTATGTTACATCGGTTCATTCGATTTCAGAACCTATCCCTTCCCAGTTTGCCAACCCGATATCTTAATATTTTAATATTTTATGATTACACGGTAAATAAATTAATCAATATAAGAAATAACAAATGATTTGTAGAAATTAATCATAACAAACTATAAACACTAACCATTAAAATAGTAAAAATTAACATATGGTGCATCATAAGCATGAATATGCTTTTTAGTGCAAGAACGTATGTGTTAGTGGGTGATTATATATATTTTTTGGAAAATTTCTTTATTATCTTTGACATTAATGAAAGCTTCAAATTAAAATGATTATGGAGTTCCAAATTTAAAAATAAATTAATTAAAAAACAAAGCTAGAATGATTATGAAGCTCCAAATTAATTAAAAATAAATTAATTAAAAAAACTAAGCTTATATACCCTTAAGGGTATATTCACTTTCCATATATATATATATATATATATATATATATATATATATATATATATATATATATATATATATATATATATATATATATATATATATATATATATATTTTCCTTTACACTTCTGTAAAATGTTTCATCCTTAAAAAATGTTTATCATATATATCACAATTAAAATGTGTATAATTTTTCTCTCATTTAAGAGAACCATAATAACTCTCTCTTATCCTTCATCAAGTAAACCTCTCAAACTTTTCCATTTCATCATTAAATATATGATCATTACGTAATGAAGTGTAGAAGTGTTTTCGATAACATTGGTCATAAATCACAGCTTTTTTATCTAGAAATAATTAAGCTGTCAAGTTATGTATATATATATTTTTTGTTTAGCACCAAATATATGTATTTTCTTTCAAACATCAAACAAAATTTTTGATGTCACAAAATTTTGTCGTGTAAATGGCTTTTTAGATAGTTTTAGCTATATTTTATGAAATGCGTTGTTGTAGTTGTGTAGTGGGTGCCTCAGAAATTCAATAAAAAATAATTTTAATAAAAAATAATGATAAAAACTAGAAAGAACATGGATGTCATTTTATATTGATTGGGATTAAAATCCAAACAAAGTACAAACTTAAAGATAAAATGAGTTATAAAATAAACTTATGCCTTATGGACTCAAACTGTTATTTCCGATAAACCATATGGACAATTTTTGTAAATTACTCTAATAATATCTTTTTTAATTTTGATATGATGGTTTTAGTTCCGATTGCGATAAGTGAAACGACATCTATATGGAACAAATGATGCATTATTGTGTGCAGATCTGATAGACATATGATGTGATATAAAAATTATATAAAATATTAAAACATCTCGAATAATTAAGGTTTATAAAAAAAAAAATTATCTTTGTAATATCAATGTTTCACTCTCTTTAATTTAACAAAAACATATCATCCTAATCATAAATTTCTTCGATACTTAAAAAAAATAATAAAAAAAAAAAACTTACCAGTTATCCTTATCTATATTGTGAAGTTTTAGAAAACACCCTTATCTAAAAATATATAGATATTATGTTATCTCTACGTTTTTTAACATTTGATATTGATATTGTTTACAATATCTTTCCAAATTTATTTCGCCACAAATAACATTATATATTAACTATACATGTTTATTTATTAATATTTATTAGTTATCCAATAAACAATTAATAAATAGAATTTTAATATAATAATATGATAAAATAAGTATTTGAACAATTTGTAAGAAAAATACTATTTGAATAATAATTTAGAGATTTTTAAATGGTTTGATCAATATTTTTAAAATAATTCATACTCTCAATGAAAAAAAAAAAAAAAATTTGTTCAACTAGAATTTCATTTTAAAAAAAACTATCATGATGATTTTATTACTATGTTAAAAAGGTTTTTCTTAATCTTAACTTCGTTATCATATTAATCGGTCTTCAACCTATACTATATGTATGCCCGCGTAATGCAGCGACGGTAAATGACTATTTTGACGAATAGTTTTGTTATGAGAAATATATAATTATTAGATTTTATTATTAGTTAATATGTGAAAAAAATTAGTAGTTTTAAATAAAATATTTATGTTTAGAACTTCTATTTATATTGTTTGTTTATATATTTTATGTAAATTAATTATTTTTGGTGTTTAGTTCGAGAAATGTAAATTCATTTATACAGATAAATTTAATATCTTAAAATTGTCATTTTGCTCCTTATTAAATTTCTTAATGACTTTCCTTAATTCAAGTCTTTAAACTTTTGATAAGTATTAATGATTTGTTTATGCATAACTGATTTGTACAAAAAGTTATGTATTCTTGTACCTTTTAAAATTCAAAATATGACTAATATGTTTTATAATATAGTATAAGATAAAATAAAATGTTATTTTTTTAAAAATTATTACTTTTAATATTAATATTTTTAATATTATTAGTTTATAATTATTAAAATAATGTTTAAAAATTATTATTATTGTTGTTTATCTTGAAACATAAAAATGTTATAAAATAGTTAGTTATTATTTTTTTTTATTATGATTATATTAAGACTATAGATTATTAATTATTACTATCATTTACTAATAATATTTAATTATTAAATTTTTTTAGTTATATTGTATTTTTAAAATAACAATATATATCAAACGAAGTCATAAAAAATACAACCATACTAACCATACATCTATTTTACAAAATAACAAACTTGAAGTATAAAAATATTGGATAAATTATGTTAGTTTTTTTAATAACAACTACTAGTTATTTTTATAGATTATAGTTAATACATTAAAAGAATAAAAATAAAAAATAAAAACTATAAACTAAAAACTAAAAAACAAATACTAAAATTCAAACATTTATAAACCATGATAAAATAAGTGTCAAGCTTTATACATTGTCATAAAATTTACGTTTAAGATTATAAGATAAAATGAACTATTTAAGTCTACTTTTTAATTTATTGATATTTACTTTTATAATCATACATACTTATAAAGCAAATATTTTTTTTTGAATTTCATGCATTTGAAACCCTCATTTTTTAACTTCCTCAAACCACATTCATTTGAAATCTCTTTTTTGAACTAATGCAACTCAAAAATTTTCTTAATTATGATTTAACACTCAAAGGTTTTATAACTTATATTATGTTTAATTAGCATTTAGTAAAAAGTTTATTATAAAAAGGTCAATTTTTTGTGTCTTTTGTGTTATATAAAATCTTACATGTAAAAAGGATGTCATAACATCAATTTTTGCTTGGAATATCTTTCAACCAAAACAAATGATGTTTTTCTATTCTTTCTTTATATCCAGTTTCTCATTTAATCGTTATATGTAATTTATATGTATTACTCAATCTTGAATGTGACTCTCCAAACATCAATATTTTGCTTGGAATATCTTTATGATTCTTCTTTTTCAAGAAAAATATTTTGATTGCAGGTTAGTGAAGAATTGTCATCAAGTTTCTATGGTTTAATGATGTTAAATGAAGAAAGAAGATTCAGAAAACGGATATAAGTTTTTTTTGTTTGAGCAAAATTGATGAATATTAGTTTTTTCTTTTGATTTAAATGTATGTTTATGTAACATCTTTATTTATATATTCAACCACCCAATGCTCTTATTTATTTGATTTTAGTTTTTCTATTCTGATTATGTTTATTTTTTATTATTTTTTTTGTTGGGTTATCCTACACAACATATTTAAAAGATAACATAATTTTTAACATTTGATATGTAATTATGATAGACTTATCATGATATGTTTTTCATATGAAAGTAATTTATCCATATTATTACGACAAGAATTGCATATGACATTTATGAAAATATATACTCCTATATTATGTGTGATTTGTTTAACATGTATATACACCTATGTATGTTATAAATTTATAATTAAATATCTTTATGTTTAATAATTGAAGGGATTAAAATGATGCAACAAAACCAATTATTTAGACAAATATAATAATAATAATAATAATAATAATAATAATAATAATAATAAATACACATTTTCAAGTACCGTACTCATTTGAAACTCACACTACAACTCAAGAGTTTTCTAATTTATGTATATTTATTAGTTACAATTCAAGAGTTTTTAACGTATGATTATTAATTAGTAATCACTAATAACTTTTTATTTTCCTTTCTTTTATAAGGTTGTAAAGTTTTGCTCATTAAAAACATTAATGTATTTGAAGAGATTTGTGATTTAAATATGAAGAGTTAATATAAATGTTATAATAGATGTTTTAGAGTTTTTATGTTATTAAAAGTTATACTGTTTATTTTTCATATATTTTATTATTCGTTGTATATATATATATATATATATATATATATATATATATATATATATATATATATATATATTAATACAAATGTTATAATAGATGTTTTTTTTTATTTTTATGTTTTTAAAAGTTGCAGTTCATAATTTTGTTCATATGTTTTGTTACCCGTTATATTATCATTCATTTGATATATAATTTTGCACAATTTTAAACGGTTTATAAAATTATCAAATAGTTGTATATATCACATTGACTTAAAAATTAAACTATAATGTTTAATAAAACTAATATGGTAACTATATGTTTGCTCTACTACTAACATTTTGTTTCAAATTAAAAATATTAAATAACAATTTGGTAAAAGTTATTATTTTAACTATATAATTATATTCTCGCGCAACGCGCGGAGATTCGTCTAGTATTATAATAACCTTTGTGTTTATGTTTATGTTATTTTATTTATGTTTTTAGGGTGATCTTAAATGGAGACAGAATTAATTTTTATTTTTTTAATGTACACAATTATTAATGTTTTATATTTTATTGTTAGTATTAATAATATGTATGTTATTATTATTATTATTATATAGTTTTTGTATTGATTGTTAATGGCTATTAGTCAAAATGAAATAAGTACCTATACTAATAAATAAAACTCATTTTCTGCCACATGTCATGTCACATTCTCATTTATTTTGTCACATGTAATTTTATGGTTATTTTAAATTAATTTTTATTCCACATGTCATTTTATGGTTTTTTTCATTTTATTAAATTCCAAATAGTATTTAAATACAATCATAAATGGATATCAATTTCATTAATCAACTTTCCTTCTAATTTCAAAATTACTAAATCAAAGATTTATTAATTTTATTTATTTATATTTCTAAATTATTTGTTTGAATTTAAAAGAAAAAAAACACTTTTGTTTTTATAATTCAATATTTTCTTATTTTTCTTATAAATTCAAACTTCTCAAATGTTTAAAATTTTGTATTTAGTTTTTTATTTAAATAAACTCATGTAATACATGGATCGTACACCTAGTTCTTCTATATAAAATAAAGTAATTTAGTTTATGATTTCTTAAAATTCTAGGTGTTTAGATGATATATGATTTTTGCATCTAATAATATACAAAGTATAACCGACGTAAAATATGGCAACTTTTGGTAAATTTATGTCCTATATAATATGTATCTTTGTTATTTAAAATGATTAATATATATAATGAAAAAAACTATAAATACAATAATCAGATAATATTGAATATGTTATATTGGGCATCCCTTGTATCAAATTCAAATAGATAATATGATTTGTTCCGTTGGTCCGGTTTGCTGGAACGTTTAAACGTAAGAATCGAAATGAATGGTCAAAATTCTTTCTATCGGTTTTAACTTTTTTTTCTCAATTGAAAATTTCTCTCTCTCTCTCTCTCTCTCTATATATATATATATATATATATATATATATATATATATATATATATATATATATATATATATATATATATATATATATATATATATATATATATATATATATATATATATATATATATATATATATATATAGGGTGACAAACCAAGGAACCAATCGTGAGTATCGGAAATCATAACGATCAATGGCCAAGGAAATAGATATATACTTTTACATTGAACGTGCACACATCAATACATATATATATATATATATATATATATATATATATATATATATATATATATATATATATATATATATATATATAGGGTGAGGAACCAAGGAACCAATCGTGAGTATCGGAAATCATAACGATCAATGGCCAAGGAAATAGATATATACTTTTACATTGAACGTGCACACATCAATACCAAAAAAATCCACCATTTACAAAAAAAAAACTCACCACTTTTTTTCGTTTAAAAATTTTTTTAGGCCATGTTTTTTATCAAAAAAAACCCGAATATACCGTTGTTCACGATTTTTCGTCCTCTTTCCATAGAGATCCATGATGATATATAAAAAACGAACTTTTTTTTTTCCGAAAAAAACCTACTTCATTTTTTTAATGAAAAAGGTTAAGGTCTATTTTTTATAGAAAAAAAATTAATAAATATATCAAAATTAATATTTTTGTACTTTTTAAACATAGGTTCATATTCATGTTAAAAAAACGATATTTCAGTTCAGATTTACATTGTGAACTTGTTTAGATTCATATTGTAAACCTGTTCAGATTCACATTGTGAACATCCTCAGATTCACAGTGTGTATAATAATAAATCAAATTCACAGTGTGAATCTGAACTGATTTAAGCTTTTTCACATTGTGAATGTTAAAATTTAAAATATTTACAGTTTAGATTCACAATGTGAATCTACACTGATCGAGTTTTTTTTTTTTTTTTTTTTTTTGTGAACTTTCTCAAATTCATAGTGTGCATAATAGTAATTCAGATTCACAATGTGAATCTGAACTGTTAAAGATTTTTCATATTGTGAATGTTAAAAATTGAAATATTTACAGTTTAGATTTACAGTGTGAATCTACACTGTTCGAGTTTTTTTTTTTTTTTTTTAATCGGTGTTGGTGTTTATTAATAGAGTACAAAAAATTAATATTTTTGGTATAAGTAGTTTTTTTTTATATAAAAAAAAGCTTAAATATTGAAAAAAATAAGAAAATTAAGTGAGTTTTTTTCAAAAAAAAAAAAGTTTGTTTTTTATATATCATCATGAATCTTTGTGGAAAGAGGATGAAAAATCGTGAACAACGGTATATTCAGATTTTTTTTTTTCGATAAAAAACTTGGCCTAAAAAAAATTTTAAATGAAAAAAAAGAAGTGGATTTTGTTATAATCCGGTACATGTGTGTCCATTATAAAAATTTACAACTCTTCCTTTTGCCGTTGATCGCTTTAAATTCCGACGCTTTAGATTGGTTCTTTGGTTACTTGAATAATAATGGCTCTCTATTGAACTTTTCCATATATATATATATATATATATATATATATATATATATATATATATATATATATATATATATATATATATATATATATATATATATATGTTCAACCAAGAACTATTTTAAACCAAAGAATCAATCTCATTCATAGATTTTATTACCTATATAGACATGCATGCATCAGATTATAAAAAAAAACTCATTTCCTTTTTGTTTTATGACTAACATTTTATTGAAAAAAACCGAATTAATTTAAATTTTTTATTCTTTCCAATGACATCAATATTGATATACAAAAAATGAATTGTTTTATTAAAAGAAACTCACTTTGTTTTAATTAGATTTTTAAATATCCAGGCTTATATTTATCAAAAAAAATAATATAAATATATCAAAATTCATAATTTTTGCTACTCTTTAAATATACATTCATATGGATGTGACAAAAAAAATTTTTAGCTAAGATTCATGCTGTAAATACTGAAACTGGAGTATATATGGTGTTAAGTGATAATTTTTTTATATATCGATATGTACGTCTATTTTTAGAGGACAAAATTTTAGCTGAGATTCGCATGAGCGTTCCATATATATATATATATATATATATATATATATATATATATATATATATTTTGATTCAATAAAGAACCAATTTGAATAATTGAGCCAAGAAACAAATCTTGACCGTTAGAAAAGAAAATGATCAAGGGCCAAAAAAAAAAGGATGAACATCAAGAGGTTTGATGCACATGCATTAAATTATAGCAAAAATCTCACTTCTTTTTTCTAATATTTTTTATTTTTTATTTTTTAGTTTTATTATTTTATTGGAAAAAAAACCCGAATATACTAAAATTCATAATTTTTATTATCTTTCCATAGAAATCTATATTGATATAAAAAAATCATTTTTTTTCAAAAACCTACGTAGTTTTGCTAGTTTATATATATATAGGCTTATTTTTTATCGAACAAAATACAATAAATATATCAAAATCAATAATTTTTGGTATCTGCTGGTATGCATAAAACATGAAATTTTCAATAAATACTTGTTTATTATGTTTGGAGGAAGTTTCTAGAATGGGCGTTACAGATTACGACACATGCCATCTTAGGGAACAATTTATCCAACAATTTAGCCCACCTTCAAAGATTTCAAAGCCCAGAAGGAGTATTTTAAACTTCCAACAACAAGATGGAGAGTCACTATACGACGCTTGGGAGCGATACAAGGGAATGTTATGCAATAAGATATTTCTACATTTTAATATTAGAATTAATGTATGCACGAGGCAACTTATAGATTCCCAAGTACCTCTAACAAAGAAGAATCCAAATGCAAACAAAGAACTGATTGAAGAGTTTTCCAAGCATTCGAGAGAGTATCATAACTCGAGAGATGATGTCAAAAGACGAAATTCAAATGGAGAAGGAGTTAATGATGGCGTAGCTTCTATAATCGCGAAACTAGACACCATGGATCAACGAATTGCTAAAATGGGCCAATCAATTCATGCAATCTAAGTCGGGTGCGATAATTATAGTGGACCTCACTTGACAAAGGATTATGATCTAGATGAAAATGGGAACAAGAAGTCTCAAGTGTGCTACTCAAGCGGAGATCAATTCAACGACGATTGAAGAAAGTCGAAGAATGAGTGGATGCTATATGAGGAGTACAAGAGAGAGAGAGAGAGAAAGAGAGAGAGAGAGAGAGAGAGAGAGAGAGAAAACAAAGAAAATTTAAGGCAACAAGGTCATGGATTCTACCAAAAATAACAATCTACTTACGAAAGAAACCCAATTTTGAAGCAATGTTAGCTTGTTTTGTTGAGGCATCAGAGAAGCGACACAATGATATTGAGGCTGCCATTAGAGAACAACAACCCACTCTAAAAAATAAACAAGCTTCTATTCTTAACATAGAGAAACAAGTCGGGCAACTCTTGAAACTTCTACAAGAGCGATTACTAGGCATGCTTCCAAGTAATACCAAGAGAAACCCGAGAGCTCATGTTTTGGCTATATCTGCTGAAGGAGTAACGCATTATGAACATATGGTGATTCTAGAATCTAACGAGATGCATCATAATCGACAGCCCAAAGAAGTTGAAGAAAAGCGAGAAAGTGAGGTTACCCAACAAACATGACGTGGTGGGCATATTGCCACATCGTGGGAACTGGATAAAATGCTGAAATCTCCTCTTGTTAAGCCTTATCAACCACCTCTTCCATATCCATCTCAAGCATGGTTAAACCAGTTAGAGGAGGAATATAAAAAGTTTATGAAGCAAACGAAATCTCAATCCATCAACATACCATTCATTGAAGCCATTGCTAAAATGCCTAAATACGTGAAATTCCTCAATGATTTGATAATCAATCATAAGGAGTTGAAGTGGGCTTCTGCAGTGTAGAGGTGTTGATTATGATGACATATGTAGAATGTGAAATGATCTAGTGAATCATTGTAAGAATCATGAACACAAGGAGTAAATAAATCTGGTTTAAGCTCTCATTAGATCTAGAAAGAAAATACAAAGTGGGTCTTGTACAATTCTCTCTCTAAACTAACTCTCCAAATGAACATTACATAAATGAGTGTCACTCACTTCCTATTTATAGGAAAGACAACTCATTACACAATACAAGAGGGTGAGCACAAATGACATCCAATAGTGAATTTGCACCCTAACATTCTCCCCCTCAAAGTTAGGATTGGATGTCCCGACTTCAATATCTAACGAGCTCACGCGATCAAGACCAACGCCCCCTCAAAGTAATACTAGTCTTCAAATCCGCAAATGAATACCCGAGAAGCTTCAAATACCCACTCTTCATTCTCCCCCTTTTTATAATAAAAAAATGATTATAAAACCCATTAAGGTTGAGAAGAGCCCGAGGAATAATCTTCACATAACTACCCCTTGATGTGTGCCAAAAATGAAACCTCGAAAAACTTGCTTGGAAAAACAATCAAGAAAAAGTTATGAAAATTTTCCAATTTTGTGATTATTTTCAACTTTTGGGTGAGAGTTGCAAGAATTTCCAAAATCCAGGTAAACACTGCCACTTTCAGAGTTCTACAGGGACCCGTTACGCCAAAAATAGTCTCAGATGCGAAACTTTACCCCAATTGCAAAACTAGGCATAAGGTGACAATTTGCATTAACTTCAGGGGCCTGAAATGTAAATTCTTCAATTTCTCAAAATTTTTAGTCCTATTTCGAAGTTAGGTAGTTTCTGCCAAAATTTCGAAATTGTAGGGACTAAATGAGGACTTCTTCCTTCTTAACAAATTCTTTTCATCAATTCGCATGTGGACCATTTCTACCAAATCTTTAAAACACTAGGAACTCAAAACGAAAATGATTCATGTTGTTGAATATTTAGTGTTGCGTCTTTTCGGCTTTTTTACTTAGTCTATTTTGTGTAACCGAGTTGGGCTTGTCCACTCGTTAGTTATGAATTAGGGTTTTACTATTTAAGATGCATGCATGCATCATGTATTAATTAATCGTGTCATTGTAAACCCTACATAGCCTCTACAATAGCAGTTCTTCATCGAGCTTTTCTGAGGCTGTGACTTTTAATCATTCGACACATTCTTGATTCATATTCTGTGTTTTGCTTTTACCTGTTTTAATCTTTCGATCTTTAGAGTTCTAATCTTAATAATTGGTATCAGAGCAGGAGACTGTGTAATCAATATACATCTCTTGTGTTGAAAGAGTTTTTAGGGTTTCCACTATTATTGGATCTGGTTCAGCCATCATCATTTTTATTGATGTTGATCTTTGATCTTTATATTACCCAAAAACCATTTTTGTTTACACATCTGATTCATACAAGTTTTAATCGATCTTTAAACATGTCAGACGATTCTCACGTTAACTCCATAAATCTTTCAAGTAGCATTGGATCAACAACAAGAATCCTTATTCTTTTCCCTAATGATTATGAAGTGTGGGCGTTGCATTTTGAATATTACGTCCTTGGGCTTGAAGACAATGGCTATTTGATATGGGAAACCATTATTGTCCAACATTTACTCATACAGGAACAAGAAGAGAAATTAAAACTCAAGCTAACTACAACAAGCTTCTTCTTGATGTAAAAGATGTATCACAAGATGAGAACGATAGGCTGATAAGCAAGGTTAAAGCAATGAGGATCATCAGGTTTACTTTGCCACTAGACACTTTTCGTTTGGGTAGTTCATGCGACACAGCAAAAGCCATTTGGGATAGGCTTAATGAACTATAATCAAGTGATGCTGATCTTGAGCATTCTACTCAAACTCTACTGCTTTCAGAGTTCGGAGCTTTTGTACAAAATCCTGAAGACAGTCTAGATCAAACTTTCAATTGTTATAATCATCTTCATAGTAGGATGATGAAGCAAAATATTGGACGTGAACTAATCGATCAAAAAGTCACATTCATGAACGGGTTAAGATCAAAATGGAAGGCTGTTGTTTCAACCGTCAAAGCACATGAGCAGTTCAAGAACTACACGTTGGCGAAACTTGTTGGAATACTTAGGTCACATGAAGATGAAGTGACGAAAGAAGGGAAGTTATTTTCTGGGATGGGATCACTGGCCCTTGTTGAGAAGGTGAAAAAGGCAGTAGCTGATGATGGTTTGGAGTCTGATCCCTTCGATTGTGAACTTTGTAACGAGGAATTTGCTATGATGGTGTCTAATCCATAAAGATTCGCAAAGAAGAACTTTATTCGCAACAAAAACCAAAACTAGCAGGGCAGTTATAGCTTTGAAAAGGTAAAGGAGGAGAGTGTGAATAACTCTCAGAAAGAAGAAGCGAAGAAGGATAAAAAGCTTATAGGGGACTATGACTATGCTGTAATTATTATCATGACAAGAATTAACGAGAAGAAGTAGGGAGAGGATGATGAGACATACTATCTACGAAAGCTGGAAGAGATCAAAAAGAAGAAGAACGTTGATAACACCATGCCTTCTTTGATTGTGCAGGAAAATGAAGCTAAAGATGAGTTTGGCAGAGTCGAAGTCTGGTCAACTGACTCCGAAGATGAAGAGGTTCGCAAACCTACTCATGGAAGAAGCTTTGTGGCGAAGGATGAAGTTTTGAAGTTTAATGGAAGGTGTTTGATGGTTAACAATGAAGTGTCAGAAATGAGGGGTTATGCAACTGATGGTGGACGTAGCGCTGATAGCTATTTCGCTACGAAACCAATTCTTGAGAAGATAAGTGAGTGCGAGCAGGTGATCAACAAGGTAAAATCTATTCTTGAATCTCTAAATATACCTGTGTCTAGATATGAAACTGAATTGAACGACTTAAAATACACATTTTCAAGTTTTCAGTGATAGTCTAAAACAAACTCGTTTAACAAATTCTAACTTAACCGATCAACTCGACAGGGTTTCGTCAAAAAGTGAAGAGAGACACATGTGGATTGAAAATTTTGAGTATGATTTGTCTAAGTTTAGGGATGAGTCAATTTATTTGCAGAGAGATAATTTAGTTCTTTTAAAACAACGTAGCATCTTTTGTTTGATTTCCAAAAGACTTTATTTAAATATCACTCAGTTGCATCTTAATTGTGAGATTAGAAAGAAAATTCACAAGATGACTTTTCATATTTGGGGCAATGTATTTAGAAAATTCACAAAATGTATATATATGTATTAAAATAACATACTTTAGCATATTTAGGCAATGTATTTAGAAAATGTGTATATTCATAACTGTACATGTGTATGTTCATTTAGTTGAATATGTGTATTCAGTACTAAACAGAATCCTACTGACATGTATTGCATAGAAATCCATGTAACAGTATTGTCATCAACGATGATTAAGATGACCCTTGGAATATATTCTAAGGAAGGATAAATAATAAAATGGGGATGGGTATTTGGGTTAGTTTTTTGATTATTAAACATATTAACTATATTATTGTGGGTTGAAAATCCTATATACTCACCAGGTTTACCAACCTAACCCACTAAATTTATTTGTATCACGGACATCGATGCGAAGGTACATTACACTACGAGATTAAAGGAGATGTAGATCATTAGAGTAAATTAATGTAAGGTCTGTTTATGCTTATGTTTTGTATCAGTTATGACATCCCAAGTTTTGAAAAGATATCAATATCAAATGTTTCTTCGGAAATATTTAATGTTAATATTATCTCATATTGAAATAATTTTTTTGGCACCAATTCCACAACAAAAGAAATACTATGTTTTAAAATAAACATAAATAAAAAAAATTTAAAATGACCTTAAATTCGGGGATGTCATAGTTAGTATCAGAGCATTAGTTTAAGTGAACTAGGAATGTTAGGAAATTTCTAGACTTAAACTTAGAATGCTAATAAATTATTGTGAGGTGAGTGTCTATTTTATTCTAGGTAGTAAACATGAATCGACACAAGCACTAGTTCACTTTAGGATAAGATGCCTAATTTGCTTTTATGTGTTAAATGATTTGAATTAAAGCATGCCTTAGGTAGCCTATCTAAATTGGTATTATATGAATAAGTTTAAGGTCTATTGCCGACCTAGAATTAGGAAATTTTATGTGTTCAGCTGGTTTCTAAACGTTTAATTATGGTATAAGAACCGACCTATAACCTTTTGGGATAGTAAGGAGGATTACGCATCTAAACCTTCCATATATATATATATATATATATATATATATATATATATATATATATATATGTACATACATACATATATATATATATATATATATATATATATACTCGTCTCTATACATTGAATGCCTACTTTAGTGTAAAAAATGTCATGGTGAGGACACATAGCAGATTAGGAAACGATAATGGAAACTGTCTGCCTGAGCCCCCTGTAGTCGAGCGTGCACCTAGAGAAGTACTAGTAGCTGAACCTGTTACAATGGCAATGATTAGGGATTTGTTAGTGGAATAGACGGAAGAAATGAGATAGCTCATTCAAGAAAATGGAAGAGAGCCTACTGTGCTTGTCATGTAGCCTAAGCTCAATAAGGAGTAATATGAGGAAGGAAATTACAGTAGGACAATTGTAGCATCTGTAACCTTGAGGTACTTAAATTCTTGAATATTTTCATTTTGGAGGAGGCCCATGACGTGAGCCATAGTGTTTACGATGTGAATGTGACCATTGACTATTTGACCCGTATTTTCGAACCTTGCGACGTGAGGCATAAGGTCTCACGATGTGAGCCAGACCCGATGACCGAAACCCTAATTTTCGAGTATTTAATGGAATAAGAGAGTTAGGGTTGCCCATCCTCAGCCTCTCTCACTCTCTAGCCCCCTGAAAACCTTATATTTGACCTCCTTGAGAACTTTTGCCATTGTTAGTGATCTTGAAGAGCTTACATGGAGGCTTTGGTTCTTTGAAGTGGAAGATGGTTCTTGTGGTGCTTCGTTTTGGCAACCTAGGTTCTACCTCCTGGTCTTGCTGAGCTTTTGGGCTTTTGTAAGTAAAAAAGCTCTTATCTTTTTTCCTCATGCGTGTTAGATCTAAGCTTTGGAGACTTTATTTGCGTGGTTGGGTTGTATAACATGCATGAGATCCATAAAGGTGGAAACTTTATGGATCATTGAGACATTTTTATATGTGAGTCCTTGGATTTGAGTTTTGGTGTTGGCTTAGGGCTCCAAGCATGATTCTCGATCTTATTACCTTTCTTTTGACTTAGTTAGTGTCTAAGTCATGCATTGGGCATGCATGACTGAAAAGCAACGATCTGTATGGTCCTTAGGGTCGAGGACGGTGCTTTGGAAAGTCCTAAAGTATTTCTTAAAGGATTAAGAGCTTAATGCTCAAAGTTGGTCAGAACCGATCTCATGAGGTGAGAAATGGAATCTCACGACGTGAACAAGGTGGTTGTCCCGATCTGAGAATTCTATGGATGAGTGAAACTGAGTCGACTCGCTGAGTGGGACTGGGTGGAGTCTATCCTCACGAAGTGAGCCTTAGTGGTCATGATGTGAGGATGGACTGAGGGGAAAGTTGACCTTTGACCCTGGATGTTGACTTTTTAATAGAGTTGAGTTTTGGTCAACGTACTCTTGGTTTTGAAGGGTAGACTTAAGGTTTGCCTTGCATGATTATCTAGGTGTGGAGTAGAACCGGTGTATCTGACCGTGTGGGCAACAATAGTTGATTATCGATCGGGAGGTGATTTTCCTTTGTTGTACTCTTGGGTCGAAGGCACCAAGGCCGGCCCACTAAATTATGTTTGCAGGATGGTAATTGTCTTCGTGAAAATTACATGTTATGTATGTATATGATTGATGTGTCTATGACTTGTACTGATATGTATGCATGCTAGCTGTAGGGGTGAAATAGACCAGATACCGATTGAAAGAGACCGAAGAGCTTGAAATATACCCAATACCAGTTGAAAGAGACCGAAGGGATTGAAATATACCCATTACCGATTGAAAGGAACCGAATGGGTTGAAATAAACCCAGTACCGGTTAAATGAGACCGAAGGGGTTGAAATATACTCAAATATGTTTGACTGTATATATGTTTGGTATATGGTATTTTGGGGGAGCTCAATAAGCTTTGTGATTACAGCTTTCATTTTATGTTTCAGGTACTTCCAGCTCGAAAGGGAAGGGCTCGACTTGATCACACCACATCTGCCCATGTTTCCACGTCTATGTGATTTTGGGATTTGTACTATGATATTATGTTATTGTGATATACTCTCGATTGTTTTTATATAATCATCATATGATTGAAATGAATTTAAAAGCGAAAATTTTATTTGAATTTTTTTGGATGTTACAACAGTGAGTCGTATGGAACCCCAAGTGGTTAGGACGAATAACCTTGAGGTGGGGATTAAAGGAGAAGGATGTAAGTATAAGGAGTTTATGGCTGCCAAACCATTAAGTCTTTTTGGAAGCCCAACCCCAATGGAAATTATAGACTAGATTTCCAAGATGGAAATGGTGTTTAAAAGCTGTAACTACAGCAACCGACAAAAGATCATCTTAGCAGTCAAGCAACTAAAGACAAGAGTTTTGAGTTGATGGAAGTTGTTGGCGGATATAAGGCCACACGGAGAAGCCATGAATATATATTGGGAAGCATTCCTGGAGTAGTTGAGGATGCAATACTACTCGAAAGTAGATCTGATAGACATGAACAACGAGTGTATGTACCTAAAGAAGAGAAGATAAGCGTTGATGAGTATGCCACCATATTTACCGAGAAGATGAAGCTATTCCCCTACTTGGTGCCTATTGAGATCTCCAGGATATAGAGGTTTTCTAACGGTTTGTCGGCAGACTTTGGTCCAATGGTGAAAATACCAACTACATTGAAGGAAGTTGCTAGAGCAGCCAAGAATATGGAGACCTAACTTCAGGAGAAAGGGCTGGAGAAAACGAAGGAAAGAGAGAAAAGAAACCTAGAGAGATCTTCAATATCCAATAAGAAAGGAGGATTCTCGACGTCCAACATGGACGAAAAAAGTCTGGGGGTAGTGGCGAAGCTAAATGGTGTGAGAAGTGCAAGAAGAAGCACTTTGGGAGATGGGACGGAGAAGTGACATGATTTAAGGTAGGGAGGACCGGTCACTATTCCAATAATTGTACGTTTAACGAAAGCGTATGCTATGCATGTGGAGACAAAGGGCATATTTTGAAGGATCTCCTGTAGAAAAACGAAGTGACAAGATTAAATGCGCCACCGAAGGCAAAATCAAGAGCATACCATATGATCCTTGATGAAGCAACAACAGGTCAAGAGTAGAGAGCTGCTTACCCAAAGTTCAAGATATGAAGCAATTATCTTAGTATTTGGTTGTGTACCTTATGTAATAAGTGTAACATATGAATAATCTTTGTAATCTTTCTAAGAAGCAATACAATTTCCTAAGTTATGTTATATGTTGAGTTTCTGTGTCGTTTACTTTATACCTTAGTGGAATGCAAGGCAATTCTTGGGACGAGTATGAGTAGGCGTGAAAGGTAGTGGAGGTATATACTACCGGAAACACAAGACTCACACTTGGATTAGGGAAAGTCACAATGTTAATAAGTCTTTAAGTAGTTTAGCTATTTTTTTTTTCATTTCCATTGTTACCATCGTTTCGGTAATGACTAAAGAAGATGATTATTAATCCGAACTTAGTTGTCATATCAAATTGGGTCCAACTAATCTACAAAGTAAGTTCGACGTAGTGTCTAACTTTATTTAAAAGACCGAAGGAAAAGATAGTCAAAGTGATCAATACAAGTATCGTAGTCATCCTTGAAGACTAGGTAGCTTGTAGCTAGAAGCGCTACATATTGGAATGTGATTATATCATATTAGAACACGAAGGAAAGTATGTTTCGTGATAGAGTATGAATCAAAGAGACCTGAGTCTAACAATTGCAGCATATAACAAGAGGTCATTAGAACATGAATCATCGGTCTATTATAGTAGTCAAAGTAAGTACCTTAATTTGTGCTATGTCTATTCTAGGAAGAGCAATAGTCTCCAATAAAGATCGAATTTAAATGGAAGAGCAAGTGCATAATTTAACATTGCCAACAATCAAGAAGCTACGGAGTTAGAAACTCAATATAAAGACTTAAAGAGTTACGATTATCACTTAGGATGGAAAGGTAATGTGTGGAGTCATTATACAAGCCATGTTTTGATGATGATTCTAGGCATAATCATCCAAAGGGGGAAATAATTGTAACGCACGCAAGTTCGGGTTAGTCAATTAAAATAGGCTGTAAAGATGACATTTTATAGAAGATTATTTAGGATATATAATATTAACCAAGTTATAGTATGTGTGACAAAGATTACGCACATATAAAGTACAATGAAATCCGACTTCGTACGAAGAAGTTATGCTTCATCGAAGTTTCACGACTAAACCGACACGACTCTGTGTATCGTAAAAAATGATTTTTTGATAAATTAATTTTTAGCATTAGTGATCTAAACGAAAGTCGTAGTATTCATTAAACCGAGAGTGTGCATATAGAGAACGTCCAAATCTGACTCTGTAAGAGGAAGTTATGATTTTTTGAAGTTTCAACGCAGCTATCCGGGCACAGAAATTAAATTATGGAATGGTAGGTTATTAGGCAAAATAATCTAAACGATAATTGAATATATTGCCAATATTATTCTGTTGATATAAAGACAATCAAAACAAATATCGTATGAGAAAGTTATGAATTTTTTAATAGACTTTAACAGTCTAAGTTAGTTAAAAATATAACTTTAAAAATAAAATCAAAACTAGTTGATAGAGTCTAAATGAAAGTTGTAGATCTCATCGAGAGATTTACGGGGATATAAATTAAGTAAAAAAATGGAGCTTTTATGAAGACGGTACGCCATTTTGAAAATCTGTAAAATCGCACGCGAGAAGTGTGCGACGCGTGTGATGATGCGGCACCGCGATAGAGCGCCACATGCCAATGTAAGGCGACCAAATTCTCCGAGAGACATGGTGATGTGTCTTAACAAGGTTGTGAAATATGGCACCATAGGGAGGTGACACATGACACCTTCTAGAAGAGGCGTATGTGGACCATCGATATCGCGACACGTGGCACGAGCCGGGGGAGCGACATCACAGAAGCATGACGCGCACCCCAGATGTATGTGGCGCACCTGGAAAAATCACCTATAAATAGTCCCTATCGTATAAGATCATCACATACAGAACCTGGAATCTCTCTCTCTCTCTCTCTCTCTCTCTCTCTCTCTTTCTCTCTCTGTCTCTCAAATCTCCCTCCCATGGACCCTTATTCCTTGAGTTTATGGTCTGTGGTGAAGCCCTGCAACACCCCTAAGTGCTCAACTAGTTTTAACCTTTGAGTAAGAGATCCCAAGTTAGTGTTCTGCCCTCATTCCTGTTTTTCATCAAGAACCTCTGTAAGTTAAGCTACACTTAGTTTATGTTATGTGTAACTTTTAATTATCGACATAGTTGTTATTATGAACATATAATTAAGAACTATCAGTAATTCCAAGTTATAATACTGATTGGTCTACTTACAGGAGAGGTGAATAGAATGGTCATGTTGGCTTGGTTGTTAGATTTCAAAAAGGCTACACGCCGAAATGGTCATGCTTCCCAATTGTCTTGCATGGCTAATCCTTATTTGATAGAACTATCAGTATTCATGTGAAATGATTGATAGGTCTAGACTATCAGTAGAATTGTTAGACTAATACTTGGTAATAATGATGCTAGGTCACATCAAAGGAAAGGTCAAGTTCTTGAAATGAAGTGTTGCCCGTATTTTGAATCATCACTTTAACAAGTGGGTGCATAGTTACTTTCATCTTATATACAGATAGCAAAGTATTTAGATGATTGAATGTTATTTGTGCTTATGTTCAAAGATGTTATGGATTAGATGTCTAAGCCCATAACTATTATTGCTATGTACTCGACCCGAGAGTAGCATGGTCCATTTGGGTTGCCTATCATCAGGACAATTTGTTAGGATAGATTCTTGAGAGAAGGTTATATATATATATATATATATATATATATATATATATATATATGATTTATTAATATATTATAAGTTATAATATATTAATATGAAATCATATGTTTTAATTAGTATTGATTGAGAATTAATTTGGAATTAATTTAGTGATCAAAAGAGACTAATTAAATCTATGGGGACTAATTATCGTAATTAGTGATATTTATATGTGTTGGGCTTATGATCCATGTTGGACTAAGTTTATGTATGGATATATAAAGAGTTAGTCCACATGAACCATGGATCACAAAACCCATGGGTATGGGCTTGGATTAACCCATGACCTTTGGAACCCCACATATAAATATGTTACTTCATAGGCAAAATCACCACTAATGTATTCTTGGAAGATATGGACGGTTTGGTGAGGCAAGGATTCTCTTTCAAGTTCCACCTTTGTCCATGATGTGTTGTGATTCCATTTGAGGCTTCCACACTATTGGGGCTAAGACTTTAAAGGCCAAATTCATCAAGTTCTACAAGCTACACAAAGAGGTAAACTTCTAACTAGTATTTTATGTAGTTTATATCATTTGTATGCTAGTTGTAGGATTAAATCTTTGGAAACAATATTGCATGTATAATTAGAGAAAACATAGATCCAAAGCTTTTAGGGTTGTATGTGCACCATAGGATGTTGTAGTATAGATAAACGCAACACTGGTATCATAGCCATGGGTTGTTTCTATTATACTTGATGCTACATGTTTTCCCAAGTTTGAAATTCTTCCATTTTTTTCATCTGACTGCTCACCACGACGTGGCAGTCCTTACCACGACGTGGTGATGCACCTGTATAGAATTTTGGGTTTTTCACTTGCTATTGGATGAGGATCATTACCTAAACTATTTTTTTGAACTTAGAAATTTGTTTTCCAATAGGGTAATGTTCTTGCTTGTCCAAATAAAAGATAATTGTCATAATTTCAAGATTTGTATTAGTTTATATGTTTATGTTAATTTCTTGAAGATTGATGATATGAATTATTTTGCTCTTATGAGTTAGTTTAGATTGATAGAAAAATTATGTGATAATTGTTTCAATCCAAATTGATCTAGAAGTTGTTCATAATATGTGTTTTTGTAACTTGTCCTCAAGTTATATGAAAAGTCTCATTTATGAATTTTAAAACTCATAAAATTTCCATTAGTTATGAAAATGAAGAGTCTCATTTTTTAATGTTCATAATATGTGTTTTTGTAAAATTTCCACAATGGGAATGAAGAGTCTCATTTTATTTATTTTAAGTATCCTTACAATGGGATTTGTGAAAATTGTTGTTTATATTGATACCAGTATTGGAAAATGGATTTGATTCTTTCGTTTTTGGTAGTGTCATAATTTACCAAATAAGGAAAGATTTTTATCACCCAAGTTTCAGTTGGATAGACACTTGGAATCATGCAACTTGTATTGTATGATGAATGAGAATTGTCATCTTTGGGAAATTAAGACTAATTCCATGTTCACATGTATATGTGAATCAAGTGAAGGACTAAGAGATCGGGTACATTTAGTTGTGCGTTGACCAGGCCCACAACAAAGAACGATAAGGCTATTCGTCATGATTTACTAAAGTTTAGTAAATATGGTTTTGCTTACAAATTGAAGTATAATTCTGAAACATTGGAAAATTTTCAGTGTATGATAGGATGAATGGGTGGAATCAAATTAGGCAGAAAGATAAAAGTTTCTCCAATCTGAAAAGATGGGAGAGTACTTCAATATCATGTTTTATGATCATCTTAATGATTAGGAAAAACCATGTCACAATTGATCCTCTAAGGACATCTTGGTGCATTTGTTTGGCTAAGGAAGAGGAATCGTGAATTGTTGAAATTGTTAAATCATGGAAGATGAGTCATACTTTGTTCCAAAACAAGTCTTAGAGTTATACTCCAAAGATTGTAACTCGAGTGACATAATCTTAAGAAAGGTTTATAACACTTGTCAAATGTAGAGTAAAATGCTTTCAGCTCTTATAAATTTGAAATTGGTAAGTTGTGACATTTAAGATAAAACAAAGACCAACTACGACTAATAGTGTGAAGTTTTTTTTCTTGATAAGAATCCGCATTGACTCTTGAAAATTCGTTTGTCAATGAATGGTTCCTGACAAGAGAATATTATATGTCGAGAGGTTAGTAGGATTCTTAAAGATCTTGAAAAGTTTCAAGAACTAATCAAGAATAAAACTTGTTGTTTATCAGTAGCACACGACTTGAGGTTTGTAACCTATCTTGTTGACATATTCTTGTTTCTGTGCCCATTCCAGTTAGAAGTTGACTATATATGTGAGTTCTATGAGTTCTCAGTTGTTTGCATAACTACTTGGAAGCAATGGTAGGCCCTTGTGCTGCTAGGTGGAGAGAAGTTAAGATTGAACAATTTTAGTCCATATGAGTTTGGATTTGTCACTAACCTCCTCTTATGGTTATGAAAAATTCACATGGATAGGAACACATACACCATAAATCTAAGTGTTATAAGGTTTCTCTCCAATTCATGAAAATGATGGTGAGGAAACGCTTTCGCTAAATAGATTTTAAGTAGATAGGAATTGTGATATTTGCATTCTCAAAGTCGTTAGTGAAGTGTGTGTGGTTAACCGGCACAATAACATGGACTTGTGAGAAATGGCAAAGGTCTAAACAATTGAGACTATGATTACGGCATCCCTTTTCATAGTTCTAAAAATTATTTAGCACACATGAGAGCTATCTAAGAAAAGGTTTATGATTTTGATAAAGTCTTATCAAATCATCTCGTATCAGAAATATGAACTTTGGTAAGAAAGTCAATAAAGTATTGATTTCTAGAAGCCCAACTGGTTTCTGGATACATGTCAAAGCTAATGGGAGCATAAGTGTTATCCTAATAATTATCATGTTAGTGGGAGCATGATTATTATGTTTAGTATTGCAAGTTAGCAATGTTAATTATAGAAAACAAAAGGGTTCCAATTCGTGAAGTTGCGGGGGTTTAGAACTGGATATGATTAAAAAATGATTAAGCAATTGTCGAGGACAATCTGAGGTTTACCAAAGATTGGTTGCTCATGGACAGTTGGAAGTATAATGTTAATTTTGGAAGGACCCTATTGACAGTTGGAAGTATAATGTCAAAATGGGAATGTGGAAATGTTTATAGATGTGGAAGTTATTCATTATATCTATGTAAGATTAGAAAAGTTAATGCAAGAAGGATGTTCAAAGGAATTTACTTTGAATTTGAGACTTCGTTTCCATGGAATTGCTCTCCATTGGAATACTTTGTAAATGTCTGTTGCCAAGTCTTTGTGACTTTTGTGCATAGTCATTACAATAGGATCAATTCATATAAGTTTAGAATCCAACAGATTTCTCTAAATGGAAAAGAATATTGTATTCTTACATTTGCGATAAGGATTTGGGATTGTGAAATGAGCATAACTGGAATCATGTTCAATTGATCTATTTCACAAAGTAAGGATCATAGAAAAACATAGCATACTTGGAGTATGGCATAGCTATTGTTTAGTAAACATAGTGTGCATTCTTGGAGCATGGGACAACTATTGTTTTGATTCAAGTATAAAGTTGATTATTCGAAACATTATACAATGAATAATGAGTAATCAATATGGTGTTTAAATAAAAGGTGTTTTATTTACTCTCAAAAGTTTTTGGGGCCATATAGGATTAGGATTATTCTTGTGTTTCACTTTGCGTGTTTTGGCTTTCCGAAAAACTAGGTTATTCAAACTCTCCACAGTCAATCATACCTTGGAAGTAGGTATGAATCAAGACTATCATGAATTGGGCTTGTAGATGTCTAAAGTGTTTAGACATAGCAAAAGTTGCTGCAACATCCATGATTGTTCTTGGAATGAGATTCGAGTATTGGATTAAACCATGCTCATTTGAATCAATTCATGGATTTTATCACGAGTGGTCATGAGATGATAATATCTTATATTCTTTAAACCTAGAGATATGAGTTGTTGAATATGATTTGGTTGTACATCGATTGTATGAAAACGCATCAGTAACTTGATGTTATAAAACGTGCCTTTGTGTATGATTCAACAAGTAGTCAGTACAAGCATATGAGTTAAAGTTTATCCATTCCTTTTACCCTTGGAGGGATAAAATCGATATCTGTGGGCCCCTCGATGATTTAGTGATGAAAAATGTAAGTGCTCGGTCGGGCCTGGACTGATTTGAATTTGTTCAATTAGTCGGTCATCATAAATCGAAAATCGGGAAACAACAAATGGACAGAGAGAATGATTATAATCCATGTCTCAGTCCATATGGTATCTAGAATGGAGGAATATATGATCCTTTATCTAATGGACACGTCATTGACTAGGTCAGAGTTCGACAACGGCCTTTAAGAGCTACGATTGCCAGTCGGGTTTTGGAGTCGTACTTACAATAATAGCTTTAGACTTATCCAAGTGGAAGACTGTTGGATTAGATGTCTAAGTCCATAACTATTGTTGGTATGTACTTGACCCGGGAGTAGCATGGTCCATTTGGGTTGCATATCATCAGGACATTTTATTAGAATGGATTCTTGAGAGAAGGTTATATATATGATTTATTAATATATTATAAGTTATAATATATTAATATGAAATCATATGTTTTAATTAGTATTGATTGAGAATTAATTTGGAATTAATTTAGTGATCAAAAGAGACTAATTAAATCTATGGGGACTAATTATCGTAATTAGTGATATTTATATGTGTTGGGCTTATGATCCATGTTGGACTAAGTTTATGTATGGATACATAAAGAGTTGGGCCACATGAACCATGGATCACAAAACCCATGGGTATGGGTTTGGATTAACCCATGACCTTTGGAATCCCACATATAAATATGTTACTTCATAGCCAAAATCACCACTAATGTATTCTTGGAGGATATGGACGGTTTGGTGAGGCTAGGATTCTCTCTCAAGTTCCACCTTTGTCCATGATGTGTTGTGATTCCATTTGAGGTTTCCACACTATTGGGGCTAAGCTTTTAAAGGCCAAATTGATCAATTCTACAAGCTACACAAAGAGTTAAACTTCTAACTAGTATTTTATGTAGTTTATATCATTTGTATGCTAGTTGTAGGCTTAAAGATTTGGAAACAATATTGTATGTATAATTAGATAAAGCATAGATCCAAAGCTTTTAGGGTTGTATGTGCACCATAGGATGTTGTAGTATACATTGGGTAACGAAGGGTAGTAACAAATGACAAAGTATGATGAAAGAAGTAGGCAAAGATAGGATGTCACGACGGGGATATGGTACTAGCATACCAATGATGTAGGAAATGGTGTTAGCATACCAATGATGTAGGAAATGGTGTTAGCGTGCCAAAAATGTAGAAATGGTACTAGCATGCCAACGATGTAGGATTGGTACTAGTGTACAAACGATGAAGTCACTTAGCAGAGTACACGCGACAACCACTAGACTATTCACGACCGTCACGAGGAACACAAGCAAGTTTATAACCTGTAGGTGATGGAATTCGTGCCCATATTATGTACTCTCACCTACTGACACTATTTAGGAGAAATCCCTGTAACAATACTGTCAACAATGATGATTAAGATAAATCCTTAGGAATGAAAATAGAAACGTACTGATATGTATTGCAGAGAAATCATTGTAAGAGTATTGTCAACAACGATGATTATGATGCCCCTTAGAATAGATACTTAAGGAAGGATAAATAATAAAATAGGGATGGGTATTCGTATTAATTGTTTCATAATTAAACATATTAACTATATTATTGTGGGTTTAAAACGCTATATTTACCAGGTTTCCCAACCTGACCCACTCAGTTTATTTGTATCATAGGCATCGATGCGAAGGTATATTATATTGAGAGATTAAAGGAGATATATATCATTGGTGTAAATTAATGTAAGGTTTATTTATGGTGATGTTTTGTATCAATTATGACATCCCAAGTTTTGAAAAGTTATCAATATCGAACGTTTCTTCAGAAATGTTTAATGTTAATAATATCTTACATTGAAATAATATTTTTGGGACCAATTCCAAAACAAAAGAAATAATCTGTTTTAAAATATGCATAAATAAATTTTTTAAAATGACCATAAATATGGGGATTGATATGTGTTTGGGTGGGTATTGGAAATGGAATTTAGTGTTTGTAGTAGAAAAAGAAATAACATGATAGAAACAATGCAAATGGACCGATTAGGTAGCTTTTCAAAGAAATAACAAGAATAAACTTACCAAGATAGTGTGAAGATCAAACCTAGACCTATAGCTTGAAATTTGGTGAAAACAAAGCAAGAGTTAAGAGTCACTTCCTAATAAAGTTCAACTTTGAATTGTAGCAACAACTTAGAATGATGAACACAAGTTCAATTTTATTAATACGTCGATCGATGCTTACAATTGATAGGAAAATGGCTATATAGCCTTACAAAAATAATGGATAAAAGACTTACTAAATGCTGGAAAAAGTAAATGTCCCGAAGAAGTGGAAAAGGTGGCTTTTAGTCCTCCAAGGTTACCATGCAGACCCTACGTTCGCATCCAAGCCCATCGGAACGTCAATGACCTTCACATCCAATCCAATCGGAACACACATACCCAATGTAATCAAGTCCATCAGAACCGATGCGTTCGGAAACAAGTCCATCAAAACCGATACGTTCGGAAACAAGTCCATCCCGACATGTTTAGAATGACAACCGGAATGCAAATAGCTATCTGCAACCAACCACTAGAGAGTAGCACCCTGTCGTACCGATATCATGTGACCCCGATGCATTTCGAGGGTTTGGAACTAGTCGCAATCAGTATCGATAGCAAGTGACACCGACGCATTCTGGTGGTTCGAAACCAGTCGTATCAATCCTAGTAGGATCGGAATTTGAAGTTGCATTATGGTGTTCGGATCTAGGTGAAGGTTTTTACCGATCGAATACATTTCAAGTACAAAGAACGAAAGTAAAACTTAATCTAAGAAAACAAATAATAGAAAGAAAATAACACAGGGAGGTTCTCCAAATTTTCTTTCACCAAGAAAGGGTTTTGTCGTCACCAAGAAGTCGGTTTGTCACGAAGACAAATTCAAAATTAAGGTTTACCACAATGTTGATTATATACTAATCTATGCAATTATATCCCTTGATTGAAGGATTGTGTCTAATCTATACTAAGAACTGATCCTTATCATAAGGATATCAGATCTGCTATCTATTATATATATATATATATATATATAACTACCTAATATATAAATGATTACAATAGAATAACTATACTAAGCGTTGACGTTGATAGTCTCGATACGCTGGCGCTGGTTGTGATGTAGATGCTGACTCTGACAGATAGCCTATGGAGTGTTTGACTCATCAGATCATAAGGTGCGACTTTACAATCTCCCCATATCTGATGATGTCAAAACTAATCTTAAATGAATTCTTTAGCTCGTGCTTCCACTGAGAGTAATAATGAAATTTTTAACTCTTCAGCTTTAACGAATGCTCCCCGCTTCACCTGAGAAGATGAGATAGCACTAATGAATTGTAGGGGACGACGGATAATTTTGATACCAACTTAGCTCAAGGATTGTAACGTCCCAATTTTTACGTCTAAAAAATTTCATTTTTAAAACATTACTTTAGAAATCGTTAATAATTAAAACATTGTTTGATCAAACCACATCACAACGTAAACCATGTCTAAAAGCCAAATCATACAACCAATCGAAATATCAGAGTATAAATCCCAGAGAAATCTAGTAAGTGCGGAAACTAGTGTGTGTGTGTATGATGTGCCGCTACCGTGCCAGCTCCTTCCCCTTTAATGAAGAGGTACCTGAAACCAAAACTGTAAACTATAAGCACAAAGCTTAGTGAGTTCCCCCATGGTACCACATAACATACAAAAACATAACATACATACTGTCAGGCTATTCTGGGGTGCCTGTCTACCCGGTATGACCATTCTGGGGTGCCGACTACCCGTGCGGCCATTCTGGGGTGCCGTCCTACCCGTGTCGAGCCATTCTGGGGTGCTGACTACCCGTGTCAAGCTATTCTGGGGCGCTGACTACCCATCGGTCCTAACAACCGATCCTCGGGGACTATTTCACCCCTACTGCTACTTCTAACTCATATAACAGATCTTGCTAGCATATAAACATAACATCACATACTGTCAGACGTATCTGGGGTGTCTGACTACCCTTCGGTCCTAACAACCGAACTCTACTACTATCACATATAACATATCATGCTAGCATATAACCTATCAGGTAGTAGCAAACCTAGATGATATCACAGAGACAATCATCTATCACACGTCTCCTACTAGTGGGCCGACATTGTGGCCTTAGACCCACTGCTACTGGAGGGTAACTCACCTCAAAGTAGGTGCTGATCCGATCGGGAACTGACTGTCTACTGCTGCTGCTGCTGCTCCGGAAATCCTCCGGCTACAATTCCCACAACATACTCAATCAAACACTGCTAACTGACCTTTGGGTAAAATGACCATTTTACCCCTGATTATGCCCTAAGTCAAAGTCAGAGTCAACTTTCAGTTGACCCGACTCGCCGAGTTGGCTTGCCAACTCGCCGAGTCCCTGTCCAAACGACTGACCTGGGTCCCGTTTCTACTCGTCGAGGTAGGCGTTGACTCGACAAGTTCTCCTTCCAAACTGATTGTTCAAGTCCTTCATCCTACTCGCCGAGTTGTATAAACAACTCGGCGAGTTCATCTTCATCCGATGAACACTATGCTGAGACTCGCCGAGTTGTATGAACAACTCGCCGAGTCTAATCTTGATCTAAGGAGATTGCCTTGAACTCGCCGAGTCAGGGCAATGACTCGCCGAGTCCCTTCATGGATGAGTTCGGCTTCCAACTCACTGAGTCACACCCCGTGACTCACTACTCTACTCGACACAACGAAAAGGGGACAAACTCGGAGACTCGTGAGCAGACTCGCCGAGTTAGATGAACGACTCGCCGAGTCGTTACCATGCACTCACTATATACGCGATGTTGCTCGATTCCAGTCCATGCCATTCACAGATCTGGGTTCCTAGAGCATGAATAACACGTAAAGTTTCCAACTTTACGTGTAGATATTCACCCATGAGAGTTTTAGGGTTCAAAATGCACCAAAAGAGTAGATCTAGGGTCTTTACGCAATATGGGTCCATAAAGGCAGTAGATCTGACCTCCTGGAGCTCAATCATGCCTAGATCTAGCGACCAATCAACTTATTACGAATTATATTGCACATGCAAGTTTGGGGGAAGGGCTCAAGAAGGACTTTAATGGGGTAACAAGCATAGAAACAGAGGGCTAATGAGTTGTACCTCCAAGAAATTACTGAGAGAACACCGAGATACTTGGCTTCCTTCCCTTCCTCTTGATCTACTCCTCTTCCTTCTCAAAACCTTTAAGGAAACACACTAATAAGCCTCAAACTCACAAGAACAAAGGCTAGGACGTATAGAGAGCTTCTGAGGGTAAATGGGGCGGAGTTGGGGCGCAAATGGTTGTTTAAATAGGGTGCAAACCCTTGGAAATTAGGGTTTCATCAGACAGCGCGGACTCGCCGAGTCCAGGATATGGACTCGCCGAGTCGCCAGCTTAAACGTGTCCCGGGTCCTGCCTCTACTCGGCGAGTCGGACCTATGACTCGCCGAGTCCAAGGCTAAAAATGGAAAATACTCAAATAAGATTTACGTACCAGGAACCAGGTGCTACAAATCTCCCCCACTTATTTTAGACTTCGTCCTCAAAGTCTGCTGCTCGATCCTGAAACAGCTCGGGGTAATGCTCCATCATCTCTTCCACCGGCTCCCAAGTCCACTCCGAACCCTAGCGGTGCTGCCATTGCACCTTCACTAGCTCCACTCTCTTGTTTCTCAAATCCTTCAACTTCCTGTCGAGGATTGCGACTGGGCGCTCAATGTAATTCAGGTTGGCATCAACTTGAATATCCTCCAACGGCACTACTGCTGAATCGTCCACTAAGCACTTCCGCAACTGAGAAACATGGAAAGTGCTGTGGATCTGGCTGAGCTCGATTGGTAGATCCAACCTATACGCCACCTTGCCCACCCGGGCTACAACCATGAACGACCCAATAAACCTCGGGTCCAACTTGCCCCGCTTCCTGAATCGAATGATGCCTTTCCAAGGCGACACCTTCAGGAGAACCATATCCCCGACTTGGAACTCCAAGTCGGATCGACGCTTGTCGGCATAACTTTTCTACCGAGTCTGAGCAGTCTGAAGCCTGCTCCGAACCTGCTGGATCCTCTCGGTCGTCTTGAGCACCACCTCAGTGCTCCCCATGACCCTCTGGCCAACCTCACCCCAGCATATCGGGGTCCTGCACCTCCGTCCGTACAACATCTCGAATGGGGGATGGTCAATACTCGCGTGGTAGCTGTTATTGTATGAGAACTTGGCCAAGGGAAGATAGGTATCCCAGCTACCACAGAAATCTAACACATATGCCCGCAACATATCCTCCAAAGTCTGGATGGTCCGCTCGCTCTAACCATCCGTTTGCGGGTGGAAGGCTGTGCTAAAATGCAAACGAGTACCCAACTCGTCATGAAATCTCTTCCAAAACCTGGAAGTAAAACGCACATCCCTGTCAGAGATAACTGATACTGGCACCCCGTGCCACGCCACGATCTCCCTGATATAGATGTCGACCAATTTCTCAGCCGATATACTCTCCTGAATCGGGATAAAGTGAGCACTCTTGGTCAATCGATCCACGATGACCCAAATCAAATCTACTCCACGCGTGGTCCTGGGAAGCTTTGTGATAAAATCCACCGTGATATCTTCCCATTTGCACAATAGGATGTCCAACTGCTGCATCTTCCCATGCGGTCTTGACCTTCCTGCAGGTCAAGAACCGCTCGACGTACCATGCCACATCCCGCTTCATACAGGGCCACCAATAATCTAGATGAAGATCCCTATACATCTTCGTTGCCCCGGGATGAATAGAGAATCGGGACTTGTGCACCTCCTCCATCAAGATCTGGCGCACGCCTCCATGGTACGGCACCCACACCCTACGGTGTAGTGTTAATAATCCTGGGCTATCATAATCGAAGGAGGAAACCTAACCCACCACGCGCTCGCTCTTCCGATGTTCCTCCTTGATAGCCTCCTGCTGAGCCTCCCGAATTCGCTCCAACAGGGGAGTCACTATGGTCATCCTCATGCAGACGTCCCTGATCGGCGCCCCCTTGCAGCTAAGCGCATTGGCCACCACATTGGCTTTTCCCGGGTGGTATAGGATCTCGCAACCATAATCCTTTACCACGTCCAACCACCGACACTGCCTCATGTTCAGATTCAGCTAATCCATGAGGTACCTCAAACTCTTGTGGTCCGTGTAGATGGTACACCGAACCCCGTAGAGGTAATGTCGCCAAATCTTGAGAGCAAAAACCACCGCCCCCAACTCCAAATCATGCGTCGGGTAGTTCGCCTCGTAAGGCTTGAGCTGCCTCGAAGCGTAGGCAATGACATGCCCCCTCTGCATCAGTACCGCGCCCAACCCTGAAATGGACACGTCACAATAAACCACAAAATCCTCTATGCCCTCTGGCAGGGCTAAGATCGGCGCCTCGCACAATCTCTGCCTCAGTGTCTCAAACGCAGCCTGCTGCTCGGGTCCCCACCGAAAGACCACGGCTTTCTTCGTCAGCCGTGTCAGGGGTACGGTTATCTTGGAGAAATCCTGAATAAATCTCTGATAGTAGCCTGCTAATCCCAGGAAATTTCGAATCTCATATGGAGACTTCGGAACCTCCCATCTCATCACGGCCTCGACCTTGGCCGGATCGACCAGAATTCCGTTCTGGTTTACAAGGTGTCCGAGAAATTGCACCTCGCGCAACCAAAACTCACACTTGGAGAACTTGGCATACAAGCTCTCCCTCCTCAGGGTCTCCAACACCTCTCTCAGATGCTCCTCATGCTCCTCCTGGGTCTTGGAATAAACCAAGATGTCATCGATAAAGACTATCACAGACCGATCCAGCATCGGTCTACATACGCGGTTCATGAGGTCCATGAACGCGGCAGGAGCATTGGTGAGCCCAAACGGCATCACCACGGACTCATAGTGGCCATAGCGCATCCGAAACGTGGTCTTCTGCGCATCCTCCTCTCTGACCCTCATCTGGTGGTATCTCGAACGCAAATCGATCTTGGAAAACCAAGACGCTCCCTGAAGCTGGTCAAAGAGATCATCAATCCTCGGGAGTGGGTAATGGTCCTTCACCGTTACCTTATTCAGCTCCCGATAATCTATGCACATCCGGTGCGACCCATCCTGCTTCTTCACAAACAGGATCGGGGCTCCCCAGGGTGAACTACTCGGACGAATAAATCCCTTGTCTAGCAGCTCCTACAGCTGCGTAAACAACTCCTGCATCTCGGGAGGAGCCAACCGATACGGTACCTTGGCTATCGGAGCCGCACCAGGAATGAGGTCAATCCTGAACTCCACCTGTCACTCCGTAGGTATCCCAGGAAGCTCCTCTGGGAAAACATCCGTGAAATCTTGAACTACCGGAACCTCGCTCACTGTCACCTTACCCGCCTCCCGGGTATCCGTCACATATGCGACATATCCTGCGCATCCCTGCTGAAGATAGCGTCTAGCCCACACTGCTGAACATACAAAGGATCCACACTGTGATCTCTCGCCATGAATCACTAACTCTCCCCCACCTGGGGTCCGGACTCGCACTAGCTGCTGTGCGCAATATATCATTGCCCCATTAGGGCTCAACCAATCCATGCCTATAATCACCTTGTTCCTACGCAACGGTATGGGAACCAGGTCTACTAAGTAGCGCTCCTCGAACAAGCGCAATACGCAATCCCGAAACACCATCGATGCTCGCACCGATCGATCGTCAGCAATCTCTACCTCCAAAGGGCAATCCAACGTGCCCGAAGGCTCAGGAAACTTCTTGCTAAGCGCAAAGGACGCAAATGATCAGGATGCACCCGAGTCGAATAACACATGAACTGGGATACCGTTCACATGAAACGATCCTAACACATATACACATATCGAGCACATATCATTATGGTAACTTCATAAAATAAAAGTAGAGGGAAAGAATCATACCCGTCACCACATCGGGTGCGGCGCGTGCCTCCTCGGTAGTCAGCTGGAATGCCCGGCTCCTCGCCACCGGAGCCTCCGCCTTGCCCTGCCGGCCATCCGTGATCCGCAGGGTCGCTGGAGCTGGCGCCTTCACTAGTGCTGAAACTGTCAATTGGGGGCAATTGGCCTTCTTATGGCCCCTCTGGTTGCAATGGAAACACAACAACTCCGATGTCTGAACAACTGCTGCCGGAGCAATGTAATCCCTGCTAAAGTGCCCAAACCTGCCGCACTTGTAGCAGCCTAATGATCCCAACCTGCACGCCCCCTCGTGCGGTCTGCCGCATTTCCCGCAGCGGCTCGATCCTGACTGGCCTTTCGGCATACCATCTGATCCCTTGGGCTTCTTCCCCGAAGCCCCTCCTGTCTGTCCCTCCTCTGACTTCCGTTTCCAGATATGCTCCAAATCTATCTCCCTCTCCCTTGCCCTGGCTATCATAGAGTCCAAGGTAGGGCAAGCTGAAAAACTAACATGCTCCCGGATGTCAGCCCGTAGCATACCATGATAACGGGTCCTCCTCATATCCTCGTCACCAGCATACTGGGGCACTAACAAATCCCACTCCCGGAACTTGGCGGTGATCTCTGCCACAGTCTCAGTCGTCTGCCTCATGTCCAAAAACTCCCTGGCCAGCTGCTGAAGCTCGACAGCCGGCACAAACTCTGCCCTGAACCTGGTCACAAAGTCCGACCAGGTCATGGCCTCGATAGATGAGGCTCCCAACGAGTCACCCAGTGACTCCCACCAGTCTCGAGCTCGGTCTCGTAAACACCCTGTTGCATACCTCCTCGACCCCTCGGGGCAGAAGCTAGTCAACTGTGCAGACTCGATGTCTGCAATCCATCGTCTGGCAGCAATGGGTCTTTCACCCCATGGAAATCTGGCGCACCACTGCCCCTAAAGTCCTTAAAGGATAGCGTGCGAGATCCCGACTGGCCAGATGCCATGTCGCTCCTGAACGCCCTGAGGCGATCCTCCATCAAATCGATGATCCCTTCCTTGATCGACCTGAAGATAATGGGGGTCGACTCAAGGATGCCTCTGGTGATCTCTGACGTGATGAACTCGCGTAGTCCCTCATCCACTGGCTCGGAACCTGATCCCGAACCTGACCCCTCTCCTGAACCGCCATCTATCGGCCTCGATCGTAGTACCACCATTCTGCAATACATAAATAACAATCGTTAGTGATACTGATACTTCTTGAGGGATCATACCTACCACAAGTTCCCTGGTCTCATCTTGGCCTCCCTTGGTTCGGGTACGGATCCTCTGCTTTCAGTAGTACGGGCCCATACTACCTTCCACATCTATCCATACCTTCTTCAAGGAATGCCTTGACTCCACCAGATCCCTTTCATTATTGCTGATCACTGCTATACTCATCCTAGGCTTGCCCTAGGGAAATCTACGACTCTACTCTATCTAGTCCTCAGCTGCTGCGGGCCTCCTTGTAATGCCAATTAGCCACCACCCAAATACCATCACATGTGATGAGGCTCAAATAATCCTTCGAGTACCCGACTCATCCCTACAACGGTTGGACTCAAACAAGAGCTACGCAGTGGGGACAAATCCGACACTCTAAGATTATTCCACCCCGATCACATGTGACGTGACGTATTCGCCTAGTGGCTAACTCCCATTATTCAGAGTCCCACAAAGCATGAATCAAGAAGCATTCAGACAAGGGTAACAATCTCAATCAACTCTATCTGCTTATAGGAACTGTACTAGCATACAATGCTAAGCTCATATTACCAGGCATAACCTAATCAGGCTATCCTACTCGCTGTCTACTTAATACTAGCATGCAATTCTCATACCACTAAAACACATATAGCAGGCACATAAGGCATCACTCCTAGATCCTTAGTCCTATTCTAGCATGCTGTTCTACAAAAGCTGATAAATATAACATAAACTTGTATGGGTACTTTGGGGAATACTTACTTGAGCTCGGCCGGTCGCGCACATCACACACTTCGTTCTTCCTCAAAATTCTTTCCTCAATTTTAGAAAACATTTTCTTTTAGAAAATCTTTTAATCCCTCGATTTGAGTCCAGACCCCCCCCCCCCCCCCCCCCGAAGGTGTGCCCGAATCCCTCAAACCAGGGCTCTGATACCAACTTGTAACGTCCCAATTTTTACGTCTAAAAAATTTCATTTTTAAAACAGTACTTTAGAAAACGTTAATAATTAAAACATTGTTTGATCAAACCACATCACAACGTAAACCATGTCTAAAAGCCAAATCATACAACCAATCGAAATATCAGAGTATAAATCCCAGAGAAATCTAGTAAGTGCGGAAACCAGTGTGTGCGTGTATGATGTGCCGCTACCGCACCAGCTCCTTCCCCTTTGATGAAGAGGTACCTGAAACCAAAACTGTAAACTATAAGCACAAAGCTTAGTGAGTTCGCCCATCGTACCACATACCATACAAACACATAACATACATATTGCCAGGCTATTCTGGGGTGCCTGTCTAACCGGTACGGCCATTCTGGGGTGCCGACTACCCGTGCGGCCATTTTGGGGTGCCGTCCTACCCGTGTCGAGCCATTTTGGGGTGCTGACTACCCGTGTCAAGCTATTCTGGGGCGCTGACTACCCATCGGTCCTAAAAACCGATCCTCGGGGACTATTTCACCCCCTACTGCTACTTCTAACTCATATAACAGATCTTGCTAGCATATAAACATAACATCACATACTGTCAGACGTATCTGGGGTGTCTGACTACCCTTCGGTCCTAACAACCTAACTCTACTACTATCACATATAACATATAATGCTAGCATATAACCTATCAGGTAGTAGCAAACCTAGATGATATCACAGAGACAATCATCTATCATACGTCTCCTACTAGTGGGCCGGCATTGTGGCCTTAGACCCACCGCTACTGGAGGGTAACTCACCTCGAAGTAGCTGCCAATCCGATCGGGAACTGACTGTCTACTACTGCTGCTGCTGCTCCGGAAATCCTCCGGCTGCAATTCCCACAACATACTCAATCAAACACTGCTAACTGACCTTTGGGTAAAATGACCATTTTACCCCTGATTATGCCCTAAGTCAAAGTCAGAGTCAACTTTCAGTTGACCCGACTCGCCGAGTCCCTGTCCAAACGACTGACCTAGGTCCTGTTTCTACTCATCGAGTTAGGCGTTGACTCGACGAGTTCTCCTTCCAAACTGATTGTTCAAGTCCTTCATCCTACTCGCCGAGTTGTATGAACAACTCGGCGAGTTCATCTTCATCCGATGAACACTATGCTGAGACTCGCCGAGTTGTATGAACAACTCGCCGAGTCTGATCTTGATCTAAGGAGATTGCTTTGAACTCGCTGAGTCAGGGCAATGACTCGCCGAGTCCCTTCATGGATGAGTTCGGCTTCCAACTCACTGAGTCATACCCCATGACTCACTACTCTACTCGACACAACGAAAAGGGGACAAACTCGGAGACTCGTGAGCAGACTCGCCGAGTTAGATGAACGACTCGCCGAGTCGTTACCATGCACACACTATATACGCGAATGTTGCTCGATTCCAGTCCATGCCATTCACAGATCTGGGTTCCTAGAGCATGAATAACACATATAGTTTCCAACTTTACGTGTAGATATTCACCCATGAGAGTTTTAGGGTTCAAAATGCACCAAAAGAGTAGATCTAGGGTCTTTACGCAATATGGGTCCATAAAGGTAGTAGATCTGAGCTCCTGGAGCTCAATCATGCCTAGATCTATCGGCCAATCAACTTATTACGAATTATATTGCACATGCAAGTTTGGGGGAAGGGCTCAAGAAGGACTTTAATGGGGTAACAAGCATAGAAACAGAGGGCTAATGAGTTGTACCTCCAAGAAATTACTGAGAGAACACCGAGATACTTGGCTTCCTTCCCTTCCTCTTGATCTACTCCTCTTCCTTCTCAAAACCTTCAAAGAAACACACTGATAAGCCTCAAACTCACAAGAACAAAGGCTAGGACGTATGGAGAGCTTCTGAGGATGAATGGGGCGGAGTTGGGGCGCAAATGGTTGTTTAAATAGGGTGCAAACCCTTGGAAATTATGGTTTCATCAGACAGCGCGGACTTGCCGAGTCCAGGATATGGACTCGCCGAGTCGCCAGCTTAAACGTGTCCCGGGTCCCGCCTCTACTCGGTGAGTCCAAGGCTAAAAATGGAAAATACTCAAATAAGATTTACGTACCAGGAACCAGGTGCTACAAGGATAGTGTTGATGTCAGTGCAAATCCCCCTTAGATTCGACTCTTCTTTAGATCTAGTAGTTTCTTTAGCTTTAGTAAGATTCTCCCCCTTTTGACATCAACAATAACATGGAACTGGAGGAGGAGACCAGAGGATCAAATTTGCAGCTTGCAGTCTAGTTAGATTGTGATCTCTCATGATAGTATGGGCTTAAAGTACCATTCACTGACATAGTATTACAATATTTCATTAGGATGTGGTTTCATATGCTGACTCATTAATCACTTTTATTAGAAGAAAAGAGCGAGAGTAGTATGATGCGTGTAATACATTCCGATATGAAATGTACCCATCGGAAAAGGGTGTCGAAGTTTTATGAGTGTATGGCTAATATAGTGAATCATTAACTTCTTAGTAGAAGAATTATTGGGAAAGAGTGGGTAGGTGCGTGTATTATATCACGAACAATGATATACCCATCGGCACAGATTTTTCGAATTCTCATCAGCATCTGGTATCATATGTTGAATCAAAAAAATTCTAAAGAAGAATTTATGGAAAGAATGGTTTAATGCGTGTGATAAGCTGTGGTGTTTTAGCTTAACCATCGACATAGATTTGTCAAGCTCTCATCAGCGTATGGTACATTACACTGAATCATAAAGCTTTAAAGGAGAATATAAGGGCAATAATGGGTTGGTGCATGTGATAGCCTACGGTACATAGACTAACCATCGACACAACGTTTCAAACTTTGATGGCCTGTCACAGTGAATCATCAAGTTTTATTGAGAAGAAATGAATGAAAGAATGGATTGTTTCAGTTACGTTGAGATAGAATCAGCATGAATCATAAATAGTGTTAACTCATCAACAAGAAGTGGTCTAAAATTTCGTATCATAGAGTTAAGTTGTAGTATAGAACTATAAAGCTCAACATCAGTTCATTTAATATGATACAGGATAGAATAATAAATAGTAAATGAAAAAAAATTAGTCAAATAAGGAAAAGGAATATTCAACCTTTTTAGAGAATCTTTTGCGTAGAATCATCAAGGATAAATCTTTTGAAATAACCACTTGTTATTAATTTCCTTTCTTTGAGATATCTACCCTTCGAGTCTGACTATAAAAGAAAACACAAGTGAAGATAAACACATCAATACACAATACATATCACTTATAAATCAAGAGTGATGAATCCATTTATCATTGAAACCTTATAGATGACTCCAAACTTCATATTCATGAAGATCAAGAGAGAAGCAGAGATCAGTCTTTCTAACCAATGAGTTAACTAGATCAAATCTGTGAAACCATCATGTCCTTAAGATCAACACAAGGGAATTTAAGGTTTTATCAAATTATGATTCAGTAGATGGAAATAAGACTTACTGCAATGATGGTTGCTCTTTGCATCCATAATAGTGAGTGGAGGAGAAATAGGGTTTTCGTAAGAATAAGAGGACATGATGCCACTCTTTTTCTCAGCACCAAGAGCATTGAGAACTTTCTGGATGGTTCTAGTTCTCACAAACTCTGAAGAAAGAAGATGTAGATAAATCTTAGATAAGCCTAAAAGACGAATAAGAAAGAAGAGAATACTTGTAAATACTAGAAGCAAAGCTTAAGCAAACTATGTAAAAATTAGTAAACAAAATAAAAGCAATATTTGTTTTTGTGTTTTTCGGAAAGCAAATAGAATTAAGGTTAAATCAAAAGAGTTAGAAAAAAATTAAGTCATTGAAAGCATGCCAAGATCTGCAATCAATTTGTTTGAAGATTTCTCGTTCAATGCATTTGTGAAAATGTCAGCCAGTTGATCAGTGGATGGAATGTAGAACAACTCTACTTTCCCTTCTGAACTATATCCCTAATGAAATGATGACGGATGTGAATGTGCTTGGTCTTGGAATGTTGTACTAGATTATGTATGATCTGAATTTCACTGGTGTTGTCACAACAGATAAGAGTCTTCGAGAAGTTTAGACCATTATCTAAGAGTTGATTCTGAATCCATAGGATCTGAGCACAACACCTTCCAGCGGTAACATATTCAGCTTCAGCAGTAGAGCAAGCCGCTGATGTCTGCTTTCTGCTGGACCAACTTACCAATCTATTTCCAAGCATTTGAGCTCCTAATAAAGTGCTTTTGCGATCAATTCCACATCCACCATGATCGGATTCAGTGTACCCCCACCAGCTTGAACTCTGAATCATAAGGATACCATAATTGAAGAATGGGTGTACACTTTAAGTAAGGAAAGATCCTTTTCATAGCGTGAGGATGAGATTCCTCGGGATTGGCTTGATAACGAGAACACAATAATGTAGCAAACATAATGTCAGGGCGAGTGACAGTAATTTAGAGCAAAGATCCTATCATTCCTCGAAACAGAGTTACATTCACATCAGCGCCAATTAGGATCAACGTCAATAGACATTGATGAGGACATCAGAGTCTTTGTCGGTTTGCAATAAGAGAAACCATACTTCTTCAACATATTTTCAATATATTTAGCTTGGAAAAAAATACCATCAGCTAGTTGTTTAACTTGCAAATCCAAAAAAGAAAGTAATTTCACCCATTATGCTCATCTCTAACTTCTTAGCCATGATCTCCGTGAATTCTGAAGTTAGCTTTTCATCAATGGATCCGAAAATGATATCATAAACATACACTTGATCAAGAATGATATGAGATCTTGGATTCTTTATGAACAAAGCGGTCTCAATCTTTCTTCGTTTATCTTCACTTGAAAGATGATAGCTCGCCAGTGTGTCATACCATGCTCTAGGTGCCTGCTTTAAACCATAGACAACTTTATCAAGATGATACACATGATTTGGAAACTCTTCACTCTCAAACCCTGGCATTTGTTTTATAAAAACTTCTTCTTTTAGATTTCCATATAAGAAGGTAGTCTTGATGTTCATTTTGATAGAATTTGAAGTTCTTAAAAGAAGCAAAGGCAAGAAACAAGTGAATTTCTTCAAGTCTAGAAACATGAGCAAATGTTTCATCATAGTGTAACCCTTCTAGCTGACAGAAACCTTGAGCAAGTGTTTCCTGTTATAATCCCATATTCATCCATTTTGTTCCTGAAAACCCAACTAGTGCCAATGATAGTCTTTCCTTGAGGCGTGGGAACAAGAGTCCATACACAATGACATTCAAATTCATTAAGCTAATCCTGCATAGCCTTTTGATCTAGTCAGCTTTTTTCAAGGCATCAGTGACATTCTTTGGTTCAGTCATTCAGACGAAGTTTACAAACATGTAGAAGTTGTTGCTGACTCTGCTACAAGTGAGAATCCTAGAATTTACATCTCTAATGGTTTGAGATTCAAGATGATCTCGAAAAATTCTTAGATTAGAACTCTCATTTGTATTACTTTGAACTGAGTCTTCTTGATTGGATGGTTTGGCTTCTTCAGGGATGACAAGCTGATCTTTAAAGATAAGTTGCAAATTGATGAATTGATCAACATTAGGAGCAACATGCTCAATGTCATTTGGCAAGACATCAAGAACAAGGTCTAAAGGACTGTAAGTGAGTTCATTCATAATTGATGTGGGGTGATTAACCTCATCATTAATGAACGAGTCTTCATCAAAGGTGACATGAGATGTTTCCTCAACAGTTTGCCTTAAGAGATTGAATACCCTGAAAGCCTTAGATATGCTGGAATAACCTAGAAACACTCCTTCATCAAATTTACCTTCAAATTTCAAGCACTGATCTCTTTGATTCAAGATGTAACAAACACATCCAAACACATAAAAGTAAGAGATGTCCGGTTTCCTTCCCTTAAGCAGTTTTCCCATCACGCTTAACAATGATAGGATGGTTTTATGTATAACACACTATATTGAAAACTTCAGCCTAAAATGACAAAGGAAGACTAGCTTCAATGACCATAGTCCTTCCAGCTTCAATGAGAGTTTTGTTTCTTCTCTCTGCAATACCATTTTGCTGGGGAGTTCTAACAATAGAAAAGTTATGAGAAATTCCTGAGATTGAGCAAAAATCTTCCCAAGAGGAGTTTCTAAATTCAGTTCCATGATCACTATGTAATTACCTTACTTTGTGATCATAGAGAAGTTCTCAATGCTTCATGAGAGAAATGATTTCATCAGCAGCATGGCTCTTCTTTCTTAAAAAGACTACCAGCGTAAACGTTGAAATCCATCCACAATGACGAGAGTATATTTCTTCCTAGCTTTTGACTTAACTGGAACCGGTCCAAAAAGATCAATGTGAAGAAGATGAAGAGATTTGATAATGGAAGAACAGGACTTTGGTTTGGAAGAAGACTTGGTTTTCATTCCCTTTTCATACGTTGAGCACAACTTATCCTTGACAAACTGCATCTTAGGAATTCCTCTCACAAGTTGATCCCTTGAGATCTTCAATATGTTCCTGAAATCTAAATGTGATAGCCTCTTGTGCCTCAACCAATTTAGATGAGACTGAGCACGAGAGAAAAGGCAACAACGAAGAGAATTGTCAGCATAAAACGTATCTAACACATAAATGTCATTCTGTTAGTTTGTCGTCAGAACAGTGGCATTCTTTTGATCATCAACCTTTCGTTCTATCATGTTGAAGAGAAATTTATAGCCAACGTCACACAGTTGGCTGATTGAAATGAGATTAAGTTGAAGACCTTTCACATAAGAGACATCTTGAAAGCATTAGAATTGCACCTGATGGATCCATATCCCTTTGTAGCTGGTTTGCCATTCTCTTCATATGTAACAGGCGAACCAGCCTTCTTTATGAAATCTTCCAGAAGTGACTTGAATTCGATCATATGTCTTGAGTAGCCGCTATATAAATATCAAATATGTTCTTTACTCTGAAACTAAAATATATAATAAGCCCTAAAACAAAAAATATACACACAATATACACAAACCCACTTTGCATTGGGTCACTCAAGAAAATATATTATAACAATCATCAGGGAGGCAATTCAATGAGTTTCCCCTTTTAATCCACTTATCATTATGATTTATGATGTTTTCAGAGCGAACAAAGTTCTTTTCAAAAGTGCACTCGGTGACTTTGTGAGAGGCATTACCTCATCGATAACAAACTTTTATTCCAAGATTCTTTCCTTTAACATTAGGTTTTGATTTCTTTTCAACTGCTGAATCCGAAGAAATTTGATTATTTGATTTAAGAGTTCTTGTTTTAGTTACGGAACAAGGAATTTCATCAATGGTATGCTCAGATAATACCTTGTCATGAGGCTCATGATGAATTGAAGACTCATCTGAAGTAGAGGACTTTGATTGATCTTCAGGTTTAGAATTGCTAATGGAGCACTGAGGAAAAATGATAAGAATTTCTTTTACCGAATGAACTTCACCATTACATATTAGCAAAATCTTAGTGGAGGGAAGAACATACTGACGGCAAAAAGGTCGATGAGAAGGATCAAGAGTAGATAATTGAGAAACACATTTATTAATACCATTAGAGTCAGTAGAGCAGTGAGTAACAATTAAAGTTCGATTTATAAAATAAGAGCTCACAAATCTATTCTTAAAATCTTCTTTTAAACCGTCAGCTTTATAGAAGGTTAGTCTTAACAACTTTGGTTAAGGAAACGACACCTTCTATATCACCTCCAATAATTTTCTCACATTGATCTGGAAGCTGAATGTTAATAACTCTTGTGACATTAAAGTGAGAAGAGTCCCAATTTATCAAAATAAATTGAATGCATTTAGCATGATCAACAAGTTTTCTTTTTAAGTGTGGAGAAAATCATTGGTCGATGAGATACAAGTGTTTTCCTTCTTTAAATCATAAAGAGATTTTTTGAAAAAAGAGAGTTTTTCTGTAAGTATATTTAAATCAAAATGTAAATGATCAATCATGTCATCTTTTTTGATGTTTTCAAAAGAAGAGTGGTTAACAAGATTTTTTACCTGATAAGCTGTTGTAGCGTCCCATTCTGTCTTAAGGTCTGCAGTAGCTTGAGAAGGATCAACGTCAAGAGTTCCAATGCTGTTAGTGTCAGCGTGAGATTCAACGATATGGGCCATGAGACACTTACCTTCATCATCCAAGGAGTTTTCTTTTTTAAACGCAGATGATAAAGTAATCATCATCTATTGAGCGGTTGAACAGTTTTGAACCAACTGATAGACATAATAAGGGAGTGGGTTTCCAATAACAACTTTCACCTTACATCGAGATTCAACATCCTTTTCTCTTCCTTTTTATATCCAAGCACAAATTTCCCTTTCAGCTTACTACCAGATGCACCATCATTAGATGATTGATGCATAGCGGCGACAGGACATTTGTTGACGATGTTGAGCATATCAAAGTCCATGAACTCGAGAGCTTTCGTGGCTTTTGATTTCTAAGCAGAGAACTTGTGCTTATCGAACGGAGGAATCTTGTTTCAGACAATTGATTTTGGAGTGAAAGAGTTCGACATAATTACATGAGTGTATCAAAAACTTGATCTGATACCAATTGAAGGTTTGTACCGATCGGATACACTTCAAGTACAAAGATCAAAAGTAAAACTTAATCTAAGAAAACAAATAACAGAAATAAAATAACACAGGGAGTTCTCCAAATTGCCTTTCACCAAGAAAGAGTTTTGTCTTCACCAAGAAGAAGGTTTGTCACAAGGATGGTCACCAAGACAAACTCAACATTAGGGTTTACCCTAATGTTGATTATATACTAATTTATACAAGTATATCCCTTGAGTGAAAGGATTGTGTCTAATCTATAATAGGAACCGATCCTTGTCACAAGGATATCAGATCTGCTATCTATTCTATTTATATATGTATAACTACCTAATATAAAAAACATTACAATGGAATAACTATACTAAGAATTGACTGTCACACCCCAAAACCTGAATGACGGAAACATTCAGGGGTGGAGGAAGTCATGTATAGTATCACAACAATATATAATAGTAAACAAGCAACAACATCATCCATTGCATTAATAATATAATTTTAATACAAGTGTGTTCTGTGTAGTTTGCAGATACAAAAATATATAAATCAAAATAAGAGATGCGTCTTGAATGTGCTCCATCTTCTCAAAACCTGGTCATCTGTACCTGTCTGCTGGTGACCTGAGAATACAAGTTATTTTGAAAGCGTAGATCAACATAAAGCTGGTGAGTTCATAAGTAGTTTAGTGTCATTGCTTGTATGAAAGTGTTTGCAAATGTTTGATGTAAATGTTTGTAAGAGTTTGTAGTAAATGTCTGTATCTCCTAGAAAATCCTATATTTTCTACTAAAAGCAACCTTCTACCAAGGCCCGAATGTTCTATGTGTTGTGTTGTTTGTAAAAGTGTATCTTTCCCAAGCCAAGTATGACTATTATTACCAAAAATATAGTTTACATTACCATTTATGAGAGAAGATCAAAATGTGAATGCAATGGGAAAATAATAGTGATATGATCAAAATGTGAATGCAAAGAGAAGATTAAACTAGTTTGTTAATTAAGGTAAAATGTGATATGATTGTAACCATACATGATAGACTTAGTATAACACGACGCTCTAAGGCATCGAAATGGTATGACATTAGTCACCCGTAGACCCGTAGGTCCCACTGTAGCTAGCAGCAAGGTGTAGATAGTCAATCTCGTATAGATCTATACACCAACTCACGCACTCCCTCCAGGAGACTCTGGTTGCAAAACGTGACACAATAGTAGATTGCCATGCCATGAGGTAGTGGTTCACATTAAAGTTATAGTGTTCTAGTGTTTGTATATTATGTTTTAATGTATTGTATGTTCTCTCTATACTAGTGTAGTGTATGTTCTCTTTGTACTATCGTAGTGTATGTTCTCTTTGTTTCTCATCATAGTATGTTCTCTTGTATAATGTAGTATATTGTATGTTCTCTTAGTTTCTCATCATAGTATGTTCGTTCTGTTTCTCATAATAGGAAGTTTGTATTGACTCATGAATGAACTGACTCTTGTATGTTTCATTGTACTAGAAATAGTGAGTAGTGACTTTCGAAACTACCTATTATAGTATACTAGTGGAGTTGTTTGTATAAATGAACATGTTTTTACACCTTTGCTACCCAAAGGTATTGAACTGAATGTAGAACTTTAATATCCATATAGATACACATGATATATAACTAAGATTCATACGACCGTAGGACAAACAACCGAATACCCTAAGTCCACAACCAAACAAGGAACAAGAAGTAAGGCAAGTTATCAGTCCTAAGTCCTTTCAATCATAGTTATATAAATATATCTATATAAATATGATTTGACAACATATAAGTTTGAAAAGAGTTTAATAAGGAGTTTTGCATATAAAAAGTTTGGAAAATGATTTGAAGTAGTTTGTTTGATAAAACAGTTAAAAGTATAGTAAATCCATATGTTTGATAGTTATTAATCACATGTGATAGATATAATAACTATAATGCTTCGACTTGTATTCCTTCCCCATAAAAGCATTTAAAATTCATTTAAAAGATAAGTTAAGGGGTATGAACTCACCTGTAGTGAGTGGTTTGGATGAACGAGTGGTATAGGATGCTAAGTGTCAAGTGAAGACTTGAGCACACACACGGATCCTATTTAGCATATAATGACACATATATGCATACAGTTAGTATTTAAACAACTAATCATGTAAGGAAAGACACCCTAGGACTTAGGAAACACTTATTTTGAAGTGTTCGAAGTACCAAGGGTTATATCTAAGGGGTTTAAGGCCACATCATGGTGTTTACGACCAAGTGGTATGCTTCTTGTGAGTTAACGCCCATAGGGTTTACGTCCCTATGAGTTGAAGGCTGTAAACTCATAAAGTTTAGTGCCAAACAATGAATTATAGGTCTTACAATCAACAAGGAAGTGTTCTAGTCTTAAGTCCAAGCCTTAGGAAGAGTTATGACCACATTTGCACCTTTAATAAGGGTTTACGGCCAAGGGAGATGCTCTTGGCAGTAAACTCTCTTTGATCTTGGATATTGGATGATTTCAAAGTGCTAAGAAAGGGTTCTTAATAGATATCAAGTATAAGGAAGTAATACTTACGATATAGAAGCTCAAAAGGTTGATTTTGGACCAAAACACTAGTGTTTGTTCTTGAAGATCTAACCCAAAAGATCATGTTAATGGATGGAATCAATGGGTTATGCTAGTTAATAAGATGTATCAACAAATCAAGGAAAGAAACACTTACATTTTTGAAGAACAAAATGAAGATCCAATGATACTTGAGAGAGAAATCGGTTTTCTAGACTTGAAAAGGTGAGGAATGAGGAAGTAATGGAAGAATATCATGTTTATAACATGAGTTTATGGCCACCATGAGTTTACGGCCGTAAACTCACATGGTAACATATTCATCACAAACACATGAAATCACACACATACATGCATCAAATCACACATAGCATACACATACACATAGATCTACACATTTTCTTGTATTCTCCCCCATAAAACTCATAAAAATCGAAAAGAAAGGGGTATGAAGCTCACCTTGAGTTATGGTTTCGGTTTTGAAGAAGATTGGGAGAAGTTTGGTGCTATTTTCTGTCCTAGCAAGTTCCTTAGATGGATCTCGAACTTAGTGGGTTCTAAGAAGCAAGATCATGAATTTGAATGGATTAAGAGGTGATTTTTTGATGAAAAGAAGTGAGTTAGGTCATAGATTTAAGCACCAACTTACCTTGAATGATGATTTTTATGGAAGAAACTCCTTGAAAACCTCTTAGATCTCAAAAATTTGGAGAGAAATGGAGAGAGCTTCTTGAGAGAATTTTTGAGTGAAGTGTGGGTGTGTGTTTGTTTGGATTCGGCCGAGAGGAAGAAAGGGAGAAGAAGATAGAGAGAGAGAGTGATAGGATTGTTGCATGGAAGTATGAGAGCTTGCATGGAAGTCCATTAGGTAAAGATGAGTTGGCACCACAAAGTCAACTCTTCCTTTCTTTGTGGGCTTGGGCCGAAAATGGAGAGGGAAAGAGATAAATTTTTGGGCTTTGAATGATAAAGCCCATTTTATGGTTAAGTTAGGTGATTTTTGGCCGAAATAAATATAAATATGATTATTATGACCTACTAGGGCTAAATTAGGTTAGTTATGGCCTAATAAGGTCCATTTAGGTATTTTATTTCATTCTAGGCTCAATATGGCCCAAAACATTCAAAATATATGGAAGTGGGTCCAATTAGAGCCCATTTAAGAGTTCTAAGCCCAAGACAGTTAAATTGGAAGCTTATTGGCCCATTGGGCCCAATAAGGAAATCCTAGTCCAGAATAGACTTAAACCGGGATTTCTAGGGTTTCCAATTCTTTGTTGACCATTTGCAGTGCTTGTATGAAGTGTTTGATTGAAATTATGTTGTTATTGAATAAGCATCCTACATGATTTCACATTTGTTATCATTGTTCAATGTTTACAAGGCATCAAAATTCCTAGTTGTGACATTGTGATACTGAGCATGACGTCATCCACCCCCGAATGTTTCCGCCGTTCTGGTATGGGGGTGTGACATTATAGGCTCTTGTGGTCTATAAAGATAGTGCTTTTTGTACCATACAAGTAGTGTCTCCAGATCTTCAAAGCAAACACTACTGCTCTTAACTCAAGATCATATATGGTGTAGTTGACCTCGTGTGTCTTCAGCTGTCTTGAGGCATAGGCGATGACCTTACCTCGTTGCATCAAAACACATCCGAGCCTTTGTTTGGATTAATCGCAATAGACCACAAAGTCTCCTATTCCTTCTGGGAGGGATACTATTAGTGCGGTGCATAAGGCTCGTTTCAGCGTTTGGAACGCTTTCTCTTGTTTCTCTTCCCAGTCAAAGGCCACGCCTTTCTGGGTCAATGTTGTGAGCAGTTTCGTGATCCTAGAGAAGTTTTGAATGAATCTATGATAATAGCCAGCGAGGCCTAGAAATTGGCGAATATCTGTAGGCGTCTTTGGTGCTGATCATTTCTCAATGGCCTTGATTTTGGAAGGATCCACATGAATTCCCTCTTCACTAACAACGTGACCCAGGAATTCGACTCTTCGAATCTAAAATTCGCATTTAGAGAACTTCGCGTAGAGCTTCTCTGATCTTAATGTTTCCAAAATCTGACGTAGATACTTACTATGCTCTTCCTTACTACGAGAGTATATAAGTATGTCATCAATGAATACAATGATGAACTGATCCAAGTAAGGACGACATACCCTATTCATTAAATCCATGAATACTGTGGGCGCATTAGTCAATCCAAATGGCATTACTACAAACTCGTAATGTCCATAACGAGTTTGGAAGGCTGTCTTCGGAATATGCTCCTCTAGCACTCGTATTTGGTGATACCCGAATCTCAGATCTATCTTCGAAAAGTAGTTCGCCCCTTGTAGTTGGTCGGACAAATCGTCTATGTGTGGCAGAGGGTAACGATTCTTAATGGTAAGCTTGTTTAGTTCTCTATAGTCGATGCACATACGAAACGATCCATCTTTCTTCTTTACGAACAAGACTAGAGCTCCCCAGGGTGAGCAACTTGGTCTACTGAAGCCCTTGCTGAGCAGCTCGTTAAGTTGACCGGATAGTTCCTGCATCTCTGCTAGTGCTAGACGATAGGGCGTTTTGGCTACTGGGGTAGCCCCTGGAACTAAGTGGATTCCGAACTCGACTTGACGTTGCGGAGGTAATCCTGGGAGTTCTTCTGGAAAGATGTCATGAAAACCGCATACCACTTAAATGTTCTTAATGTCCTTCGTTTCTTGGCTCACATCGACAACATGAGCAAGGAATGTGCAACATTCCTTTTGCAAGTACTTATGGTCTTGAATACTCGAGATGATACGAAGGTTCGTTCCAGGTTTGTCGCCATAGACTACTAGAGTTTCGTCTGATGGCAGATTAAGGCGAACAACCTTTTCATAACACATGATGTCGGCACGTTTCAGACTCAACCAATCCATGCCGATAATGATGTTGAAACTTTTAATTGAGACCGGCATGAGGTCGATTGAAAACGAATGGCTATCTAGAGTTAGAGTACATCCTATGTATATACTGATAGTGCTCTCAGTCTTTCCGTTAGCCACATTTCTACAGTGAACGGTTCTTTAAGTGTTCGTGATTTTTGCTTAAGTAAATGAGCAAATTTTTGGTTCACGAAACTCCTCTTCGCTCCAATATCAAACAGTATGCATGCATAAGAGTTATCGAGGAGAAACGTACCCGTGACCACTGTGGGTTCGGCAACAACTTCCTCATGGCCTATAGCCAAAACTCTTCCCACTCCACCAGCATTCCCTGCCTTCGGGCAGTTCCTTTTGTAGTGGCCCACCTCGCCACAACTATAGGAAGCCTGGCCCACACCTGCGTCGGGGACTTGGTTGACTGGCCTTGCCGGAGATTTCCAGAAACAGGCAGTGTGCCTCTTCTTGTTGTAGTTAGAGCACTACATTTCCCGGCAGGGTCCAGTGTGGTGGACGCTGCCTTTGTTTCACTTCGGTAAACTCCCCGTGTACTGTTTTACCGGCGCAGAAGCTGCAGGTGCTATCGCAGCATGAACCTCTACGACCTCCTGCTTTTTGGCAGCTTTCTGAGCGTTCTTTTTATTTTCATCCCAGAATTTCCGCTTGTTATCAACGGCTTTGTAGGGTTCTGATATGGCTAGGGTTGTTGTTGTTGACGGGGTACGGACTCCATGGTCAATGAGTCGTTGTGCAAATCGCTTGGCACTATCGAAGGTAGCGGGGTTCGAAGCTAGTACATTCCCCTGGAATGGAGGGACCAACCCCCAGGTATACCTCTCCACCTTCTTTGCTTCAGAAGGGACCATTCCCAGGCATAACGCTACCAGATTGCTGAATCTGGTAGTGTAGGAGACTATGTCGGAGCCCTTCAGGGTTAGGCTCCAGAGCTCTTGCTCCAGCTTTTGAACTTCGCCCCTTGGGCAGTACTATTTGATCATGAACTGCTTCAGAGCTTCCCAACCGATAGCATTCACCAATATAAGAGATAGTGGCTTGACATGGCTATTCCACCACGTCAGAGCTCGGTCTGCAAAGGTGCAGGCGGCAAATTTAACCTTGCTCCCTTCCGGACAGGAGCAGATCTCAAAGATCATCTCCGTCTTCTCGAACCATTGCGAGAGGGCAATGATTCTGCCAGTTCCATTTAAGGCCATGGGTTTGCAGCTGGTGAAGTCCTTGTATGAGCACTCTCTAGAGTGCACTGGAGCTTCGACAATAGTGGGAGGCATATAAGTCCCACTCCCACTATTACCGGTAGTGGTGAATTGTGCTAGAGATGTCGTAACAACCGCATTCACAACAGCTTGGATAGCTGCTGGGTTGTATTGAGGAGGAGGTGGAGGTGGTTGCGTGGGAGTTATTGGAGGATTACGCCTCGTCACTCTTCGAGGAGGCATTGTTCAACTAAAAGTTTTAGAAAGATGGAAATGATAGTAAGAATCAATTGAAAGTATGATTCAATGTAGATCTAGTACTAGAAAGATGACAACATTTGGATAATAATTTCCATGAGATTAGATATCTGTCAATAATATTGGTGTTACAAATGTAGCAAGTTCGGGAAAAATGACCTACGAGTAGGTCCTACATCACACCAAGATAGGAAAATTTTGACAGAACTAAGACCTAACAAGACTTTAACAAGTTCAAAGTCTTATCATAGATAGGAAACTTAAACCAGAGTTTTTACATAGACTTAATTTATATCCAAAAGAGAAAGTTGAGTAGGCTCTATCTACGACGAGAACCACTAGGATGGGTCCTTGATTTTACCAGACGACGTTCCATATCTCACATGCGCCTTTCAGACATTTCCTGCTGAGCTCGAAGTTCCCTGACTTCGGCTTGGGTTGAAGTAAGATCTCTCTGCAGGGCCACATTTTGGTTCTGAGTCCTTTCATAAGTAGAATCCAGATGGCGAATGCGAACGGTATTGACTCCCGCATTGGCTCAACTTCCATGATTCGGTTGATGGCCGCTCTACCCTGCTCATCATTACGAGCAATCCCGCGGACCATGATATGCAGGACTCTATCCGCTGAGCCTCCCTCGCTCAAATTATAGAAGCTTCGATTTCCGTTGTAAGGTAAGGGTTGACCCTGTTCGTGGCTCCATCTGTTCAAGTTTGTTGCCCACACGGGTGTGGGACCTTGAAATGCTGGACGAGGGTTGGGGTTTGGGATTTGAGTCACTAGGGGTAGGTTATTAACTTCAGGTTCGGAGTCAGAATCCTACGAGAAGTTCTCTGCGAAGTCATCATCTAGAGGGATTGGATGATTCTCTTCTGGTTCCGCATCGATCCATCCTCTGTTACCTTGGTTGGGAAAGTACGGGTCACTGTGGGGATGGAATCCAACCATGTTATCTACGGGAGAATAGGGGTAAAAGAAATAGTTAATAGACGTACTAATTAGGATATTTATAAGATGGTCTCTATCATATACTTCAATATTTTCATAGTGCATACCAGTTACATGTAATCAAAACAGGATAGACCTTCGAATAAGTGAGCCTAACTCCAAATCCACAACCAAACAAGGAACAGAAAATAAAGCAAAGATCTAAGTCTATGACACCTTAGCCACATTATAGTAACACAAAACACTCTTATAGTATTTTAAGCTTATGTTCTGTTCTAATGTTTTCATTGTAGTAGTGTTGGTAAGTTTTTATACTAGCTGCAACACCACAACCATTCCTAGGCACATACTAATCACTCCTCGGAAAGATATAGTTGATCAGGCTATATTACTCCCAGATCTAATTATATGTTCCCAAGCCTGATTGTGTTGTTCAACAATCGTAATACTTTTGTTCTGTCCTAGTGACACTGATTTTAGTATGAATGCATGTATGCATACTTAGTCAGGGCCGGTCCAGACGGTGGGCAACCCGGGCGACCGCCCAGGGCCCACGACTCCAGGGGCCCAAAAATTTATGGGCTATGTAGTTTATATATATAATAAAAGTTATTGCTTAAACGATTTTTAGGGCCTAAAGCTGATTGAAACTCAAATTAGCTTAAAAGATAAACAATTTACTTTGCTTGTTATTGTTAATTGAACACTTCTATAGTGAAGAGTAAATTATAGTTTTTGAATCTTTATTATATTGGTCTTTGAGGGGCCCTTTTTTTCTTTTCGCCCCGGGCCCCATATATGTTTGGACCGGCCCTGTACTTAGTTAAATAGTTTATTATTTAAAAGTATAAACTCTTGGTCAGAGTATTTTAATCTTGTTGTGTTTATAGTTTGTATATCTTTTATGGGTTGATATACTCGATTCACTATAAACAAAGCTCTAATACCAATCTGTCACACCCCAAAACCTGAACGGCGGAAACGTTCGGGGGCGGAGGACGTCATGTACAGTATCACAACAATGTATAATAGTAAACAAGCAACAACATCATCCATTGCATTAATAATATAATTTTAATACAAGTGTGTTCTGTGTAGTTTGTAAGACACCAACAATATAAATCAAAATAAGAGATGAGTCTTGAACGTGCTCCATCTTCTCAAAACCTGGTCATCTGTACCTGTCTACTAGTGACCTGAGAATACAAGTTATTTTGAAAGAGTAGATCAGCATAAAGCTGGTGAGTTCATAAGTATTTTAGTGTTGTTGCTTGTATTAAAGTGTTTGCAAATGTTTGATGTAAATGTTTGTAGTAAATGTTTGTATCTCCTAGAAAATCCTATATTTTCTACTAAAATCTACCTTCTACCAAGGCCCGAATGTTCTGTGTGTTGTGTTGTTTGTAAAAGTGTATCTTTCCCAAGTATGACTATCGTTACCAAAAATATAGTTTACATTACCATTTATGTGAGAAGATCACAATGTGAATGCAATAGGAAAATAACAATGTACAGTAGTATTGTATGTAAGTAACTATCAATGTAATACCACCTTAAACTAGTTTGTTAATTAAGGTAAAATGTGATATGATTGTAACCATACTTGATAGACTTAGTATAACACGACGCTCTAAGGCATCGAAATGGTATGCCATTAGTCACCCGTAGACCTGCAGGTCCCACTGTAGCTAGCAACAAGGTGTAGGATAGTCAATCCCGTATAGATCTATACACCAACTCACACTCTCTCCTCCAGGAGACTCTGGTTGCAAAACGTGACACAACAGTAGATTGCCATGCAATGAAGTAGTGCCTCACAATAATGTTATAGTGTTCTAGTGTTTGTATAGTATGTTCTAGTGTATTGTATGTTCTCTCTATACTAGTGTTGTGTATGTTCTCTTTGTACTAGTGTAGTGTATGTTCTCTTTGTTTCTCATCATAGTATGTTCTCTTGTATAATGTAGTGTATTGTACGTTCTATTAGTTTCTCATCATAGTATCTTTGTTCCATTTCTCATAATAGTAAGTTTGTATTGACTCATGAATGAACTGACTCTTGTATGTTTCATTGTACTAGAAATAGTGAGTAGTGACTTCCTAAACTATACCTATTATAGTTTACTAGTAGAGTTATTTGCATAAATGAACATGTTTGTACACCTTTGCTACCCAAAGGTATTGAAATGAATGTAAAACTTTAATATCCATATACATACACATGATATATAACTAAGATTCAAACGATCGTTGGACAAACAACCAAATACCCTAAGTCCACAACCAAATAAGGAACAGGAAGTAAGGCGAGTTATAAGTCCTAAGTCCTTTCAATCATACTTATATAACTATATCTATATAAACATGATTTGACAATATATAAGTTTGAAATAGTTTAATAAGGAGTTTTGCATATAAAAAGTTTGGAAAATGATTTGAAGTAGTTGGTTTGATAAAACAGTTAAAAGTATAGTAAATCCATCTGTTTGATGGTTATTAATCATATGTGATTGATATAATAACTATAATGTTTCGACTTGTATTCCCCCCCCCCCCCCAATAAAAGCATTTAAAATTCATTTAAAAGATAAGTTAAGGGGTATGAACTCACCTGTAGTGAGTGGTTTGGATGAACGAGTGGTATAGGATGCTAAGTGTCAAGTGAAGACTTGAGCACACACATAGATCCTATTTAGCATATAATGACACACATATGCATACAATTAATGTTTAAACAGCTAATCATGTAAGGAAAGACACCCTAGGACTTAGGAAACACTTATTTTGAAGTGTTCTAAGTACAAAGGGTTGCATCTAAGGGGTTTAAGGCCACACTATGGTGTTTACGGCCAAGTGGTATGCTTCTTGTGAGTTTACGCCCATAGGGTTTACGACCCTATGAGTTTACGGCTGTAAACTCATAAAGTTTAGTGCCAAAGAGTGAATTAAAGGTCTTACAATCCACAAGGAAGTGTTGTAGTCTTAAGTCCAAGCGTTAGGAAGAGTTATGACCACATTTGCACCTTTAATAAGGGTTTACGGCCAAGGAAGATGCTCTTGTCCGTAAACTCTCTTTGATCTTGGATATTGGATGATTTCAAGATGCTAAGCAAGGGTTCTTACTAGATATCAAGTATAGGGAAGTAATACTTACGATATAGAAGCTAAAAAGGTTGATTTTGGACCAAAACACTAGTGTGTGTTCTTGAAGATCTAACCCAAAAGATGATGTTAATGGATGGAATCAATGGGTTATGCTAGTTACTAAGATGTATCAACAAATCAAGGGAAGAAACACTTACATTTTTTAAGAACAAAAAGAAGATCCAATGATACTTGAGAGAGAAATCGGTTTTCTATACTTGAAAAGGTGACAAATGAGGAAGTAATGGAAGAATATCATGTTTATAACATGAGTTTACGGCCACCATGAGTTTACGGCCGTAAACTCACATGGTGTGGCAGTAAACTCCACATGATGAAGTTTAAGGCTTGCTTGTTAGGTTACAACTTCAACAGACACTTCCTATCACTCATTCTTATGGTGTACTAGGCTCAGAATGCTCAAACAGACTCTAAATAGTGCTAAAAGATAGCAGAAACATGTCTGACTTTGATTGAGTTGAATAGTTGTACAAGATAGAAATTTTGGGTTGTCACATTGACGCTGATAGGCTTGATACTCTGGTGTTGGCAGTAATGTAGACACTGACGCTGATAGATAATGTGTGGAATGTTTGACTCATCAGATCATAAGGTGTGACCTTATAGTAGTAGTACTAATGACTTGCGACTCTAACGCCTTACAATGGTTTGTATCAGGGATGTCACACTGCATCTGTCAATTAGGTATCCTGAATAGCAATAAACAATAATGTGTGTTGTATGACAGTCTACGAACCCATGCCACTTTGTAATATTCTCATATTCTACGAATATTTAGAGTCAAAAGATTCATTGAATAACATTTTTCTCACCATGTTCACCCAAGATTTAATCCAGTATAGGTTCACTATTCACAATCTCAAACCCAATTTCATTTCCAATTCAAAGTGTCTTCTCTTTTTCGCTGAGTTTCTCGAAACTGAGGATTCCATTTCATTTTGATTAACCTTTGAGTTCGATAGGGGAGGTGCGCAGTTTAGGTCTAGAGAGCCAAGATTCAAGTTCAATGTAACCCGAAGTGAGTTAATTGTTGGATTTTTAGAATCAATGGTGTTGAATTGTGCTCATTCGTCTCTAGGCAGAGATAATTCCAATGAAATATATATTCTCCTTTTGTATGAAGCCTTACCATATGATTGGGTCGGATATGTGGCTTTGGTACTTGCAAGTGGGTTTTGTGAAGGGTTGTTGCATGTAAATGGACCAAGACATCCAAATCAAATATTTTCAACCTTATTGTTGGTCCATTATTCAAGCCCATATTGGAGTCCACTAGTTGGGTTACAAAAATGTTGGCGGTAGAATTTTGAATATCGTTGACTACACCTAAAAGATCCATTAATGAATTCGACTTATTAGATTCCATGGCCACCCACTTCAACTGTTTTTTCTGCTACTTTCTCTTTGTCAGCCCTCGTCTCTAAATTAGATATGTATGGATGTTTCTCATCATCAATGGAGAAGGGTTTCTCAAATTTAGCAATCCCTACCATTACAAATTTACCGTCGATTTCTATTGGGACTTCCTCATTGATATATTTCTTTTGACTAGTTAGGACACCAAGCTTGACACATGAGAGATCTGCTCTATGTTTAAAGTCGTCGAAAGCAACAACGATACTGCAAACTTATCAATGATCTTTTTGTTGTTTGATTCACTCAAATGCCTAAGTGGTAAACCAACAATCCTTACTCATGCCAACCCTTCAATTGAAGAGTCCTTGTCATGAGCCATTTGAAAAATTCTTTCCATACCACAACATTAAGAAAGAATTCTTGAGCAGATTCAGGGCGATTAAATCTTAGGAGAATTTCCAAACCTCTTATGTATTTCATGTCTACCCATTTATCCTAATGAGTGGATATGAGTGGTGGTGTGTGACACAGATCTAGAAATGACCTTTCTTCTCCTGTCAATGCTTTCATTCTCATCCCTTGATCCACTTAATCGTCGTCTATCAGTTGTATCGGAAGTGTCGACGCTTGCATAACAGGTGTTGGTCCTGCTTTGTGTCTAACTACCTCAGCGAAAGACCCTCCATCCCTGAACCCTCCACTAGTGTTCCAGATGGAGTTTGATGCTACTTTAGAATAGGTAGGGAATTGTTTTCTTACTGGGATTGGGTTGTTTGGAGCATCCTTCCTTTTGTGCCTCTCCACGTTGATTTCCAACTTGTTGTTCCTACATAAAATTCTGTTTAGTTGTTCTTGTAGCACCTTTACGTCCGGGACATCAACAAATCTTATGAAACCAAAGTTTTTCCCGTTTCTTCCGCTTTTTTCTCCGAAGTATACATCTGTCAACTTTCCGAACGGTGAGAATATCTTTTTGATATCAACCTTTGTTGCACCGGTGGGATGTTGGTGACATAGAAATTGATTTTGATATTGTTCGCCAGAATTTTTCTCCACTGTGTCAGAGTTTTTCTCCTTTGTACGTGCAATGTACGAGCAACCATCCGTCTTCTTTCGAGATCATCTTCTACGACCGGTTATTTGTCAACATCAATTATCTATCATACACGATAACTTATTAAACTAATACATGTACAATTATCAAGTTCAATTAGCTATGTTTTTTCTTTATTTCTTTTCTTTTAATTTATCGTTTACACGTTATATAATCAAATATATCTAAACGATAAATTTTGACCAATTACTTTTCGTATTAGGATATTCATGTGCAAAAGTCACATTAATGGTTTTCTTTTATACTTGGGTTAATTTCAAGGTGTTAATATATGGTGGAGTAGATATGAATTTAGACATTAGACACGATTTTTTTTATTTAAAAAAATTATGTTTCTATGCAAAAGTATTTATTAATTTATGATATGTTAAAGGTTTTAAAACAAAATGTTTTATTAGTTAATCAGTTACTAAAATATAATAAGTTGATAAATTGAGGTGTTTGAAAATACTTGCATATATGTTTAAATGACAGAATAAATCATAATAAGTTGATAAATTGAGGTGTTTGAAAATACTTGTTTATATGTTTAAATGACCGAATAAATCAATTTACAAAGATTGTTTAGGTTATAAGTAGGGGTAAAAATATATATATTTCCAACCTTAATTAGGAGTTTAAATAAGTAAATAGATATTAACTTATTAAAAACTTATTATCTAAGTCAATAAATATTTATAATTTTTTTTTTTTATCAAAACGTTTAAAAATAACTTATTAACGGTATCAACCTATATACTAATATATAATAAGTCAATAAACATATTAAATAAACAATCTCAAACATCCCTTTCTTTTAAAGTAATTCATATTTAATATGTGAATAATATTCGGTGGATTACTTTTGGGTATTGAGATTGCTTTATAATTGATGTTAGTCGAACAAAGAATTAAAGTTGAATCGCTAAAATAGAAAAAATGCATTGTAATTATTGTATGTTAATTTATAACTTCAACGAAAGAAAAACATAAAAAGAAAGTAGAAATATAAATGTCGTAATAGATCCATAAAGGAATCGGATTCATTTGATCCAAAAAGAAATATTAAGTTTTTAACACAAGTTAGTGCCAAATATTTCAATATAGAACTAGTGTTTTGGATGGATGGAAGACAATTAAATATTGATGATGTGTATGAAAGGAGTTCTTAATACATTTGTGCAATTGCTTACGTTTTGAAAGTTTCTATTTTTCAATGGTCTAAATTGTTTATTTAGTCTAACTTTTATTTATTTATATATGTGTTCATTTGTTTCTTTTTGCTAATTTTATAACATTATATGCTAATTCAACAAAAGTAACCTTTACCATTTACAAGATAAAATGCGCCGTCGAGATTGCTTGACCTAGACCTCGAAAGATCTAATAAATCCAAAAACCTGTCTAACTCAACAAAACATATTATTTTAATTTAAAGCAAATAATTAACTGTAATTAAGAGTAAAATATTATTCGCATTAGATTTTTCTTCTCTTTGTCTACTTGTTTTAGATTGATTGACTGTATTAGCTGCTTTGGATTTTAATATCAACAAAATAATATGATTAGTTTGATTATATAATTATAACGATACTGAAAAACTATGCATAGCCTAATGTGACCATATAAGACCTATAAAGGCAATAATCATAATCTTCTTCGCATTAGATTTTTCTTCTCTTTGTCTACATGTTTAGATTGATTGTATTGGTTGCTTTGTATTTTAATATCAACAAAATAATATGATTAGTTTGATTATATAATTATAACTATATTGAAAAACTATGCATAGCCTAATGTGACCATATGAGACCTATAAAGGCAATAATCACGATCTTTTTCCCTCAACAAGTCTAATCTTTGGTTAGACTTTTATATCAAGCAACCGACCAAAGAGAATTAGTCAAACCCCTTATATTCTTTTTTAATTATATATGATATTATTATCTAATTTATAATGATGATATCATATGCTTGTTGGGGTTAATTATAAAAATATTAAAATAAATAAAATCATCTTGTTCACATATACCACACAATGGGAAAATATGTATTTTGTAAATTGTAAAATTGTTTTCTCTGCTAAAAAATTACAAACTTACGATTTTTTTTCCACGGTATCATCAAAGTTCGCCAATTTTAGGGTTTTTATTATTTATTTATTTGTTTTTGGGAACTTGAGTAATCTAACCCTTTTAAATGATTTTTTGAAACAAAAAGAGGAAAAGTGTTTTTTTTTTTTTTTTTTTTTTTTTTTTTTTTTGTAAAATAACCACATTGTTCTGGACATGTCTTCGGAATTCTGAAGTACGATTCCCAACCATGGTTCTGGAATACATTTTACTTGGTTTTTTTTGTTTTTTTTTTCGTGTAACATGTGGTTATTCTTTTTGTATAAGTTTTGGTTTTTTTCCCGTGTAACATGTTGTTGTTCTTTTAATATCAGTTTTGGTTTTATATAATGTATAAGTCTTGCTTTTAGAAAATGTATAAGTTTTGGTTTTATAAAATATAAAACGGAATTAAAATCAACAAACAACTAATAAATACATAAACTAAAAGGGATGTGTCTTTAAGTGATATTACAAATACAATGTTCAAATAATCTTTGACCTTGTACTTCAAAAAATTCCCGCTAGTCGTCTTCGATAACCCTTACTCCATGGACTGTTTTACCCTCTATAAAAATCGATATCCTAGTGCTCAACGCCTCCAGGAACCACCACAAAACACCCCACAATACTCTCTGTTGTCAATCAGGGTGGTCAATATATGTCGAGCTAATTATCCACCATTCAACATGCATCTCAACTTATGTACGAGTCTATTATTCTGCTATCAAAATTATAAAATTAAAAATAAACATAAATTATATATATATATATATATATATATATATATATATATATATATATATATATATATATATATAAGTAACCATTTTTCGTCGATTTGTAAAAACTGGTTGCAGTGAGTCTTTTGTAAAGGCTTCAGTTTTGACCATGCAACAGCACGAGGGATCAAATTCTTTTGTCGGGTACCAAACAAACTGCTCACAGGAAAAGTCTCAAGAATTCATATCTAAATGTTAGCAAACAAATAATAAATTGTTGGAATATTAGCAAACAAAAAAATAATAAAATTTTCATCATATACTTACATTAAAAACGTATAAAACCCTGTTTAAGGTGTAGGTCATTTTTTGAGATTGTTTCTCTTTCGGTTCGTCTGGATGTATATGCTTGTCAACCTTATTGAATATAGTAACTAGCTGTTTGTGCAACTAATCCCAAATTACACCCCCCCCCCCCCCCCCATGGATTGCTGACATATAAAAAAATAACAAATAATTAAGTTTCTAAAAAGTATTAGTAACGATAAGTAATTATACTCAATATGTAACACCTGATTCCTAGAATGCCTATTATTCAAGTATTTTGTGTTTTCTCTGGGGCTCGACGAGTTGGAGGCCCAACTCGTCGAATAGAGTCGTGACCCACAGAGAGTTTAAGTAACCTACTCAACGAGTCGGGGGACTGAATCGACGAGTAGGTGTTGGTTGAGTGAAACCCTAAATCTGAAGGTTTGCACCCTATTTAAACAACTTATCTCAGCCTCCATCGCCCTTATCACTCCCAGAAAGTTGTGTATCGAAACCCTAGCCGTTTTTGTGTGTTCTAAGGCCATTTTGGTACATTTGGTGGTTTGTGAAGCTTGAGAAGAAGAAAGAAGCTTGAGAGTTCGAGTTGGGGCTTAGAGATTCAGAGATCTAGTTCCATTTTCAGCACAATCAAGGTAAAATGCCCCTGTCTTGGTCTGCTATGTGTTTATTCATCTTTAGACTTGGATTTTGGGCACATTTAGGGCTTTCCAAGCCATTTTCGGATTTGTGGAGTGTTATATGGAGTCTTGACTTCAGATCTGAGTCATTGGAAGGGTCTCATGGCATAAAGGTGCCAACTTTATGGCCATGAGAGCCCCATGCATCTTGTAGAGCACCTTTTATGGCTTTTTGAGCCAAAGCCCCCATGCATATGCACCAAGTTTGGAGCTTTATGTATGAAATGGACATTAGGGGGCCAGATCTATGGTTTTGAGGTGTTAAGGCCCATCTAAATTGACTGTATAGTGTTGGTCAAGGATGCACTCGACGAGTTGTTCTTAGGACTCGGTGAGTCGCGGTGTAATGACCACCAAATCCTTACTATGGATGGAACAGTTGTTAGGGAGGAAAGTCCCTTAGATGTTTAGACGTAAAGGTACCTGTGAATCATGGGACTCGACGAGTGCTTAGAACAGGATCAGCAAGTCCAAGGCAATCTCCCAATCTTTGAAGATGGACTCGACAAGCTGTTCATACAACTCGGCGATTCGTAGACCGGACACCTTCTTATGAGGGAGATGAACTCACCGAGTTCATGGAAGAACTCGGCAAGTCCAATGAAGATGGTCTCGATGGTTTGAATGAAGGAGAACTCGTCGAGTTCTTGCTAGACTTGACGAGTGGAGTCGGGGTTGGATCGGGTTAGTGGAGTATGGAATCGACGAGTTGGTAGACCAACTTGGCAAGTCAGGTCAACTGGGTGTTGACTTTGACCAATGTTGACTTTGCTTGGTTTTTGTATTGACCCTGGTTAGGGTTGTATGTTCTGTTCGATGACTTGAGGGTTGTTGTGTAGGGATTGAGGAGTCGAGGAGAGTCGACGTTCATGCCGAGGATAGTTCAGACACTACACAACATCGAGGTGAGTTACTTTCCAGTAGAAGTGGGTCTAAGGCACTAAGGCCGACCCACTAGTAAGTGTTAGTTGGGTTGGTTATCTTTGTGATAATTGTCTGGTCTGTTATTGTTGGAGATGTGAGTATGCTAGATTGCTAGATATATGAGTATACTAGTTTGCTAGTTGCCATTTTATATGAGATAGTATTAGTAGAAGGGGACTAGTCCCCGATTCGGTCATTAGGACCAATGGGTAGGTAGGATACCCCAGATATGTCTGACAACATGATTATGATATGACATTATGTGTTAGTAGTAGGGGTGAAATAGTCCCCGTGTTCGGTTGAGATAGACCGAAGGGTAGGTCAGCACCCCAGAATAGCTTGACATGGGTAGGTCAGCACCCCATAATAACTTGATATGGGTAGGTTAGCACCCTAGAATGGCTTGACATGGGTAGGTCAGCACCCCAGAATGGTTTGACTTGGGTAGGTCAGCACCCCAAAATGGCTTGACATGGGTAGGACGGGCACCCCGAAATTTCCCGGTAGTATGTATGTTATGTGATTGTATGGTATGTGGTATGATGGGGGAACTCACTAAGCTTTGTGCTTACAGTTTCAGTTTTGGTTTCAGGTACCTCTTCATTTAAGGGGAGGGAGCCGACAGTGTAGCAGTGCATCACCCATACACACATGATTTCCACTTAGAGTTTTCTGGGATTGTACTCTGATATTTCGATACTTCAAATGATTTGGTTTTGAGACACGATATTATGGTTTTATGTATTGACATGATCTTGGTAATGTTTTGATAAACTGCTTTATAAATCACTTGATTAAAAAAAAAAAAATTTGGCCTCAAATTTTGTGATGTTACAAGTTGGTATCAGAGCCCTGGTTTGAGGGAATCAGACACATCCTCAGGGGTGTCTGGACTCAAACCGAGGGATTAAAAGATTTTTCACAAAGAAAACAGTTTCTAAAATTTTAATTTAAAGAATTTTGAGAAAGGACAAGGTATGTGATGCGTGCGACCGTCCGAGCTCAATTAAGTTTTCCCCAAGATACCCATACTTGTTATGTTATGTGTATGATTTATGATTCTGAGAACTGCATGCTAGATTAGGGCTAAGGATCTAGGAGGATGCCTTGTATGCTTGATATATGATTCTGAGAACTACATGCTAGATTAGGGCTAAGTGTCTAGAAGGATGCCTTGAATGCCTGTTGTATGAGCTGTATGCTAGGACTGTTTAGCCAGCGGTAGGATAGCTTGATTAGGTTATGAATTATGTGGTTACTCAATGCACGAATGCTGCTTGCTTTGTGCTAAAGGGGTCCTGGCTAACTTTAACTAACTAGTGAGCAGATATGTAACTGTATTCGCAAGCTAGTTAGGGAAGGGAAGTAGGGACTGCCAGTGCAACTGATGGCGGAGAGTAGGTCAAAGGGTGCCCTAGGAAAGCCTAGGACGAGATTAGTGGAAAGGGTATCGGTAAAGGGACTTGGTGAAGTTGAAGCAATCCTTGAGGAAAGTACGGATAGATGTGGAAGGTAGTATGGGCCCATACTACTGGAAGCAGAGGATCTGTACTCGAGGCAAGGAGGGCCGAGATGGAACCAGGGAACATGGAGAGTATGTGAGACCTCTCGAGAGCATGTATGATCCTAACGTTTATGTGTTTATTTTCAGTATGGTGACCACACGACATGGAGCAGGAGGTTTAGGATCAGGATCAGGCTCGGGTGCAGGATCCGAGCAGGTTGACGACGGTCTACACGAGTTCATCACATCTGAGATCACGAGAGGTATCCTTGAGTCGACCCCGGTTATTTTCGGTTCGATCAAGGAGAGGATTATCGAGCTGAGGGAGGATCGCCTTCGATCATTCAAGAGTAATTTGGCGTCTGGCCAGGTGGGTACGCGCACACTGTCCTTCAAGGATTTCAGAGGGAGTGGTGCGCCAGATTTTCATGGAGTGAAGAACCCCATTGCTGCCAGGAGATGGATCACAGACATTGAGTTTACACAGTTGAGGAGCTTTTGTTTAGAAGGGTCGAAGGTCCACTTTGCTGCGGGATATCTGAGGGATAGAGCTAGAGACTGGTGGGAGTCAGTTGGTGAGCCGTTGGGAGCCTCAGCCGTCGAGGCTATGACGTGGTAAGATTTCATGACGAGATTCAAGGCTGAGTTTGCGCCGGCTATGGAGCTTCAGCAGTTGGCCAAGGAGTTTTTGGATATGAGGCAGACGACTTAGACAGTGGCGGAGATCACCGGAAAGTTCAGGGAGAGGGCCCTAATGGTACCCCAGTATGCAGGGGATGAGGAGATGCGGAAGACCCGCTACCGTGATATGTTGAGGGCTTATATTCGGGAGCATGTTAGCTATTCAGCCAGCCCGACCCTAGAGTCCATGATTACCAGGGCGCAGGAGACGGAGCTCGATTTGGAGCACGTCAGGAAGAGGAAAGCAGACACTGAGCAGGTGACAGGGGTTTCGTGGAAGAAACCCAAGGGATCTAACGTTAGGTCGAAGGGCCATCCGGGCCAGAGTCGCTGCAGGAAATGCGACAGGCCGCATGAGGGAGCTTGTAGAGCGGAATCGTCGAGCTGCTACAAATGCGGCAAGACGGGGCACTTTGGCAGGGATTGTACTGCCCCCGCCCCCACAGTGCAGATGTCTGACCTGATTTGCTTCCATTGCAATCAGAGGGGCCATAAGAAGGCCAACTACCCTAGATTGACAGTAGTGATAGCAGCAACGCCAGCGGTGGCACCGACCCAAACGTCAGCATGGTTCACGAATGACTGGAAGGCCAAGGTAGAGGCTCCAGTGGTGCGGAGCCGAGCATTTCAGTTGACAGCCGAGGAGGCACGCGCTGCACCCGATGTTGTGACGGGTATGATTTCTTTCTTATGCTTTTATGTTTTGTCGTTGTGATTTTGATATGATATGTATGTTCTCTGTTTAGGATCATTCCATGTGAACCCCGTTCAGGTATTTTTTATTCGGGTGCTACCCGATCGTTTATCTCTCTTGCGCTTAGCAAGAAGTTTCTTGAGTCTTCGGGCATGTTGGATTTCCCTCTAGTGGTCGAGATTGTGGATGACCGGTCAGTGCGAGCATCAGAGGTCTACCGAGATTGTCTTTTGAGGCTATTCGAGGAGCGTTACTTTCTATATCTGGTTCCCATACCTTTGTGGGGGAACAAGGTTATTATTGGTATGGATTGGCTAAGCCCTAATGGAGTTGGTGCGGATCAGGACCCCAAGTGAGGGAGAGCTAGGGATTCAGGGCGAGAGGCCACAACGAGGAACAACTTTATGTTTAGTAGCGAGAGCTAGGCACTACCTTCAGTAGGGCTGTGCAGGATCTGTCGCCTATGTTATGGATACTCGAGGAGCGGGTAAGGCGATGGTGGGCGATGTGCCCGTGGTACAGATTTTGCGAATGTATTCCCCGAGGAGTTGCATGGGATACCTCCGAAAAGGCAGGTAGAGTTCAGGATCGACCTAGTCCCTGGTGCGGCTCCGATAGCCAAGGCATCGTATCGGTTGGTTTCTCCTGAGATGCAAAAGTTAACTACACATCTGCAAGAGCTGTTAGATAAGGGATTCATTAGACCGAGCAGTTCACCCTGAGGAGCCCCGATTCTATTTGTGAAGAAGAAAGACGGGTCGCATCGGATGTGTATAGACTATCAAGAGCTGAATAAGGTAACAGTGAAGAATCCTTACCCACTTTCGAGGATTGATGAACTCTTTGACCAGCTACAGGGAGCATCTTGGTTCTCCAAGATCGATTTGCGTTCAGGGTATCATCAGATGAGGGTCAGAGAGGGGGATGTGTAGAAGACTGCTTTTCGGACGCTTTATGGCCACTATGAGTTCGTGGTGATGCCTTTCGGGCTCACAATGATCCTGCTGCATTCATAGATCTGATGAACCGCGTGTGCAGACCGATGTTGGATCGGTCTGTGATAGTTTTCATCGATGACATCTTGGTTTATTCCAAGACGCGAGAGCAATATGAGGAGCACTTGTGAGAGGTTTTGGATACTTTGAGGAGGGAGAGCTTGTATGCTATGTTCTCCAAGTGTGAGTTCTGGTTACGCGCGGTGCCGTTTCTTAGGCACCTTGTGAACCAGGACAAGATTTCGGTTAATCCGGCCAAGGTGGAGGCCGTGATGAGGTGGAAGGTTGTGAGGTCTCCATCTGAGATTTGGAGCTTCCTGGGACTGGCAGGCTACTATCGAAGATTCATTCAGGACTTCTCCAAGATAGATGTGCCCCTAACCCGGTTGACGAGGAAATTCGTGGTCTTTTTTTGGGGGCCTGAGCAGCAGGCTGCGTTTGAGACATTGAGATAGAGATTGTGTGAGGCGCTAATCTTAGCCCTGCCGGAGAGCATGGAGGATTTTTTTTGTATACTGCGATGTGTCCATCTTGGGTTTGGGCACGATATTGATGTAGAGGGGGCATGTTATAGCTTACGCTTCGAGGCAGCTGAAGCCTCACGAGACGAATTATCCGACGCACAATTTGGAGCTGGGGGCTATTGTTTTCGCCCTCAAGATTTGGCGCCATTACCTCTATGGGGTTCGTTGTACCATTTACACAGACCACAAGAGCCTGAGGTATATCATGAACCAGCCAAATCTGAATATGAGGCAGCGTCGGTGGCTTGCTGTAGTGAAGGATTATGATTGCGAGATCCTCTACCACCCGGGGAAGGCTAATGTCGTGGCCGATGCGCTTAGCCGCAAGACAGTTGTGACTCCGCTGTTGGAGCAAATTCGGGAGGCCATCAAGGATGAACATCGGAAGAGTGAGCGAATTATGGGTCAGGTTTCCTCCTTCGGCTATGATAGTCGGGGATTTTTTGCTCTTCATCGTAGGTTATAGGTCCCTTATCATGGGGGTGTGTGCCAGGTATTGATGGCAGTGGTGCACAAATCTAGGTTGTCTATCCATCCCGGGGCAACGAAGATGTACAAGGATCTTCGTCTCAATTATTGGTGGCCCTATATGAAGAGGGACATAGCTTGGTTTGTGGAAAGGGGCCTGACCTACAGAAAGGTCAAGGCTGAGCACCAGAGACCACAAGGCAAGGTCCAAACGTTGGATATCCCGCTGTGGAAGTGGGAGGATATTACGATGGACTTCATAACGAAGCTTCCCAGGACCGCGCGAGGAGTGGATTCAGTTTAGGTCATCGTGGATCGATTGACCAAGAGCGCCCATTTTATTCCGATTCATGAGAGTATTTCAGCCGAAAAGTTGGCTGACATCTATATCAGGGAGGTAGTGGTGCGGCACGGGGTGCCAGTTTCAGTGATTTCGGACAGAGACGTGCAGTTCACTTCCAGGTTTTGGAAGAAGTTTCATGACGAGCTGGGTACTCGACTGCATTTTAGCACCGCCTTTCACCCGCAGACAAATGGTCAGAGCGAGTGGACCATCGAGACTCTGGAGGATATGCTGCGGGCGTGTGTTTTAGACTTCGGAGGTAGTTGGGTTACTTACCTTCCATTGGCTAAGTTCTCCTGTAACAAAAGCTATCATGCGAGTATCGATCGTCCTCCGTTTAAGATGTTGTATGGGAGGAAGTGCAGGACCCCGATATGCTGGGGAGAGGTTGGGCAGAGGGTCATGGGCGGTACCGAAGTGGTACTCAAGACTACGGAGAGGATACAGCAGGTTCGGAGCAGGCTTCAGACTACTCAGAGTCGGCAGAAAAGCTATGCCGACAAGCGACGGTCGGACCTGGAGTTCCAGGTCGGGGATATGATACTCCTGAAGGTGTCACCATGGAAGGGCGTCATTCGATTCATGAAGCGAGGCAAGCTGGGCCCCAGGTATATTGGACCCTTCAAGGTTATAGCCCAGGTGGGCAAGGTAGCATATAGGTTGGATCTGCCAGCCGAACTCAGTCAGATTCATAGCACTTTTCACATCTCCCAGTTGCAAAAATGTCTGGCGGACGATTTAGCAGTGGTGCCTCTAGAGGATATTCAGGTTGATGAATGTCTGAACTACATCGAGCGGCCAGTGGCAATGCTTGACAGGAAGTCAAGGGATCTAAGGAACAAGTGAGTGGAGCTGGTAAAGGTATAGTGGCACCACCGCAAGGGCTCGGAATGGACCTGGGAGCCGGAGGACGAGATGAGGGAGCATTAACCCGAGGTTTTTCAAGATCGAGCAGCAGACTTCGAGGACGAAATCTAAGATAAGTGGGGGAGATTTATAACACCTGATTCCTAGTATGGCTATTATTCAAGTATTTTGTGTTTTCTCAGGGACTCGACGAGTTGGAGGCCCAACTCGTTGAGTAGAGTCGTGACTCGCGGACAGTTTAAGTAACCTACTCGACGAGTCGGGGGACTGACTCGATGAGTAGGTGCTGGTTGGGTGAAACACTAAATCAGAGGGTTTGCATCCTATTTAAACACCTTATTTCAGCCTCCATCGCCCTTATCACTCCCAAAAAGTGTTGGGTTTTGATCATTCTAACACTCCTATGGTGTACATCCAACCCTATAAACCTTGGATCTATGTTTTCTCTATTATACATGCAAATAAGAACTTTCCAAGGCTTTAATCCTAACTAGTATAATATGAGGCAACTATACTACAAAGACTAGTTAGATGGCATACCTTTTGGTGTAGCTAGATGTCCTCAAGCTTTAAGAGCTTAGCCCCAATAGTGTGGAAGCCTCAAGTGGAATCACAAATCAACAAAACACCTTGGAAGACTTTTGAGAATAAGAATACTTTGGTTCTCTCTAGTGAAATCGGCTAGCCCTCTTAGTGTACCCACACTAGTGCCAATTTCACCAACCAAAGACATCTTTATATAGTGTGGAGACTAGGGTTAAACCCATGACCTTTCATTTCATATGATCCATGGGTTACACACTCCTTGCACTATCCATGAAAGCTTAGCCCAAGCTAAATGAACTTGGCCCATTCCATATATATAAGAGTCCATATTTAATTAGTTCATTTAGATCACTTAATTAATTAAGTCCTGATCAATACTAATTAAATAATATGATTCCATATTAATTTATTAGAACTTATAATATATAAATATAAATCATAAATATACTATTCTCAAAAGACTAGCCATATAAATTGTGTCGGTGAAGTGCAACCCAAATGGACCATGCCGGGTAGGGCCAAGTACATACCAAATATAGTTATGGACTTAGACATTAATCCAACAGTCTCCCACTTGGATAAGTCTAAAACTATTATTGAGTATGACTTCAAAACCTAACTGGCAGTCGTAGCTCTTAAAGTCGTTGTCGAACTTTGACCTTGCCAGTGAACTTGTCCATTAGATAAGGGATCATATATTCCTCCATTCAATATATCATATGGACTGAGACATGGATTATAATCATTCTCTCTGTCCATTTGTTGTTTCCCGATTTCCGATTCATGATGACTGACTGATTGAACAAATCAAATCAGTCCTGGCTTGGCCAAGCACTCACATGTATCATCATTAAATCATAGAGGGGCCCACAGATATCACTTTTATCCCGAAGGTAAAAGGAATGGATAAACTTCGACTCATATGGCTTGTTCTACTACATGTTGAATCATACACAAAGGCACGTTTTATAACATCGAGTTACCAATGTGTTTTCGTGCAATCAATGTACTATCAACTCATAGTAAGAACTCATACCTCTAGGTTTGAAGAATATAAGATATTATCGTCTCATGATCACTCGTGATAAAATCCATGAAGTGATTCAAATGAGCGCGGGTTGAATCCAATACTCAGAACTTATGAGCACTCATGAGTGTTGTAGCACAACTTTGTCCACCAACTTGGACCTCTACAAGCCAACCCATGACAGTCTTGATTCATATCTACTTCCAACATATGACCGACTGTGGATGGTTTGAATAACTTAGTCATTCCGAAAGAATAACCTAGTTATTATGCAAGTCAAAACATGCAAAGTGAAACACAAGAATAAATGAATCTAATATGGTATCAAAACCTATGAATATAAATAAAACACTTTCTATTTATCACCATACTGATTACTCATTATTCATTGTTTTGGTTTTATCAACTTTATACTTGAATTAAAAAACACTAGGTGTCTCGTGCTCCAAGCATGTACACTATGTTTTCTAAACAATAGCTTTGCCATACACTAAGTATGAACTCTATGTTTGTCTATGATCCTTTTCTTTGTGAATTAGATCAATTGAACATAATTTCAATGATTCTCTTTTCACACTCCCAATTCATTTTCTTAAATGTAAGAATTCCAAATTCATATCATTTATCGAAATCTGTTTGGATTTTAAACTTATATGCACTGTTCCTCTTGTAATGATTATGCATAAAGCCACAAAGACTTGGCAACAATCATTACAGAGTATTCCAATGGAGAGCAATTCCATGGAAACGATGTCTCAAATTCAAAGTGCATTGCTTTGAACATGCTTCTTGCGTTAAGTTTCTTTAACCTTACATAGATTGCTTCGACCTATCAAGACAACTCTATATTCCCATTTTGACTACCACTTCTGAACAAGAGTTGCCCCTTTTCATACTATGTCAATATGGTCCTTCCAATATTAACAGTATACTTCTAACTGTCCTTGAGCAACCAATCTTTGGTAAACCTTAGATTGTCCTCAACAATTGCTTAATCACTTTAGTCATATCTAATTCTAGACATTTTCCTCCTTAATGCCCAAGGCATTTGGAAAATTCAGAAAGGATAAATATTATAGCACATATAATCGATCTTGTACCCAAAGTAAATGGGACACGATTCATGATGTTTCACATAAAGACATGGTTCTAGACCAATCTTTTGCCATAATAATTTTTGTTTTCCATATTCTCAAAATTTGACAATGAAAAGGGATGTCGTAATCATAGGCGAATTTTGAGAACGCACGAAATTCATATATATATATATATATATATATATATATATATATATATATATTCTTGACTAAAGGTGATTAAAACCTCAATATAATCTCTTTAGAATGATTATAAACTCAATCTAAGCTTTTCATAATTGAAATGAAGTATAATTTCATCTCCCTTAATTATAGCAAAACAACTTTTTTCAACCCCTGCAACCTCACAAATTGAAACTTTTGTTTTCTATAATTAACATTGCTAACTTGCAATACTTACCATAATTATCATGCTCCCACTAACATGATGATTATTAGAATAACACTTATGCTCCCACTAGCTTTAACATGTATCCAGAAAATAGTTGGACCTCTAGAAGTCAATACTTTATTGACATTCTTACCAAAGTTCAGATTTCTGATACTAGATTGCTTTGATAAGGCTTTATCAAAATTATACACCTTATCTTAGATAAATCACATGTGTGTCTAAACAATTTCAGAACTATGAAAAGGGATGCCGTAATCATAGTCTCAATTGTTTAGAACTTTTACCATTTCTCATAAGTCAATCTTAGTGTGCCGGTTAACCACGCACGCTCCACTAACTACTTTGAGAACTACAAATATCACAATTGATATCTACTTAAAATCTACTTAGTGAAAGAATTTCCTCACCATCATTTTCATGAATCGGAGAGAAACCTTATGACACTTAGATTTTATGGTGTATGTGTTCTTGTCGCAGGAATTTGTCAAACCATAATCACAAGACTAGGTTAGTGACAAATCCTAACTCGTATGGATTGAACTTATGCAATCTTAACTTCTTGCCACCTGACAGCTCAAGGGCCTGCCATTGCTTCCAAGTAGTTATGCAAACAATTGAGAACATGTAGAACTCAAATGTGTAGTGTTACACCCCAAAACCGGAACAGCAGAAACGTTCTGGGGTGGATGACGTCATGTCAAGTAGGGGTGCAAACGAGCCAAGCTACTCGTGAGCTACTCGGGATCGGATCGATAAAATCTCGACTCGAAACCGATTTTAAATGAGCCCGAGCCGAGCTCGAGCTTAATATTAAGCTTGTTTATTAAACGAGCTCGAGCTCGAGCCTATCTCAGTAAGCTCGATTAGGCTCGCGAGCCTAAACGAGCCTTTATATAAAATAATTTATTATTATTATTATATATTAAAATAAAAACATATTCTGGGAGTAGGGATTTAGGGTATTAGTAAATGAGCCTCTTAACGAGCTCGATTCGAGCTTAAGCTTATTTAGGCACGTCAGACAAAAAACGAGCCGAGCCCGAGCCCAAGTCGAGCTTGTATAATTATTTACGAGCTCGAGCTGAGCTCAGTACAAGAAGCTCGAATCGAGCCGAGCTCGAGCTCGAGCCTCACATAACTAAAACGAGCCCGAGCCGAGCCTAACCAGGCTCGGGCTCGACTCGGCTCGTTTGCACCCCTAATGTCAAGTATCATAACACATGCATTATAGTAATCAAAGTACAACAAAACATTGCATTAATAGTAATAGTTTACATGGTTTACATTACAATACATCAAAGTAATACAAGTAAGTATATAGATGCAGCTTGGTACTAAACTGTCTTTGACAGAAGCTCCTGGATTGTACCTGACTAATGCTGACCTGAGAATACAAGTTATTTGAAAAGCGAGTATCAGCATTTTTACAAATGCTGGTGAGTTCATAAGCATTTAGTGACATTTTATTCAAATAACTTTATGTAAGTGGTAGTTTTCAAGTATACAGTGAAATAGAGTCCTTTCCAGAAAATCCTATATATTCTAATTAAAAATCAGTCTTCTACCAAGACTGGTCATAGTTATGTGGTAAAAAGTAGTTTTCCCTTAAACACTTTCATTATCAAAATACGGGATTTGCTTTTTAAAAAAGTCGGAGAATATCAGGGAAAATAACATATGCCTCAGCAGTGAGGACTGCTGACTAAGGCAAAAGAATCATAGACTCCAGGAGAGTATCAAATGAACGACACGCCTGACTCAGTCTAACAAAAGAGACACAGACCCCAGACGGTACCAAATGAAAGGTACAGCTAGTAAGGTCTAAAACAGTGAACACAGACCCCAGACAGTATCAACTGAATGATACGTCTAGCAAGGTTTAAAACAGTGAATACAGGGAATACAGACCCCAGACAGTATCAAATGAATGATACGTCTAGCGAGGTCTAAAACAGTGTGACTCCGATAGTGGGTTCCAGCATATAGTGTAAATTACTGGTGAAAAACCATTACCTTAAGGCCATGAATTATAAGGTAACCTGGGATACTCGTAACAATACTAACCGACACTAGAGTACTTGATGCCCTACAAGCGTCTAGAGAATATGACATTTGTCACCCCTTGGCTTGGTAGGCCGTGGACTGTAGCTAGCAGTCAGGGTGCGGGGGTGTCAATCCCGTATAGATCTATACACACAATGTCCCTTCTCCCTACAGGAGATTCTGGTTACCAACTAGACGACGGAGAAGGCCGTGTCCCGAAGATGCATCCCTAATAGTGGGTAGTGTGCTTCCAATACAATGTTGAACTAGAGGTAGAGACTCATGACTGAACTGACTAATGTAAACCCATATGACTATGCTTGCATACATAATATATAATTAATGATCAAACGACCTTCGGACGGACATCCAATCCCACCAGACCACATCTCAACGAAGAAAAGGAAATAGGGCGAACAAGCCTTCCTAAGTCCTTCAATCATTATTTATATGCATCTATACAAGCACATGCATACTTCTAACTATGTGGAAGTGTTATCAGGTATAAGCGTATAATGAAGTGGAGACATTCTCAAGTATAAGTGTATCACGAGGTGGAGGCGTTCTCAAGTATAAGTGTATCATGAAGTGGAGGCGTTCTCAAGTATAAGTGTATCACGAAGTGGAGGTGTTCTCAAGTATAAGTGTATCACGAAGTGGAGGCGTTAACTAAACAGAAATAACGCAGTGGTATCTTAACCAAGTAGAAGTATAAAAAAAAAACATAGACGAAAACTTTGGAAAACCTTTATATATTAAGAAAATCACGACCTGGTATTCCTTTGTAAAATGAGTTTGAAAATCTTTAAAAATCCTTTGAAAACCTTTCATAAACAAGTTTAAAATGAAACTTTGATTAAACATCATAAGTAAAAGCTGAACAAATAACTTATGTTTTTAGAAAACCATTTACAGTGTCATTCTTGGTAAAAACAGTTAATAGTGTGGTAAATCCTTGTGCATGCGGGTTATCAATCACATCTGATTGCTATGATAACTAGCATGTTTAACTTGTATTCCCCCCCCCCCCCCCCCCCATAAAACATGTAAAAACATTTAAAAGGTTCATTCAGGGGTATGAACTCACCTGGTGTAAGTGGATCCGACGAAGGCGCCAATCGGGTGCTCGGTGTCAAGTAAGGACTTGAACACACTTAGAAACCTATTTAACATATGATAACATATGTTCACATACAATTAGTATGTTTAATACTAATTAAACAAGTATACGCACTCTAAGGAGCGGAAAACACTTTGGTTAAGTGTTTGGGGTGTCCCGGGTAACATCTAAGGGCTTGAATGGCTTAGGAATGGAGTTTACTCTCCAAGAGTAAACTCTCCATAGGGTGTTTACGGCCCTGGGACAACTCCCCATGAGTTTACGGTCGTAAACTCATGGTGAGGGGTTTCTAGGATGTTTAAAGGCTTTATCTTCATCGTGGAATTTTGCTAAGTCCAAAACTAAATTGTATGAGCGGGTTTAGGGCTTCTAAAGGGACCATATGGGAGTTTACGGCCCATGAACCACCCCTATGGGAGTTCACGGCCGTGAACTCCCACCCTCTTGATTTTATGGAAGTTTAAGGCCCTTATTTCAATCCTAGTAATTATTCAAGGCTATAGGGGTGTTGGGGTTCCAAGAGTGCACTCGCTTGGAGTTTATGGTCCAAATGACCACTCCTTGGGAGTTTATGGCCGTAAGCTCTTGGCTTGGCCATGAACTCTCATGCACCCCTTCAAACTTTGATTTTAAGCCCTTGATTCATCCCTAGCATTTTCCAGTGAAGGTATAAGGCCAATTTGGGGGTTTAAACTCTCATTTGGTGAGATTTGGAGGCGTTTACGGCCTAAGCACTTGCTTGGGCCGTAAACTCCAATTTACCCCTCAATTCTTAGTGTTTAATTGTTCTAAACTCGAAATAGCTCCTTAATTTATGTCTTAAGCCTAAGGGTGGTTTGGGAGTGTTTTTGGGGCATTTTTGCAAGGATTAGAGGTGTTTACGCCCTAAGCATGTGCTTGGGCTGTAAACTCTCTTTTATGCCCTAAAACCTTGTGTTTTGATGTCTAAACACTCCTAGATAAATTCCCTAACTAGTATCCAAGCTCAAATAAGGAAGAATCGGGACTTTTGGCCACTTTTGAGGTGTTTACGGCCTAAGGTGGCTCTTAGGCCGTAAACTCCTTTTTTTTGTCCCAATCATGTGATTTTTGAGCTATAAAGACAGTAATGCATGTTTAGAACAAGCTAGGGTAAGGGGACTTACGATTGGGAGGCGTTTGGTTGCGGATTTGAGGCAAAAACAGGCTTGTATGAGAGAGAGTATAGAGAGAGAGTGAAAAGGGGTGGAATGAAATCCATTCCCCCTTATATATGGGTTGGAGTTGGAGCTCAGTGGGATTCTACCCGATACTGCCGTTATACGGGGCTTTTGGTCACACCCGATTTAGTGGTCGTAATAATAAAAACTAACTTTTTCCAATTAAATGGAAATGCAACTTAAGTGTTTTTATTTACTTTATTACGACTATAACGACATAAAAATATAAATAAATAAAACGTTTATTTATTTTGCGACCTCTAATTAACGGAACTTTTATAAAATGGAATATTCCATTAACGGTAACGGGGTAATGTAACGGAATAACTTTGGGTTGTCACATAAAGCCAGCTTAACTGGAATGGGCACAGAAATGTCAACACGATAAATTATAAACCTCTAGTTGTGTGCTAGTGATGAAATACAGGTTTTCTTCTTGATTACTTCTTGAAACCCTTTCAGGATCTTTTAGACTCCCACTGTCTCCTTGACCTATAAGACTTTCTTGCCAAATATTCAAGAGATAGTGTGGATTCTAATCAAGACAGACATTTTACACAATTGGACTTAGTTGATCTTTGTTTTATCCAAAACATCACAAATTACCAATTTCAAATGTACAAGAGTAGAAAACTTTTACTCTTACATTTGACAAGTGTTTTAAACCTTTCTTGAAGACATGTCACTCAAGTTACAGTCTTCGAGTATGACTCTAAGACTTATTTTGAAACAAAGTATGACTCATATTCTTGATTTGACCACTTCAACAATTCATAGCTCCTCTTCTTAGCTATCAGAATGCACTTAGAGGATGAATTGTGATAAGGTCTCTTAATCATTAAGATGGTCATATAACATGATACTAAAGTACTCTCCCATCTTTTCAGATTTGAGAAACTTTTATCCTTCTGCCTAATTTGATTCTTCTTATTCGTTCTGTCATACATTGAAAAAATTTCAATGTTTCAGAATTATACTTAAGCTTGTAAGTATAATCATATTTACTAAACCTGAGTAAATCATGGTAAATTATCCATCTTTTGTGGTGGACTTTGACAAGTGCACAAGAAAGTATACTTGATCCCTTAGTCCTTCTCTTGAGTCACATATACATGTGAACACGGAACTAGTCTTATTTTTCCAAAGTTCAAAATTCTCACACATCACACTCAACACCTTTTATGATTCCAAGTTTCGGTCCAATTGAAACTTGTTGCCCGTTTGCCTTCATCGATATGTATTGAATTCAAGTGTTAGATGATGGTCTTAATTAAAAAAAGTGAAAAATGACCAAAAAAAAATTGAAACTTGGATGATGAGAATTTTTCCTTATTTGGTAAATTTAGACACTACCACAAATAAAAGAATTCAAATTCATATTTCCAATATTGCTATAAACATACAAACATCAAGTTTTCATGAATGCCATTGTAAGGAGATAAAAAGAAAGTAAAACAAACTTTTATTTATTTTAAAATGCGGAAAAAAAACTTTTTCCTTATAATGTAACTTGAAATGAAAACTATGTTATTACATTTTTCCTAGCAGCCTATCATAACTCCTAAGAAGTAGCTCAAGAATCTGATCTTCAATCAAGCGATAGAAATCCATCTTCTCGGTCAGATTCAGCATACTATTTCTTTAAGTTTCCTTCTTTTTTTCCTTTGATTCTTAAAACATCAACATGTGACCCAGTCACATCATGTAATAAGAATCTCAAAATAGAAACTTAATAGAGTTTGATAGTGGACTTTACCTGAAGTGGAGTCAAACTTATTGACTTTACCAGCCTTATGATCTTTCAGGTAAATTTGGTAGCTTCGCAACCAATGCCCTTTCCTTTTTAGCGATAGAACCATATGGATCCTTCGAGAATAGTACATGGGATAATCTCAGACTTAGCCTTTCTCTTTACCATTTGGTCAACCGAGTTGACTATGGCCGATCCCTTTCCATTTGGAAGAAAAATGCTTTTTCTTGATTTCCAGTGCCACCATTTTCAATGTACATAAAGTTCTGGGAAGTCGATCTTCTAATCAAATTTGCTTTACTAGCCTTCTAAATCACTGTTGATTCAGTAGCACCAAGCAAATAAATAAGATCATTAAGGGTCTTGTCATAGTCTGTTTCATAGGAGTCCTAGAGGAACTCACTATGTGACTTAGAAAGTGATTGAACCACTAACTTTCTCAAGACTTTGACACCCAACTCTCCCGGCTTGTCAGTATGTGACTTCATCTCCAAGATGTGATCACACCTAGACCTTGCCTTGCCAATAGGGCTTGAGTGACCTTGAACTTGTGGGTTAGGGAGAATAATTGGAGGAGGTGGACGAAGTGAAGTTCCAATAGATTTGAGAAGATCATAGATGTCTGAACTAGACATCTACAATGGGAGAAATTCAAGTAAAGTTGATTTAAAGTCCTTAATATAACACCCAATATCAAATATTAAGGCTAGGACCCAACAAACTATTTTTTAACTTGGAAGAGGGATGCCGTAATCCAAGCTATAGAATATTTGAAGGTAGGTGAATGACGATTCACCAATTTCCACCATAAAAAACGAAATTATTATTAGGTTTTTAATTGGATTTGAAACTCCTAGATCTGTTGAGATTCATTGAACTATTCAATGGCATATTTAAATATCGAGTGTGCCCTTCAGGTTTTGTGACAGGGATGCTGAGGATCACAAAACAATATGTGAAGTAACCATGCAAATTACGTGGTACCCTTAAGTGTTTACCCCTCAATCGATGTTCCGGTTAACCACACACGCTCCATCGATACTATGATAAACATTAAGTTATCCTTTGCCTACCTTGTTAAATACGAGTTAGTGTGCCGGTTAACCACACACGCTCCACTAACCGACTTAAACAAAGTGCAAAGTGTAATTTCATGGATTAGCACCTTATTCACATTTTCCTAAGTAACTAAGATTGGGTATTTATAAAAGGTTTAGTTACTTAGTTTTTATCATTAATACTTTTAATGAAGGGAGAATTTATAGTCTTTGTCCTACCCGTTCGGCTAACAACCCTCCACCAATCAAGGAAGCGGTGGGTGAGAGTGGACACCCATTAAACTGTCATTTTATAGGCAGTAACCTTATACCCCCCCTTATAGACCAGCTTCATGAATGATGCCTACTAACGATAAGACTGACGTGCTCTTATACACACACACACACACACACATATATATATATATATATATATATATATATATATATATTATTAGTTTATAATATTATAAAGTATAAGGGTTGAATTTTAACTTTTAAAATTCTAAGGGCTAACATCGAATTTAAGAATTCATAAGAGAAAACTTTTCAAATTCCGAAACTTGAGGGAAAGTTTTTGTAACTTTCAAAACTTTTCTATTCCATAACTTATGTGTTTAAAGTAGTTTTAATTAAAAGACTCTTCAAGTTCCACAACTTGAGGACAAGTTATGGAAGACTTTAAACTAATAAAAGAATGTAACTTTTCTTTATTTTGTAACTTATTGAATTAATTAAGGTTACACATTTTAATACTTAATGAAGTGACTCTTGAACCTCCATAACTTGTGGACAAGACTCTTCATTTTTTTGTAACCATTGCCAACTTTTATGAGTTTTATGAAACTTAAATGTGACTTTTCATATAACTTGTGGACAAGTTACAAAAACACATTTTAGAATCAACTCTTAGATTAATTTGGATTGAAAACAACAATTTCACATGACTTCCTATTAATCTAAGCAACTCATAAGGACAAGATAATTAAAATCAAACTTTTTCACGTAATTAGTCTAAACCTTAAACTAATACAAAACATGAATCTTCTGACAAATATCTTTGAAATTGGATTAGCATGAACATTACCACATCAAAAACAAGTTTATAAGTCCAAAAACATCTTAGGGTAATGCTCCTAGTCCAATTCCAGCCAAAACAATCGAATCTATGTTGTCTGGGGTCCAACTCATCTAGTACACGAACCAACTCGGCGAGTTGGATGCATTTTGTCTTGGACTCGGCGAGTCTGCTGAGCAGACAGCATAAAAACTCGATTTTTCAGCCAATTTTGCAAGTATAACAAGAAAACAAGCCTAGGCTCTGATACCACTGTTGGGTTTTGAGCATTCTAACACTTCTATGGTGTACATGCAACCCTATAAACCTTGGATCTATGTTTTCTCTATTATACATGCAAATAAGAACTTTCCAAGGCTTTAATCTTAACTAGCATAATATGAGGCAACTATACTACAAAGACTAGTTAGATGGCATGCCTTTTGGTGTAGCTTGATGTCTTCAAGCTTTAAGAGCTTAGCCCCAATAGTGTGGAAGCCTCAAGTGGAATCACAAATCACCAAAACACCTTGGAAGACTTTTGAGAATAAGAATACTTTGGTTCTTTCTAGTGAAATCGGCTAGCCCTCTTAGTGTACCCACACTAGTGCCAACTTCTCCAACCAAAGACATCTTTATATAGTGTGGAGACTAGGGTTAAACCCATGACCTTTCATTTCATATGATCCGTGGGTTACACATTCCATGGACTATCCATGAAAGCTTAGCCCAAGCTAAATGAACTTGGCCCATTCCATATATATATATATATATATATATATATATATATGTATATATATAAGAGTCCATATTTAATAAGTTCATTTTGATCACTTAATTAATTAAGTCTTGATCAATACTAATTAAATAATATGATTCCATATTAATATATTAGAACTTATAATATATAAATATAAATCATCAACATACTATTCTCAAAAGACTATCCATATAAATTGTGTCGGTAAAGTGCAACCCAAATGGACCATGTTGGATCGGATCAAGTACATACCAAATATAGTTATGGACTTAGACATTAATCCAACAAAAAGTTGTGTATCGAAACCCTTTCCATTTTTTGTGTTCTAAGGCCATTTTGGTACATTTGGTGGTTTCTGAAGCTTGAGATGAATGATTTGGCAATTGATGTGGCTTCTGGTATTAGGTTGATTTGAAGTTCGACCTGTCTTTCTGGGGGTATTCCTGGAAAGTCTTTTGGAAATACATCCAGGAGGTCACATGCCATTGGGATGTGTGTAATGTTTACTTCTTCTTTGGTTTTATCCACAACATGAGCGAGGAAAGAAATTTTTTTGTTGTGAAGCACTTTTGTGCCTTGATGCATGATATGAGACGAGATTGGCGCCAGGTTTATCACCATAGATTATTAGGGTCTCGTGATTGGGGAGGTGAAGGCGAACGACCTTCTCACGACACATAATATCAGCATGGTGGGGGCTTAACCAATCCATGCCGATTATCAAATCAAAACTCCTAATATTTACTGGCATCAAATCTATTTGAAATGAATGGTTATTTAGTGTTAATGTGCACCCTACATAAACATCTTTGGTTCATTCGGTTTTCCCATTAGCCATCTCCACCGTGAAGGCTTTGCTTAGCTTCTGGGGTTGTTGATTTAGTAAGTATTTTAATTTGTTACTAACGAAGCTTCGCTCGGCTCCGCTATCGAATAAAATGCATGCGTAAGTGTTGTTAAGTGGGAAAATGCCAGTAACAACCGTCAGGTCTTGAACTGCTTCACCTTGACCCAACGTCAATACTCTTCCCGATCCTCCTGCCCCTTAGTTGTTGGCTTTGGGGCATTCACGATTGAAATGACCAGTTCCTCCACACCCAAAACAAGTGTAACTGGCCCAGCATTGTTGTTGTTGTTATTGTTAAGATTGTTGTTATTATTTGGTTTTTGGTTCTGTTGAGGCTGAGATCTACAGTATCGCGCGGTATGACCCTTTCGGTTGCAACTCGTGCAATGCATCTCCCTACATTCTCCATGGTAATGAAAACTGCATTTGTTAGACTTGAGTAGGGTCCCTAAGTACTGCCTGGTAGTAGTTGGTGTAGATGAGGTTGGAGCATGTGGTGCTGAGGTAACCTGAGCAGTTGCAGCGTGGACTACTATTGTTTGTTGCTTCTTTGTTGACTCTTGGGTTTGTCGCCCTTTTCTCTTGTTGTTCTTACCTTTCTTGTTATCACCTTCCTTCTTGACTACTGTTTCCACTGCTTTGGCACCCTTCTTGTTTCCATGGCCGTATAACTTCTTGGCTAGCCTTTTAGCACTGTCATACGTTCCAGGGTTTGCTGCGATTACATTCCCTTCAATTATTTAGGTCAATCTCCAGGTGAATCTTTCAATCTTCTTCCCTTCGGACGTGATCATCCATGGACACAACAGAGACAACTCACTAAACCTCGAGATGTAAGCATCGATGTCAGTCTTTTGGACTTTGAGGTTCCACAGCTCCTGCTCCATCTTCTGGATTTCTCTCCTTAAACAGTACTCGGCCATCAGCATTTCCTTAAGCTCCTCCCATGGCATAGCATTCGCCACAGAGAGTGTCATCGCCTCCACGTGACCATTCCACCAAGAGAGAGCTTGATCGACGAATGTGCAAGCAGCAAACTTCACCTTGCACTCTTCAGGACATCCGCAGATCTCGAATGCTGATTCCACTTTTTCTATCCATCTTTTCAGAGTTGTCACGCCTCCCGTCTCATTCAAAGTTCGAGGCATCGTGTTCGTAAAGTCTTTGTAGGTATAAGTTCTTGTGGGTCCTTGGTTCATTCCCTGGTTTAAACTTCCAGCCCATTGCCCGTTACCTCCACCGTTCCTCCCATGGTGAATATGATCCAGTGCTGCAGTAACTGCAGCTGAAATTGCTGCCTGAAATGCAGTTGATTCCATTTATGGTGGAGGCGGTGGTAGTGGTGGTGTGTTGCGGTTTCTGCGTATCGGTCTTTGAGGCATCTTTATGTCATAGAGCGGAAAGATGTTGAGTATCCGGTGTATTCTAGTTTCATGGTTCCTTGATTATAGAATAGTGTCGGTGATTCGATTGTGTGTAAGTAAGTGAGTGCATAAAATCAACATGTAGTAAAAGTAATAAACCACATGGCAGATAACAACATCATGAGAAAATATATAGCCGTTTTCATTAATGATAAACTTTTGAGTACATGAAAATTTTCCTACATAAAGCATACAATACATGAAATGAAATAAAATCCAACAGAGTAATGACTCCATGAGTAGTGTAATCACTTAATTATGTAGTCTTTAGTACATAAAGTAGTGCCTAAAAGAAGATCATAATGGTACTAAGTTGCAGATAAACGAATACTAGCTGCGACGAGAAGGTTCTAGTGGTGAAATCACATGCCAAGATGTCGCGCCAGGATATCAGCCATCTCCCTAGTGACCTCATCCCGCTCTTGCTATGCTTGCACGGCTCGGGCCTCTGCTGCTAATAGTTGTTACCGAAGGGTCGCAACCTCCTCCTCTAAGGAGCGATTCCGATCGTCGGGATCCCTTGGTGTTGCGGAGTGGTTCTGCATCGCCTCTGAAATGGGAGGCTTACTGAGGACTTCGTTAGTGTCCCCATCATCCTCCATAATCTCGTCAGGTTCTCTGAACTCGTAGTCTGTCTCCATGTATTCCTCAGGCCCAACACCAGGATCTACCCCTAACCTATAACAGGGTCTCCTTCAATTAGCCCATTGGCCACCACGGCCTGATAGTAAAGGATACCTTGTTGGACTTCATCCATGACAACTACGTGAGAAACTTGAGGGGTGAGATGTGTGTAAAGAGAGTATATGTAGATAGGATTTCAAAATACTCCTATAGTATTTTAAATTGTTTAAGTTTGAGTTCCTTAGAGTTTTTGGATACAATGTAAGTTTATGGATTCATTTCCTAACACAATCACTCCCAAACACATGTTGGTTATATTTTGAATAAATATAGTTGATCAGGCTATATTTATCCCCAATATGACTACTTAACTTTCCGGGTTTAACTACGGTGTTCAATTACCTCCAGAGGCTTTTAGGGTTATAGAACTAATGCACACCTAGGTATTACTTTATTAAGAGTGTTTTAGTCTCATTGTATTTATAGTTTCATATCTTGTATGTTTAGATATGCCAGTTCACTATAAACAATGCTCTGATACCAATCTGTCACACCCCCGAACCAGACGGCGGAAACGTCTGGGGGCTTGGTGTGACTTTCATCTTTGTAGTATCATCACATAGTATATAATTGAAACATAACATCATCATAATCACACATGTAATATAACAACATACATTGTTTACATTGAGTATTGTGTTTTGAATATTACATGCCAAAATAGTTAAACTATGATGAACAAAATATAACAAAATATTGGTGAGTTCATAAGCATGTTTGAGAAAATGATTTAAAAAGGTCAACATAAAATGTTTACTATAATGCAAAAAGAGAATACAAGTTATTTTAAAAAAGGTCAACATAAAATATTGGTGAGTTCATAAGCATGTTTGAGAAAATGATTTGTATAACTTTGTAACCACTAGAAAATCCTATATTTTCTAGAAACAATTTAGTATGTTTGTGCCCGATCTTGTATTACTGCATGTGTGTTAATGTTTACTATAATGCAAAAAGAGAATGAAGTGAATGTAAAGAGAATGCCCCCAGACAACCCGATGTTGTCTGTGAAAGACAATGCTAGTATAGCAACCCCCGATGTTGAGTACCGGCACGATTATGTTACCGAGTAATCCAATGAGAAAAGAGAATGGTCTCTCGTAAATTTTATAACGTTAATTCCTCTAAGTGAGTTGTTATAACCATACTAGATAATGATAATTTCGCCTGTCTTGGCGTTTGTGGATGCCGACGAAAATAAGGTAAGGTTTCCGTAACCCTAGACTAGTTTAGTCTAATTGTAGCGAACAGCTCAGGTGTGGGGTGTCATCCCCGTATAGATCTATACACAAACCCCCGCTCTCCCTCCAAGAGACTATGGTTATAACTACAAGCTACGATCGTACACTCAATAGATGTCAACTGACACATCTCACAAGATTCTTAATCAAATTTACGCAAAGAGAAACATATAAAGTACATTCCAGGCCCAATGAACATGTAAGTGAACAACTAAGGCCCACTAAGCATGTAAATCATTCCTAGGCTCATAAGGAATGAGAGTATATAACACGGGCCCAATATATATGTAAAAGGACAACTAAGGCCCGTTTCACATGTAGATTATTATAGGCCCAATAAGCAAACAAGGAGTATCCAAGGTCTGTCGAGCATGTAAACGGGTCAACAAGGCCCAATAAACATGTAAAGAGTATTCAGGACTTATCAAGCATATAAATAGGTCATTAAGGCCCAATAACATGAGAATGACTAAATTAGCCTGTTTGTTATTTTAGTGCTTGTTTTAGCTCAATTATTTACCAAAATGACATAAAAGGCCCACTTTTTGTAAAAATAACATTTTTGACCCATTAAGCCGATAATTTACAATTACGGCATACTCTTTTGGTAAAAATAACATTTAGACCCCTTTTAATAACAAAACTTGCATTCAGGGCTAGTTTTTGTAAAAATAACATTTTTAACTCACTTTTGTCAAGAATATCATTTTTGACTTGATTTTTATAAAAATGTGCATTTCCGACCCATTATAGATAAATCCATCTTTTTGGCCCAAATTTTAATAAATTCACATTTTTAATCCCTCTTATCAACAATTTACATTTTTGGCACAACTTTGTTGAAAATCACATTTAAGCTCATAAAAGTCCAAAAAAGTACAAATTTTAACCCAAAGCCGTGAGAAGCCCAAATAAGGCCCATTTATGAAAATGCTTACATTTTTAGTCCTTGTAGGGTCTCAAATATCGCAACTAACCATGTTTAGCAAAAATAATCCTTTTTGACCCCTACTAACTGTGAGTTACATAAATAAGACCCATTTTTGTGAAAATTGGCATATTTAGCCTGATGAGTTAAAAAACTCTTAGATCGATTAGATCTTCAACAGGTTAAAAAATCAAAAAAAACAAAACAAACACTGAAAACACAAGATGGAATCAAAGTAATGCTTAATGATTCAAATGTAGTCACGCCTCAGCAGAGCTCGACTAAGAACTTCCACTGTAGAGACGAGCTAGGGTTTGTAGTACAATTCAAGAGAATAATAATGAAAGCGATAATTACTAAGGATGCATGCGTGCACCTTAAATACTAAACCCTAATGAAATAATCACGGTTGGACAGGCCAAAACCGGATACCAAAATTGGGCTAAGGATCGAGCCCAAAGACGCAATACTTCTTGACCCAACAATCTCCCCCTTTGCGTCAAATTGGGGAGAGACTTCACTTCGGTGGAGGTTGAGCAGTTCGCTTCACAACCTTGAACAGTGTAGGAATAATGGCAAGAAGAGTCTATCTAAAATCCATATACCACCAAAGCATTTCTGAGAATAGTTTCTTGTCTGCCTCACTATTTTGATCGTACCCATGAACAAGCTCCAAAATGTGCTCCAAGCAGGTAGTAGAGAACAAATGTTTGTCAGCCAAAGCAAATAGGCACCTCTGGCCTTCTCCCCAAAGGAACAAGACAGTGTGAGAACTTGGATCAATTTTTCCCTTCACCATCAGCTTAGTATCGCCTGCCTTCCCAATTGGCTTGACATTGGGTCTCTTGCTAATAGCAGCAGCAACCTCCTGATCCATCTTTGCCACTTAATGAATGTAACACACCATCATACACTTGATGTGATAAATTATTGGCTCATATTCATTTTCATTGGAGAGTAGAATGTTGATCAGGAAGTGAAATTGTATGGACCGAACCTTTAGATCCTCGAGTCACCTTGAACTTGACATTCATGAACTTGCCAACTGCAGTAGGCTTCAACACCTTGACAATTGTGATCTTTTTGTTACTCCAGGTTAGGTATTGAGGTTGGGAGAATTCATGATAATATTCCAGCAAGTCTTGATCAACCTTCGGGTCCAGAGAGGGAATCGCAGCTGTAGGCTCAAAACAGTGAAATATGAAAGCCTTGCGAATGATTGGCATATCAAATTGAGAATCTTTAGAATTCTCGACATTGAAAAAGAGAACAGGCTCTAGCCAGTGTGAACTTGGAGCTTCAATAACTTCCTTTCAAAGCCTTTCTAGCGTCCATAGAGGAAACTTCAATTTTCTCTGATTGAGCAACAGAGTTGCTTCTCTCTCCTCATTCTCCTTATTAATTGCTTCAGAAACTTTTTGGTGAATCTCCTGAGCAGTGGGATTTGATTTGAGAGGACTTGGTTTACTTGGTTTAGGAACCGTTTCTTCAATATCATCGCCATTATCCTCATCATCATCATCAATTCCTTTTCCCTTATCCTGTATACCGGAACCCAAAGCTTCTTTGCCTTTCGGTTCGGTAACCACTTTCGGTTGTTGCGGTTTCAGGTGTTGAGGTTTCAGTGTTTGGGATGAGATCTTTTTTGCTTCTCCCCCTTGTTGAGTAGGGAAAACGGACTCCAGAACACCCTCTATTCGGCTTAAAATATCAAGTGCAGGCCAAAACTTGTCAGCCGAATGGCGTCTGATAGTAATGGTAGGAACATGATCACAGGCTTCAAGAAGATGGAGAAGAATAGAGTACATGTCCCCAACAGAGCTTTTTACCACAGACCGCTCTGAATGCAGTTCTTGAAGATCCTTGTTCTCTTGATTGAGCTTCAGAGTCTGGGTTTTGAGTTGAGTAGTCTTCAGAGCAACCTCATCCATGACTATGCTCTCCAAGGCAAGATCGGACTGAAGTTGATCCAGTCGTGCAGAGACATACGCCTAATGTTTGACATGATCAGCAGTGAGGTTCTTGCAAAACACCTCAAAGAGTTCATTTTCCTTTTGAAGAGATTGAGTAAGGGTCTGAACCGAGGCATTGACCATGTTGGCATTCTGCGTTGCAGCACCCTGACTCAAGAAAAATAATTAGTTTATCAACTTTTTCGGTCGCTTCTTTGCAGACTTTCGTTGATGCATCGATTGCAAAAGTGGCTGTAGAGATTGAAGCATCATGTTCCTTAACCCAAGTGGCCATCATGCCTTTAATGACAGACTCAAAAAGAGAACCCTGAGTAGATGAGGAAGCCATAAACTTATCCAACTTCTCATTCAGCTCCTTGAGATGGCGTTTGGTGACGGGGGCATCTTCACCATCATCACTTTGCATTCGGTAAGGACTGTAGTAGAATGTATCAAAATCGACATTCTCCCCACCTAGGACAGTATTGGTTTCAGTGTATTGGGTAGGAGATAGAGATTTGGTAGTAGTATGGAGTTCGGTTGCTGAAGTATGAACCCCCATATCAGATACGTTGGTTTGAACTCCAGTAGTGGTTGTGCTTGTGGCTTCAGAAAAGATAGGAGTGGGAATGGGAATGGTGGATGAAGGTTGAGATGTAATGATTGGGGAAATGGGAGGGAAGTAAACAGGAATGGAAACAGGTGGAGGAGAAGGTGCTTGTGAACGAACAATTTCCTCTGCTGTAGGCGAACGTGGTGGTGTGCTGCCACGAACCAAAACGTCATCATCTAAACTTTCGATCTCAGATTCACTTGGAATGAGGGGTTGATGACCAGAAGGCACATACTCTGAGTCAAAGTCACTTGAGGATTGAAGAATGAGCCTTCGAGCAGGTTTCTTGACCATCTTCTGCTTTGGCAGGGAAGGTGCTGCCTTCTCTGACTTTCGCTTCCTTAGAGAGGGAACCTTTGAAACTCTTCCTCCTTTCTCTCCCTTTTTGGTCTCTTGCTTCTTGCCCCTTTTTGCAGGTTTGTCTGCTTCTTCAATTGACTTCAACATTTCTGGAGTAAGTTCCCTTGGACCAGAAGAAGGGAGCTTCTTGTACTCCTGGATGATCTTGCTTGCAGGAGACACACGATCATACATTGACTCTGGGATGGAGCCAACGAAGAGAAATTTTGAGGGATGGGTGGCAATGATGTTTGTGGTATGAAATGTAGAAATAGTGGAGAGAAGAGAATCTGTCATAATGGGAACATGAAAACGATCCAGTATAGATTGAGTAATGATGGTCCAAAACCTGGCACATGAAATTTCAGTATGGCGTGAAGCTGATGATAAACTTTGGACAAGCTGAAGCCATAGAACTGAACCATAATCAAGATTGAGTCCATGGTACAGCCCATAAAGCAAAGTCATGAAAGACTTGCTGGTACCATCTGATCCTGCACTCCTCTCTGAAAGCCCTTTGAAGAAGAAGGTGAACAGTCCATTCCATTGAGGAGGAAGACAGGATTTCTTGAACCTTGTCACAGTGGTTAGGGTTTCAGTATATCCCATGTTGTAAAACATCATGAAAAGCTGACCTGTAGAGATTGAATCGGGATTCACCATCGATTCATCATATGTGAGCCCTAGCAGCGATCAAATTCTGTTCTTGGAGATTGAGGCTTTCTGGTTAAGGATATCAAAATAAATCTTATCTGCACCCTTATCGTAAGTAGCAGTGGAGTAGAGTTGCGAGTGACAGGACATTGGAACAACTTCCACCATCGATAAAGCGTTGACGAGTGGTGAACATTTGAGAAATTCAACTATGTGATACATGTAAGTATCGCAGAGGAACGGTGAGAGGTCGATCAGCAAGTTCTGGTTTGGCTTGATAGTGAAAAGAGTGGAGCGTGCAAAAGTTTCTTGAAGAGACGAAGACTCTACCATTGTTGAAGCTTGGGGAAGACGAAGATGAACACTGACTATTGAATCGCCGGAAATCACCTTTTTGCTTCAGAGAGAAGAAGTGTGGTAAAGAGCAAGATTACGGTACTAAAAACCCTTATATACGATTTTGTGGAGAGAGAAAAATCAAGGGTAATGATTCCTTTAATTTGGGAAACGACGCCTAAAAAGGCATGATTTGAAAACTAGCAACCCCGAAAAAGCAGCCAATGACGCACACTTATGTAACTGTTCAAATTCACGCGCCTTTTCAATCTTATATTCTGTTCAAATTCCAATCGGTTAAGCTTCCTGCTGACTCATCTCTTCAATATTTAATAGACTCGTTATCTCCATAATTAACCAAAGCCTTATTGAGGATTTCACCCAGACATTTAAAATTCACTACATTGCATTGTTAGGGAGCAAAGCTATATATTGATGAATAGCTTGTGAATAACCGAACAAGACTTTTGGAAAATCCAAGATTTTCGTGCAAGATAGTGTCAAAGATAAAGAAATAAATCAAACTATTTGTGGGATTTTGTGATGTCATAAAAGACATAAAGCAGTAGATCCCGGGCACGAATCACTTCCTTCAAAATCTAAATAGACTTCAAAGTGCTTGTATGGATTCTCGTTGAATTACGATCAAGTACTTGTTAAGAAGTATTGAAAGGCATCTTTTATAAATAAGGCTGTTGGGTGGCTTTCACTTCAATCCAGGTTTCGGAACTTGACATAAGACCAAAAGTGGAACGAAGTACTTGTGAGACCAATGTGGCATGTTAAACAAGTAGGTATGGATCATATTCAGTGACTTGATGACAGAATTAATTAGAAATCTCAACGAAAAAGTAAAATCTGGACCCTTGAGGAAGAAAAGTCTTGGGGATAGACATTTTCATCAGGATCTCTCACAAAAACGGGAGATTTCAAGATACATCCACAAAAGTGGTTTTGATAATTCAAGGTGAAAACTAGAACAATTATTTGTTCACCGTCAATGCATTATAGGAATTGAATTTTGGGTTTCACTAAGCACGTAGTGACACGAAGCTAAGATCATGAACACAAAAATTGTGTAACCATAAACCTCAGTGGTAGTGCTGAGAGTCTCAAGGGTTACAGTTATGAAATGAATGATTAACGGAGAAAGATTGAGGTGGTTAAAGAACAAATGTACTTCATCTATAATATAGGACCAAGCAGAAAAACTCTTAACTCAAGATAGAGAAGAGTTAGGTAACTCATAATGAGAGGGAATTTGTCAGCCTAATTGAGAAAACATGATTGGTATTTATCAAGTCATTAAGGCTTCACTCAAAATCTTTAGAGGCTTGGGCTAACATACAGTGGCATGCTTCTAGGTACACTTAGCTATGACAAAGATAAAGAATTATACATGTCCCAGCTCCATCATTGAGAATGTTCCTTATACATTGATTAGATAAAGAATGAATAATTTAAAACAAAGAAAAATAATTTTTGAATAATGGTTTGCATGTTCTGAAACCATCACTCGAAAATAGAGAAGCAGACCGAGTACAATAAGACCGAACCCGAAATGGACCGAGCGTTCGGTTCATTTCGGTTCCCAAAAGAACCAAACCTGAAATGGACCAAGCGTTCGCTCTATTTTGCTTCCAACTTTTATTAAAGCGAAAGTGAATTTGGTACAGATTCAGCTTCCATCATTCCTAAGCCTTGTAGGATTTTATTAAAACTGGTTTTAGGCAAGGCTTTAGTAAAGATGTCAGCCAATTCATCTGTGGTTCTTACAAAATGAATTTCTACGTTACCGTCCTCCACATGATCTTTGATGAAGTGATACCTCAGTGCTATGTGTTTCATCTTTGAATGTTGCACTGGGTTATGAAAAATCCTAATTGTGCTCTCTGATTCACAATATAGTGGGATTTTCTTCATGTTTACGCCATAGTCTTGAAGTTGACTTTGTATCCAAATGACCTGAGATGTGCACGATGCTACAACTATGTATTCAGCTTCGGCAGTTGAGAGTGAGAGATAGGTTTGTTTCTTTGACTGCCAGCTAACCAGTTTGCCATCCAAAAATCGGCATTCTCTAGTGGTACTCTTTCGGTCCAGTTCACATCCACCAAGATCAGCATCTGAGAATGCTTGGACAAAGAAACCTGACATGGCTGGGTACCATAGGCCGAGCGAGGAGGTTCGCTTCAGGTATTGAAAGATATTCTTCATAGCTAGCAGGTGAGGTTCGCATGGATTAGCTTGAAACCTAGCACAATAGCAAACAGAAAACATTATGTATGGTCAATTAGCTGTTAGATACATTAGCAACCCTATCATTTGACGATAGAGGGTCATGTCAGCAGCCGGTTTGTCAAGAGAAGGTGTTAACTTTGTGCTGAACGCCATTGGAACATTAACTTTTGAATCTCCCACCATTCCAAACTTGGCAAGCAAGGTCTTTGTGTAAGCCTCTTGATTGATGAAAATGCCTTCGGGTCCCTGTCTAATATTCAAGCCAAGGAAAAAGTTAACCGGACCCATTGAGCTCATTTCAAATTTAGTCTCCATCAACTTCCTAAATTCAGCCGTTAAGCTAGGATTTGTGGAGCCGAAGATGATATCATCGACATAAATTTGAACTATCATAAGGTGGTCACCCTCTTTCTTACGAAAGAAGGTTGGGTCAACCGAACCTTGTTTAAATTTAGACATTTTAAGAAATCTAGTTAGAGTTTTATACCATGCCCTTGGTGCTTGCTTGAGACCATAGACTGCCTTGTCCCGAATGTAGCAGTGATTTGGATTCTTCTCGTTCACAAAACCCGGTGGTTGCTCTACATACACCGTCTCTTCTAATTCTCCATTTAAGAAGGCACACTTCACATCCATTTGCTATACTTCAAAGTTCTTGTGTGCAGCATAGGCGAGACAAATACGAACCGATTCTAGCCTTGCTACTGGAGCGAAGGTCTCTTTGTAATATATGCCTTCTTGGTGACAGTTACCTTTCACAACCAATCTTTCCTTGTTGCGAATTACATTTCCTTCCTTGTCCATCTTGTTCCTAAAAACCCACTTTAGTCCAACCACAGAAGCATCCTTTGGTGTTGGAATCAGTCTCCACACTTTGTTTCGTTCGAACTCATTGAGTTCGTCCTGCATGGCCTGTACCCAATCAGAATGATCGAGTGTAGTGTTGATCGTCTTCGGTTCTACCTTGGAGACGAACGAATTAAACATGCAAAATTCCACTTTAGAGAATAGTGCAGTTTGTTTCGCTTTCAGTTGAGAACGTGTGAGAACTTTTTTTGATGGTTTACCAATAATTTGTTTTTGAGGATGGTCTTTGGTTCATTTGGTGAGTGGTGGGTAATTAGGATCATAAGAGGGATCCAGTTTAGTATTCACTTCTTCTTCGAGTTCTAATTGAATATTATCATCGTTTGAATCCACATTCTCCCCCTCGAATGATGATACTTCCTCAACTTCAGGCTCAGAATCTGTTCCTTGGACTTGATTTTTGGCTGGTGTTGATGATGATAGACTCTCCCCCTCGAATGATGAATCCTTGTTATTTGGAGAAGACGAACCCTCTCCCTGAACATAAGAATTATCTCTTGGAGATTCGCTTGAGTCAGGCTGTTCGGTTGCTGGTGGTTTTTCATCTGCCATTTTCTTTACAGCATCATCGATGATTTTCTTTAAGTTGTCTACCTTATTGTCTTTAGCTTTGGTTTCGGAATGAATAGCCTTTTCTGGTTCATCAAACAGCAACATGTATTGCTCAAAGAGATTTGAGATTGGTACCGTAACCTGACCATATTTAGGAAAAATTTCCTCCACACAACCTTCGGTTGTCTTTAGTTTCTTGACGTAGTTATCGTTGAAGGTGACATAGTAAGTCTCTTCGATTTTCTTTGAATGCTTGTTCAAGACTTTGTATGCTTTGGAGGTTAATAAGTAACCCATAAAGATTCCTTCATTTGCTTTGACGTCAAACTTCTTTCGGTGCTCTTTTGAATTAAAGATAAAGCATTTGGAACCGAACACATGAAAAAACTTTATATTAGGCTTTCGGTTGTTCAAGATCTCATATGGGGTGACGGAAAAATATTTATTGAGATAAGATTTGTTCTGCGTGAACCATGCATCAACAATGGCATTTGCCCAGAAATATGGAGGTAGAGAAGCAAAGCTAAGCATGGTTCAGGCCGCTTCACATAAAGATCGGTTTCGCCTTTCGACAATTCCATTCTGTTGTGGAGTATATGGAGCAGAGAAGTTGGGAGTTGTTCCTTTTTCTGCAAGAAAATCTTCAAAGTCTTTATTCTTGAACTCCAACCCGTTGTCGCTTTGGACGTTTCGAACTACCTTTCGCAGTTGAACTTTTACCTTCTTGATAAATAGTCTAAGCTTGGGAGTGGCCTCTAATTTCTGCGTCAAAAAGAACACCCAAGTGAACCGAGAGAAGTCATCAACTATTACAAGTATATACCGGTTACCACTAAGGCTCTAGATTGAAGATGGACCGCATAGATCAACGTGAAGTAATTCTAGTGGTTCAATAATTTTTGTATTGACTCGATAAGGATGACTCTGTCGACTTTGTTTTCCTATTTCACAAGCAGCACACAAGTGTTCTTTGTCAAACTTCAGAACAGGAAGACCTCAAACATGATCCCCAAGCACTAGCTTTTTTATGTCTTTGAAATTAAGATGGGAGAGTCTTCGGTGCCAAAGCCACCTTTCGTCTGAATGAGCTTTTGTTAGCAAGCAAACTGCTGGTTTTCCTCGTATGGGATTGAGATTTAGAGGGTACATCTCTCGTTTTCGCTTTGATTTCAGCAGAATATTGTTCGTTTCTTTTCAATAATCTCTGAGCCATCATCATCGAACGAAACCTTTAACCTGGTACCGACCACCAGTTGAGAAACACTGATGAGGTTGTGTTATAGATCTTCAACGTACGCCACTTTTCATATTGAGAAATCACCATTGGTAATCATACCATAACCTTTGATTGTGCCAAAAGAATTATTAACATACTTGACACATCCACCATCTTGAAGGGACCGAAAGTCCCTTAACTCTTCTTTTTTTCCTGTTATATGATGCGAGCAGCCACTGTCTATGTACCATTCATCATCGAACTGCTCGTCACGCATAACCTACAAAAATTAAGCAGATTTAGGAACCCAAAGTTTCTTGGGTCCTTGTGAGCCTTTTACATAAAAGGGAATTGTAAGAGAAACATTAACCAAAAAGTTCTTTTTATTAGTGTTGTTTTCATCTTTTCTTTTTATGGTGAAAACTTTGATTTTCTTAGATTTGAGTATTTTAGGTTCATTTTTTGACTCGACGTTAGAAATCTTTCGGTTCTTCACTTTGGATTCAAAAGTCGTCTTCTTTTCATCTTCTGGAAAGAGCTTTCATTTACCCTTTTGATCATTCTTTTAGTGAGAGTGAGAAGGATGAGACTTGGGAGTAGTGTTACGCTTTTGATCATTGCCATTACTTGGTTGAGAACCGAAACTACCTTCCATTCTGTTTCTCTCAATGGTTGATTTAGGATCGAAACCATCCTTTCGGTTTCTCACAACTTGAGGAACGAAACTTCTTTTTCGGTTGTCGGCCTCCTGATGACCGAACCTTCTCTTTTGGTTATTGTGCTTTTGTGGACCGAAGCTCTGTTTTTGGTTATCTTGATTTTGAGGACCGGAACTCTTCTTTCGGTTGTCTTGATTCTGAGGACCGAAACACTATTTTCAGTTGTTTTGAGTCTAAGGACCGGAACTCTTCTTTCGGTTGTCTTCATTGTGTTGACCGTGAGAAGTTGAGTTTGCTTTTGCTTCTTCCTTTGACTCAAAGGACTTATCATAGAGAACGTAATTAGGATTTTGAGATCGCCAAAACTGTTTCCTTTCAGTGAGATTCTTCTTGTATCTCAAATTCCGTTAATGCTTTCTTTCTGACACTTGTTTTGGATTTTTGTGGATGTTGGCCTTTTTCTTCGATTTCTGAGCATGAGTTTCACTTTTTAGTGAACAGGTTTCGCTTGATGCTATGACCGGTTGGCTTGAAGGTACTCTGGTACCACTTGTGCTTGGCACATCAAATCATGTACGTTCATTAAGTGGTTCTGCCACATACCTACCCTTCACCATCCATGATGTTTTCTGAGATAGACCTTCTGTTTCATCGGCGTTATCAATCGTTGCTGACCAGAAAAACTCATCACAACCATCAGCATTATCTTCTTCTATTAATGTTGTTAGTTCGGTTTTCTGTTGTTGAGTAACTCCTTTAACTGTATAAACTTGATTTGGAGTTGTTTGGACCTTTTGATATACAACAGCTTTCGCCTTGAGGACTTTAATCTTGTCTTTTGAAGAGCGAGCGAACTCAACAAAGTATTCAGAAATAAGATTTTTATTGATTTCGGGTTCGCTCTTAACAAATTTAGAATAGTCCACCTCATCTTCTACATATATTTCACTCATATCATCATCCTCATTAAATTCAAAAGTATTTTCAATATCAATTTTGTTTTCTGAACTCAACTTGGCATTCAAAGAGTCAAATTTCTATACAGTTTCGGTTTTGATTTTTAATTTGTCATTTTCATCCAACAAATTTTGAGCATGTCCTTATGGTCTTTTGAATTTATGAAGGACTCTATTTTGTCAAGACCAATTTTGTAAGAGGGAGAGATATCATCAGAAAAAATAACGTTTTCACAGTTGTATGCATCGGCATCGATTTCATCCTCCTTGAACTCAAGGAAGGGTAAAATCATATGATATATCTTCTTTCCTATATCACAAGTAAGATGCAATTGAGTAATGTTGGAATATAATCTTTTAGCAATCAAACAAAAAACATTTTGTTGTTTCAAAAGCTTTAAATTATCTCTTTTCAAATAAATTGTTTCATACCTAGACCTAATCAACTCTTTCTCCTTTTTCTCCATCCACATACGCCTCTCCTCACTCTTTGATGATACCCTGTTGATTTGATCAGGTAAGTTAGAGTTTGTGACGCGAGTTTGAGTTAAACTACCACTTATACTAAAAAATTTAGATTTTAATCCATTTAGTTCCTTTTCATAGTTTGTGATGGGGATATGTAAAGAAAAAAGAATAGATTGTACCTTCTTGATCAACTCATCACATTCGTTGATCTGCACTCTAACAGGTTTTGCTGCAAAAAACCTATCTTCACGATCTTTTGCTTCATCTAGTCCCCCATCAGTATTATAACCTCTCATTTGTGATACCACAGAGGTCACCATCAGACACTTTCCAGCAACATTCTCTTCTTTTACCAACAAAGCCCTGCCATGAGTGGGCTTCCTCACTTGTTCATCTTTAGAATCAGTCGACCAAACTTCGACCCCGCCAAATACATCATCAACAGTATTCCCCTGCATAATTAGAGCATTCATAGTGTTATTAGATCCAGCTTTCTTCTTCCTGATTTCCTCCAACCGTCGTATGAGATTTGCTTCCTTGTCATCTTCGTCATTCTTTTCAGACTTCTTTATCAACATACAATCTTTAGCAAAGTGATTTTTTCCTCCACAGTAGTGATAATTAAAACCTGAGTCACTCCCAAGTTTAGCTTCCTTCTTTGGTTCTTCGGTCTGAGAAACACTCTTCGGTTCCTCCTTCACCTTCTTAGCACTATAGCTTCCCTGCCAGTTTCGGTTCTTATTGACTGGGAACCTTCTTTTGATGAACTTATTTGGATTTGACACCACTAAAGCAAAATCTTCACTTGTTAGGTCGTATTTAGAAAGATCTAAATCTTCTTCTTCTTCAGCAACATTCTTTACTTTGGATATTAGAGCTAATGACCCCATGCTAAAAACCACGTTCGTTTCTTTAGTCACTGCACTATCATGTGACTTTAATATCCCCACTAGTTTTGCAAGAGAATAAGCCTTGAATTGTTCGTGTGCCTTCACAGTTGACACCATAGCCATCCATTTGGTTCTAAGGCCATTCATAAATGCGACCTTTTGTTCAATGACTTTCCTTTCTATCCCATGCTTTATCATCTTACTAACGAGATGATTAAAGCGATCGAAAGCTTGAATAAGCTTCTCTTCAGGCTTCTGCTTGAAGTCACAAAATTCTGAGAGCAATAAATTTTGGATGGAATGCTCAAGATCTTCATCCGTAGAATATAGTTCCTTCAACCTGTCCCATATCTCCTTCGTTGTTGTGCATGAACTTACCAACCGAAACGTGTCCGATTGTAAAGCAAACCTAATCATCCTTAAAGCATTGATGTTGCACTGAAACTTCTCCTTCTCATCTTGGGGTATGTCTTTCACATCATTAACGAGTTGATTATACTCCTTTTGACTTTTGACAACCCTTGAAGTGCTTGAATGAGCGAATGGACCAACTGTAATCGCCTCCCAGATCAAGTATCCATTGTCTTCTGAACCAATCGCGTAGTCTTCAAAGTGATGCGTCCAGACCTCATAATCTTGAGTGTATAATATGGGAATTCTTGTCGTCGATCCTATGTTGTTAGAGATATTGATTGGGTTTGACTGGGAATCATCCATGGACATGACGATGTTTGTTCAAAAACCTGCTTAAGATCAGACTTGTAAATAACGTTAGTGTAAGATCGATAATTAAAGAACTACGTCAATAGAGAATGACGGCTCTAATAATATCAATCAAAGCGGAAAAACCCTAAGATCTTCTTCAACAGAAGAGATGTGTATGGATTACATAGTCTCCTGCTCTGATACCGATTGATGAGTTAAGAAACTCTTAGATCGATTAGATCTTCAACAAATTAAACAGTAAAACAAACAAACACTGAAAACACAAGATGGAATCAAAGTAATGCTTAATGATTCAAATGTAGTCACGCCTCTGCAGAGCTCGACTAAGAACTTCCACTGTAGAGGCGAGCTAGGGTTTGTAGTACAATTCAAGAGAATAATAATGAAAGGGATAATTACTAAGGATGTATGCATGCACCTTAAATAATAAACCCTAATGAAATAATCACGGTTGGACAGGCCAAAATCGGATAACAAAACTGGGCTAAGGACCAAGCCCAAAGATGCAACACTTCTTGACCCAACATAGACCATTAAAACCGTGAAGGCCCAAATAAAAGCCCATTTGTAGAAACTTTCACTTTTGGCCCCTTTTATATCTATGAATATCATAAAGATCCATTTTGGTTTAAAAGTGACTCTATTGGTTCTATCAAAAAAACCGTGGGTTAACATGAGAACCTCACTTTTTGTTTATTTTGTCAAAATTAGCCCTCTTATGCAAACTTCTTAGTTTTAAGTAACTTGTATGTATTTTAAAACCATTTCCTTATAAGATAAGTTGAAATCAGTGTTATGTTCTACAAATAGCATCATCTTTTAGTAGATCTTTAGGTTCATGAAGTTTACAACACATAATCACATATATATATATATATATATATATATATATATATCATGAAAAACACATAAAATCATGCATACACACATAGATCTACACAAAAAAAAAAAACTTGTATTCTCCCCCCAAAACATAGTAAAAACCGAAAATATGGGGTGTGAACTCACTTTACTTTGAAGATTTCGGTTCTTGATGAAGATTAGAGGAGTTTTCGGCTTTACAAGCTCCCTTGTAGAGATTTTTCGAACTTAGGGTGTTCTAAGGGACAAGAATCACGAAATGGAGTGTTTAAGAGAGTGAATCTTAACAAGAAATGAAATCAAATCAATTTAGAATGATGATAACTTACCAAACTTAATGATTCTTGAAGTAGAAGTCTTAGATTTTCTCAAACACCACACGATTTTTAGAGTAAGTGGAAGGAAATTCTTTGTGTTCTTTAGAGGATTTTGTGACAACCCGAAATTTCCATTCGGTCAAACCCTAAAAGTCAATCACATTTTATTATAAGTTAATATCATTATTTCTTATTTTTAGCAAATTTAAAGTTCATTTGATTATTTTAATATTAGTCTTTAAACGAACGGTTGAAAGAAAGTGTCGTCTCAGGTTTTGAAATTTAAAAACCGCAAACACCTCGTGCCTTAGAAGTTCACGGCCAAATGTTTATGTTTGAGCCGAAAAATCATCCAAAAATCATGAACTCATGCATAAGTATGAGTTTACTCCCCAAAAGCTAGTCATTTTATGTTTACTCCCCAATCACCAAAAGAGTAAACTCAAAAAACCCTCTCAAGTATCATCATAGAATTAAATCAAGATCTTCAAACTTGTAAGTGTTCTAGCCATTTCAAGTTGATATAAAACTTAATCTAATGTTTGTGCATCTATTCATCGATTCATTTTTGTGTTTGATTAGATTTCCAAAAACACCAAGAACACACATTAAGTGTTCTTGGACTTTTAACATATTTCAAGATTCCTTATAGTAAGTACTACCATCCTTGAGTCTTATTAAGTTAGTATTACATGTTAGCATCAATAAAATATGCCAAGAACACAAGGAATAAGGTGCTCACGGTCCAAGAATGTTCTTGGGGCGTAAACACCAAGAAAGGCACCAAAGTGTACCTAAGTCCGTAATCTAAGCCCTAGTTTGATGTTTAAGCCTTCCTTGATATGTTTAAACCTTCCCATGATGTCTTTAAGCCTTGAAAAACACCAAATTCCTCCATTTTTATGTGTTTACGATTTAGGTAACTCCCAAAACTGTAAACACCCTAAAGTATGTTTATTTGGGCCATATTCCTTCCTTAGGCCTAAAAACTAACCTAGACAATTACCTAGATGAGTTAAGGACTTGAAAACATAGAAATACCATTTTCCATATGGGTTTATGGTAGTAAACCCAAAGGAAAATGACCATGAGGCCGTAAACTCCTCAAAGGAGAGTTTTGTTGCCCTAGTCCCTTCCAAAGGCCAAACCACCAAGTAGAAATGCTTCAAAGGACTTGTAAAACCTCAAAACAACATATGGTCTTAAGGAGTAGAGTTTATGACCGTAAACCCTAGAGTTTACTGCCGTAAACTCCTTGGGTAATGTCATTAAAACCGTAAACTCCAAAGGAGTTTACCCTTGAACTCCAAACACTCTAGCTTTGCCCTACAAACCCTTGGATGCAACCCTTGTGATCATTAAACACTTAAAACAAAGTGTTTTCAAGTTCTAGAGTGTCCCAACTTAATTTATTAGTTATAAATTGGATAATTAGTTATATATATGTTCATTATATGATAACTAGGCTCGTGCGTGTGTACAAGTCTCCGTTTGTCACCTAACACCGTACCCGACACTTCAATCCAATCCACTCACTGCAGGTGAGTTCATACCCCTTTAACTAACCTTTGAAATACTTTTAAATGTTTTAAATGCTTTTATGGGGGGAATACAAGTTGAATACTTATAGTTATTACATCAATCACATGTGATTAATAACTACAAAACCAATGATTTTCTTACTGTTCAAACTGTTTATCAAACTATTTTGCTTCAAACTGTTTTACAAATTCTTTTATTTATCAAATACATTTACTTAAGCTCTGTTATAATTTTATAAATTGCATGCCCATGTATGTATACTTATATAAGCAATGTTTAAAAGGCTTAGGAAGGCCTGCCCGCCCTATTTCCTTTTCGCCGTTGAGATGTGGTCTGGTGGGGTATCGAGTATCCGTCCGAGGGTCTTTTAAATATTAGTTATATATCATGTGTACATATATAGTCATAAAAGTTCTTCCATAATCATACGTACCAGTTACATCATTAGTAAGTTACCATAGGGGTAACACAGGATAACACTTATACTATTACTAGAACAATGAGATGTTCAATGAGTCGGTTCATTCATGAGTCAGTACATATTACTATGAGAACATATACAACTATACTAGAAAGAGAACATATACAGCTATACTAGAAAGAAAACATATACAACTATACTAGAAAGAGAACATATAAAACTATACTAGAAAGAGAACATATACAACTATACTAGAAAGAGAACATATACAACGATACTAGAACGAGTAACAATACATTACATATACATGAATACGTTAACATAATTATGATCCACTATATCGGAGCATGCCTTCAATGTCATGGCCCGAGTTGTAGCCAAAGTCTCTTGGAGGGAGAGCGTGAGTTTGTGTATAGATCTATACTGGATTGACTATCCTACACCTTACTGCTAGCTACAACCGGACCTGCAGGTCTGCGGGTGCCAAACGTCATACCTTTTTACGACTTACATTGTCGTATTTCTTAGTCGATAGTATGGTACAATTAATCACATAATACCTTGATATAAATCCGGTTTAAGGTAGTTAGTACAACATTAGTTCCTATAATACAACACTACAATACTACATTAATTTACCCTTTACATATATTTAGTGATCATTTCACTTAAACATTAAGGTACAAACTATATTTTTGTTAATGATAGTTACACTTGGGAAAATTACACGCTTTTACAAGAAACGAACACACAAAATAGTTAAGCCTTGGTAGAAGGCTACTTTTAATAGGAAATATAGGATTTTCTAAGGGATTTAAACTTTTACAAACACTTACAAACATTCACATACTTTTATCACCAATGTTTACAAACTCGTACAACAAACCACGTTCAAACGTTTTGATACAAACACCGACACTAAAATACTTATGAACTCACCAGCTTTAATGCTGATAAACTCTTTCAAAATAACTTGTATTCTCAGGTCATCAGTAGACAGGTACCGAGGCCAGCTTTTGAGAAGATGGAGCGCATTCGAGACTCATCTTATTATTTTGATTTACATTTTTGGTGTCTATAACTGTACAGAACACGCTTGTATTAAAATTATATATTTAATGCAATGGATGATGTTGTTTGCTTGTTTACTGTTATACTATGTTGTGATACTTTACATGATGTCCTCCACCCCAGAACGTTTCCGCCGTTCTCGGTTTTGGGGTGTGACAGATTTCTGTTGTAATTGAAGTAGAAGACGAGAGTAATGGTGTAGTTCCTTGGCCGAGATTTTAAGAAGGAAGAGAGAGAAGAATTAGGTTGGTTAATACATGAAGGATTTGGGCTAGAAGTATGGGGGCATTAGCTTGGATTACCTCCATATAAACAAGAGTTGTCATCAATTTATTCAATTCATTTTCTTTTTTTGAAGTTGGGCCGAGAATAAGGGAGAAGAAAAAAAAGAGAAAAACTTTGGGCCATACTAGCTCATGTTTGACATTATGGGGGCCAAGTTGAGAATTTTGGGCCTTTTAGGCTCTTCTTGAGGGTTCACGGCCCAATTACCATGAGAAGATGGTTTCACGGCCCATCATGGTTCATGGTCCATCATGGCCCATGATAAATAAGTGAGTTATTTTAGGCCCAACATGGCCCAATTGCTATGGTTTGACGAATGTGGGCCCAAATAGAGCCCAAATTGGTTTCATTGGCCCAAAATCATCAAATAGAAGGTTTACTGGCCCATTAGGTCCAATAAGAGGATGCTAGTCCATAATAAATTTGAACTGAGATTTTTAGGGTTTCAGACCCATAGTTAAGTATATGAGATGCATTTTATTAGGTTTTGAACTTCACTCAGGAGTTTCGATTCAAATGGATGATTTTGATTGAATATAGAGTATGATATCCACTTAGATTACAAGTCTTGCAATAATTAATGTTTACATGAGGACATAACTTCCTAGCTAAAAATGCTAGTTGTGACAGTGGATTCAACGAGTTCATTAGTCAGAAGCCAAAAAATCGATTTTTTCAACTTTGAAAAATAGCAAGCATCAAATATAATAGAAAACAATCCTAGGCTCTGATACCACTGATGGGTTTTAAGAACTATAATTGTCTTATGGTGCACATGCAACCCTAGATGCTTTAGATCTATGTTTTCCCTAATTATACATGCATTTTCAGTTTTCCAAAGCATACATCCTAACTAGCATACACTAGAGGATATACAATATAAAACTCATAGTTTGATGAATACCTCTTATGTAGTTTGAAGTTCTTGGCCTTTGAAAGATTTAGCACCTTAAGTGTGATGCTTCTAATGTGTCACAAACACCAAACGCAAGGGGAGGCTTGAGAGAATAGTCTAGTTAGCTCAAAATATATTATCACTCTCTTAGAATGATGGGGCGACCGATTTTTGGCTCTAGGGGTGTGCTTTTATAGTGTTAAAAATGCTAGGGTTACATCCATGTAAACCCTAATGCATCATGACCTTTCATATTACTTAGGCTCCATGGGTTAAACCTCCATGGACTATCCATGTTGGTTTAGCCCATCCTAATTAACCATGGATCTTTGGACCACACTATAAGAATCATTGGTTTATATAATCAGTCCCCGTATATTAAGTTAGTCGCTTTTGATCACTAAATTAATTCCAAATTAATTGTTGATCAATACTAATTAAATAATATGATTTCTCAAATAATATATTATATTTATAATATATTAATAAATCACAAATAACCTTATTCTCAAAAGTCTATCCTATCAAATTGCACTGCTGAAGGCAACCCAAAAGGACCATGCTACTATCGGGTCAAATACATCCTAGTTATAATTATGGGCTTAAATACCTAATCCAACAGTAACTACATCCACAACTAATTCTACTGAATCTGTTGTGCAAACTGTAGGCGGTCAAAAAAAATTCCTCTGCTTATGGACCATATGGACGTTTAAGTGTTGATGTTTGGAAAAAAAATGTGAGTTACTGTGACAACCAGAACCTTTTTCCGTTTCCGTTATCCAAATTCCGTTAATAAAATTTCAATTTTATTAAGTTTCTGTCAAAACTTCATGGTTTAGGAAATCAACTAGTTTTATATAATTAAATTTATATAAGCAAGTCGGAACCAAATCATGCGAAAAGCCGAAGTCCTTAAAAACAAACCTGTTTTCGGCCTAAGTGAGTGTACGGCCCCACCCCCATGTACGGCTACACACTCGTGTACGGTTGGTGCCAGGTGGACCCCACCACCGACCATACCCCAGCCTATAAATATGGGACCCCCACCCTTATTTGAGCACTCTTGACCGAAAACTCTCTCATTCTCTCTCTACAATCCCTGATCGTACACTCCAAAAACACCTTTATTCTTCTGTAAAACATCGAAAAACACCATTGGGGATTCATTTCGGAGCATCTAGGACACGTATTCACCGATTCCAACACTCTTCTTCTTGAGTGTACGGTCGTACACCTTCAAGCTCGTTGATTGTACACTCATCCACGGCCGTTCACCTTCAAATGCCGTACACCCTTCAAGGCAGTATGCGGCCGTACACTCCCTTTCATGGCTGCACACTCCTTAAGTGGTACATTAGGCTGAAAAACCACCTTCCTCAATTCAATCAAGTCCCGGTAACATTCCTTAACCGAAAGCAAGTGTTTTTGTAACATTTTGTTTAATGAAATCGCTAATTTAGATACATATATGTATTTAATTGTTATTAGGACTCCATTAAGTGCCACGTACAACAACTTGAGGGTCTTCATTTCCAGTTCATTGACTCGACGCTTGCACACAACTAACGGTGAGTTCATACCCCTATATTTTCCGAGTTTTTAATGTTTTCAGGGGGAATACAAGTAAAAGCACAAGTATTCTTATGCTTAAGAATATAATTTGGTTTATTATATCTTCCTATCATTAGTATACATTAAACATACAACTTACTAAACTTGAAGAACATATTTACTACTAGATTTGCGGTCAGCTTTATAAACATGTTAAGATATAAACTTTGCAAATACAATTTTCAGAACAAAGGAAACAAGCTTATAAAATAAAAGATATAATTTTATAAGGTTTCATGTTAATATAAAAAAAGGGTTTTCTTAGTATTATTCATGATTCGTTGAGAGAACTACAGTGTGAGACGCCTTGTAACCAGAGTCTCCTGGAGGTAGAGCGTGAGTTTGTGTATAGATCTATACAGGAGTGACAATCCCGCACCCTGACTATTAGCTACAGTCAACCTAGGGTGACAAACGTCATTTACCGCGACGTCTGAGTACGTCGTAATGTTGATCGTCCATAGTTGGTTATAAGAATCCACAGGTAAAACAACGACTCGTTCACGTAATAATATACTTAACAAACATTCAACAGGGTTAGTAACTATGTGATGACTTAGTATGTACATTAGGGTAATATAAAATTAACATCTGACTTGCAGTGGGATGTGTGATCTCCACCTCATTTCCTGTTCCTTGTTTGGTTGTGGGCTTAGGGCAGAATCACCCAATCGACTGTTTGTTCGATTTGGATTTCTATAACACGTATGTACTAAGTGATCACATGAGGGTATTAACAACACTTTCGGGATACAGAACAACACGCTATCAACTAGTTTTATTTATGTAATAAGACTATTATTATACATTACTGGTGGTAACCAGGGTTTCCAAACAGAACAATGCTTAAACAACATAAGTATGGTACATACTTGTACACCACGATTTGGAGCAGATAATTCAATAACATACAATTAGGGAAAATATAGGATTTTCCAGGGTAAACATCAGTACTTTACAACAACTGGTTAATTATTCAATTAACGAATATTCATTATTAATTCTATAATTCCTTAGTTTATGCATTCGGGTTACGTATGAAGAATATCCGATAGACTGTGGAATGTGTGGTTTCCGCCTCATTCCCTGTTCCTTGTTTGGTTGTGGGTTTAGGGCAGATCCACACAATTAACCATCTATTCGATATTGGTTTGTGTGTAACTAGTGTGAACCAAGAAGTTATAGAAAGAATGGGTTTAATCATACTTTTCATAAGAAAATATTGGATTTCTTGGGGAACACTTTCAACAGATATCACAGGATCAATACAGTCAACTTTGTATGTACATAGTGAATACTATAGGATTGTGTACATGAGGATCCGACAACCAATAGAATGTGTGGTCTCCACCTCTTTTCCTGTTCCTTGTTTGGTTGTGGGCTTGGGGCAGAACCACACAATCGATTCTTTGTTCGATCTGGATTATATATGATTTGTATACACTAAGTACTCGCAGGAGGAACTAGTAAAAATCATTTTTACTTAATCATTCATTACGTCGGAAAATATAAGGTTTTCTGGAGAAACATAACGTACTTTTCAAAAGAACACATAACAGTTTTCTAAAACAAAATGTTTATGAACTCACCAGCTTTATGTTGATACTCTTTCAAAACCTACTTGTATTCTCAGGACACTAGTAGACAGGTACACGCACCGGATTCAAGAAGATGGAGCATAGTAGCTTCAAGTCTTTATTTGTTATTTACTTTTGGTGTCAATCATGTATGATTCAAATGCAATGTAAACATATTACTATTAATACAATGGTTGTTGTTGCTTTGATTACTATTATTCAATTGTTGTGATACTACACATGACGTCTTCCACCCCTGAACATTTCCGCCATTTCGGTTTGGGGGTGTCACAGATTGGTATCAAAGCATTGTTTATAGTGAACTTAGTATATCAACCAGTAAAAGATAGACAACTATAAATACAATGGGGCTGGAGTGCTCTAACTAAAAGTATACTTTCAAAATAAAAGTATTATACAAGAAGTATACTAATAAGCATACATACTAAGAACAAGTATCACAATAAGATCAAATAAGAACAAAACAAACAAGACAATTCAGATGTTAGACACTACAGTCAAACCTGAGCAGTTATGTAATCATATATGGAATAAATATAACCTGATCAACTATATTTATTTGATATATGACCAACATGTGTTTGGGAGTGATGGGGGTGTTGCAACGAGTCTAAAACTTACCTAACTCCATATACAAAAGATTCTTATAACAAAACATAAAGATAAAATACTATAGGAGTATTTTAGGCACTATAACAAACTTACATAAGAACTAAAAGACCTATGCTGGCAGGTCTATAGTTGCGAAGAGCATGCTTCCAAAGTTATATATAATTGGGATCTTATAGACTTAGAATTGGTGATCTACGCTCTATTACCTGTTCCTTGTTTAGTTGTGGTTTTGGAGTAGGATCACCTATTCGAAGGTCTATTTGATCTTGGTTATATACAGCTTGCATACACTGCTTGACTATAGGAGGACCCAGTCTGGATCATTAATAACTACAGAAGAAATGTCCTACTTAATCGCATAGGATTCTTTAGACATTCCCATTTTCGCGCAAACAACCTATATAGAAATAGACACTTCACTACAACCACCCACAGAGGAGTCAAGGAGGAACCAGAGAGGATTCATAAAGAGGATTCCTAAAAGGAATCATTTAAGGAGTCAAATCTTCCATCAGAAAGTGGTGGAGATTAGTGAGAGATCAGTTACAGAACTCGAAGCATGATCTACAGTGAATAGGAAACCATAAGAGAGTCCAGAGAAAACAAATCCCCACAATTGAAGTCAGGATCATCATAACTAGGACATGAAACCCCTCCCGAAGCTCGCAAGGCGGTAAAGTATCATATATGTCATTCTAATAATTAACTAATTAATATAATCTAGCGAGTCAGTGGTTACACTGCTCACACTATGTGTTAGACTTATCACCTTTATCATATCAGCTAGTAACAGAAAACCAGATCTCATAACTTCATTAAGACGGTAGTCACTATTAAATTCATAAGTCTATGTTGCATAGACCTCTGTTATGAATTACTTCAAAAAGTCGGAACATGAAACACTCGGAACTAAGTTAACTCCGATTTAGATAACACTCAACTTTTAACCACTAAGGAGTTACCCTTGTTTCGTCTTTTAACCTTATGGAAGAAAGATGCCCCCGAAAAGTCGAACAAAAACAAGAACAACACACCACCGCCACCACCTACTCAGTATGACCCGGTTGTCTTTCAAGCGGCAGTAACAGCCGCAGTGACAATGGTCATGACTCAAATCAATGCAAGTGATACCGGTGGATCGGGTAGTCGTACCAACAACACTAATCATGAACGCACAAGGGAGTTCTCATACAAAGACTTCATGATTTGTGGACCCAAATCCTTCGATGGAAGTTGGGGAGTCATCGCCCTGATGCGAGGGTTCGAGAAGACAGAGTCGATTTTTGAGTTATGTGCATGCCCAGATGGGAGCAAAGTGAAGTTTGTTGCTTGCACCATCTCTGACAGAGCCCTTACATGGTGGAATAGCCATGTCAAGTCATTGACTCTTCCAATAGCAAATGCAATGGGATGGGAAAATCTAAAAGAGATGATGATGGAAGAGTACTGCCTGAGGGGCGAAGTACAGAAACTAGAGCATGAGCTGTGGAATCTTACCATGGCAGGCTTAGACATAGAAGCTTACACCGACAGATTCAACGACTTAGCTGCACTATGCCTGGGAATGGTTACCCCGGAGAGCAGAAAGGTAGAGAGATACATTTGGGAACTTCCTTCTCCAATCCAAGGAAACATATTGGCAGCGACACCTCTTACGTTTGACAGTACCAAACGCTTGGCTCGAACATTGGTGGACTACGGGATCCGCCAAGGCATAATGGATCCCGTTCCCGAGTCAACCAAAGGAGGTGATTATATATAAAAGTCCAGGAGCGAGAAGAAGAGACGACCGGCACAAGAACACTCAAAGGGACAACAGATGGGTGCAGCCTATACTGCCACGACACCAACCACCCCAGCAACCGGTAATCGCTATGCTGGAACCCTCCCTAAATGTAATAAGTGCAACTTACATCATACCGGAAGGTGTCGAAAGTTGTATTGCAAGAACTGCCTTAGAAGAGGACACACCATCCGCTTCTGAAGGGCGTCGGCACGACCAATCTCTCAGGTCCCATTTGAAGAAGTGAGCCAGACCTGCTATGAATGTGGTGAAGCAGGAGACTGCATGAGAGATTGTCCAGTGGCCAGGAACCCTAGTGACTAAGGAAGAATGCTAATGATCACTGTAGTAGAGTCTACCCCGGAAACCCCGAGAACAGCGGTACGTCTTCCAACTTGAATCATTTTCCCAAACCTAAATTTTCAAGGAAACTGTCTCACAATTAAATTCTAACTATAATATTTTCTTCCTCGTCTAAACAAAGCACATAAGTTATGTAGAACTAAATACTCTATTCTGGTAGGCTATAATGACTTGGTGTAAACAGTAGGGCCATATATAATTAAGGACCAATAGACGTAGAGTGCGTGATTCCACCTTATTTCCTGTTCCTTGTCTGGTTGTGGATATAGGGCAGAGTCACTCAGTCGACCGTCTTATCCATCTTAATTATATATGACTTGTAGACACCCAACGATTATAGAGGGACTGGATAGAGACCATAATATCAAGTATCATTCACTGGAACAATTTCTCGATTAGCACACTTAATTCAATACAAAACATTCGCAGTAGTGATAACAAGGTCAACACAGAAAACACTAGAAACGTTCACACACAGATACACTGACGCCGTAATGAAACACTCCTTCCGAACCAACTTAACACGCGATCCTACGATGTCATCTCGCTTAGTCTGACTGAGTCTGAGTTATACCAAACCCACGTGTCACCGAGGATACCTTTTGCCTTAAACCGGTCGAATAACAAAACTCTCGTCACTCATAACGACAAACTAGATGCAAACCTTGAAATTTCATCTCACTTCAAACCCCAAAAATACTCATGCGAGGAGTATGGTATTCACCCGTAACCTTCCTTAAGCACCCTCAGTAGACCATTTTGGAAACACCACTCGCGCAACAAGTCAAGTTCAAGCACAGAGGCTAAGGACAAATACGGTTAGCCTATCGATGTTAAATGTACATGTGAGGGTGGTATATAATTAAGATTCTATAGACTTAGGATGTGTGTTTCTACCCTACCTCTTGTTCCTTGTCTGGTTGTGGACCTGGGGCAGAGTCACCCATCCGACCGTCTTATCAATCTTAATAATATACGACTTGGGTACACGCGACAATGATAGATGGACCAGGTATGTGTCCTATCATGAAATTCAGGACGAAGGCTGCTTAGAGCTACGAAAGGACATCCTACCGGTTGGATGAATGTGGGCAGGCAAATCAAATGCACACACCATTCACAGACCAGAATAGTAGACACAAAAGTAATGATCCGCTGAAACACCCAGCGAGGATCTGAATTCACTGAAGAACACGAGGGTTTTATGAAACCCAAGTACCCTACCGATTCTAAAGAAGTGTCTGTCCGATGAGATGCTTATGATACCCCTCGATGAGATCGAACTAGACAAGAGCTTACACTTCATGGAAGAACCATCCTCATCTTTTTCCGAGTCCGTGATTTGTATTTTATGCTTGAATTTCGGGACAAAATTCCCTCTAACGGGGGGATGATGTGACAACTCAAACCTCTTTCCATTTTCATTATCCAAATTCCATTAATAAAATTTGAATTTTATTAATTTTCCGTCAAAACTTCATGGTTTAGGAAATCATCTAGTTTTATATAATTAAATTTATATAAGCGAGTCAGAATCAAATCACGCGAAAACCCGAAGTCCTTGAAAAACAAACCCGTTTTCGGCCTAAGTGAGTGTACAACCACTCACCTGTGTACGGCCGCACACCCATGTACGGTCGCACACCCGTGTATGGATGGTGCCAGGTGGACCCCACCACCGACCATACCCCCAGCCTATAAATACAAGACCCCCACCCTCATTTGAACACTCTTGACCGAAAACTCTCTCATTCTCTCTCTAGAACCCCTGACCATACACTCCAAAAACATCTTTATTCTTCCGTAAAACATTGAAAAACACCATTGGGGATTCATTTCGGAGCATCTAGGATACGTATTCACCGATTCCAGCACTCTTGTTCTTGAGTGTACGACCGTACACCTTCAAGCTCGTTAACCGTACACTCATCCACGGCCGTACACCTTCAAAGGTCATACACCCTTCAAGGCAGTATACAGCCGTACACGGTTCACGGCCATACACTCCCTTTCACGTCCGTACACACTCCTTAAGTGGTACATTATGTTAAAAACCCATTTTCCTCGATTCAATCAAGTCCCAGTAACATTCCTTAACCGAAAGCAAGTGTTTTTCCAACACTTTGTTTAATGAAATCGCTAATTTAGATACATATATGTATTTAATTGTTATTAGGACTCCTTTAGGTGCCACGTACAACAACTCGAGGGTCTTCGTTTCCAGTTCATTGACTCGACGCTTGCACACAACTAACGATGAGTTCATACACCTATATTTTCTAAGTTTTTAATGTTTTCAGGGGGAATACAAGTAAAAGCACAAGTATTCTTATGCTTAAGAATATAATTTGGTTTATTATATCTTCCTATCATTAGTATACATTAAACATACAACTTACTAAACTTGAAGAACATATTTACTACTAGATTTGCGGTCAGCTTTATAAACATGTTAAGATATAAACTTTGCAAATACAATTTTCAGAACAAAGGAAACAAGCTTATAAAATAAAAGATATAATTTTATAAGGTTTCATGTTAATATAAAAAAAGGGTTTTCTTAGTATTATTCATGATTCGTTGAGAGAACTACAGTGTGAGACGCCTTGTAATCAGAGTCTCCTGGAGGTAGAGCGTGAGTTTGTGTATAGATCTATACAGGAGTGACAATCCCGCATCCTGACTATTAGCTACAGTCAACCTAGGGTGACAAACGTCATTTACCGCTATGTCCGAGTACGTCGTAATGTTGATCGTCCATAGTTGGTTATAAGAATCCACAGGTAAAACAACGACTCGTTCACGTAATAATATACCTAACAAACATTCAACAGGGTTAGTAACTATGTGATGACTTAGTATGTACATTAGGGTAATATAAAATTAACATCTGACTTGCAGTGGGATGTGTGATCTCCACCTCATTTCCTGTTCCTTGTTTGGTTATGGGCTTAGGGCAGAATCACCCAATCGACTGTTTGTTCGATTTGGATTTCTATAACACGTATGTACTAAGTGATCACATGAGGGTATTAACAACACTTTCGGGATACAGAACAACACGCTATCAACTAGTTTTATTTATGTAATAAGACTATTATTATACATTACTGGTGGTAACCAGGGTTTCCAAACAGAACAATGCTTAAACAACATAAGTATGGTACATACTTGTACAGCACGATTTGGAGCAGATAATTCAATAACATACAATTAGGGAAAATATAGGATTTTCCAGGGTAAACATCAGTACTTTACAACAACTGGTTAATTATTCAATTAACGAATACTCATTATTAATTCTGTAATTCCTTAGTTTATGCATTCGGGTTACGTATGAAGAATATCCGATAGACTGTGGAATGTGTGGTTTCCGCCTCATTCCCTGTTCCTTGTTTGGTTGTGAGTTTAGAGCAGATTGACACAATTAACCATCTATTCGATATTGGTTTGTGCGTAACTAGTGTGAACCAAGAAGTTATAGAAAGAATGGGTTTAATCATACTTTTCATAAGAAAATATTGGATTTCTTGGGGAACACTTTCAACAGATATCACAGGATCAATACAGTCAACTTTGTAAGTACATAGTGAATACTTTAGGATTGTGTACATGAGGATCCGACAACCAATAGAATGTGTGGTCTCCACCTCTTTTCCTGTTCCTTGTTTGGTTGTAGGCTTGGGGCAGAACCACACAATCGATTTTTTGTTCGATCTGGATTGTATATGATTTGTACACTAAGTACTCGCAGGAGGAACTAGTAAAAATCATTTTTACTTAATCATTCATTGCAACAGAAAATATAAGGTTTTCAGGAGAAACGTAACGTACTTTTCAAAAGAACACATAACAGTTTTCTAAAACAAAATGTTTATGAACTCACCAGCTTTATGCTGATACTCTTTCAAAACCTACTTGTATTCTCAGGACACTAGTAGACAAGTACACGCACCAGATTCAAGAAGATGGAGCATAGTAGCTTCAAGTCTTTATTTGTTATTTACTTTTAGTGTCAATCATGTATGATTCAAATCCAATGTAAACATATTACTGTTAATACAATGGTTGTTGTTGCTTTGATTACTATTATTCAATTGTTGTGATATTACACATGACGTCCTCCGCCCCCGAAGGTTTCCGCCATTTCGGTTTGGGGATGTGACAGTTACCAATCATATCGTATAACTTTTTCAATATATAATCGCTAGGTCTACACCTATATATATATATATATATATATATATATATATATATATATATATATATATATATATATATATATATATATATATATATATATATATATATATATGAATTCAAATATGAAATGATCATAGCATTTATAGGCTCGTGCCACCACGCCTTTGTGTTACCTGTATTTGTGGATTCTTTATTCAAAGAGTAGATGCAAAAGGGTATACTTAGGGAAATGTAAGCAACGAAATATGTGAATTATATTGGGAGGAGTTTAAGGTAACTAATTATTTGTTTTAAATTATTGTTTAGTAAATGTTTACTTTTAAACTTATATGTATATTGTTATGTGTAGAAAAAACTATTGTTGGGATGAAGCAAAAGACAGACTAGTGAGGCGTGCTTAGGAAAGTAAATAGAGACAGAGTTATGGTCAATATCTCTTCAACATGCGAAATAGAAAACGAAACACAATTAGGAGGAAACCAACTCATATTTTATTAGAAGTGTGGAACTACTCGCAAGCAAAATGGGATATAGATGAATACAAGAAGAAATCTGAGCAGAACAAAATAAATAACCGTAATGGTGTGGCTGATGGAATACCATAACCTACCCATAACGTTGGATTTGCTTCTCATTTGAAGGTTGCTTATGATTTGGTAATTATTTTTTTAATAGTTCATTAAAATTTGTATGTTTACGTTTATGTTTATATTATACATTTTTATGGTATTTATGCAGAAAAGGAGTTTAGGACATGATCCACCGCATAGAGAATTATTCTTGTATACACACACGAAGAATCATGATGGAGTCACATTTACAAATGAAAAAGATAGAAAACTTCATGTAGCGTTTATTTCAGTGCAAAGTTTTATATTGTAGTCCTTCATGTTATTCATAACTTTGATATGTTTTTGAATTTTTATTATTTTGTAGGCGGCTTTTACAGAAAAACGGGAACAGTTGGAAGTTGTATGTGAAGAAGTTGACGATGACCAAATATTATATGATGTTGTTGGTGGTCGTGACAAAAAAAAAGATTGTATAGATTTGGTTCATATATGAAAGTGGTTCCTAATATTAACGGTAGAACAGAAGTGTACATTCCGGAAAAAATGATGAAATGGAAGAATTGTGGAGATTGTTACTAAGAAAAAAGAGCAAAACCAATAACTTAAGGAAATAATGAATGTCAAATATGACCAACACAACAAAAGTATAGAACAACTAAATAAACAACTACAATCGGCAATTGTTGTTATTAATACCTTTAAATAACTACAAAACTAGTAGTTCATAAACTGTTAATTTATTTATTGCAAAGTATTTATTTTAAATTAGCTAGTTTTAATTTTCCATGTAATAAATATTTATTGTTTTATTTTATGATATAAATATTATTTGATTTTTTATTATTTTTGTTTTAATATATTAGTACAAAATAATTTGGATTTAATTTGTAAATTAATTATTCATCGGTAGCTATCTAGCTTTGTAACGAAAATATTCCTACAAAATTTGTCTATGGATTGTGTTGCAGTGGCAACAGACTTTGTTACGAAATAATGTCTACGTAATTTGTTATCGAATCTTTTATATGAAATCTGCTATAGAATTTAGACCACGGATTTAGCTATCGAACCAAGACCACAAATTTAGCTAAGGAGTCATCACAACGGATTTAGCTAGAGAGTCATCACCACAAATTTTTCTAATGAGGCATCACCATGGATTTTGCTAGGGAGGCATCACCACGGATTTTGCTAGGGAGGCATCACCACAGATTTTGCTAGGGATTCATCTTCATGAAATTTGATACAACAATATGGCTATGGAAGTTGCTATGGATCCACTACAACTGAATTTGCGAAGAAATAAATGCAATGAAATTAGCTACGAAAAGTGGACTACGAAATTCGCAACGGACGCACTGCAACGGAATTCGTGAAGGAATCCTTCTATGGAAAAACGCGAAAGAATACCCTCTACTACGGATTTCATTTCATTATCACATTTGCGATGAAATTGTAGTTTCCCTTGCAAACCCTTTGTTATGCGTTTTTTAGGGACGAAAATAAGTCGTTGCAAATTCCATAGTTATTTGTCTTTTGCAACAGAATTTCAGCTTTTTACAACAAATTTCTTCCCAAGCAATATCAACTTTTTCTTGTAGTGAAAGAACTCATGCTTCCAAAGTACGATGTTCTTATTAAAATAAGCAACTAGCTCATTTTTGTATCCTTGTAGACCATTCTCGGAAAGTAAGACGTTCTTATTAAAATAAGTGCGCAACTAGCTCATATCCTCCTAGACCATTCTCGATTTTAATAATAAAAAAGAAAATAATACTTTTCATTTTTCTTACTTCTGTAAGTTATGTACAAATGTTTATAAAACCAAAACCCTTTTAGTCCAAAAAGATGTGCATGATTTCATTTATCATACCTTGTGATATAAAGTATGATCCTTACATTGAAAAATATTATTTTCATAAAATAAATAATTTTCAATACATTGCAAAAGTTATAAATATTTATAAAAATCAAATTCTTATAAATAATCAATTTGTGTTTACTTGTTATGACCTTATATGATCATATTTTATTGGCAATATCATTCTAAAATGATTCTTGAACATAAAGATCCAATAACTTATTTTATCGTGAAAATATGAGTTGAAATTATCTTGGTTGATGATTATGTGAGGTGTCGTACGAAATCATATTCGGTTCCTCGAAAGTTATACATAAGTCATATGATCAAACAAACAATGCAAAGTGAAACAATAAAGAGTAGACACCTCAATTAGCAATGTTGTTTAATTTTGATGCCTTAATATAAACGAAAACGCAAAAATCAACAGCCAATAACAAAAAAAAATAAGAAATCAATAAAAAAAACTCATAACTCAATAACTATATATATAAATGAGCATAAACAATTCATTTATCGAACATATTATCTAAGAAACCTCATTTATACACCAAAGCTCGACCATTTATAATGGCAAGTGGATGATCAAAAGCTGACAATAAATAGACAAACACAAGAGATAACCACAGCCCAGTGAAAAGTCATTCCCAATTGAATGACACGTTAGAAAATGACCTCAAACCACATGTTATTTTCACAAATAGCATTGAATTAGACATGTCATTTAGCCTTGAGATGTGATACTTTTGATATCTCATCAAAAGTCTTTTTAAATTATATAGGATATTAGATTATTTTGCTTCCTTAAGCAACTCACTTTCCGACTTTATAAATGAGTCCGACTCCAAACTCTTTATTGTTGGAATCCACCTTTTAGTTTCTCTCACTCTAATAGTATTAAGAATATCATGTAAAACCACCTTTATAGAATGTGATCCATGTGATAAGTAATTAAACGCACATTCCCAATATATAAATTACCCTTTTGAAATGGATCCAAAATGTAACACATTACCTCACTTACTAGCAATGATACCCTTTTAATTTCAACCAAGACTTAACATTTCTCTAACCATAAAGTCCTTAGACCACGACATCATTTCCTCAAACAACATTCTCATCTTAGACAATAAACATTTTACATATCATATAAAACTACAATTTCACTCCTCTATTATATGTATTTCAACATTTTCATTATGATTATAATTTAGAACCCAACACCCATATTTACATGAGCATACGATCTATAGTTCCCTATCACTTTAGAATCCTTTTGAGATTTATCATGTCTTATACCATTTTCCCAATTCATAGAACCTCATCATGAGAACCATGATTCTTATGACATCCAATCCAATTAGTACATAAGTCACAAGCCGACTTTTCTCCATGATTATTGTTAATAACATTTTTAAATTATATCTTAAATTATTAACAATATTGATTTTAACTTTTTTTAAATAATTTGATGAATAAGAGGATGTTGACATCAACAATGACTGTGATCACAAATCACCTTTTGGATAAGTTAGCCGCATTTGCTTTTGGCATTGAAACGGATTGGATCGTTAATTAAGTGCCAAAATTGATAGTTTCTATTTTCAATATTATTTAATATTTGATAGGTAATTTCTTAATTAACGACAACTTTTGATTGTGATATTTCCTAATCAAATTCAAATTATATATTAGATTAATCTCTATTATAAGTATTCGATTTGTATACCTAATAAATATCTATTAACATTTTAATAAAACTGAATCCTAACTGAATTTTTTTTTCCAAAAAAAACTGTAATTATAAAACTTTCATATGTTTCTTAACGTGTAATTTTATAAATTTATAATTTCTAATAATAGTTTCATGACATATAATTCATTTATTTCGTAACTTCTTACCCGTTTCATGACATGTAACCTACTATTGTATAACGTCAATGTGACGACAAATTACACTACGCCATGCATATTTCACAATGAATATAAATGTAACAAAACGAGTTAATATTGTTCAAAATTTGATCATCTTATAAAAATTATCATTTTTTGTACCTTTGTTATAAAATAATCAGTCTTTTTAAGAAAAAAATTCATCGATTGTCCTTCATAAAGATTTTTTTTTCTTCGCAAAAATGATATAATTTTACCAAAAAAAAAACTATTGAATTTCATGAAAACAAATACTTTCTGTTTTTCCATTTCATGGATAGTTATTTTATATTTTATATTAAATGTTTAAAATGATAATTTTGTGATTAACCTTTTTATATTAAAGGAAAAATATTACTTTGAAACTATGTGTGCATTATATTATTTATAAAGTATCCACGAATACATTGTCTTAGAACAAAGAATTATTTTATGACACATGAGGAATATATATAAAAAGACAAAATGTGAGGCCAAATTTGTAATTCACACTATACTTAAATCGAATCTCATAATTACAAAAAAAGAAATGAAGAAGAAAAAAGAATAAAAATATTTTGGTATCAGTAAAATATGAATAATCATATAGTAATTATTGATAAAGGTATGAAGGGGGAGATACCAATGGAGGCAAAATCGTGTACTTTGAGGCCCAGTCAAACCAATCTGCGACTGGGTCAATGACAACAGTCATCAAAATCAATGGTGAGCATTGGGCCTCCCGAAATCGGCGAATTTTCTTGATCTGTTTGGGCAAAATGATTTTATGTTTGAAAGATGAGGCTTCACCGGAGCTCTGGTTTCGCCTGATAAACCGCTTTCCGGCGGTGGTGGCGGTGGCATACCCTTCTGATTCCATTGCCGGTTAGGACTTGCACGAACCAAGGGACTCAAACAGAATGTTAAACCGGATAAATTCCTCACGTGTCCGGCACCACCGCCGCGCCGGCCGTCTGGATGAGCCGGTGTTCTTCTCGGTGTGTTTTTCCATGACTCAGGCCTTGACTCGTACCCGCTTGTTACATCGAATAAATCATCTTCATTTCCGCCATCGCAATCGGAGTTTCGCACCGGTGACATTCCCCGATCTCGGCAGTACTGCCGCCGGACCACTCCGCTTCCGCTGGTTACTTGAGATTCATCAACATAAACCGGTTGCTTCCTCCGGTTACGACCACCACCTTGTACAATGCTTGAGAACCACGAAGACGACGACGTTGACGTTGACGACGTGGCATTACCACCACCGCTGGGTTCCCTGAAAGTCGAATCTGATGCCCTGGGATCCGAAACCGAATCCACCGAGTTTCGATTCTTAGATCTGAAGGGAAACGTAAGCAACCGAATCAAACTCCGCTTCTTATTCGAATGAACACCGGTGTTGTTGTGACCTCCGGTAGTAGGCCCTACCTGAGGTGTTCGATAAAACAGTTGATCCGAGAGGCTATGGTTATGACGAGGAGCAGCAGGAGTAAAAGGATGATGATCCTTTCGTCGATCGTTATGAGACAATACAGTAGCTCCGGCAGAACGATCGGACTTTCGGCGGTTGTTTAACGGAGAATCAAAGCGAGGAAACACTGGTTTCCCGTCCAAATTGCGTTGTTTTCCGTCTAGGTTTTGACCACTCAGTGCTTGAGCATGAGCTTGTTCTTGAGCTGCGATGAGATACAACAGACGTTCCCGGAGACAACAAGCGCATACGCCGACGACACTACTGAGATCGGTGTAATGCTTCTTACACCTCATTTATGGATGTAAATTCTGTACACCTCTCTACACTTGATTTCAAGTAAATCGGCAGAATTAGCTTCTGATTGTTGAATATTTGTATCTGTTTCCTTGTTTCCTTGTTAGTTCTTTGGGGATTCAACGCTCCATTGATCAGCGTTTCTCTAATTGACGATGAAAACAAAGATTGTTCAGATTTTTAGGGAGATTTCGTGCTTGTCTTCTATCTTCAGTGTGATTTTATTTCAGAAATTTACAGAGGGGAGAAGAGAGGATTTGAGAGAGATATAGAGAGAGAGAATATGGGAAGAATCACTGATTATATATTTGTTCATACAAATTGGGGGTCGTGTGCTAAAAGGTTGTATTTCGTTTTTAGTCCCTTTAGTTTCATTTGTTTTATTATTACAAACAAGACTTTTCATTGTATATATAAATACATGGAAACTTCATCAAAAATATATTCTTCATAAAAAAAATATAATATTGGAACTATTAAGACTTCCACATAAACATTAGTTTCCAGAAGAATAAGTAGGATAGTTGAAATTTTAAATCGTCTACTTAACTGATTTTTTCCAGAAGAATAAATGAGGTAGTTGAAATTTCAAATCGTCTACTTATGCTTTAAAGATTAGAATATTTTAATTATGATCATACAAAAAGTAAGATCACAAACGGACAAAAAGTTGTGTAACTATTTTTTTTTCTATTTATCTGGTTTTACGTAGGTAACAGTAAAATACGATTTTATAAAAATTATTTGAGATTTAAACATTTTAGAATGAAATAAATCTCTAGTTTAAAACTCACAAGTTTTAACATTTCATTAAAGAAAATTAAGTTTTTTCTTATCTAGCCGATTAGTGATATAAGTGGTCATGGATGAATATGTATTTGAAAAATAAAGTTATCATTTTAAAAATAGTTAAAAGTTTTAAGGTGTGATGCGATGTTTATTTTTGACAGTATCATGATCTAAACAACAGTATAAAAGTTGGTTGATTAATTTTCAAGGGACATATTATTAAGGTTCATAATTATATTATAGCAATTTATTATCTATGAGATCTTGATGTATAGTGTTATAAGATGATGTAACATGCATATGATCTTTTTAAACATATCATATTTAATTTCTCTTTTGTATATAACGCTTTAAAATGGCGTTGATCATGTTTGAATCTCACAGACTTCAACTACAAATCCTCCTACCTGATTAAATGATAACATGTGTCATTTTAGTATACTAAAATATCATTAAATGAGCATTAAATGTGACACATGTTATTATTTCATTGGGTAGAAAGATTTGTAAGAACAAAAAGTAGAAGGATTTTTAATTTCTCTATACAAAATGATCACCATTAAAACACCTTAATGATGGTATATATCTTATTAATATATACTCTCACAATTATAAGTTTATTAACTAAATAACATATTGGAGCAAGGCAAATTAATGCACATAGGTACAAGATCTAGATGACCTTAGAATGAAACACAAATCTTCAAAGTGTAAAGCTTTAAACTTTAAGTGTCAAATTTGTAATAAACTTAAAAGTAAGGGGGTGTAAAGAACAATTGTTCGGTTAGGAAAACGATAAACTGACAGCGTGGTGTACAGAGGAGGATTGATCCCATGGAATACACGTACTACTTTTCGCACAATCCATATTAATAAGTTAATAACAGTAATATTCTTTTTATCAAAAATAATGTTTGGTTCGATATTAATTTCGAAAAAAAAAAATAATGTATAGAGCCAACAAATAATATACGAATGTATCTAAAGATATCGACTCTAAATAATAATTACGAAAAACAGTGTAAAACAGGCCTAAAACATGACCAATAAATATATTATTTTTTAGGACAACCGATAATAAAATATATTGTTTTTTAATTAGAGAAAGAATATGTCAAAATGCAAATGCAAATTCAAATGTTCTGATTCTGCTTCTGTCTTTTTTTTAATCGTCGATTGCTGAAAATAGTTGGATCTATATATCATGATTAATTAAGATAATATTCTTTAATTAGTTTTTTTTTTATTGTTGATTCATCATTATATATTGATTTTAAGATATTTTATTATTTGCTTAATTAAAGTCTTCGGTACAAGTGCTACTAGTTTATTGATCTATCCCGACTCTATAATATATTAAGAGTATTAAAAATCATGAGCACTTTTATAGTTATTGCCAAACTTGATATTCACCTATAGTGAATTAAAAAAATGCCACTTCAAACACTAGTTAAGGATTAAGAAAGGGTTGATAGACAAAGTAATTAAGGATTAAGAAAGGGTTGATAGATAAAGTAATCAATGATTAAGAAAATAGAAGGGTTTTTTTTTAACTTTTTTGAGGTTGTTGATTTGTTAATAGGTTGCATGAGACCCGCTGAATACTAACTCATTCAGATGTGACCTTTCAATGAACAACTTCTAACTAGTAAATTAAATGAGTCGATCCGTTAAACAGATAAATCATACCATGTTCAACAACTCAAATTTACCTGATATGAATTATGTGTGGGCGCATCAACCAATGACACATGGTATGGGTAGGTCTCTAGTGGAACACAAAATTGTTTGTGAATTCATCCAACAATAAAAAGAAAACGTTTGTCCTGAACTTTAAATGTGTCTCATTCTCACAATGTCCAACACACAAGAGCACCATACAATGCATACATAATTAGTTTATCATATAACTGATACACTAGCCGAATCAACTTAGTAGAACCGACACAAACTGTAACTCAAAAATTAAAAAAGGCGATACAAAAACTCTTTTCATTATCAGTGGTATGTTTTTACACTCATCGTCTCTTATTGATATATCATTTCACTAGTTTATAACCCGTGGAACCACGGGTTATAAAATTAATTAAACTTTCATAATAGCATTTTATAATTATTAATCAATTATTTTATATAAATCGTTATAAATAAGTTATTAATTAAAAGATATATCAAAATTTTAAAGTTATTATAACTTCAAATTTAACATATAATTAGTAAATGTAAATTTGAATTTTGAAATTAGTTGTTGTCAAATATATCTACATGACATAAGACATAATATTAATAAAGAGTTGTATTAGACTGATACTTGGCAAAAGGAGATTAAAACTATTCATTTATTAGAATAAGGATGTGCATGCAATTTTGCACAAATACCGGTAGAGTGTGTGACAAATAAAATCTTCCATGATATTACGATTATATATCAAATATATTTATTAACTTCTCAGTATTGTTTAATTGTTTTTTTTTCCTTTTGAATTATGTTAACCAGTGAGTTGCATGTCAAGTAAATTATGATGTGGACTCATTTTTATCAATGTCATTTGGAAATTAATGAAAATAGGATAGGCTTGCGGAAATGATTAGGGTGTAAAATTCAAGTCATGCATCGCTTCATGAAAACAAAGTGTTCACTTTCAAAAAGTGCATCTATGGTTTGACGAAGAAAAATGGTCTCTTATCTTATTTTATATAGTTGTTAGATACAAGTATATATTATAAACTAGTTTATAACCCGTGGAACAACGGGTTATAAAATTAATTAAACTTTCATAATAAAAATTTATAATTATTAATTAATTATTTTAAATAAATCATTGTAAATAAGTTATTAATTAAAAGATATATCAAAATTTTAAATTTATTATAACTTCAAATTTAACATATAATTAGTAAATGTAAATTTGAATTTTGAAATGAGTTGTTGTCTAATATATCTACATGACATATGACATAATATTAATGAAGAGTTATATTAGAGTGACACTTGGCAAAAGAAGATTAAAACTATTCATTTATTAGAATAAGGATTACAAAATATTACGGTTAGTAACATAGGGTGTCTTTTGTTTTTTGCAAAAAGGAACAACAAAAAAATAATCTGATAATAGAGTTTTTTACATTAAAAACACAAACATCAATAAGTATTGTTCTTTTCTAGTAACCAAAAAGAAAAGACTAAGAGTATACAAAATAGATTGACAATCAACTTAAGACATTGCAATTTGCTTCTTTAACCAATTATTTTAAAAACCTTAATATTAATTTTTTTTTTGTTCTTCTTGTTTTCCTTTTTCTATTCGAAAAGCTAATTTGATTTTAAAAATGCATAAACATATATGAATGCAAATATTGGTGCATTCGGCTAAGAGAAGACCAAAAGCTATAAACTAACATGCTATAGAACTTAATTGAGAGTATAAGTATTTTATTTCAAACCATAAGTCTCACAATGTCCAATACACAGGAGCACGATACAATGCATACATAATTATTTTATCATATAACTGATACACGAGCTGAATCAACTTAGTAGAACCAACAACACAAACCGTAGCTCAAAAATTAAAAAAGATGATACAAAAACTCTTCATTATCCATAGTAGGTTTTCACACTCATCGTCTCTTATTGATATATTATTTCACATAATATTATGGTTAGTAACATAGGGTGTCTTTTGTTTTGTTGCAAAAAGGAACTACAAAAAATTAATTTGATAATAGAGTTCTCTACATTAAAAACACAAGAACATCAATAAGTATTGTTCTTTTCTACTAACCAAAAAAAGATGGAGAGTACATAAAATAGATAGACAATCAACTAAAGACATTGCAATTTGCTTCTTTAACCAATTATTTTAAAAAACTTAATGTTAAATTTTTTTGTCCTTCTTGTTTTCCTTTTTCTACTCGCAAAGCTAATTTGATTTTAAAGATGCATAAACATATATGAATGCAAATATTGGTGTGTTCAGTTAAAAGAAAATCAAAAGCTATAAACTAACATACTATAGAACTTAATTGAGAATATAAGTATTTTATTTCAAAATATATGTCTCACTTTACACCACAAGTGGGGCATTAATATAGTCAATATCAATTCCTTTCAACTCCAAGTTGACCCTAGTTTGAAACACCCCTCGCTGGGATAGTTTGAAATATCATATTTGACCATTGTCTTGATGGTCAGATCATGTGGACATCATAAAAGCTAAAGAAAAGCTTATGTAAACATCCAACATTTTATTACTCAATAATCTATAAATGATCCATTATTACCCTCAAGCATTGGAATGCCCAATTCCATTGGAATCATGGGATATAGTGTGATTGTAAAGTTGATGTAACTCAAAAGTTATTTTACAATATGGGATTCCAATAACCTCCAATCCTTTTTTCCTATCAACCAGTTCTTCCAATATAAGTATTAACATAAGATATTTCATCAATGGTAGATAATTCCAACGAACTTGAATCAATCACTAGAGTTATAACTACAAGTTCATGAGTTGTCATTGAAATCCTAGATTAAGCTCATACTCAATATACAGATACTAGTAATGAATCTCATGGTGTTTTATGATTATCTAAATTGAGAGTTGATTCTAAATCATTGGAATAGCAAATCCAATCATCCAAAATCACTCACTTCCATTAACAAGAGAATTCCACTATAGATGAAGCTTAAAAACTCCAAATCCCACCAAACCCTACATTAATCAACTAGGGTTTGATTCCATGGAGTTTAGGAGTCCAAAACCAAAGTACTAACATTAGATTCAATAATTAATCATCATTGTTGGATCGATAGATTTAATAAGAATGAAATCATGTATGAGAGACATAATCAGAAAGGACACTTAAGCGTAAATAAGATTTGATTTTCATTAGAGAGTAAAAGGAATGCAATTACAAGTTGTTGTAAGACTCCTCTCAAAAGATACTCTTTGGATTCATCAAACACACCTTATATAGGTCATATAAGGAAGCAATTAAGCACTGACCAATAAAGTCAGGTGTAACATCCCAAAATATGGTCCCAAAAATTCATTTTTAAAATAGTTAAAATAGTATTTCCAAATATCATCCATACATCTCAAAATATCCAATGTATCATATGTCATAAAAATCAGAGTAAAATATCATATGCGAAATCCCAATGGTGTGTGCGATGCAGTCAACCCAAGCTCTTCCCTTTGCAACAGGAAGTACCTGAAACATAAACTGAAAACAGTAAGCACAAAGCTCAGTGAGTTCCCAAAAACTACCTCATACCATACATAATAAATCACATACTGGGCCCCCAGCCGGCATCGTGTCTCGCCCAGCATCGAGTCTCGCTCGGTTTACAGATTTCTTATACTCAGGCCTCGCCCGCCACTGAGCCTCGCCCATTATACACATACAATATATCACATAATCATGATAACACATATAATGTTCATAAACACTAGCATATGTTCCAGTCCTCGGGACTCGTCCGACATCGAGCCTCACCCGGTATACATAGCATCACATAATGCATGAAATGGTCACACACACTCCTAGCATTCTAGTATAATCAATAAGGGTCGGCATTGGTGCCATAGAACCACTAAAACCAATGAGGAAACTCGCCTCAAATGTTGAATCTCACAAAAAAAATCCCTAGTTGCTACCCTGACGACTCCTCGATCTATCAGTACAAAATAACACCCAATCAATACTTGGGTTTCAATCAATATACAATACTCCATACTTGGGGTAAAATGATCATTTTACTCCTGGCCTAAATTGATCCATGACTAAGGCCTAAATTCACAATATGAAAGGCCCAATACGAATTAATCTTCCAAAGCCCACTAGTGGCCCAATTTTCTAAATTGGGCCCAAACCCCTCTAATGGGCCTTACCCTAAAGCCCAATCGTATCCTTAGTCCAAAAGTCTAATTTCAGATGGCCCACAAAGCCCCAGAGCAACAAGGTTCTAGACATGGCCCAAACTGAGGCCTAAATATGTGAAGCCCACTCTGACTAAGTACGTAGGGCGTACTCAGTTATACGCAGCCCATACTCGCTTGCTGGCTTGTACGCTACGCGTACAAACTTGTATGCCCAGCATACTCCTCTATTAAGCCACTTTTTGTCATTAAGCACTTAATGCTTATACTAAAGGTCCAAACCACAAATTTGAGTCCTAATCAATGTCTAGACCCATAAAGTCACTAACTTGGTGTCTTTGCATGCCTCCAATGAACCCAAACTCAAAATATAACTTTCTACTTCCATGAAAATGGCCCTAACTCATGCACAAACGGATTTCAACCTCAGAAATGACAACTTTATGACTAAAGGACCCAAATAACACCAAGAGTGGCAACTCTAAGATTCAAAAACGATGTGGACTCATAAGATTTCATCATTGGGACCAAAAGGGTCCATAAACCCAAACCAAAAGAGATCTAAGCTAATAAGCATCAAGTTATGGACTTTATACCTCAAATGAGTGCCCAAAGATGACGAGGTTCTGGATCTATAAGCCTTTACTCCTTCAATGAAGCTTCAAGGATGGACACCTTCCTTCAAATCACCAAAGTATTCTTCTAAATGGCCTTCTAAGCTCCAAAATCACACAAGATGGGATTAGGGTTCGAATGTAGGGTAAAGGGGACAAGGAGGTTGGTGAAATGAGGGTTTGAAGTCCATAAGGATGCTTATATAGTGGACAACCCCTAAAATTAGGGTTTTCATTAATCATTGTGTACGCCCCACGTACGCATCCCGGACCCCGATCACACCCTCGCATGAGTATGTTAAGCATACCACTAGGTATGCCCCTCGTACTCGCTTCATCACGTGTACGCCAAGCGTACCTTATTGTACGCCACACGTACAACTCAAGGGTCAAAAAATGGGACAATTTAAATATGCAAGGTCAAAAGAGGAACTTACTCAGATTCAAGCGTTACAATTCTCCCCCACTTGAATCAGACTTCTTCATCGAAGTCCTCTTCCCCGAACAACTCTGGATAATGCTCTCTCATCTCCTCCTCAGGCTTCCAATCCACTCCGACCCCTTGCGGTGTTGCCACTGCACCTTCACCAACTCTATAACTTTGTTCCTCAACGTCTTCATCTTCTGATCCAAAATTGCCACCGGTCTCTTGATATAATTCAGGCGGTCATCCACCTGAATATCTTCCAATGGTACAACTGTGGAATCATCCACTAAACACTTTCGCAGCTAAGAGACATGAAATGTACTATGAATTTGACTGAGCTCAGCTGGAAGATCTAGACGATAAGCAACCTAGCCCACCTAAGCTAAAACACTAAAGGGACCAATATACATGGGGCCCAATTTGCCACGCTTCCTGAACCAGATGACATTGTTCCAAGGCGATACCTTTAGGAGAACCATATATCCTAACTGGAACTCCAAGTCTAACCGGCGCCTGTCAGCATAACTCTTCTGCCGACTCTGAGTTGTCTGAAGCCTACTCCGAACCTACTGAATTAACTCAGTAGTCTTGAGCACCACCTCGGAACTCCCCATGACCCGCTGACCGACCTCGCCCTAACAAATCAAGGTCCTACACTTCCTCCCGTAGAGCATCTAAAAAGGAGGTCGATCGATGCTAGCGTGATAACTGTTGTTATACGAAAATTCCGCTAACGAAAGATACGTATCCCAACTCCCACTGAAATCCAACACGCACGCACGCAACATATCCTCAAGAGTCTGAATAGTCCGCTCACTCTAACCATCGGTCTGCGGATGAAATGTTGTACTAAAAAGGAGACGAGTGCCCATCTCGTCATGAAATCGCTTCCAAAATCTAGATGTAAATCGAAAATCCCTGTCCGAAACCACCGATACCTGCACCCCATGACGTGTCACTACCTCCCGGACATAAATCTTAGCCAACTTCTCTGCAGATATGCTCTCTTGGATCAGAATGAAATGCACATTCTTGGTCAAACGATCCATAATGACCCAGATAAAATCCACTCTGCGCGCGGTCCTGGGAAGTTTCATAATAAAATCATTGGTGATGTCTTTTCATTTCCATACGGGAATCTCCAACGGCTTCATCTTGTTGTGAGGTCGCTGATGTTAGGCATTGACCTTCCTGCAGGTCAATCACTGCTCCACATACCATGCTAAGTCTCGTTTCATGCAGGGCCACCAATAATCAGGACGAAGATCCCTAAACATCTTTGTCGCCCCGGGATGGATGGAGAACCTCGACTTATGGGCCTCCTCCATCAGCACCAGACGTACACTATCCCAATAAGGAACCCAAACCCTCTGACGCAGGGTCAACAGTCTGCGACTATCAAAATTGAAGGAACCCACCCTCTGACGCAGGGTCAATCACTGTCCCATTATGGCTCAACCAATCCATGCCCATGATGACCTTGTTTCCACACAGAGGAATGGGAACCAGATCAACCGGATACCACTCGTTGAACAACTGGAGATTACATCCCCGATGAACTCTCGCAACCCTAACCGTCCTATCATCGGCAATCTCCACATCAAGAGGACGATCTAGCTCCCCCGGAGCTCCAACAAATCTCTTCTTAAGCGCAAGCGATAAAAAAGATCGGGTAGCCCCCGAATCAAAAAAGTACTAGAGTAGAGATACCATTCACAAGGAACGATCCTAAAATAAATCACATAAACATAAGAAATAATTAAATATAAATAAATAGATAAGGAGAAGATACATACCCATCACAACATCGGGAGTAGCACGCGCCTTCTTTGCCATCAGTTGGAAAGCCCTGCTCTTCGTTGCAGGCGCATCTGCCCAGCCCTGACGACCGGCAGTAATCCTCAAAGTCACAGGATGTAGCACCCGGTTCCTGGTACGTAAATGTTATTCGATGTATTTCCTTTCTTTTAGCCTTGGACTCGTCGAGTCATAGGTCCGACTCGCCGAGTGGATGCGGGACCCGGGACGCGTTTAAATTGTCGACTCGACGAGTCCATATCCTGGACTCGGCGAGTCATAACTGTTGGATGAAACCCTAAGTTTCAGGGGTTTGCACCCTATTTAAGCAACTTATCTGCCCCAGGCCAGCCCCCATTCTCTCCCCTGAGCTCCCCAACCCTCGTTTGTGCTTGTTCTTTGAAGATTGAAGTTTTGTTGTGTGCTTTTGAAGGCTTTGAAGGAGGAAGGAAGTAGATCCAGAAGAAAGGAAGCCATCCAAGCATTATTTGTGTTCTTCCAGCAGTTCCTTTGAGGTATAACCCGTTTTCCCCTTGATTCTATGCTTAGAACTTCATTGGGTCCTTCTTGGTCAAATCCCCAAGTTTGTATGTGCATTATATGTCGTAATAAGATGTTTGGCCTTTGGATCTAGGCAAGATTGAGCTCCAGGAGCTCAGATCTGTTAGCTTTTTGGCCCCATGTTGCTTGTTAGCCCTAGATCTACCCTTTTGAGACATTTTGAGCCCTAAAATCCATATTGGTGAATATCCACACGTAAAGTTGGAAACTTTACGTGTGATTCGTGTCCTAGAAGTCCAGATCTATGAATGGCATGGACTGGAATCGAGCAAATCGGTATATTTTAGGAGTGCATGGCAACGACTCGGCGAGTCGTTCATGTGACTCGGCGAGTCTGCTCGCGAGTCTTCGAGTTTGTCCCCCTTTTTGTAGTGTCGAGTGAGCAGTGAGTCACAGGGTGTGACTCAGTGAGTCGGAAGCTTAACCCATCTATGGAGGTACTCGGCGAGTCAATGCCCTGACTCGGCGAGTTCAAGGCAATCTCCTTAGATCAAGAACAGACTCGACGAGTTGTTCATACAACTCGGCGAGTCTTAGCATGAGTGTTCTTCGGATGAAGATGGACTCGACGAGTTGTTCATACAACTCAGCGAGTAGGATGAAGGACTTGAATATTGGTCATGAAGGCGAACCCGTCGAGTCGTCGCCTAACTCGACGGGTAGGATCGGGATTCAGGGCAGTCGTTTGCGTAGGGACTCGGCGAGTCGGAAAGCCAACTCGGCGAGTCGAGGTCAACTGAAAGTTGACTCTGACTTTGACTTAGGGCAAGGTCAGGGGTAAAATGGTCATTTTACCCAAGGTCAGTGAGCAGTGTTTGATTGAGTATATTGTGGGAATTGCAGCCGGAGGGTTTTCGGAGCAGCAGCAGCAGTAGTAGGTGATCAGTTCCCACACAGACCAGCAGCTATTTCGAGGTGAGTTTCCTTTCCAGTAGGAACGGGTCTAAGGCACCAAGGCCGACCCGTGTAGACGAGATGCTAGTACTAGAGTGTGGGCCGAGCCCGTATCTCTGTTGTAGTTAAGTATGATATATGTGTTAACATGATAGAATTGCTTATACTTGTTGTCTGTGTGATACTTGTATGTTATGGGTTAGTGGTTGAGTGTGGGCAGGGCCCGTACTCTCCGAGGTCGAAGTGTGGGCAGGGCCCGTATCTCCCAGATAGCGAAGTGTGGGCAGGGCCCGTATCTTCACAAGTGTGGGCGAGGCCCGTATCTCCCGGCTAGCGAAGTGTGGGCAGGGCCCGTATCTTCCCGAGTGTGGGCAAGGCCCGTAACTCCTAGCTGAATAATGATTGTTATATGTTGCATGGTATGTGGTATTATGGGGGAACTCACTAAGCCTTGTGCTTACAGTTTTCAGTTTGGTTTCAGGTACCTCCTCAGCTAGGGGAAAGGAGCCGGCGCGGTAGCGGCACGTCACGCACACACTCTCCGATTTCCGCATTTACGAGCTTCACTGGGATTTGTACTCTGATATTTTAATTAAATGTATGAATTGGTTTTTAGACACGGTTCACTGGTGTGATATTTTGATCAGACAATGTTTTAGCCTTTTATATTTTCTAAAAGTAATGTTTTTAAAACGAAATTTTTGGTCATGAAAATTGGGTCGTTACAAGTTGGTATCAGAGCCCTGGTTTGAGGGATTCGGACACACCTTGGGGAGTGTCTGGACTCAAATCAAGGGATTAAAGGACTTTCTAAAAGAAAATGTTTTCTAAAATGGAGAAAAGAGTTTTGAAATAACGAAGTGTGTGATGTGCGCGACCGGTCGAGCTCAAGTAAGTATTCCCCAAAGCACCCATACCGGTTTATGTTGTGTTTATCAGCTTTCGTAGAACAGCATGCTAGAATAGGACTAAGGATCTAGGAGTGATGCCTTATGTGCCTGCTATTTGTGTTTTAATTGTATGAAAAATTGCATGCTAGTTATCGGGTAGACAGTAAGTAGGATAGCCTGATTAGGTTATGCATGGTAGTATGAGCTTAGCACTTTATGCTAACTCAGTTCCTGAAGGTGATAGAGTTAGTTGAGATTGTTACCCCCTATCTGAATGCTGCTTGCTTCGTGCTTCGTGGGACTCTGAATAATGGGAGTTAGCCATTAGGCGAATGCATCACGTCACGTGTGACCAGGGTTGAATAATCTTAGAGTGCCGGATTTGATCCTACTGCGCAGCTCTTGTTTGAGTCCAACCGTTGTAGGGACGAGTCGGATACTCGAAGGATTATTTGGGCCTCGTCACATGTGATGGTATTCGGGTAATGGCTAACTGGCATTACAAGGAGGCCTGTAACAGCTGAGGACTGGTTAAAGTGGAACTAGAGATTTTCCTAGGGCAAGCCTAGGATGAGTATAGCAGTGATCAGCAGTAATGAAAGGGATCTGGTGGAGTCGAGGCAATCCTTGAAGAAGGTACGGATAGATGTGGAAGGTAGTATGGGCCCGTACTACTGAAAGCAGAGGATCCGTACCCGAACCAAGGACGGCCAAGATAAGACCATGGAACTTGTAAGTAGATGTGATCCCTCAGAGAGTATCAGTATCACTAATGATTGTTGTGATGTATTGCAGAATGGTGGTGCTTCGATCGAGGCCGGTAGATGCCGGCTCAGGAGAGGGGTCAGGTTCGGGATCAGGTTCCGAGCCAATTGATGAGGGGCTACGCGAGTTCATCGCGTCAGAGATCACCAGGGGTATCCTTGAGTCGACTCCCATTATCTTTGGGTCGATCAAGGAAGGGATCATGGAGTTGATGGAGGATCGCCTTCGGGCATTCAGGAGTGATATGGCATCTAGCCAGTCAGGATCTCGCACGCTGTCCTTCAAGGACTTCAGGGGCAGCGGTGCGCCGGATTTCCATGGGGTGAAAGACCCCATTGTTGCCAGGCGATGGATTGCAGACATCGAGTCTGCCCAGTTGACTAGCTTCTGCCCCGAGGGGTCGAAGGTGAGGTATGCAGCGGGATGTCTACGGGACCGAGCCTAGGATTGGTGCGAGTCAGTGGGTGACTCGTTGGGAGCCTCAGCTATCGAGGCTATGATCTGGTCGGATTTTGTGACCAGGTTCAGGGCAGAGTTCGCGCCGGCGGTCGAGCTTCAGCAGCTGGCCAGGGAGTTTCTTGACATGAGGCAGACAACGGAGACTATGGCGGAGATCACCGCCAAGTTCAGGGAGAGAGCTTTGTTGGTGCCCCAGTATGCCGGTGACGAGGACATGAGGAGGACTCGCTACCATGATATGCTACGAGCTGACATCCGGGAGCATGTTAGCTTTTCGGCTTGCCCTACCCTGGACTCCATGATTGCCAGGGCAAGGGAGAGGGAGATAGATTTGGAGCACATCCGGAAACGGAAACTAGAGGAGGGTCAGGCAGGAGGGGCTTCGGGGAAGAAGCCCAAGGGATCAGATGGTAGGCCGAAAGGTCAGTCAGGACCGAGCCGCTGCGGGAAATGCGGCAGGACGCATGTGGGGGCGTGTAGGATGGGTTCAGTAGGCTGCTACAAGTGCGGCAAGGCAGGGCACTTTAGCAGGGATTGTACTGCTCTAGTTTCAGCTATTCAGACATCGGAGTTGCTGTGTTTTCACTGCAATCAGAGGGGCCACAAGAAGGCCAATTGCCCCCAGTTGACAGTTTCAGCGCCAGTGAAGGCGCCAGCTCCAGCGACCCTGCGGATCACGGATGGTCGGCAGGGCAAGGCAGAGGCTCCAGTGGTGAGGAGCCGGGCATTTCAGCTGACTACCGAGGAGGCACGCGCCGCACCCGATGTGGTGACGGGTATGATTCTTTCCCTCTATCTTATTTTTATGATGTTATGTTATTGATATGTGCTCTGTATGCTTTAGGATCGTTCCATGTGAACGGCATCCCAGCTCAGGTATTGTTTGATTCGGGTGCATCCCGATCGTTTGTTTCTCTTGCGCTTAGCAAGAGGTTTCATGAGACCTCAGGAGAGTTAGATTGTCCTTTGGAGGTAGAGATTGCTGATGATCGTTCGGTGCAAGCATCGATGGTGTTCCGAGATTGCGTTTTGCGGTTGTTCGAGGAGCGTTACTTGGTAGACTTGGTTCCCATACCGTTGCGTGGGAACAAGGTGATTATTGGCATGGATTGGTTGAGCCCTAATGGGGCGGTGATAGATTGCGCGCAGCAGCTAGTGCGGGTCAGGACCCCAAGTGGGGGAGAGTTACTAATTCATGAGAAAGGCCGCAGTGTGGACCCGCTGTATGTTCAGCAGCGAGGGCTAGGCGCTATCTCCAGCAGGGATGCGCAGGTTATGTCGCGTATGTGATGGATACCCGAGAGGCGGGTAATGCATCGATAAGCGAGGTTCCGGTGGTTCGGGACTTTGCAGACGTCTTCCCAGAGGAGCTTCCTGGGATACCTCCGGAGCGACAGGTGGAGTTCAGGATCGACCTTGTTCCTGGTGCGGCTCCGATAGCCAAGGCACCGTATCGGTTGGCTCCTCCCGAGATGCAGGAGTTGTCTACGCAGCTGCAGGAGCTGCTAGACAAGGGGTTCATTCGTCCGAGCAGTTCGCCCTGGGGAGCCCCGATCCTGTTTGTGAAGAAGAAGGATGGGTCGCATCGGATGTGTATAGATTATCGGGAGCTGAACAAGGTAACGGTGAAGAACCGTTACCCGCTTCCGAGGATTGATGACCTCTTTGACCAGCTTCAGGGCGCATCTTGGTTCTCCAAGATTGATTTGCGTTCTGGTTATCATCAGATGAGGGTCAGGGAGGAGGATATGCAGAAGACCGCGTTTCGGACGCGCTATGGCCATTATGAGTTCGTGGTGATGCCGTTTGGGCTCACCAATGCTCCTGCCGCGTTCATGGACCTCATGAACCGTGTATGCAGACCGATGCTGGACCGGTCTGTGATAGTCTTTATCGATGATATCTTGGTTTATTCCAAGACCCGGGAGGAACATGAGGAGCATCTGAGAGAGGTGTTAGAGACCCTGAGGAGGGAGAGCTTGTATGCCAAGTTCTCCAAGTGTGAGTTTTGGTTGCGCGAGGTGCAATTTTTGGGACACCTCGTCAAATAGAACGGGATTCTGGTCAATCCGGCCAAGGTCGAGGTCGTGATGAGATGGGAGGTTCCGAAGTCTCCATCTGAGATTCGGAGTTTCCTGGGATTGGCAGGCTACTATCGGAGATTTATCCAGGATTTCTCCAAGATAGCCGTACCCCTGACGCGGCTGACGAAGAAAGCCGCGGTCTTTTGGTGGGGACCCGAGCAGCAGGCTGCATTTGAGGCGCTGAGACAGAGATTGTGTGAGGCGCCGATCTTAGCCCTGCCAGAGGGCGTAGAGGATTTTGTGGTTTATTGTGATGCGTCCATTTCTGGGTTGGGCGCGGTGCTGATGCAAAGGGGGCATGTCATTGCTTACGCTTCGAGGCAGCTCAAGCCTCACGAGGCGAACTACCCGACGCACGATTTGGAGTTGGGGGCGGTGGTATTTGCCCTCAAGATTTGGCGGCATTACCTCTATGGGGTTCGGTGTACCATCTACACGGATCACAAGAGTTTGAGGTACCTCATGGATCAGCCGAATCTGAACATGAGGCAGCGTCGGTGGTTGGATGTGGTGAAGGATTATGATTGCGAGATCCTTTACCACCCGGGGAAGGCCAATGTGGTGGCCGATGCGCTTAGCCGCAAGGCGGCGCCGATTAGAGACGTTTGTATGAGGATGACCGTGGTGACTCCCCTGTTGGAGCAGATTCGGGAGGCACAACAGGAGGCTATCAAGGAGGAGCATCGGAAGAGCGAGCGTGTAGTAGGTCAGGTATCCTCCTTCGATTATGATAGCCAAGGATTATTGACACTACACCGTAGGGTGTGGGTGCCGTATCACGGAGGCGTGCGCCAGATTTTGATGGAGGAGGCGCACAAGTCCCGATTCTCTATTCATCCTGGGGCGACGAAGATGTATAGGGATCTTCGTCTAGACTATTGGTGGCCCTGCATGAAGTGGGATGTGGCATGGTATGTCGAGCGATGTTTGACCTGCAGGAAGGTCAAGGCCGAACATCAGAGACCGCATGGCAAGATGCAGCCGTTGGATATTCCACTGTGGAAATGGGAAGATATCACGATGGATTTTATCACGAAGCTTCCCAGGACCGCACGTGGAGTGGATTCGATTTGGGTCATCATGGATAGATTGACCAAGAGTGCTCACTTTATTCCGATTCAGGAGAGCATATCGGCCGAGAAATTGGCCGACATCTATATCAGGGAGATTGTGGCACGGCATGGGGTGCCGGTATCGGTAATCTCGGACAGGGATGTGCGTTTTACTTCCAGGTTTTGGAAGAGATTCCATGACGAGTTAGGCACTCGTCTGCATTTTAGCACTGCCTTTCACCCGCAGACGGATGGACAGAGCGAGCGGACCATCCAGACTTTGGAGGATATGCTGCGGGCGTGCGTGCTAGATTTCGGTGGTAGCTGGGATACCTATCTTCCCCTGGCCAAGTTCTCCTACAACAACAGCTATCACGCGAGTATCGACCGCCCTCCCTTCGAGATGTTGTACGGACGGAAGTGTAGGACCCCGATATGCTGGGGAGAGGTTGGCCAGACAGTCATGGGAAGCACCGAAGTGGTGCTCAAGACGACTGAGAGGATCCAGCAGGTCCGGAGCAGGCTTCAGACTGCTCAGAGTCGGCAGAAAAGTTATGCCGACAAGCGTCGATCCGATTTAGAGTTCCAGGTCGGGGATATGGTTCTCCTGAAGGTGTCGCCGTGGAAAGGCGTCATCCGATTCAGGAAGCGGGGCAAGTTGGGCCCGCGATTCATCGGACCGTTCAGGGTTGTAGCCCGGGTGGGCAAGGTAGCATATAGGCTGGATCTGCCAGCCGAGCTTAGCCAGATCCATAGCACTTTCCATGTTTCGCAGTTGCGAAAGTGCCTAGTGGACGATTCTGCAGTAGTACCTTTGGAGGATATTCAGGTTGATGACCGCCTGAATTACATTGAGCGCCCAGTCGCAATCCTCGACAGGAAGTCGAAGGATTTGAGGAACAAGAGGGTGGAGCTAGTGAAGGTGCAATGGCAGCACCGCAAGGGTTCGGAGTGGACTTGGGAGCCGGTGGACGAGATGATGGAGCATTATCCCGAGCTGTTTCAGGATCGAGCAGCAGACTTCGAGGACGAAGTCTAAAATAAGTAGGGGAGATATGTAGCACCCGGTTCCTGGTACGTAAATGTTATTCGATGTATTTCCTTTCTTTTAGCCTTGGACTCGTCGAGTCATAGGTCCGACTCGCCGAGTGGATGCGGGACCCGGGACGCGTTTAAATTGTCGACTCGACGAGTCCATATCCTGGACTCGGCGAGTCACAACTGTTGGATGAAACCCTAAGTTTCAGGGGTTTGCACCCTATTTAAGCAACTTATCTGCCCCAGGCCAGCCCCCATTCTCTCCCCTGAGCTCCCCAACCCTCGTTTGTGCTTGTTCTTTGAAGATTGAAGTTTTGTTGTGTGCTTTTGAAGGCTTTGAAGGAGGAAGGAAGTAGATCCAGAAGAAAGGAAGCCATCCAAGCATTATTTGTGTTCTTCCAGCAGTTCCTTTGAGGTATAACCCGTTTTCCCCTTGATTCTATGCTTAGAACTTCATTGGGTCCTTCTTGGTCAAATCCCCAAGTTTGTATGTGCATTATATGTCGTAATAAGATGTTTGGCCTTTGGATCTAGGCAAGATTGAGCTCCAGGAGCTCAGATCTGTTAGCTTTTTGGCCCCATGTTGCTTGTTAGCCCTAGATCTACCCTTTTGAGACATTTTGAGCCCTAAAATCCATATTGGTGAATATCCACACGTAAAGTTGGAAACTTTACGTGTGATTCGTGTCCTAGAAGTCCAGATCTATGAATGGCATGGACTGGAATCGAGCAAATCGGTATATTTTAGGAGTGCATGGCAACGACTCGGCGAGTCGTTCATGTGACTCGGCGAGTCTGCTCGCGAGTCTTCGAGTTTGTCCCCCTTTTTGTAGTGTCGAGTGAGCAGTGAGTCACAGGGTGTGACTCAGTGAGTCGGAAGCTTAACCCATCTATGGAGGTACTCGGCGAGTCAATGCCCTGACTCGGCGAGTTCAAGGCAATCTCCTTAGATCAAGAACAGACTCGACGAGTTGTTCATACAACTCGGCGAGTCTTAGCATGAGTGTTCTTCGGATGAAGATGGACTCGACGAGTTGTTCATACAACTCAGCGAGTAGGATGAAGGACTTGAATATTGGTCATGAAGGCGAACCCGTCGAGTCGTCGCCTAACTCGACGGGTAGGATCGGGATTCAGGGCAGTCGTTTGCGTAGGGACTCGGCGAGTCGGAAAGCCAACTCGGCGAGTCGAGTTCAACTGAAAGTTGACTCTGACTTTGACTTAGGGCAAGGTCAGGGGTAAAATGGTCATTTTACCCAAGGTCAGTGAGCAGTGTTTGATTGAGTATATTGTGGGAATTGCAGCCGGAGGGTTTCCGGAGCAGCAGCAGCAGTAGTAGGTGATCAGTTCCCACACAGACCAGCAGCTATTTCGAGGTGGGTTTCCTTTCCAGTAGGAACGGGTCTAAGGCACCAAGGCCGACCCGTGTAGACGAGATGCTAGTACTAGAGTGTGGGCCAAGCCCGTATCTCTGTTGTAGTTAAGTATGATATATGTGTTAACATGATAGAATTGCTTATACTTGTTGTATGTGTGATACTTGTATGTTATGGGTTAGTGGTTGAGTGTGGGCAGGGCCCGTATCTCTCCGAGGTCGGAGTGTGGGCAGGGCCCGTATCTCCCAGATAGCGAAGTGTGGGCAGGGCCCGTATCTTCACAAGTGTGGGCGAGGCCCGTATCTCCCGGCTAGCGAAGTGTGGGCAGGGCCCGTATCTTCCCGAGTGTGGGCAAGGCCCGTAACTCCTAGCTGAATAATGATTGTTATATGTTGCATGGTATGTGGTATTATGGGGGAACTCACTAAGCCTTGTGCTTACAGTTTTCAGTTTGGTTTCAGGTACCTCCTCAGCTAGGGGAAAGGAGCCGGCGCGGTAGCGGCACGTCACGCACACACTCTCCGATTTCCGCATTTACGAGCTTCACTGGGATTTGTACTCTGATATTTTAATTAAATGTATGAATTGGTTTTTAGACACGGTTCACTGGTGTGATATTTTGATCAGACAATGTTTTAGCCTTTTATATTTTCTAAAAGTAATGTTTTTAAAACGAAATTTTTGGTCATGAAAATTGGGTCGTTACACAGGAACGGGTGCTGACACTGTTCCTGCTGCAGCCAAACTCAGACATTGGGCCTTCTTATGGCCTCTCTGATTGCAATTAAAAGCAAATCAGATCTGATCCATGGGTGGTGGTAGCAGTACAATCCCTACTATAATGATCGGCCCGGCCGCTCTTGAAGCAGCCAGAACCACCACCACTACCACTCCTGCACGCACCCTCATACAACCTGCCACACTTGCCACAATGCTTACGGCCGGCCCTGATGGCCCCTTGATTTGGAACCCGATATTTTGGGCTTCTTGCCCGAACCCCCTGATGTCTGAACCTCATTTGGCTTCCTCTTCCTCTCGATCTCCAGGTTGATCTCCCTCTCCCTATCTCGAGCGATCATATCCTCCAGCGTCTTGAAGCTGGATCGGCTGATAAACTATCGGATGTCACTCCTCAGCGTCTCATGATATTGGGCCTTCTTCATATCCTTACCCACCACATATTGTGGAACCATAAGTGCCCACTCCCTAAACATAGCTGTGATCTCAACCACCGTCTTCAACAGTCTGGCGGAGATCCTGGAACTCTCATGCCAACTGCTACACCTCAATAATCGGTCCAAACTCAGCTCGAAACTTGGTCAAAAAATCATCCTAGATCATCCCATCTACAACATCATCACCCACAACACTACCTACCTCCTCCCACCAGTCTCGAGCCCTATCCTTCAGAAGGCATGAAGCTAGTCTGACCTTGTATCCCTCGGGAGAGCGACTAGTGCGGAAATCGTTGGCAACATCTTCTAACCAATGCATACTCGCAATTGGGTCCTTCACCCCATGATAGTCTAGTGCTCTATATGCCCGGAACTCCCTGGATGTCAAAGATCGAGCTCCTTCTAATGCCATCATCTCAGAACGAAAAGAGCTCAATCGCTCCTCCAAAACCTCCAAGATACCCTCCTTGACCGAGTTGAAGATCACAGGAGTCTGATCGAGAATGAAACGAGTAATCTATGATGAGAGAAACTCCCTAGTCTTCTCATCGAGCTGCCATGCTCCAGATCCTGAGCCTGAACCTTCCTCGACACTAGAACTGCCAACTGGTCTGCCCCGCAATACCACCACACTAAAAAATAGACCACAAACTATCAAAATACACATCAAATTATATCGGGGATCACAACCCTACAAGCTTCCTAATTTTATCGCAACCCTCCTTTAATCAAGTACGGATCCTCTACTTCCAGTAGTATAGGTCCATACTACCTTTCACATCCATTCGTAACTACCTTGAGAATTGCTTTGTCTCAACTAGGTTACTCTAAATCCATATATCCATCCCTCACATATAAGGCTCCCATCGCTAGATCTCCTCCTAGGTTCTCCTAGGGCCTCTCCATACCATTCTCCTCCATCAACTGCAGAAGGAACTCCCGTTATCTCCCTCTAACTAGATCATGAATACCATCACATATCACTAAAACTAGATAATTCGTCAAATGAGAGGTCTCACATTACAATGGTTGGACTCAAACAAGAGTTGTGCAATTGATTTAAAACCTAACCTTCTAAAATTATTTAGTTCCCATGATATGTAAATTAGCATATTCGTTTACAAGTTTGATGAAACTAGTTAGAACTCCTAAAAGCACAAAGCAAGCAACATTCGAGCATCAAGTATCCGAACCAATAATAACCTAATCAGGTCATCCAATCACTGACTGACCAATACTATCATGCAAATCTACAAGCTCATATAATAGTGTTACACCCCAAATCCGATAACGGCGGAATACATTTCAGGGTGGAGGACGTCATGTACAGTATCATCACAATTGCATGATAGTAAAAACAAGAAAACATCCAACCATTGCATTACATAGTGAGTTTAATTACAAGTGTGTTTTGTAATGTTCAACAAACACCAAAAGTAAATCCAAAAATAAGAGATGGATCTTGTATGCACCACCTTCTCCAAAAAGCTGCACCTGTAACTGTCTATCTTTGACCTGAGGATACAAGTTATTTTGAAAACGAATATCAGCATAAAGCTGGTGAGTTCATAAGAGTTTAGTGTGAGAATTTGTATAAAAAGCATTAGAACCGATAGTATGAAAAACTGCAATTTACATTCTTAGGTAGTGGAAAAACCTAGAAAATCCTATATTTTCCAGAAATACATTGTGAGTGAAAAACCTTTAAGAAACATGAAATTTTCATCTTTGAAAACCATTTATTGTAAAAGTATAATATTAAATCTCCAATAAATAATGCAATATGATAGGTTATGTCTGAAGTCAATAATAGTGGTGCAAGCTTCCTGTAGTGTTAGATACTTGGTTACTTCGGGATATTAACTTACTTTTAGTTTAGTATTTTAGTGTGGTTATAGTGTATTTCTGTATGTTACCGGTAGTGTGAGTAATAGTGGACCCCATGACCTTCCCGGTCATGCACAATGTAGTGAAATAGTGGCATCCCTGGACCTGTGCGGCGCGGACTGAAGTTAACAGTCGGGATGTAATAGCGTCTGCCCCGTATAGATCTATACATATAGCGTCGTCTACCTGTCAGAAGGCTCTGGGCGTAGTGCGTAGCGAATAGAGTATCTCGTAGTGGGTTAGTGTGTTACCTCTTGATTAGTGCTTTCTCTTGTGTTATAGTGTAGTAGTCGTTTGTATAACTCGTAGTGTGTTCTCTTATTAATGTATAGTATCGTAATAGAGTGTATTATAGTGTATAGAGTAATAGTCATAGTTAGTAATAGTGGCATTAACTATACCTATTATAGTTAACTTAGTGTGTATGATTATTGTCAGTTTAGTGGTTTAAACATCGAATGAAATGAAAATACTCGTATCCAGCACTAACATATATTATATATAACTAAGAAATCAATGATATTCGGACGGATATCAACTACCCTAAGCCCACAATCAAACAAGAACAGGAAATAAGGCGAGCTATCGGTCCTAAGTCCTTCAAGTCTTACGTATATAAATATATTGGTGTGGTTACATTTTATAAAGAATTTATTTAATAAAAATCTTGTCAAAAGGAAACATTTAGAAAATTGTTTATTTATCCATAATAGTTTCAAAAACAGAAATCCTTTTCATAAAACGTAGTGGTAAATCACATGTGATTTGAACTACGGATAGTGAATCACATGTGATTAATTTCCGTAACATGATTAATCGACTTGTATTAATTTCCATAAACATGTATAATTGACTTGTATCCCCCCTAAAACATATAAAACATTGGAAAGGTTCAATTAAAGGGGTATGAACTCACCTGAAACGAGTAAATCGGGCGAATGTGTCGGATGAGCGTTTGGTGTCAAGTATGGACTTGTACACCCTTTAAGACCCTAGTAACATATGAGATATATGTTTTACAATTAATTAGTCTCTTATATTCTATTTAAAACATTTAAACATCCTAACTTTATTAAAGGTCTTATGGTTGAGTGCTAGAAGGTTAACGAGTTGTATGGAAGGAGTGTATGACCTCACATTGGAGTTTACTCTCCTAAAACCCACCCTAAGTGAGTTTACGGTTAGTAGGCCACTTCCCCCATGAGTTTACGGCCGTAAACTCATGGGAGGAGTGTTTTTGATTGCTTTCAAGTCTCATGTGCATATAGAAGTGGTTCTACGGAATTTTACAAGGCTAAAGGGGGTGTCTAAGGGTCTAAGAGTTTACTCCCTTGGAGTTTACGGCCCAAAGGCCACTCCTTGGGAGTTTACGACCGTAAGCTTCATGGCTTAGGCCGTGAACTCTTGTGTACCCCCAAATCATTGATTTTAAGGTCCTTGTTTTAATTCCAACAATTTCTAGTGAAGGTATACGGCCTTGTAGGGGACTTAAACTATCATTTGACATGGTTTGGGGGAGTTTACGGTCTAAGCATATGCTTGGGCCGTAAACTCTAGTTTACTCCTCAAATGGTGTTGTTCAATTGTCCCTAACTCGAAATGGAAGCTCCCTAGGTCACATCTCAAGTCTAACATGATTTGGAAGTGTGTTTGGGGCATTTTTGCATGGATAAAGGGTGTTTACGACCTAAGCATGTGCTTGGGCCGTAAACCCTCTTTTATGCCCTAAAAATTATTATTTTGATGATTAAACACCCCTAGGCAAATTCCCCAACTAGCATCTAAGCTCAAACGAAGGAAAATCGGGACTTTTGGCACCCTTTTTGGTGTTTACAGCCTAAGGAGATTCTTAGGCCGTAAACTCCCTTTTTATGGCCATATTGTGTGATTTTTGAGCTAATGCAACAATAAATGATGTTTAGAACGAGTTAGGGTAGAAGATCTTACGTTTTGGAGGCGGAATTTGCGGTTATTGGAGTCGGGAACGAGCTAGAGAGAGAAAGTAGTGAGAGAGTGGAGCTTGAGTGGTAAAAGAGTTCAAGGAAGTGTTCCACCTTCCTTATATAGGCCTCGGGTATTGCACCCGGTATACGACTACCCAATGGTAAAGTTTAACAGGGTTTAAACTTTTTACCTGGGTTAAATGGTTGAAAAATAATATAACTTTATTTCGTTAAATGGGAATAACATTAACGAGTTATATTTATTTTACTAAGATAATAATAACATGAAATATAAATAAATAATTAAATATTTATTTATTTGACGACTCCAAATTACGGAACTTTTATAAAATGACGTATTCCGTTAGCGGAAACGGAATTTATTTAACGGAAATAAATTTGGGTTGTCACATCATCCCCCCGTTAAGGGAATTTCGTCCCGAAATTTAGAATTCATACAGATAAGTATTACAATACCACTAAGCGAAGAGATGGGGATATTTGAGTTTCATTTGATCTTCGTGCTCCCAAGTAAATTCCGGTCCCCGCCTGGCGTTCCACCGAACTCTAACAATTGGGATGCGGCTTTGTTTCGTTCGTTTTACTTCCCGATTCATAATCTCCGCAGGCTCTTCCACGAAGTTGAGGCTCTCATTGACCTCGATCTTGTCAAGGGGAATCACGAGAGTCTCGTCGGACAGGCATTTCTTCAAGTTTGAGACGTGGAAGGTAGGGTGTATGTTGCTTAGCTCGTGGGGTAGGTTGAGTATGTAAGCTACAGGGCCGATTCTGGCGAGAATCTCAAAAGGCCCTATGTATCTTGGGTTCAGCTTTCCACGCTTTCCGAAGCGTATCGTGCCCTTCCAGGGCGAGACCTTCAAAAGGACTCGGTCTCCCACATGGAATTCCAAGGGTTTTCTTCGTTTGTCTGCGTAGCTTTTCTGTCGATCCCTAGCGGCTTTTAGTCGTTCACGAATCTGTACAATCTTTTCAGTCATCTCTCGAATGATCTCCGTACCAGTGAGGGCGCTGTCAGGAACTCGTCCTTTAGCTAACTGAGTGTCACCCACCTCAGCCCAACACAAAGGGGATCTGCACTTCCAGCCGTAGAGGGCTTCGAATGGAGCTGCCTTGATACTTGTATGATAACTATTGTTGTAGGAAAACTCCACAAGAGGTAAGTGTGTGTCCCACGATTTTCCAAAGTCAATCACACAAGCTCGTAGCATATCTTCTAAGGTTTGGATCGTCCTCTCACTTTGTCCGTCAGTCTGCGGATGGTAAGCTGTACTCATGTCCAGCCTCGTCCCCAATGCTTTTTGAAGTAATTGCCAAAATCTCGAAGTAAACCTACTATCTCTATCCGAGATAATAGATATGGGGACGCCATGCAGCCGTACTATTTCCTTTATGTATGTTCTTGTGAGTTTCTCCATCTTGTCCGTTTCTTTGATGGGTAGGAAGTGTGCAGACTTGGTCAATCTGTCGACGGTGACCCAAATGGTATCCAACCCACCTGCTGTCTTGGGTAGCTTGGTTATGAAATCCATTGTGATCCGCTCCTAATTCCATTCCGGTATCTCTGGTTGTTGGAGGAGTCCTGATGGCTTTTGATATTCGACCTTGACCTTCGTGCAAGTAAGGCACTTGCTCACAAAGGTAGCGATCTCCGCTTTCATGTTAGGCCACCTGTATAGCTTTTTGAGATCCAGATACATCTTATCTGAACCTGGGTGAATGGAGTAGCGAGTGTTGTGTGCTTCCCTCATGACCAAGTCTCTGAAACCTCCATGGCGCGGAGTCCAGATTCGGTCCATGAAGTAGTAGGATCCGTCACCCTTGACCTCCAAACTTTTATCCATTCCGCGCAGGGATTCCCCCGTTAGATTCTCCAGTTTTAAGGCTTCCAGCTGAGCCTCCCTGATCTGCGCAGATAGATGCGAACGGATGGTCATTGTCAATGACTTGGTTCTTCGTCCAGAATACTCCTTCCTACTCAGGGCGTCTGCCACTACGTTGGCTTTCCCCGGGTGGTATCGGATTTCGCAATCGTAATCACTAAGTAGTTCGACCCATTGACGCTGCCTCATGTTGAGTTCCTTCTGGTTCAGTATGTGTTGGAGGCTTTTGTGATCAGTGTACACCACGCTCTTCGTCCCATACAAGTAGTGTCTCCAGATTTTTAGTGCGAAGACAACCGCTCCTAACTCGAGGTAGTGAGTAGTGTAGTTCACCTCATGTGTCTTTAGCTATCTTGAGGCATAGGCGATGACCTTACCTCATTGCATCAAGACACAACCAAGCCCCTGATTTGATGCATCGCATTATACTACAAAATCGTCTGTCCCTTCGGGAAGGGATAATACCGGTGCGGTGCATAGGGCTCGCTTCAGGGTTTGGAATGCCTCCTCCTGTTTCTCTTCCCAGTCGAATGATACACCCTTCTGCGTCAACATGGTGAGAGGCTTCGCAATCCGAGAGAAGTTTTGGATGAATCTACGGTAGTAGCCAGCGAGGCCTAGAAATTGACGAATTTCTGTAGGCGTCTTTGGTGCTGACCAGTTCTCAATAGCTTTAATTTTTGAGGGATCCACATGGATTCCGTCTTCACTAACCACGTGTCCTAAGAATTCAACTCTTCGGATCCAAAACTCGCACTTAGAGAACTTCACATATAACTTCTCTGATCGCAGCGTTTCCAGGACTTGTCGCAGGTGATCCTTGTGTTCTTCCTCGCTTCGAGAGTAGACGAGTATATCGTCAATGAAGACGATGACGAACTGATCTAGATATGGACGACACACCCTATTCATCAAGTCCATGAATACAGCGGGGGCGTTAGTCAGTCCAAAGGGCATCACTAAGAACTCAAAATGCCCGTAACGGGTTCGGAAGGCTGACATCTTCCTCAAGCACCCGTAACTGGTGGTACCCGGATCTAAGATCAATTTTGGAGAAATAGCTTGCTCCTTGCAGTTGGTCGAATAGGTCGTCGATACGAGGGAGAGGGTAGCGATTTTTGACCGTGAGTTTATTGAGTTCCCTATAATCGATGCACATCCAAACGATCCATCCTTCTTCTTCACGAACAAGACCGGAGCTCCCCAAGGTGAGAAGCTCGGTCTTATAAAACCTTTGTTGAGCAATTCGTTGAGTTGACCGGATAGTTCTTGCATTTCGGCATGCACTAGACGATAGGGCGATTTAGCAATGGGAGTAGCTCCCGGGACTAGGTCGATTCTGAACTCCACTTGACGTTTGGGAGGTAGACCTGGAAGATCCTCTGGGAAAACATCAGGGAATTTTCATACAACGGGAATATCCTTTGGATCTTTCGATTTCTGGCTAGTGTCCACAACGTGAGCAAAAAAGGCGCGATATTCCTTGCGCATGTACTTCTGAGCCTGAATACTGGAGATGATACGAAGACTCGTACCCGGTTTATCTCCACAGACCAATAGGGTTTCGTGATTTGGAAGATTCAGGCGAATGGCTTTGTCGGAGCATAGGATATCGGCATGATGAAGACTCAACCAGTCCATACCAACAATGGCATCGAAATTTTTGATTGAGACTGGTACAAGATCGATTTGAAATGGGTGATCGTCTAACGTGAGGGTACAACCTATGTAAATTTCGTTAGAGCTTTCGGTCTTCCCGTTAGCCATCTCTACGACAAATGTTTCTTTTAGTGGTTGAGGGGATTGTTTGAGTAAGTGTTTAAAGTTTCGATTTATGAAGCTTCTTTCTGCCCCACTATCGAATAAGACACAGGCATAAGAGTTGTTGAGAAGAAACGTACCCGTGACTACTGTGGGATCCGCTACCGCTTCATTGTGACCGATAGCGAGTAACCTTCCAGTTCCCCCAGCATTTGTAGTCTTCGGGCAGTTCTTCTTAAAATGACCAGCTTCACCGCAGCCATAACAAGACGGGGTCACTCCTGTACCAGGAACCTGTGTGATAGGTTTGGGAGGGGCCTTGCAAAATCGGACAGTATGGCCCTTCCGGCCGCAGTTGGAACACTGTAATTCACGGCAGGGGCCGTTGTGGTGGAAAGGGCACCTGGGACACTTGGGTAGCTTCCCACTATAAGCTTTTAGTGGTGCAGGGGTGGCTGGAGTAGTGGCAGCATGGACCGCCACGATTTGCTGGTCCTTGGAGGAGGTTTGAGTTTTCTTGCCTTTCTTCTTATCCCATCGCTTCCTTTTTCTGTCAAATGAATCGGGGGTGTAGTGGTAGTTGTGGTTGTGGTTGTTGTTGCTGGTGTGGAAGGGGCTTCATGGTTGATCAGACTCTGAGCCAATTCCTTGGCGCTGTCAAAGGTGGTAGGGCGTGAGGCTAGAACATTTCCTCGATACAGGGGCACTAAACCCCAGATGTATCATTCAATCTTCTTGTTTTCGGATGGGATCATGTTGGGACACATAGCCGCCAAGTCGCAGAACCTGGCCGTGTATGCTGTTATGTCAGTCCCTTTCATCTTGAGGTTCCAGAGTTCTTCCTTAAGTTTCTGAACTTCCCCCCTAGGGCAGTACTCCCCTCTCATAAGGTCTTTTAGAGTGTCCCAGCCCATGGCATTGGCTGTGACCAGGGAGAGTGCGCTGACATGGCCGTTCCACCATGTCAAGGCCCTGTTAGTGAGGGTGGCAGCAGCAAACTTGATTTTGCTCTCTTCGGGGCAAGAGCACATTTCAAATACGGCTTCAGTTCTTTTGAACCATTGAGACAGTGCCAGAATTCCTCCGGTACCATCGAAGAAGGTAGGTTTACAGTTCATGAAGTCCTTATAAGTGCATCCCTGCATTCGTTGGTGGGCTTCACCAAATCTAGAATTTCCACCGCTTGCGTCTCTGGAGTTCATTTGGGCCATGGCTGCTGTCATAGCTGTTTGGAACAGCACTGGATCGAACTGCGGAAGAGGAGGTGGTGGAGGACGGGTTTGAGTTGCTGGTCTTCCTCTACTTGGACGCTTTCGTGGAGGCATCTTTCACTGGAAGATCATAGAGATGACAGCAACAGTAAGAGTCTATTGCGAATATGAATAGAGTGTTTCATGGATTAAATCAACATAACCCAGGATTAGAATGAGAGTCATAGCAATAGAGAAATCAACTGCCAATATACTGGTATTAATGATGTAACACAAGTTCATGAAAATTGACCTAACAGTAGGTCTTACATCAACCATAAAGAAAATGTTGGCAGTTTAGAGGGCTAATTAGAGTATTTTTAAGCTAGGAATGTTTACAGACAAGTGATCTACGAAATATAGAGGGGAAAGGCTAGTCCTTTAAACAAAAGAGAGAGGTAACTAGACGTCTTCTACTGGCGACGGTTACTTGTTGGGCGAATCCTCAGCTCCGCTAGCTGACGCATAACTTCTTGAAGGTGTCGATCATGAGTCCTTTGGCGTGCTCGGAGTTCCCTAACTTCGGCTTGGGATGCAGCCAGCTGATGCTGCAGAGCCTCGCTGGTCCTCCTTGCCCTGTCCATGGCTTCTTCGAGTTGGCAGATGCGAACCGTGTTGAGATTTGAGTTGGCATCCACTTCTACAACTCGACCAATAGCATCTTGACCCTGCTCGACATTCTTGGCAATCCTTCGGATTATGATGGGCAGAACCCGATCCACTGATCCTCCTTCACTTATGCTGTAGAAGCTTCGGTCTCCATCGTAAGGTAAAGGCTGACCCTGCTCCTCGCTCCATCGGTTCAAGGTTATTGCCCACATGGGAGTGGGACCCTGAAATGTCGGACGGGGGTTGGGATTTGAAGCTTCAAAGGGTAGGTTGTTAACTTCTGGTTCGGAGCTGGAGCTATCCGAGAAGCCTTCAGCATGATGGTCATCCAAAGGGATCGGGTGATCATCGTCTGACTCCTCATCGAGCCATCCTCCATTGCCCTGGTTTGGATAGTACGGATCGCCAGGATGGTGGAAGCCAGCCATGATTCTATGCAAGAAAAGGGGGAATAGAAAGGTTAATAGACGTACCAATCTAGGATACTTATAGGATGAATTGTTATTAGTTGACCCAATACTTGCGTAGTGCATACCAATTACATGCAACCGAAGCAGGATAGTCCTTCGAATAAGCAACCCTAACTTCAGATCCCCAATCAAACAAGAACAGGAAATGAAGCAAAGGCTACAGATTCTGATTCTATAGCGCCCTAATCACAAGTAACCGTGGTGTATCCACTTAGCAACTATTGTCCTACCAGTAACGACCCTTTTTGTTATCATATACGTATGTTTTAGAGATACAGAATACTCCTATAGTATTCTTATGGTAACGTTATTGTGGTAGTGTTGGTAAGTTTTAGACTTGTTGCAACACCACAACCAAACTTAGGCACATGCCAGTCACTCCCAGGAAAACGTAGTTGATCAGGCTACATCCCCCAAATGTGACTATATGTCTCTAAGCCCAATTGTGCTATCCAACAATCATAATACTTTTGTTCTGTTCTAGGGTGATACTGACTTCTGTGTTCTATAGTGATGTGTGCAAATATATACTTAGTTAAATCTTTTAGATACCTAATAGTATATATTCTTAGTCAGAGTGTTTTAGTCCCAAAGTGTTTATAGTTCGTATATCTTTTATAGGTCGATATACTTGATTCACTATAAAATATGCTCTGATACCAATCTGTCACACCCCAAAACCGATAACGGCGGAATACGTTTCAGGGTGGAGGACGTCATGTACAGTATCATCACAATTGCATGATAGTAAAAACAAGAAAACATCCAACCATTGCATTACATAGTGAGTTTAATTACAAGTTTGTTTTGTAATGTTCAACAAACACCAAAAGTAAATCCAAAAATAAGAGATGGATCTTGTATGCTCCACCTTCTCCAAAAAGTTGCACCTGTAACTGTCTATCTTTGACCTGAGGATACAAGTTATTTTGAAAACGAATATCAGCATAAAGCTGGTGAGTTCATAAGAGTCTAGTGTGAGAATTTGTATAAAAAGCATTAGAACCGATAGTATGAAAAACTGCAATTTACATTCTTAGGTAGTGGAAAAACCTAGAAAATCCTATATTTTCCAGAAATACATTGTGAGTGAAAAACCTTTAAGAAACATGAAATTTTAATCTTTGAAAACCATTAATTGTAAAAGTATAATATTAAATCTCCAATAAATAATGCAATATGATAGGTTATGTCTGAAGTCAATAATAGTGGTGCAAGCTTCCTGTAGTGTTAGATACTTGGTTACTTCGGGATATTAACTTACTTTTAGTTTAGTATTTTAGTGTGGTTATAGTGTATTTCTGTATGTTACCGATAGTGTGAGTAATAGAGGACCCCATGACCTTCCCGGTCATGCACAGTGTAGTGAAATAGTGGCATCCCTGGACCTGTGCGGCGCGGACTGAAGTTAACAGTCGGGATGTAATAGCATCTGCCCCGTATAGATCTATACATATAGCGTCGACTTCCTGTCAGAAGGCTCTGGGCGTAGTGCGTAGCGAATAGAGTATCTCGTAGTGGGTTAGTGTGTTACCTCTTGATTAGTGCTTTCTCTTGTGTTATAGTGTAGTAGTCTTTTGTATAACTCGTAGTGTGTTCTCTTATTAATGTATAGTATCATAATAGAGTGTATTATAGTGTATAGAGTAATAGTAATAGTGAGTAATAGTGGCCTTAACTATACCTATTATAGTTAACGTATTGTGTATGATTATTGTCAGTTTAGTGGTTTAAACATCGAATGAAATGAAAATACTCGTATCCAGCACTAACATATATTATATATAACTAAGAAATCAATGACAGTTGGACGGATATCAACTACCCTAAGCCCACAATCAAACAAGAATAGGAAATAAGGCGAGCTATCGGTCCTAAGTCCTTCAAGTCTTACGTATATAAATATATTGGTGTGGTTACATTTTATAAGGAATTTATTTAATAAAAATCTTGTCAAAAGGAAACATTTAGAAAATTGTTTATTTATCCAAAATAGTTTCAAAAACGGATATCCTTTTCATAAAACGTAGTGGTAAATCACATGTGATTTGAACTACGGATAGTGAATCACATGTGATTAATTTCCGTAACATGATTAATCGACTTGTATTAATTTCCATAAACATGTATAATTGACTTGTATCCCCCCTAAAACATATAAAACATTTGAAAGGTTCAATTAAAGGGGTATGAACTCACCTGAAACGAGTAAATTGGGAGAATGTGTCGGATGAGCGTTTGGTGTCAAGTATCGACTTGTACACCCTTTAAGACCCTAGTAACATATGAGATATATGTTTTACAAGTAAATAGTGTCTTATATTCTATTTAAAACATTTAAACATCCTAACTTTATTAAAGGTCTTATGGTTGAGTGCTAGAAGGTCAACGAGTTGTACGGAAGGAGTGTATGACCTCACATTGGAGTTTACTCTCCTAAAACCCACCCTAAGTGAGTTTATGGTTGGGAGGCCACTTCCCCCATGAGTTTACGGCCGTAAACTCATGGGAGGAGTGTTTTTGATTGCTTTTAAGTCTCATGTGCATATAGAAGTGGTTCTACGGAATTTTACAAGGCTAAAGGGGGTGTCTAAGGGTCCAAGAGTTTACTCCCTTGGAGTTTACGGCCCAAAGGCCACTCCTTGGGAGTTTACGACCGTAAGCTTCATGGCTTAGGCCATGAACTCTTGTGTACCCCCAAATCATTGATTTTAAGGTCCTTGTTTTAATTCCAACAATTTCTAGTGAAGGTATAGGGCCTTGTAAGGGACTTAAACTATCATTTGACATGGTTTGGGGGAGTTTACGGTCTAAGCATATGCTTGGGCCGTAAACTCTAGTTTACTCCTCAAATGGTGTTGTTCAATTGTCCCTAACTCGAAATGGAAGCTCTCTAGGTCACATCTCAAGTCTAACATGATTTGGAAGTGTGTTTGGGGCATTTTTGCATGGATAAAGGGTGTTTACGGCCTAAGCATGTGCTTGGGCCGTAAACCCTCTTTTATGCCCTAAAAATTATTATTTTGATGATTAAACACCCCTAGGCAAATTCCCCAACTAGCATCTAAGCTCAAACGAAGGAAAATCGGGACTTTTGGCACCCTTTTTGGTGTTTACGGCCTAAGGAGATTCTTAGGCCGTTAACTCCCTTTTGATGGCCATATTGTGTATTTTTGAGCTAATGCAACAATAAATGATGTTTAGAACGAGTTAGGGTAGAAGATCTTACGTTTTGGAGGCGGAATTTGCGGTTATTGGAGTCGGGAACGAGCTAGAGAGAGAAAGTAGTGAGAGAGTGGAGCTTGAGTGGTAAAAGAGTTCAAGGAAGTGTTCCACCTTCCTTATATAGGCCTCGGGTATTGCACCCGGTATACGACTACCCAATGGTAAAGTTTAACGGGGTTTAAACTTTTTACCCGGGTTAAATGGTTGAAAAATAATATAACTTTATTTCGTTAAATGCGAATAACATTAACGAGTTATATTTATTTTACTAAGATAATAATCACATGAAATATAAATAAATAATTAAATATTTATTTATTTGACGACTCCAAATTACGGAACTTTTATAAAATGACGTATTCCGTTAGCGGAAACGGAATTTACTTAACGGAAGTAAAATGCTTATACCAAATGTCTAAACCATAGATCTCAGTCCTAATCAATATCTAGACCCATAAAGTCATTGACTTGGTGACTTTTCATGCCTCCAATTAACCCAAACTCAAAATATAACATTCTACTTCCATGAAAATGTCCCTAACTCATGCATGAACGGAATTCAACCTCAAAAATGACAACTTTACGACTCAACGACCCAAATAACACCAAGAGTGGAAACTCTAAGCTTCATAAATGATGTGGACTGATAAGATCTCATCAATGGGACCAAAAGGGTCCATAAACCCAAAATAAAAAAGATTTAAGCTAAAAATCATCAAGTTCAAGACTTTATACCTCAAATGAGTGCCCAAATATAATGAGGTTCTGGATCTATAAGCCTTCACTCCTTCAATGAAGCTTCAAGGATGGAAACCTTCCTTCAAAGCACCAAAATACTCTTCCAAATGTCCTTTTAAGCTCCAAAATCACACAAGATGGGATTAGGGTTCGAATGTAGGGTAAAGGGGACAAGGAGACTGGAGAAATAAGGGTTTCAAGTCCACAAGGATGCTTATATAGTGGCTAACCCCTAAAATTAGGGTTTTCATTAATTATTGTGTACGCCACGTGTACGAAGCTATACGCCCTGCATATGCATCCGGGACCCCGATCACACCCTCGCATGAGTACGCTAAGTGTACCACTAGGTACGCCCCGTGTACTCTCTTCATCACTTGTACGCCAAGCGTACCTTGTTGTATGCCCCGCGTACAACTTAAGGGTCAAATTTTGGGACAATTTAAATATGTAACGTCAAAAGATGAACTTACCGAAATTCAAGCGTTACATCAGGACACCTAGACAAATTGCAACTGTCAACTATAACAAACTAACAACTGTGACTCTAGGTAAATCAATGCAATTACAATCACATCAACACAAAATCTAATATCGTTATGAAGTACATTTCGCTATACAAACTCAAATACAACACATTAAAGTACGATCCTATCAATCTCCCTCTATGTATTGAGTTGCGAAATATGACTTCCCTTTTGTTCTCCAAAAACTTCTCTAGGAATTTCCATAAGAACAATTCTCACTTGGATCCACCATCTAATTACTTTCGATACCCACTTCAAGTCTTCTTTGGTATTTGCTTTATACATCTCAACCCTTAACAGAACAATACTCAAGCAATCGAAATTGTAACAATGTTTTTCATCCATGTACAGATGCTTGTTTTGTACCTTTGCTTCTTCGAGTACGTTGTAAACAATTCTCCAAGGCTCTATTTGAATGAGTCCTTTTCTCAATTCTTCTAATCGTTCAAGTTGATCTTGAGGTTTCACAGTGGATTTTTTCTTCATACTCTTTGACACCTCAACATCCATCTTGCTCACTTCCATGCAATAATTTCGGATCATATGAATAATGTGCAAAAGCTGTGAACCAATTTTCGATTCATGCTTCTTCAAAATTTCATAAAGTAAGATCCAATCATGAGGATTCATGAAAGGAAGATCAACAAGAGTATCCACAGAACGATCTTTGTTTTCACCCCTTAAGATTGTGAATCTATAGTTTGGAAATTCATCAATCTTAACTTCTTCAATCTTTTTAACTGTCATGATCCGCTTCAACGAATAGACTTCATACGGAGGTTAAGAATTATTGAGAAAAAAAGAGAAAAGATTCTTGTTCGAAACACTTTTAGACAAAGGAAGTATGCCCATATGATTGAAACTTGTAAACAAAAATTCTTTTCCACACATTGGTAAGTCCAATTGGCATTCTGCAGTGTTCTCAACAACATATGATGAGTTAGGTTCAAGCCAATATTTCGCAACCTTCTTAATTAAAACATCTTGCATTCTTTGCATAGCCTACTTAGGCTACAAAAGTCTTAGAGTAACCTCTATTTCTTCTTTATCCCTCTTTTCGGCATCGATTCTATCTAGCTTAATCTGCATTTGTCTCATCTTCTCAATTTATTCATTCTTTTTCATTTGTTCTTCATTCACTACTTCAACATCTTTTGGATCAACTTCTTTTTGAACAACAATTTGAACAGAACTACATCCCACACCATCTTTTGAAAATTTATGTGTAACGCCCTGTCCCGAATCGCTTTCCTAATTCAGGACCGTGGCCTGAAGATAGGTTATCATAAGGCTTAGAACCTTTGGAAAAGAGAGATATAGACCCATTCATGTACGGATAATTTGATTAAGGTGATCTGGGAACCTTTGGTGTTATTCATGAGTTTTTGGGGTCTTTGAAGCTCATTGAGGAAGAAGAAGATCATAGTGGTGCATTTGTTGGCATCTTGACTTCATCATCAACTAGCTGTGGAGCTTTTGAACCTTTTTAAGTCCTCAAGCTCATGTCTTTCCTTTCCTTGATTACTAGATCTAAGTTTCCATGCAATTTATGACTTGTTGTTTGTGTGGAAAGTGCCCCTTAGGTTTGCATTGTATTCCATAGTATAAATAATACAGAGTATGAGATAATTACATAAAGGACCCTTATCTATATAATATATATATATATATATATATATATATATATATATATAATACCTACACTAAACATGAAAATAAATAATACAATCAACACTCCCCCTCAGTTTGAGCGGGAGGTTCCCTAATGCTTAAACTGTCCCGAAAGTCAAGAAATAATTGTGTAGGTAGTCCTTTAGTAAAGATATCTGCGAACTGATCTGCTGATCGAACATGCAAAACATGAACCTCACCAATGGCAACGTGTTCCCTAACAAAGTGTAAGTCAATTTCCACATGTTTGGTTCTTTGGTGTTGAACTGGATTAGAGGCTAAGTACATGGCACTCACATTGTCACAAAACACAACTGTAGAACGAAAAAGAGGGCAAGATAGTTCAAGAAGAAGATTACAGAGCAAGCAGTTTCAGCAACAACATTCACTACCCCCCGATACTCAGCTTCAGCACTAGACCGAGACACAACATGTTGACGTTTTGAAGACCATGAGACCAGATGATCACCAAGATAAACACAGAACCCAGACATAGACCGGTGTGTCAAAGAACAGCCAGCCCAGTTTGCATCAGAATAAGAAACCAAACGATCGACATGAGATGGACAAATGAACAGACCATGATGAAGAGTACCCTGAAGATAACGCAGAATACGTTTGAGGGCTAAGAAGTGCGGTTCTCGAGGATCATGCATAAAGAGACAGATCTGTTGAACCGTATATGCAATATATAGACAAGTAAAGGTGAGATATTATAGAGCCCCAACAAGACTTTTGTATAAGGTTGGATCAGAAACCGATTTCCCGAATAAAGAGAGTTTCGGTTTGGTGTCCGTGGGAGTACTACACGGATTATAGGAGGTCATGTCAGCGCAGGATAGGATCTCCATAGCAAATGTTGTCTGTGAAAGAAACAGACTATTTGCCGAGCGTGTAGCAGAAATTCTGAGAAAAAAGGACAGTGGACCGAGGTCCGTCATGTAAAACTCAGATGAGAGACACGTAATGAATCTCGTGATGAGGGATGGGTTGGAAACCGTGAGGATGATATCATCAACATAAACAAGAAGATAGATAGTTTCCGAATCATTGTGAAACGTGAAAAGGGAACTGTTTGAGCGACTGCTGATAAATCCACAAGAAGAGATGTATATCGCGAATCGTTGATACCACGCACGAGGAGCTTGTTTGAGGCCATATAGGGCCTTACGAAGACAACATACGTGATCAAGGAAAGTAGGATGAACATATTCGGGATGTTGTTTCATGTATACCTCCTCACTTAAGTCACCGTAAAGGAAGACATTTTTGACATCAAGTTGGTGAATAGGTCAGTGACGAGAGAAAACAATATTGAGAACAGTAAGAATGGTGGGTGGTTTGACAATAGGGCTAAAAGTGTCATCAAAATCTAGACCTAGTTGCTGAGAGAATCCCTGAGCTACAAGGCGCCCTTTGTAACGATCGAGATTACCGTGAGAATCAAACTTATGGCGATAGAGCCAACGACAACCGACAATGTTGGCAGTAGGAGGGCGTGGAACAAGATCCCAGGTGTGATTTTCAATTAGAGCTGACATTTCCAAGTGGGAATAGGAGAGAAATTAGAGGTAGCAGAGAGATTAAGGATAGTACGAGGTTTTAGAGAGCCTGTCTGTGATCGAGTGATCATAGGGTGACTTGGCGATTGAGGAGGAGGAGGAGGAGGAGTAGGAGAGGAAGGTGGTGGCATAGATGCCACATGACCGATAGAATGAGTAGTCGCAGATGAGGGGAGAATTGATGGAGGATCATCATCGGGAACGAAGTGATTATAGTCAGACTCAGAAGGGGATGTATAAAAATCCGAATAAAGAAAGCGATATTCATCGAATATGACGTGACGAGATATGATAATGCGTTGAGTGACGATATCTAGACACTTGTATCCCTTGTGATCCGGAGTGGGACCAAGATAAATACAAGCGGTAGACCGAGGAGAGAGTTTGTAAGGGGAAGTAGACGATGTGTTAGGATAACACAAACATCCAAAGACACGAAGGTGATTACACTTAGGGAAGAAACCAAAGAGGACCTCAAAGGGTGTCTTAAAAGATAGAGTGGTAGTGGGAATCAGATTTAAGGTGTGAACAGCAGTGAGAAGAGCTTCAGTCCAAAATGAAGATGCTAAGGAAGCTTGAAACAGAAGTGTACGTATAATATTATTGATGGAACGAATGAAGCATTCAGCTTTGCCATTTTGTTGGGACGTGTATGGACAAAAGAAACGAATAGTAATGCCATTGGATTGAAGATGTTTAAGAAGTAAGTGGTTATTAAATTCTCGATCGTTATCACATTGAAAGGATTGAATATCAGTTTAAATTGACTTTTAACATACATTTGAAAATTGCAACAAACAAAATATACTTCAGATTTTGCACGAAAAGGAAAAACCCAAAAAAATGAGAGAAGTCATCGAGAAATAATATATAATATTTAAAACCACTCAAGCTAGTAATAGGAGATGTCCATAAATCCGAATGAATAAGTTCAAACACATGAGTAGTTTTAGATAAAGAGGAAGAAAAAGGTAAGCAGCAATGTTTTCCAAGTTGACAAGCATGACAAATTGGAACTTTATTAGTGCTACTAGAAATAAAATGACGAGACTGCAAAAACTTGAGTACGGAAGATCCAGGATGTCCTAAACGATGATGCCATGTGGGAAGAGAAATTGTGGTAAAAGTTGTAGCAGAAACCGTAGGAACGGAAGAAGGAGTGCACGGGTACAAATCATCAGCACTATCACATCGTTGTAGGACAACATCTGTATTAAGATCCTTTACGGAAAAACAAAAACGGTCAAAAGAGACAGAAACCCAATTATCAGTAGTGAATTTACGCATAGTCACTAAGTTTTTAATTATTTTGTTGGACACAAGGACATTTTTAAGTAAGAATTTATCTTGAGAATAAGGAAGATATGTTTGGCCAATGTGAGAAACCAGAATAATAGCACCATTACCGACCATGATGAACTTAGAATTACACGGTGATATAGAAAACATGTTACCTTGGTTGAAGTTCATGTGTGAGCTTGCTCCCGTATCCATGTAATATTGATTATCCGGTGACGGTTGGCTGGACATTGCTTGAAAAACCGATGCTAAATATGTGGGTTGTGTTGAAGAAGTCGAACCCGGACCTTGAGAAATATTATTATGTTGCCGGTAGGCTAAACTTTGGCTGTTGGGCCGAAATTGCATGGAAATGGGCTGCCCAAAAAGGGCAGCATGTTGTTGGACCAATAGGTATGCAGTGTTGGGCTGTTGAGCAGAAAAATGGGTTGACAGCTATGCTTGTTGGGCCATGTTAGCTTGCTTGTGTGCAGGAAAAGTGCTGGTAGCAGCATATGGCGATTGAGGCTGTCCATTTGAGGGCATCACATATCCCCAAGGAGAGCTAGGACCACCATTTTGACCCTAAAAAAATATTGTTGCTAATGTGGAGATGTTGACCAGTAGTGCTTGGATGGGACCCCATTATACCTGCAAATTGAAAATTTTGTCTTGGAGAAGTGCCTACAAATTGGTTTGCACTAGTAGAATTACTAGAATTTCCCCCTCCTTTAGAATAAACCCGATTATTATTTTGATTTTTATTCCATTTATTTTTTGATTTTCCGGATTGTTGTGAAACGGAATAAAGAGCAGTTGTTGTGATGTTTGTCGGGGCTTGCATCATGTCGTGGTTGTCTTCATGATTTTTCATGGAGTAGAAGCATATTTTTGGCTTCTAAAAAAGATGGGAACGGTTTAGTATTCATGACAACATCGATAATACTTTGGTAGGAGGGCGGTAGACCACGAAGAATTTGCATAACAAGCTCCACTTCAGATATATCGAAGTCAACATCATGTATAGCATCAGCAAAGTGTTTGAGATTGTGGCAGTAATCGTGAATAGAGGATGCGCCTTTCTTGGTGTTACGAAACTGTTCTTGTAGTTGCAACATCCGAGGCATTTTATTATTGAGAAAGAATTCCTGGAGGTTATCCCATAAGTTCTTTGCAGTGCATTTATCAGTAGTAATAACCTGCAACACAATGGGATCACAAGTCGAGTAGAACCATGATTTCACACGAGAATCAATTGAGTGCCAGTCTTCATCATCGTCACCTGTTGGTTTAGATTTTCCAGTAATGTGTCCAAGAACCTTGGCGCCTTGACAAATGTCTTTAAATATACGACACCACAATTTATATTTAGAGTCATCAGAAGTCAATATGAAACTAAACTGGTTATAGACATTTGTTACAGCATATACCAACTGTTGAGCGGTAGGGGCTGTGGTGGAAGAACCGGCTGGAGTGGTACTCATTGTAAATCCGGAAAAGCAAAGAAATAAGATAGAAGTAAAAACACGTAAAAATAAACAGGAGACTTACCGCAAGAAGATGAGTTGTAGTAGAACCACTTGTACGACACCAACAAGGAAGAAAGTAGGCAGCGGAAAGACAGGTAAGCGAGAACACGTTGTAGGAGTAGGTGGTATCGATGGGGATTATTGGACAGAAATTGCAGCGGGACACACGTGAGAGAAGCGTTAGATCGTGTAGGGCAAACAAAGATGTTGAGTGGGAAGAAAAAAAATCGTGCGTATGCTAGACGCCAATCCAAACCTTGCTCAATACCATGTTTGTGTGGAAAGTGTCCCTTAGGGTTTGCATTGTATTCCATAGTATAAATAATACAGCGTATGAGATAATTACATAAAGGACCCTTATCTATACAATATATACGATACCTACACTAAACATGAAAATAAATAATACAATTAACACTTGTATTGTTGGCTAAAATGCATGGGATCCATAAAGTTGGCAACTTTATGGATCATGGTGGTATCTTAAGTCTTATAAGTTTCAGATATGGATTTTGGTCATGGTTTTGGACTCCAAGTTTGAGTCTTGGACCTTTTTCCTTCATTTTGACCTAAGTAGGTGTTTAAGTCATGTATTGGACATATGTGATTGAAAAGCTTCGATTTTTCGATTCCTTGGAGTCAAGGAAAACCTTCTAGACTGTCCCATGTTAAAGCTTAATGGATTAGGAGCTTAATGCTTAGTTTTGGTCAGATATGGACTCACGACGTGAGAGCGTGTTCAACGAAGTTTCTGGGCCAAAGTCACGACCTCACGACGTGAGCATAAGATGCTCACGATGTGAGAAACACCTATACAAGTTCTGGACTCTTTAATTGTTGACTAGCTTCGTATTGGACTTATCCTTTGGTTTTGACTCGTAATGGACTAAGGATTTTAGAGTAATGGACTTATGTTTGGGCTTGCCCTAATGGGCCTTGGATGATGAATTGGGCCTTAGTGGGCCCAATATAGTTAGGCCTTAATTATGCCCAATGGGCTTGGACCTTTGGGCCATCGGAAAATCATTGGTTAAGAAAAGTAAATGGGCTTCAAGGAAAGGCCCATGTAAGGGTTTGGGCCCAATTTGGAAAATTAGGCCATTGATGGGTTTTATTGATTTGATAGTTTTGGGCCTTGGTTGTGAATCTTGTTGGGCTAGGGGTTAACCGGTCATTTCAACCCAAGTATGGATTATGGATCATGGTTTAGGACCCAATTGCTAATTAGGTGATATTTTGGTATTGATAGCTCGAGGAGTTGCCAGGACAGCAGCTAAGGATTTCTTGCGGTGGACTTCAGCAGTGTGAGGTGAGTTACATTCCCTGTATAAGTGGGTCGAATGCACCAATGTCGGCGCACTAGTATTTGTTTATATTATAGATGATTGCCTTTGTGATAATTGTCTGGTATGCCACTATTTGTTATGATTTATGTGCTTATTGCTATGTTATTATGTGTAACGACGTAAATCTTCAAACAAGCCAAAATTTTCAATTTAAAAACACATTTATCTCAATTATAAAATCACAAAATGTCACAATGTCAAAATCATTAAATCTCATATCCAAAAACTGTATATATCAAAACTTTAGGATCCTCTCAATATAACCCTATCTCCAATGTGTGTACAATCAAGTTGGCGCCTTCCCGTGATCCTGAGAAGTACCTGAAACACATAACACATAACACGGTAAGCACAAATCTTAGTGAGTTCCCCAAAATACCACATACATCACATTAGCCAATCGAGGCTATAACTTTGTAAGACCCTCCGGTCTATGTGTCTCAGTGGGACCCTCCAGTCCTATGGCTCGTTGGACCCTCTGATCCGGTCTAGGTAACACCTAACATAGCATATATATCACACAGACAAAATGCATAACTCAAGTAAGCACATAAGACCCTTTGGTCACACATAAATACCACTCAAGGTAAACTATAGTGAGGACACTCACCTCGACAGCAATCAATCATCCTTGCACTCAAATCTCGAACTAGCCACCGCCTAACAGATAGGGTGATCATCTTAATAAATACTTGATTCTCGACTCCAAGTAAACTAAAGGTAATTCTTCCACTTTCTAACACTTGAGGTGGGTAAAAGACCATCTTACCCCTCCATGGTCTCCATTACTCGTGTTTGACCAAACCCTAAAGTCAACAGAAGTCAACTCGAGTCAACAGTCCATGTTTGACCCGACTCGCCGAGTGCACCTTTGTGACTCGTCGAGTCCACTCGTTTTCCTCAGAAGCCTCATGAAAACCGACTCAACTCATCGAGTTGACCCGTCAACTCGTCAAGTTACAGCATGCTCAGACTCATTGGGATAAACCCTAACCGACTCGTCGAGTCGGCTCATCGACTCGTCGAGTCCCATTAGTCAAAATTCTCATTCAGACGATTTAAGGCAGAAGTGCAACTCCATACTCTGGATCTGACCTCCTAAAGCTCGAATACCACATAAAGTTTGCAACTTTATGCTCATGCACGGCATATCGGCTCAATAATGCCAATACAAGCTCTTACATGGGTTTAATGCTCAAAAGTTTGCCTCTAGCTCCATAAAGCTTGGGTCTTTGGGCTCACAAGACCTCCTACAGTCCAGATCTGAGGTTTCAACCTCAAGATATGCTCAAGGGACTTAATAACACAAGGTGGATGGGAGAAAACCCTAAAAGCTCTCCCAAACCAAGATCTACACAAAGAATGATCAATTTAGCATCTTTTTACCTCCAACAGAAGCTAACCACTGAAAAATCTCTGGATCCAAACGTCCGTTTGTAGTCTAAGCAAAGAACACCCAAATGGACCATTCCTCTCTCACAATGGATGGAACTGATCTAGGGTTTCTCACAAGGCTCTCTGGAGATAAGGGGCGGAAATGAGGAAATAAGTTCTTTTAAATAGGCCCTAATACCGGAGATTTAGGGTTTCATCACACAACACCAACTCGGCGAGTCGGCAGGCTGACTCGTCGAGTCGGTTCATTAATCCATGTGGCCAACTCGACCCTACTCGATGAGTTAAGGCACCAACCCGTTAAGTCACCTAGTTAATACATATACATATATCATTCTCCAAAAATCAGGATGTTACGATTCTCCCCCCACTCTAATTAGATTTCTCCCTCGAAATCGCTCCGTAACAACACAAGGATCGACCCAACGACCCGTGAAGCACCACCAAAAGAATCTCATACCGTAAAACTAATTCCTTCCAAAGACACTTGAACCTAACAGGAACTCTCAATCCTAAAAGAAACGGACCCCTCTGCTGCTGCGATTCTCATTCTGGATCTCCAGAATCTGCAAACTCTAGTGGTATGTCTCCCTATCAAACCATCCTCGCCAAATATCTTCATGTTATTCGCTCCTCAAATAACAGACCCTGATAACTCAGTGCCCCTCTGATTCTCTCGTTGCGACTGATAAAAACAAGCCAAAACTCAAAAATTGCCTACCGATCACTCATACCCGACATTCTAAACGATCCATATCATACTCCAAGGACCGAAAGGGTTAAATTACACCAGAGACCCATCCATTATACTGCAATCAAAACCCCTCTAAACAATGAACTCTCAACACCTTGTCCTCAAACATAAGAAAAAAGATCATGCTTGCCCAGAAGTATCCTCTGACATCTATCAATCATAAGCCCCAACTCCCTTCTCAAATATCCCTTTCAACACTGAGCACCAGGTCAACTCTCGACCCAAAAGTTAAACCTCCAAAGGTTATCCGTAGCATGCCCCAAAATGTCTCAATGACTTCCTTCTCACAACAACTATCTCGGCCCATTGTAACACACTAGTCATGAAGTTCGCTTTACCCCAAGCGAATATTACAACCCCAACTGAAATCATCTCACCCTCGACCTCTGTCACCTACTCTCACACCCCAAAACCGGAATAGCGGAAACATTCAGGGGTGGAGGACGTCATATGTAGTATCACAACAATTGAATAATAGTAATCAAAGCAACAACATTATTTAATACATATGTAAAAGTGTTTACATTGAGTTCAAAACATTACATGCTATTATAGTATAATAATATCAAAAGATAAGACGAGAAACTACTGCTCCATCTTCACGAACTCCGGGTGGCTACTTGTCTTAATATATTCCTGAGAATACAAGTATTTTGAAAGCGAGTATCAGCTACAATGATGGTGAGTGCATAAGATTTAGTTTAAAGTAAGAAACTTCTTTGACAATTGAATAAGTTTGAAAGATTGACAAGAAAACCCTATGTTTCCTCAAAGTAAAGTAATACTGAAACAATTTCCTCTATAATCATTTAGTTTAAACTAATTGCATATAATCAATCTAAGACGAATAGTCGGTTGTTTGATTCGGTCGTACCCCCACATCCAAACAAGGAAAAGGAAACTAAAACTGGGTTCACACAATCTCCAATCTATCTAGTCTTCATTATATATAATCTTTCATATAAGCTGAAGGATTATAGTTATAATTAAAAGTAATCTATGTTATACTGATTATGACTAAGAGATGAGTTAATATCCATGAAAACTTAGCTTATACACATTATGATATAATCAAGATTGGTTGGATAATAAATTGTGGGGTTCTACCCTAGTTTCACATCCAAACAAGGAAATGAAGCTAAGTTAGAAATCTCACATTCTATTGTCTACCAGATCTTCGTTATATATAACTCGGGGATGTAATAGCGAGGAAATCATAATAATAACCTTCTTACGAATCCTTTATAATGAACTAGAATGCCTAATAAATATTACTAGAATACCTAGCAAATGTTACCATTGAACCTAGGAAAACCCATATTCCCTAACTGTTATCGAACTGTGGTTTTATCTCCGAAAACCGTTATACTGAAGGTTGGCGTACTGGGTTATGGAATAGTTAGCTTGTAATTCTCCAAAAGTACGACTTAACGAATGTATAAATATACTATGGAATAGTATACTTAGTTTTATATCTCATAAAACCATTCTTGTGTTGGATATTATGCTATTAAAATAGCAAGTTCAGTCTCAGTTCATAATATAATAAATATACTATGAAAAGACTATAGTACGATCATTATGTTCCTCTGAATAGTACTCTGAATACTCTTTGAAAACACTGTCTTGTAATTCACTTAGTACATACATATTATACATAATCATAAACAAGCGGATAGTTGATTGTGCGATCCAGTCGTACCCCCACATCCAAACAAGGAAAAGGAAAGCAACACATAGCTCACACATTCAACCGTCTATCAGTTTCTCATTGTACATAAGTTAGTGTATATACTAAGCAATCACAAAAACTACTACCTATGTTCTTGTTATGTTTGGGTGTTGGTACTATGCACGCGTACCCACCTATAAGTGGTGTCGTGGTACTATGCTCGCATACCCATATTAACTGAAGGTACAGTATCGTGCCCGGGTACCCCTTTTATACGTATGGTACAATGAAAGATGTACCTTTTTGAGTTCGTTATATTTAGTTCGTATTATTGTTCATACTTTCTGAATAGATAAGACTAACAAGTATTAGATCTCTATGTATTGCTATGACTTCAAAGAACTACCAAGTGATAAGTATGGATCTACCAAGTAATGAGCATTGACTCTCTACTATACTCCCTATAGTTTACTAGTAAGTTCTTTGTAACTTACTGAATGAACTGAACTGAACTGAACTGAAAGAATACCATTGCTACCCAAGGTATTAAACTGACTTCTAGTACTTTTATATCTACATACATATACATAATATACAATTAATATTTAAACGACATTCGGACAAACAACCTTACTCTAAGCCCACATCCAAACAAGGAAAAGGAAATAAAGCCAGTAGTCAGTCCTAAGTCCTTTAAACACTAATTATATAACTATATCTACATAGACATCAATTATACACAATATAAGTTAAAAGATTTTATAAAACATTTAAAAGCATTTTGATGTATTTAAAAGAGTTTATTTATATTTAAAAACATTTTGATGACTTGATGTTATTTACAACATTTAAAGAGTTTTATTTATAATAAACAGAATTTCTTGTGTTTAGACTAGTATTCCCCCCCCCCCCTTAAAACAGTAAAAAGTGATAAAATGTAGGGGTATGAACTCACCTTATGATTGGTGATCCAATTGATCCCAGTAAGGATGAGAAGTTCCACGAATGAAGTTCTGAAACACGAATGAGTCCTAATGGCATATATTGGTACATATATGTATATAATTAGTGTATAATACAACTAATTATAAAAGAAATAACCTAAGGGACTAAGGAATATTTGACATGAAGTGTTGAATCACATGTGATTCATTAAGGTAAAGTGAAATTGCACTAAAGGGTGTTTACGGCCAAGGGAGTTTATGGCCGTAAACTCGTGGCCAACCATACAAAAGTGTGTGTTTTAAGATCCTACAACATCCCTTATGGGTTCAAGCCCTAGGGCTTTCTTATTGGAAGAGTTTAAGGTGCAAACATGCATCAATATGGAGTTTACGGCCAATGGAGATATTGGGCCGTAAACTCATGATCTTCATGGGGAAACGCATGTTTCAATGGTGTGATTCAAGGCCTCTTAGTAGATATGAAGTATAATGAAGGAATACTTACAATATGGAGGCTTGAAATGGGCGATTTTGGCCAAGAACACTAGTGTGTGTTCTTGGTGTTTCTTGAAGATCTAAGAAAACATGATTTTCATGGATGAAATCAAAGAGTGTAACTAGGAGATGAAGTGTAACAATAAACTAAAGGATGAACACTTACACTTTTGAAGATCTAAGATGAATTGTTGGATGATACTTGAGAGAGAGAATGGAAGAAAATCGGCCAAGGAAGGAAAGAATGGAAGAAATGTCCAAGACTTTTATATATAGGGGTGAGTTTACGGTCCACTTGGAGTTTGCGACCGTAAACTCTAAGTGTTGTGGCCGTGAACTCATGGTGGTGATGGTTAAGGCTTGTATGTTGTTCAGTGGCTCAAGTAGGTACTTCCTAACACTCATTCCTTGAGTGTATTGGGCTCCAAACACTCAAACAAACTCTAAACAGTGCTAAAAGATAGCAGGAGTGAGTCTGACTTTGATTGAATTGAACGAATTTTAAGGAAAAAAATTTCAGGTTGTCACACCTACTACTCATTAGTTCCATACGTCTCGCGGTCTTTCCCACACAGACAAAGTGACCCACAGCGGTCTAAGTCATCAGTTGACACACAATACTCTTAACAATGGAACCCATCTGCGAATCTGGAACCTCATCTCGCCTACTCAATACACGAATTTTCCCAAATTCAACTCGAAAGTCTGATTTCACAGCAGAATTGGAACCACTCATATCCAATATGATACTTAACTCATGACCCAAGATTCACGAATTTATGCACATACCGTCTCTTCAATTCTTTCCGATTACGATACTCCCTTCTCAACCCGGGATATATCAATTCTCGACCGTCATGGAGACCCCAGTCTCGCCCTTGGTTCGGCCATCAGGCCCTCACGGACTCCTCTGGTAACGCTACCCAGGCCTAAGAACCGCTCTGTGTCACACTCTAACTAGTAAGGTTGCAGCTCCCTGCAGTCTTACGATACTCTCTCCCTCTGGCTCATGTATGTTACGGTTCCCCGTAATCATACGATACTCTCTATGACTCATGTATGTTACGGCTCCCCGTAATCATATGACTCGTTCTCTATCTCATGTAGGCTACAGCTCCCCGCAATATCATAACACTCTCCCGTTATCCAGTGAATACTACGGCTCCCCGAAGTATTGCATCATTCACCCACTATCCAGTGAATACTACGGCTCCCCGCAGTATCACATCATTCTCCCGCTATCCAGTGAATACTACGGCTCCCCATAGTATCACGATACCATCTCCCACAAACTCATGGATGCTACGGCTAACCCCGTAGCCTTACAACACTCTCTAGCTCACTAACTCACCATGGGCTTACTTCATGGCTTCTCCTTATAATCCCAAGCGATTACTCCCATCTGGATCCACTTGCTCTCTTATCACCCCAATGTCTCATCATTAAGTCATCACTACCCTAAGTTCACCAACTCATGATTCGTAGCTCAACATAGATAGGTGCTTACACCCACTTAGCTTATGCACGACCACTCCTGATGAAAGTTCTCGTAGGCAATGCATTAGTCTCCACACAGATACACCCTTATACAGTCCCATTCCAGCGACAATTAACTGATGGGTTCCCATTGGAACAAAAGTAACTCGGGTACCTTGGTACACCATCACAGCATCTCACGATGTCTTGCCCCAATCACTGCTTCCACTTACGCAATTCGAAACCTTGAATTATTCCCATTTCACAATTGAAACATGGAGGAATCACCAATGACTGAGAACACACTGACAAAAACCCAAAGCTCTACCCTCTACTGATCGCCATCCATACAAAGCTACTCATACCGACTCGGAAATTGGTTGACAAATAAATTGATGCCTCTCTTGGAGCATAGATCACAATCTATACCTATACCCACAAATCTCAGCAACTGAACCTTGAACTTAGCGACCCAACCGCCTCGAACACGATACTTGCAAACCCGAAAAATCCCTAGCAACAATAAGTTCTCTGACCAACGCCCCCTGCCATGGATTCACTCATCTTTTCTTAAGCGCATACTCATACATCATCCCGCCTTGCACCTCTCCTCATCCACCAATAAACCTGGTCTCATGTATTCGTATCGCAGGTCACTATATCTAGCCCTCTAACCGCTCTTGAACAAGTCTCTGATACTCTCAATAAAATACGCGGTTCTCCCCCACTCAGGGCTCGAACAATCACCATTTGGCACACCAACAATCTATTCCACAGACTGTTCCACCAGGTATATCACACTTACTCTTGGAAAGTACCCCATAACACTCAATGATCTTCCCGATAGAGACAAAGCAACTCCAAACATCGCGAATCTCGGATAAATTCCTCAAAAAACTTCCCAACTTGTCATCCAAAATCTCACACTGATACACAACCAGACATCTCAACTGTCTCGTAGTAGCCATGACTCATAGTCTGAAAATGATGAACTATCACACTCCTCATCTTCGACTCCCCGAATAATGTCCCATCATGAGAATTATCATGAGAGCAGAGACCTCCCCCCACACTCGATATCCATCATATAAAATGAGAGCACCGCCCCAAAATACTCCTCTTGATCACCTGACACTGTTGCTAACATATGCCCTACTATACTCAAATAGGGTATATCCTTGTCCTTGACCATCTCAGTCCCCAATGATGACCCTCTCATGCTATAATATTACCTTGCGTCGGACATACGACCCATATACTCAGGTGAAAGATCACAACCAACGCTACCCCACAGGGCTTACCTCCAAGCTCAGAAACCTGAAGCTCAATATCCCTTCTGCTTCTCATAGAAAGTAGCACAACTCTGGTCACAAAAAGTGGCATCTCCGCTATCGGCTGACTGCTCAACTCATACCGTAATCCACCATAAAGCACCATCTCTACTCATCCCCGAATCTTGTGACTCTAACTGACATCTCACCAAAAATCTCCCGGAAATTAACTCGATTTCCTTCTCAAGGTATGGTCCATTGAAACTCGCTCGATGTGGCCCTCTGGCCCCACATTCTATCATATCCGCTTTCAGTCTAATCGATCACCACATGATAACTGGTAAACTCTGAAGCACTAACCGCTATGTACCATGGTACTAGAACCATGTGATTACCTCCCAATCTGCTACAAATCATGGTACTTGAACCATGTTATCACCTCTCAATCTGCTACGAATCATGGTACTCGAACCATGTTATCACCTCTCAGTTTGCTACGAATCATTGTACTCGAACCATGTTATCACATCTCAATCTGCTACTTAGAACCTCTGGAATTCTCCCTGTTTTTTAGTACGGGTCCTCTGCTTTCAGTAGTACGGGCCGATACTACCTGCCACATCTACCCATACTTTCCACACGGATTGTCCCAGATTTCCTAAGTAATTGCTCAACCATTCCGTTAAACCTGGTTGCTCCCCAGCGAATACTCTCCTCTATCAGCGTACTCAACTAACTAAGCTCACTCCTTAGGCTCTTCCTAGGTTCTCACACTTCTCTGCCATCAGCTGCTGAAGAACTCCTCATGATGCCAGCCATCTACCTCCTGAATATTGTCATATTCACTTAGTAGCTGACTCCCATCATTAAGAGTTCCACAAAGCAAGAAGCAAGCAGCATTTAGGCATCGAATAATCTCTACCAACACGTAAAACCACTCTAGGTTATTACTCCACTTGCTCTACTCACACTCAAAAGGTATCACCGAACTCAAGCAACTCTACCCCACGCGGGTATCTGACTACTCTCTCAGTAGGCTACTCCAATGCTCATCTAGGTATCTCTCCTAGATTACTACTCTACTCAAGCAACATCTCTAGGTGATCTCTGCTAAATACTCATACTTAGCTCATACTCAAAGCAAATCACAGATAGCAGCAACTCCTAGGCTAAGGCATCAAAAATCAGGCCACTCTAGTCCTAAAATATGAAATACCTAGCCTATTCTCTGACATGAATAACTAATATCTCAATAATAAATCATAACACAAATAAATAAGGGTATTTTGGGAAATCACCGTTCGGGCTCTGGTTGATTGTACACACTGCTCCAACTCGTTTTCTCTAAAACTCTTTCTCATTTTTAGAAAAATTATCTCTTTTGAAAATTTTTCTCAAATCCCCAGTTTGAGTCCAAACACACATGGAGGAGCATCTGAATCCCTCAAACCAAGGCTCTGATACCAACTTGTAATGACGTAAATTTTCAAACCAAAATTTTCAATTTAAAAACACATTTTTCTCAATTATAAGATCACAAAATGTCACAATGTCAAAATCATTGAATCTCATATCCAAAAACTGTATATATCAAAACTCCAGGATCCTCTCGATATAACCCTATCTCCAATGTGTGTACAATCAAGTTGGCGCCTTCCCGTGATCCTCAGAAGTACCTAAAACACATAACACATAACACGGTAAGCACGAATCTTAGTGAGTTCCCCAAAATACCATGTATATCACATTAGCCACTCGAGGCTATAACTCTGTAAGACCCTCCGGTCTATGTGTCTCAGTGGGACCCTCCATTCCTATGGCTCGTTGGACCCTCTGGTCCAGTCTAGGTAACACATAACATAGCATATATATCACACAGACAAAATGCATAACTCAAGTAAGCAAATAATGCCTTTTGGTCACACATAAATACCACTCAAGGTAAACTATAGTGAGAACACTCACCTCGACAGCAAGTAATCATCCTTGCACTCAAATCTCGAACTAGCCACCGCCTAACAGATAGGGTGATCATCTCAATAAATACTCGATTCTCGACTCCAAGTAAACTAAAGGTAATTCTTCCACTTTCTAACTCTTGAAGTGGGTAAAAGACCATCTTGCCTCTCCATGGTCTCCATTACTCGTGCTTGACCAAACCCTAAAGTCAACAGAAGTCAACTCGAGTCAACAATCCATGTTTGACCCGACTCGTCGAGTGCACCTTTATGACTCGTCGAGTCCACTTGTTTTCCTCAGAAGCCTCATGAAAACCGACTCAACTCATCGATTTGACTCGTCAACTCGTCGAGTTACAGCATGCTCAGACTGATTGGGATAAACCCTAACCGACTCGTCGAGTCAGCTCATCGAATCGTCGAGTCCCTTTAGTCAAAATTCTCATTCAGGCGATTTAAGGCAGAAATGCAACTCCGTACTCTGGATCTGACATCCTAAAGCTCGAATACCACATAAAGCTTGCAACTTTACGCTCATGCACGGCATATCGGCTCAATAATGCCAATACAAGCTCTTACATGGGTTTAATGCTCAAAAGTTTGCCTCTAGCTCCATAAAGCTTGGGTTTTTGGGCTCACAAGACCTCCTACAGTCCAGATCTGAGGTTTCAACCTCAAGATATGCTCAAGGGACTTAATAACACAAGGTGGATGGGAGAAAACCCTAAAAGCTCTCCCAAACCAAGATCTACACAAAGGATGATCAATTTAGCATCTTTTTACCTCCAACAGAAGCTAGCCACTGAAAAATCTCTGGATCCAAACGTCCGTCTCTAGTCTAAGCCAAGATGCTCTCCAAATCTTCTTCCAAAGTTGCACAAGAACACCCAAATGGACTATTCCTCTCTCACAATGGATGGAACTGATCTAGGGTTTCTCACAGGGCTCTCTGGAGATAAGGGGGCAAAAATGAGGACATAAGTTCTCTTAAATAGGCCCAATCCCAAAGATTTAGGGTTTCATCGCACAACACCAACTCGGCGAGTCGGCACACTGACTCGTCGAGTTGGTTCATTAATCCACGTGGCCAACTCGACCCTACTTGACGAGTTGAGGCACTAACTCGTTGAGTCCCCAGTTAATACATATACATATATCATTCTCCGAAAATCATGATGTTACATTATGTGGTAGTGGTAGGGGTGAAATAGACCCCGTAACCGATTGGAATAAACCGAAGAGTAGGTCGGGCACCCAGATATGTCTGACAATATGTTTATGCTATGTTATTATGTGGTAGTGGTAGGGGTGAAATAGTCCCTGTAACCGGTTGAAATAAACCGGATGGTAGGTCGTGCACCCAGATATGCCTGGCAGGGTAGGTCGAGCACCCATATATGCTTGAGAGGGTTGGTCGGGCACCTAGATATGCATGACAGGGTAGGCCTGACACCCAGATATGTCTGGAAGTATGTGATTATGTGGTATGATGGGGGAACTCACTAAGCTTCGGGCTTATGGTTTTTAGTTTTGGTTTCAGGTACTTATTCTTCAAATGGAAATGAGCCAGCTTGATCGCAACGCATCACACTATGATTTTTCACATATGAGATCTTTGGGAGTTGTACTCTGATAATATTTTCTATGCCATGTTTTGGTTAATTGACATACTAGTTTTGATATGGATTGGCAATAATGATGTTTCAGACTATTGGTTTTATAGTTACTTGTTTTAAAATGAAATTTTTGGTCATGAATTTTGGGATGTTACATTATGTGTATCAAACACACTATCGTCCAATTGCCTTTTCATTGATCTACGACCAATTTGAACCTTTGGTGCATCAGAACCCTTGATCAATTTCGGAACAACATATGGACTTTTGATACGAATGGGTTCGGTTTTAACATTCTCAGTTGGTTTTGTCAAAATATCATTTTCTATCTCATCTCCCCCTTGTTGTGAAGGAGCATTGTTTCTCGCAACACCATTTTTTATTGTAGACAGAATTGGAGCCACTTTCGCATCCAATAGCTATGATAGATAATTAACATAAGGAGCACCATTATTTTCCATAAGTCGAACATGCCTCTGATTAATCTAAAAGTTTGTTTATTTGGTCAGTACCATTTATTCTTATACCTTCTCAAACTCCTTCTTGGTTTGCTTTAATTCCAATTTCCAAGAACGAAGCTTTAATTCCTTCTCAGTCAACTAGTCAACCAAATTGATTTCATTATCATAATGCGAAACAAGAGTTTTAATAGAGCTAATAACATCTTGATTATGTTGAGTATTGGCTGCGAGAATAGAAGTCTTAAGTTCCTTTACTTCATTCACAATAGAATCAACTTTGGATAAGGCTTCATGAGATGTAGTAAGATCAGATTGAACTTTCGTAGTCTCATCTTCAATCAATTTTGCTTGAGCATCAAACAACCATTTACTTTCACTAAGAATCGTTTTTAAAGTGCTCTCATGAGTGATCATCATATTCTGAAAATTTGTAGGAGAGAAAGAATCGTCCATACTAACCAAAGCATTGAGCTTATGATTCAACATTTGATAGTCTTTTCTTGAGGCAGGAGCTGCAACAGCTTCATCTTCGAGATCACTTTCATCATCTAGCAAAGAAGCAACTAGAGCTGGTTCAGCAAAAGTTTAAAAAGATCCAATTTCTTGAACATCATCATCATCAGGAATAAGAAAATCATCATTATCTTTATATTCAAGCTCTTCATTCTAAATTAAAGGTGAATGAGGTATTGTAGTACTAGAAGTAGTGGTAGTGGTTGTTGACTGAGTGAAGATTGGTGGAGATAATGGAATTAAAGTTGCAATGGATGAGACGGGTGGAGTGTAACAATGGTTGAAATCGGAACATTTGTAGATGGAGTAGGTATTGATGTTGGAATTTGTGTAGTAGTAGTAGTAGGAATGAAAGTTGGAACAGCTAGTGATTGAGACTGCGATTGAGAAAAACTGATAATGGGTTCTTCCATAATGCAATGATAAACCTCCTCGTCGGCTTGAACACGAATCAGATCCTCAGTTTGAATAAGAGTCGTAGTCGTAGCTAGAATAGAAATATTCACTTGAGAATGCACATCAGAAGACTTACTCGTATTTTCAATCACTATATTATCATCGTTCTGATTATCACTAATTGTGCTCATCATCCTCATCAATAATAAACACTTGCTTCGTCTTTCACTCTTTTTTATCTCTTTGAAGGTTTATCATAAACGATTTCCTCAACAGCTTTTCCTTTTCGTTTACCACCAGTTCGTTTCGGAGCAACTATGGACTCCAAAGTGGCTTGCATCGATGGAGACATAAATCTCGTACCAGGTTTGGGATTTTTCATGTATATCGAAACAACCTCATTCTCTGTTGGAACCTCCTTGAGCATTACTTCGTGAATTTCTCAAATATGATGAAAATCTTTCACATTAAGAGATCACAATGTGGTAGTATTCATCACAACAAAATTGGCCATACGAACATTAGCCATGGTAGGAACCTTGAAGTGATCACAAGCATTGCGTACCACAATAGACCAAAATATCACATAGGAGATATCAGTATTCTTAGTTAAAGATGAAATACTTTGGGTAAATTGAACCCATACAATTTGACCAATGTCAATCTTCTCACCAGAATAGAATGCATAAAGCAAAGTATGAAACACTTTGTTTACGTTGTTTGAACCAATGATCTTCTCATAAAGACAACAAAACAGAATGGTAAATAGTACATTCCATAATACTGACTTTTTGAACTTAGAGAGCATGATCAAATCATCCTTATGTACCATTTGATGATAAGATTTGATAATCGAAACAGAATTAAAAATTCTAGATTTGAATATTCTTCACCAAAACGTAACCCTAATAACTTGCAAAACGCCGATTTAGAGATCTGCGTCTTATGCCCTTGAACCTCAAAGTTCATAACATCAAGCACAACATTTTAATTTGCAGAAGTATAAGCAATTATAAGAGCAGATATTGGAACCTATGAATAGGTTGTTAGGGCTTTCCTCATAAAAAGAATCATCAGTTTAACAATAGTAAGATACTTTGATTCATCAGCATCCATAATCAAATTGTGATTAGCTTTCACCACCAAATGTGTTGATGATGTAAATTGATCCATGAAAGAGACATGATCACCAGAAGACTCCATTAGTGATTCAGACAAACACATCATTGATTAAGAAAAGAAGAGAGAAATTTTTCTGCTAAAGCTTGTGAATCGTCTGAAAGTGTAAAGAGCTTTAGCATGGTTTGAATGAAGTATTTATAGTTAAGAGAAACCCAAGTGTCGACTTTGAATTTTGAAATAACCAGTAAAGTAGGATATATAAACCACCAACATGTCTCATCCCACATCAGTCTTGAGTACCACAATCATCATCACATTTTTGGAAGATCCAATAAGAAGACACCAACTCAGCAACCTTGTAATGGACAAATAAGAATTGCTACAAACAGAATTTCGCATTGTACCAGTTACGATTCGCTAGAATTCACTACCATCCTTTTTGATCCATTTTGATCGATCCGTAACTGTTTGTAATGAGAGAAAAATACCATTTCAATTTATAGCTATTTCGTACGTAACGACTGAGTCCATACTTTAATTTTCTAAAAATCAAAATAGAATCCATTGGAATTACTACTAGTGTTACAATATCTCCAAATATATCAAGGCTAAAGAAGAGTTTCATCTAATCACGAGAAGAATGACTAGAATCATTAACTAGACTTGGTAGAATCCTGGCATAAGTTAGTTTTACTCATAACCTCAAGGATTCTAATGCAAAAGTGTTTTAAAGAATAAGATAGAATCAATTTTTTTTGAAAGTATTGTGATATCAAAATCTATTTGATATGAAAGCAATATGATATCGGGCAAAGATTCTCTTCCTTCATAGTCAAGAGAGACTAAGAAGTGCTTGTATGGTTTCCCGTTGAATTACAATTGTCAACTTGTTTTGAAGTCACGAAGGGCTTCTTTTCATAAGGCTAAATGGGTAGGATCATCTCCAATCATATTTTCAACTCAAAATAAGTGCAATGATACGAAAGAAAACACTTGATTGATCGGTGTAATCAAATTCAAGTAATCATAGGCTTGGATTAGTATTTAAGTGATAAGGTAGAAATGAATGTTCAGACAGAAATCTTATAATTTGGAAAAAAAATGAACCTATTTGGGTAGAAATGATCTGGAATCAATCAATTTCATTAAGGTTTCACATCATGAAAATTTATGAGATTTTGAACATTGGGAAGTTCCGTCAATCCATGAGTGAAAAACTAGAGCAATAAATTGTTCTCCGTCAATTCCTTAAAATGCATTGTTTGGTGGGTCTCACTCTCATCATGGTGATTATAATGATAAGATCATAAACACATATTTTTGGCACACCTCAATTCTAGTTGGTATTTACTAGAATCATGTATTGGGATATGTGTCATTATGTGTGCAAAGTGTAAGAAATATGAGATACAAAGATAGAATCGAGTTTATCATAATCTCCTGGTGACAATGAAATTGATCATAAAAATAAATTTTGAAATACCTTACTCCAAGTTGGTATTGACTCAGAATGTCAAGGGTAATCAAAAATCATGTTTGGTTTATAAAGGAACCCTATGTTTGGATTTGTATATATCCACGACGTCATCGGTTTCCAAGATTGGGTAAAGAATCATAGTACATCTGTTGTAAAATAAGGACCAAGAACACATCTCTAAACTCCAAAATAAGTAGAGAAAGGTAAGTCGGTGACTTCTGGCAATTTAGCCTATTGGGAAGAAATCCTTAGAACATTTTTTTTCATTAAAGCTTCATAACCTAAGAATCAATGAGGCTTCAGACAACATGTTTCTAAAGACACCTAACTATTCAAATTTGGAAAGAAAAATACCCGATCCCCAAGAATCCCGATGTGGTAGGCACTAACAGCAAGTGGTCACAAAAATTTTGATCTTAGAATAATTGAAAGAAATACAAAATACTTTTGGATTTTTGAAAATTTTTATAAAAGAAAAAATATTTTTGGATTTTTTAAATTTTTTATAAAAGTGAATATTTTTGGATTTTAGAAAACTTTTATAAAAGAGAAAATATTTTTGGGTTTTTGAAAATTTTTATAAAAGAGAAAATAAAATACGACTCGTTGCGATCGATCACAGCTAGTCGCAGTTGAACAATAAAAGATAAAGCTATAAACAAAGAATATTTACCCGTTACGACTCGATATGATTGATTGTAGTGAATCACAAGTGAACAGTAACCATTTACAGTCACTTTCTGTTATGAACCATTATAACAGATCGCCGTCAGTCGTAATTGAACAGTAACATTTCGCATCCTTATTTTCCGATAGAGATCGGAACCAATTATGTCTCCATCATTATCAATCATCGTGGTCTTGACAGACCCAAACATCTTTGGGATCGCCTCCCTAACAACCATGGTCACCTGAGTGGTGATCATCTCACGAATCTCATCGTTAGTCAATCTTAGCATCGTCCGACCGCCAACTCCTGATCCTGAACCCTTAGTGATCAGCATACTGAAAATAAACTGGGAAAGCATTAGCAAAAAGATTCATAATCCATACTATTATATCATCACGAAACTACTAACCCCTCAGGATTCGTGAATTCCTTGATACATGTACATGTCCTATGCTTCCAATAGTACAAACCCATACTACCTTCCACGCCTACCCGAAATTGTTTCAGGGGATCATCACAGACCACCCGCCCTAAAGCCCAATACTAGGACACACATACATCCTATACTCACTCTCTCGAGAGTGTCTTATCATTCCTTATGCTGACTTTCTTCAAACCACACTCACACATGAAACTTCCACTAACCCTCTAGTCGCCTGTGAATGCTAATCAGACATAACATTGGATTCGATAAACATGCAATTATATCATATCATCAATTCACAAAACAAGTGTGGGCACGTTGGGAAATACTTTCCTTGGCTACAACTGATTGTACATATCGCTTCCTTTCTGTTGCTCTTTTAAAGATTAGTCTTGGAAAAATGTTTTGCTTTGTTTCTTTTAAATCTTTATATTTGAGTTTTGAAACCGTAGAATTTATATATGAAATTTTAGATTTTATATTAAAAAAATTAAATTTTAAATTTTATTTTTAGCCTTAAAATTTGAGCAATATTCGGTTTTCAAATCAAACCAATTGAATTATAATTTGGGTTTTTGGTTTGCAACCAAAAAATTACAAACCCATAAAAAGCTAAAAAAAAAACCATAAATCGCACCGATTATCACCTCTTATTTAGACAAACATAATTATTTACATGCAATATAAATAAGTAGAAAATATTGTTTTATTGACTAATCCACTCTTACACACTATGTATAAATAGATGGAACATGATTAGTCTATTATAGATAGTATTAAATTAAACCAGATTGACTTGTTGGCTTGTTGCCCCACAAATAATCATAACTCAATTAAGATTTAAGATAGATAATGTTGTATATTTTCCTAATTTTGGCCTACTTTTATAACATTATTTTTCCCTAAATATCCAAGTGTTCTAGCTTGTTCATTGTCATCTCCAAATACATTGTATTGACCAGGAGTATCGGGCCTTCTACTGCTAGGTTGTTTATTGCCATCTCCAACAATAGCCTTTTCACACAACAATGTGAAAAAGAAGCATGCAATCTTATCAAGTTGCCTATTCATTAAGATTTTTTATGGGTGCGATTATAATTAAATCATGTTGCTTATAAAGTATTATTTTTGTAGAAATTTAAATTACAAATGCAAGAAAAAAGTCTTGGTAGGTATAAACAACTTGTGTTGTTCCAATATACATAAACCTTTTTTTAATGAAATGACGATTAATTTACAAAGAGGAAATAGGAATAGTAGATTGTAAAACCAAGCAACCTAATTGATCTTACATCAAGTGTTTTTATTAAAAAGTCAAAAGTGAATTGAGAAACAAATTTTATCAAATAAAGTTGCTTTCCTTGGCTTGTTAGCTCCAAAAAAAAAAATTTACAAAATTTTCCAACCTTTTTATTTTATTTTATTCATATTTGTTTTTAAAACTTCTCTTTTTTAGAAAAATACTTGTTATAAATTTTTTCATTTTTTACAACTTTATTTTATATGAATTCGTGTTCACAAATGAGTTATTATTGTTTTTTTTTTTTAATAAAAATACTTTTCTACAACTTCTTTTACATATTCGTTTTTTTGAGTGTTTCAAATTTTTTGACATATTTGTTTATTATATAGACAAATTTTCTTTTACATATTCGTTTTTATGTGTGTTTCTAATTCTTTAGTGAAATGACAAAATATAAGTATTGTTTATATGACATTGAGCAAACTTTATTTACACATATGTTGGAGTATTAGGTGTAAGACTCATGTATTACATATGTTAATTAAAAAAATTAAATATAAAGATCTAAATCTACTCTAATAAATAAAAGATTTTTTTTATCACATGTCACACTCATTTTATGGTTATTTGAAATAATTTCTTTTCCATGTGTCATTTTATGGATTTTTTTATTTTAATAAATTTCACATAATACTTTAATATAATAATTACAATAACTGTAATAATAAATGAGTATCAATTTCATTAATAAACTTACCTTCTTATTTCAAAATTCACAAATTAAAGTTCATTAAGTTATTTTGTTTATCTATTTAAATTTAAAAGATAAAAAAACTAATTTTAATAATTCATTATTTTTCTTACTTTTTTATAAATCCAAATTTCTTAAATATTTAGATAAAGAAACAAAATAAACTAATGAACTTTAATTTGAGAATTTTGAAATAAGAAGGTAAGTTTATTAATGAAATTGATATTCATTTATTATTACATTTATTGTAATTATTACATTAAAGTATTATGTGGAATTTATTAAAATAGAAAAATTTATAAAATGACACGTGGAAAAGAAAATATTTCAAAATAACCATAAAATGACATTTGACAAATTGAATGAGAGTGTGACATATGAAGAAAAAAAAAAAAAAAGAACCTTATTTATTAGAGTAGATATGGATACTTGTAACAAATCGACAATATTGTCATCTTCAAATAAATCTAAAGGATCGCATATATATTTTATGATCAAAAGCCTAAAATAGAACGTTATTGTGGGCATGTGGCATAAGGTAGTAATGCTTACAACTAGAAAGGATAGTCGACATTACTTGGCCCAAGAGAAATTAGCTAACAAGTGGCTAAAATATTCCCCTTACAGCCTTACTCAGTTAAGAAGGGAAGTAAAGGCAAATTTACACAAAAAGCATAGGCCCAAGTCTATCAAAGAAACCTTAATATACAATTTATAGGCAATAGGATGCTCCATTTTGGGTCATCGAATTTTAGAGGCTCTCAAAATTATTCTAAATAGATTTCATGAACACTTTCTTGAACTAGCATTCAAATACTCAAAAGAACTTGCATGTATATATAGTGTTGTGAAAAGGATCATATTTTTTTTCTCTTAAAGTTTTACGTATAAATACTCTATATTTCATCAATTGGGATACATCCCAAGGTATGAAATTTGATTCCCCTATGCATATATATATATATATATATATATATATATATATATATATATATATATATATATATATATATATATATATATATATATATATATATATATATATATATATATATATATATATATACTTATCGATTTAGCCTATAATGATTGATCTGTACGAAAATATTTGATTTTAGTACCTTTTTGTTATGTTGAATGTTTATAGTCATTACGTGTCGGAGATCGATTGATTCTAAATACATTTAATAAATCAAATAATACAGCAGAGATTTCGGTTTTGAAATTTTAAACCTCAATAATGGCTACAATTAGAACTATAAAGATCAACGATCACAATCATAAGATGTTTAAATTTCAATACATCCATTATATGGACCTATGGACCTTCAAACTTGGAGAATAATAATCATGAATAGATTACCTCTATTGATATCTACACAAAGCTTGAAAACAAATATTGTTAGCCAATCTATCTAGTCAAATATGGATCCTCTTTGTCCTTGGCTTGAAGTGGACCATCACACATGGTAACGGAGAAGGAGGCACCGATTTGAAGATAAGAAAGGGAGTTAGAGTCTTAATTGTATTGGTTGGTTTTTTCAAACATTTTCTAGGCAAAATAATAATAATAATAATAATAATAATAATAATAATAATAATAATAATAATAATAATAATAATAACTTTCATAACTTTAATAACTTATATATATATATACATATATATATATATATATATATATATATAATAATAATCATTAGTTAACTCTTTAAGTAATTAGATTAATTAATTTTTTATAAATAAATAAACTCTATATTTGATTCAAGGGCGGCTCAACCAATTTGAAGGCTCTAAGCAAATATATATATATATATATATATATATATATATATATATATATATATATATATATATATATATATATTAATAATAATAATCATTAGTTAACTCTTTAATTAATTAGATTAATTAATTTTTTTAAAATAAATAAACTCTATATTTGATTCAAGGGCGGCTCAACCAATTTGAAGGCTCTAAGCAAACAAAAAAATTAAGGTCCTTCGGTTTTGTAACTTAAATGAAAGGTAAACAAAAAAAACAAAAAAATTAAGGTCCTTCGGTTTTGTAACTTAAATGAAAGGTAAACAAAAAGATTTCCACCTGAAACCCTTATTTTGTTAAACCAACCATTTTACCACCAGGTCAAGTTCTAACTTATCTTTCTAACCCAAGAAATACGTATATATACATATATAATTAGCATAATAAGCTTTAAAATTTAAGGTCCTTTAAAATTGGGGGTCCTAAGCCCTTATTTAGTTTTGTAAAAGGTAAAGTTGACCCTGATTTGATTTAATCAATAAAGTTTGTTCATTTATATCTTTTTCTACCAATAAATAATATACAACTATTACTTTTCTATTTTATTTTAGTTCGTATATAACAACTTTATCCACATTATTTCCAGTAAACATCCATTTGTGTAAGGGATAAGATGTCAATTGCTCAAACAGTTCCAAGGGTACAGCATAATCGTCTTCATAAAACTTCCATCAACTCTTAATGGTAAATGATTTTTCATTTTAATATCTCCTCATTGAACATGAATTCATGATGCATTGAATCATTCTACATGTTCACTATTTGTTTCTTGATATATGGGTTTGAATAAGATTAGAAGACCCTTCTGGGTGTGGCCACACACTCAAATATATTTAATTAGTCAAGGGGATTAATCAATATTACACTCCAGTAATTAGAGGAATAAATCCTATATTTGACAATATCCATTCATCATCAACTTTTACATTCCAACTCATAGTAGCCTTCCCTTATTAGAAAATTGTTTAACTAAATCAAGGAATAATGTTACACTTACTTAGAAGCCTATATATATATATATATATATATATATATATATATATATATATATATATATATATATATATATATATATATATATATATATATATATATATATCATGTTGAAGGATACACCAACTCAACTTAGTTTAAGATTCACTAATTGAGCGTTGATCCATAAAGTGACATTTTGAGATGGGACAATCCATTATTCGTAACAATGAATGCATGTGAATTTGACTCTTTCGATGGGACTCCATATACATTTCCATAAATATTATCAACTAGGGGATATGCATGTATGAACATGGATGCAAATATATTGAGTTTGAAAATAGCAAACATAAATATCTATGTATGAAGTACTTATTTGACATAAAACATCATATCTTATTTATTTATATTTAAAGAAAAAAGTTAAATACATATTAAAGCATTTCATTATTTTAAAAAAACAAATGAACATATTGAGATGTTTTTTTTTCTTTTTTTTCTTTTTTTTTTTTCAAAACATCCTAAAACCTCTTCTATAGATACAATAAGAGAATTGTCAGTAGCCTTTTGTTCAGAATAAATGTTATTCTGAATCTTAAGATCTTAGAATGTGTTTTATCCTTCATTGTCTCAAGTTGTTTTCATTTGCTTGTGATCATATTGAAGTAAAGTTCTCATATCCATCATCAACCTGGTGTGATCAGTTTCTCATTACAAGATTCTGAAAACAAAGCCACACTATGCTTGTAATCTTTCTCTAGAATTATGTTAGTTGACATAGTGAAAGATCGACAAAACGACAGAGGGAGAACGTAAGAAGGAAGCAAACAAAGATTAAAACGGTATAGAAATGAGTAGAACGAAGGGACTGGAAGGGGAGGGGAGATAAGGAAAATCAATTTAAACAAAAGATGGTCCTTAAAGCAACCCAAATTTCATGTATTAAATGGTTCACACAAATAGTAGTTATAGCTTCTAATAATTGCATTTAATAAATGCGTTTACACTCTTGAAGAGCGTAGACACTACAACGTCTCATCTAAATTGAAAAATTGTGGATTTAGATTACATGTATTCTTTATTGTATATACTTATGACAACATAGACTATCACTTACCCCTAAAATTACACTACCACAAATCCAATTAACGATAGTTGGCAACTTCAATCGTTTGTAACATGAACTTGAGAGAAATTCAACATATTTTGGAGATGGATCGTGAAAGTATAAAAAGATGCAAGACACATGGAACTTCATATATGTAGTTTAACAATAGAAAATAGTAATACTATCAGCAGTTGCTACTTCCCCTAATTCGGTAAACAAGTATATCACACGACTATACATTCCTAAAGTAATCAAGAGGGTCGGGCAACACCAAAAAAATCTTTGGAGAATGTCTTGATGGTGCTTCAATATAAAGTTAGTTTTAATGTATCACTACTTGAGAAGCTCATGCAAATATAAAAAAGAAAAATATATATGTTCAATCGTAATATAATATGTTTGGTGGAAATATTTTTTTTGGATGCACTTATTTGAATGTTATACTTACCAATTTTGAAACACAATAACATTTAAAAAAGATTGCAAAAAAAAAGGCAAAAAAACTATCAACTTTTAAGTCATACATGCACTCGTCAAGCAAATCACGCATTTTCAACAAACCCCGACATCCATGTATTTTGGAAAAAACTTCGTGATGTAAAACGATGATGCAACACACCAATAGTCCCTCATGCACTTGCCAAAAAGCGTGTTTAACCCCTATTTTTAAAAATTAACTCGGACCATCCCTCGTTTGCTTAAAACTTGTACGTTTCGTCCCTTAAATGCGTTTTTGTTGCAAATGTAGTCCACACCCCATTTGAAATGACTAAAATGCCCTTGGATATTTATTTTTTAATTAATCTAATATTATTTATTATTTTTATAACTTAAAAAACAACTCTCTCTAATCTCTATCGCTCTTAGTTACGCTGCAAAATACCACAAGTCTACAACCACCTACGATCTCTCTCTCTCTCTCTCTCTCTGTCTCTCTCTCTCTCTCCTTCAACACCTACTCTTAGGTCCCATTTGATATGTATCTTTTCAGGTCCAAACAGATCTTTCAGACTGAATGGACCGGAAAGACTGTTTGATTTTCACAAAAAAAGGGTCTTTCCCAGTAAGATATGTTTTTTCCAGAAAGCCCCAAAATCATATCTTTCTAGCTGAATGGGCTGGAAAGACAGTTATGCACCAAACCCCGCTTCTTTCTTTCTTTCTTGGATTATTAATTTTTTTTAAATAACTTTTTTTAATTTATTTTTATTGAATTATTACTTTTTTTCATCATTCAGCACAGTCAATCAGATGTACAATCAAACAACATGCTTTCTTTCCCAGTCAGAAAACTTTCCCAGACAACACTTTACCAGACAGAAACTATCAAACGAGACCTTAGTTTCCCCATCCCATCTACCCCTTCGCTTCCAAACCCTCACACTATTGTTACTGATCGGAGATAATAGAGTAACAGAAAACACACACACACATATGTCTGATGCGATATCGAGATAGATGACAAGTGAGATGGAGATGTAGCACGACACAGAGAGAGAAATAGGTTAAAGAGACAAACTCGAAAAATGGCAGTTCCATCCTTCTTCTTCCTTCTCAAATCCAAAAATTGAAATTGATGAAGGTTTCGATTTTGATTTTGAGTTTCAGGTTCGGTTTGATTTTATTTTGATGGATTCGTCTTGGACCTGATTTCGATTGCAGTGAGATGTCGTGAACTCGTGATAGATTGAAAATTGGTAGCTTCGATGGTCGTTGGGGAAAGGGAAGGGGAATGTGTTTGCGGTGACAGGTGGTGGTGCCAGAGGAGTTGGTGCTCACGCTGATATGTGGTGGCGCCGAAGGAGCTGCAGGTTTTCGGCGGTGGTGACGACTCCAATGAGAGCTTGAGGTGTAGACCAATGGCCTCATCGGTGGGTTCAGGTCCGCCATCGATGACAAAACCCTAGATTTCCTCAAACCATTATTCTCATGTCTTAATCTCCACACCCACCTCATCTGGTCATTGCATCACACACAGAGCTTGGTGGGTTGCGATGGTAACCTAGTTACTTCATTATAAAATCGAACCTATTGAGCGACTGAGTCACCAGATTCTTATGTTATTCTCCTGCACTCAGAAAAGAAAGTAAGAGAAAGAGTAGATGTGGTTGGTCTTGCCGGAAAAAGAGGAGGAAATTGGGGAAAGGGATGGGGGAGGGTGGGTCGGTGCATATTTATTATTATTATTATTATTTAATTTAAAAATAATAAATAAAAATTAAAAAAGGAATTATTAAGGGCGAAATCGTCTTTTTATGTCCGGAGGGATGAGGTGTGTAACTTTTAACCAAACGAGGGACAATCCGAGTTAATTTTTAAAAATAGGGACGAAACACGCTTTCTGACATATGCACGAGGGACGATTTGTGTAATTTACCCTTCCCCATTAAACCAGCAACTATCGTCGTCGGCCTCTTGTTGTTGATCACGTTGTGTATTTCGACGTCTCTGAACCCACCAATCATCATCTTGTGTCAGCTTGAATCTCCCATGTGCCAACATCACCAACCCACTCCCACCGAAACTGATCGGTGGTTAATTCAAAAGTCAACATGATTGTTGAAAGTCAAACTATCGTGATCACTTTAGGGTTATACTAGTTTTGTTGTTGTTTAGCTATACACTTATTAAGTACATATAATTATAACTAAAATGCTATGAAGAATGAAAGATTGAGAAACACCCACAACATTTACAACAAAAGTCAACAAACATTAACTAGAAACAAAGTAACAAACATCTAAAACAACTACTCTTATTTTTCAAGCCAACCTTATTATTATCTCTTAAATACAAAATTAATACATATTGTTTTTTACTATTTTAACACTAATAATCACGAGTTTGTAATGCTTTGTTACAATATATATTCTCGCTTCTAATAATATAGTAACAACATAAAAAATCCATAAATAACAATCCGATTTCTTTGGACCCGACCCGACCCGACCCGACAGTTGGAAGAGTAAAAGGGCCTTCAAACAATCAAAGTTGCCGACACCGAAAATTGTGAAGTCAAACGCGAAAATGTTTTCCATGAAGGGAAAGTTTATGGTTAAGACTTGATTCTACCAAGATCTCCCTTCCCTCAATTATTTAGGGCACACTATTCGGACACTAAAATCTCCTTCGATCTTACTCTTCTTTCTTGCTAATTCGACGCAACAATGTCGAATTTCTCTCGCCAGATTCGTTTCACCTCGTCCATGATCAGAGGCTTACAGTACAGGATTTCAAGATCTTTCACTACGATTGAAGGCCATCGACCTACCATTATTCATAAGCAAGGTCTCGATATTCTTCATGATCCATGGTTCAACAAGGTAAAGTTCATGTAATCAAGTTAACGTTTCGGATCATATTTTTGCTTAATGCGAGTTGAGTTGCCGAGATTGAAGTGTTTTTCAACGCAGTTAGTGATGGATTTTGCTGGATTTTAACTTGGAACTTGAATTATTGGTTACTGTGATAGTTTTGATTAGTTTATACACGAACTATGAATCATACTATGATTTTCAGTAAATGTATTGTTTACCAAAGCAATTCTGTTATCAGGGAACAGCATTCTCCATGACTGAACGAGATCGTCTTGAACTACGAGGACTTCTACCTCCAAATGTCATGAGCAACGAACAACAAATTGAACGATTTAGTAAGTCACTAAAACAGTAAAACTTCCTTTCTTTTACATTATTACTAGATATGTTAAGCCTTCTATTGCGTAGTATTTTGGTATGCCTAATTATGATACCAGATAATCAACCACTGAATTACTTCACCATAATCGATTGAACTAGTTCTTTCATGGAGTATAAATCAAAACTATCTTGTTAAATTTACAGTGGCAGATCTGAAGAGACTTGAGTTGAATGCAAGAGATGGTCCATCAGATACAAATTCATTAGCCAAGTGGCGAATACTTAACAGGCTACATGACAGAAATGAAACAATGTACTATAAGGTGAGTAGTTATTGAGAGCTTAAATATATGCACTTTTTTGCTATTCTTGAAAGTTCTAGAGTCCTTAACAAATGCCCTATCTTTGTTATGACTTATGACAGGTTTTAATAGCTAAAATTGAAGAATATGCTCCTGTAGTATACACTCCTACAGTTGGACTTGTTTGCCAGAAATACAGTGGATTGTTTAGAAGGCCAAGAGGGATGTATTTTAGTGCTGCTGATCGTGGAGAGATGATGTCAATGGTTTATAATTGGCCTGCAGATCAGGTTTGTATTACACACAAGTACACTTTCTAAGATCATAAATTTTAAGTTTTTATAATTGAAACACTTTTAATTAAACCTTCTTTCTTATTCACAATTTTAATTAGGTTGATATGATTGTTGTTACGGATGGAAGCAGAATATTGGGTCTTGGTGATCTTGGAATCCAGGGGATTGGAATTTCAATAGGGAAGTTGGATTTATATGTTGCTGCAGCTGGAATAAACCCTCAAAGAGTAATTTTCACACTGGATTAATCTCACTACTTTAGTGTTCCTCTGAATATATAATCATTTTTTCTTTTTATCAAAACAGGTGCTTCCTATTATGATTGATGTTGGAACCAACAATGAGGCCCTTCTTAAAGACCCTTTGTGTATGATTCTTCCAATACTTTCCCTATTCTATAATCTTCACATATAATTGTAATTATTTTAATATCTTATATTCAAGATAATGATTAATAGTTCCTTTTTTTTTTTATAGATTTAGGATTGCAACAACATCGTCTTGATGGTGAAGAGTACATTGCTGTTATTGATGAGTTTATGGAGGCTGTGTTCACACGTTGGCCCCACGTGATAGTGCAGGTAGTCTTTGTACATCATGAAAATGTTTTAAATTGCTTTTCAATAATGTTAATGAAAATGGATTCTTGTGGGGCAATGAACAAATAAGTAAATTTTAAAATCTTGTAATCACCAATTGCAAAATTGATATGTACTTTAATAAAATTTACCAACTGAATTGTACCTTTGATCTTATGCTACAATAACGTAATGTTAGATTAACTTTTGGAGTAAGTTACAAAAATGGTCCCTGTGTTTTTTATTTTTATTGTATTTAGTCCAAAATTGAAACCTTTTCCAGTTTTGGTCCTGATTTCTAGGTTTCAATGTTTCAATATTTCATATCGATTTTGATCCCTGGAACCTAGAAATAAGGACTAAAATGGATATAAAACCTTAAAATAAGGAGCAAAATCAGGAGTTCTATACACCAAAATTGATATGAAACTTTGGAATAAGGACAGAAATTGAAAAATGTTTCAGTTTTGAACTAAACGTGGTAAAAATTAGAAAGTACAGGGACTATTATGTAATTTACTCCTTTTTTTTTGGTCAAATGTTATTGAATTCATCAATTTTCTGATGAAATGGTTTAAAAGGATGTTAATCACTTGTAATTTTTTTTTTAGTTTGAAGATTTTCAAAGCAAATGGGCCTTCAAATTACTACAACGATATAGAAATAGCTACAGAATGTTCAATGATGATGTCCAGGTAAACACTTGATACAACTTCATCTTTTTTGTGAAATATATTCTTTAATATAATTATATAAATAAAATGATGAATCTATGTTCTTATTTCTTACGCCAAATTCCATAATAATCATTGTAGTGTTTTTTTTTTTTGGGATAATGTCATAAAAAACCTTAAGTTTGGCAGAAAATGTCGGTTTTACCCTTCGGCAGATTTTTGGTTCGTTTATACCGCAAACTTGTCATTTTTTTGTCGGTTTTGCCCTTGTTACCTGCAATAGCAGGTTTCCAGGTTACTATGAATTATTTTTTGCGGTAATAAAAGACCTTATAAAACTAGATTTTTTGCCTGAAACATATTTTTAGCTTTATGTCGGTTTTGCCCTTGTTAAACCATTGATATAATTTTTTTTTTCTGGTTTAACCACGGAGAGTTTTTTTTAATTTATTTTTTCCGGTAATAAATTGCAAAAGGCAATTGGAAGAATATTTTTCTGCTTAAAGTTGGTTTTAAAAAATCAATTTTTTAATTTTTAAAGCATAAAAAAATAGGTTAATCTCAAAAAAGACCTTATATTTTGGGGTTTTTTTTCCCTGGATTAAACCTCAAATTTATTTTTTGCCTGAAAAGACCTTGTATTTTTTCATTTTTTCCTATTTGGCCCTTTTAGTCATTTTTTGCCCAAAAAATTGTAAAATATGAGCGTTTATTTGGAAGCATTTACAAAGCTGAATTTTTTTTTTCTTCGGAACAAAATACAAAGTTGAGGGCTTTTTCGGAAAAAAAATGAAAAAATACAAGTTTTTTTCAGGAAAAAATAAACTTGAGGTTTAATCCAGAAAAAACACAAAATATTACGTCTTTTTTGAGATTAACCCTAAAAAAATTTCAATTTTTATAGATTTTATGTACTGTTTTTAATGAAAAAAAAATTATATCAATGGTTAAACCGAAAAAAAAAAAAAAAAAAAAGTAGTGTTTTTTTTTTTTTTTTAAATAAAATTTGCTATATTTCTTATTATATAATTTTATTTTAATGAACAGGGAACAGCTGGAGTTGCAATTGCTGGTCTTCTTGGAGCTGTGAGAGCTCAAGGAAAGCCAATGATTGACTTCCCAAAACAAAAGATTGTTGTTGCTGGTGCCGGAAGGTTCTAGAATCTTCTACACATAAACTTTCTTTATTAATTAATTAATTCAAAAAATAAAAAAAACACTGAAATTATGCAACAACTTCAGTGCAGGGATTGGTGTTCTAAATGCTGCTAGAAAAACAATGGCTAGAATGTTGGGAAACAACGAGTTAGCATTTGAGAGTGCTGGAAGTCAGTTTTGGGTGGTTGATGCTAACGTGAGCCATATTTTTATTCATCAATAACAACCTCACAAATATCCTATTTGATGATCTTTTTTTTTGATTTGTTGGATAAATTAGGGTTTGATCACTGAGGAACGTGAAAATATCGATGATGATGCAAAACCATTTGCAAGAAAAACCAAAGAAATTGGGCGCCAGGGTTTGAGAGAAGGAGCAAGTCTTGTAGAAGTGGTACGATTTGAATTTCCTAATTGTACTGTATTTAACATGCATTGTACTGTTACTGATACTGATATTGATACTGATGTCAATAAAGACAAAAAGTTGCTGACTTTTTTTGCCCCACCAAAAAAGTGGGACATGGACTGGATTGATGTCAACAAGACAAAAGTTGCATTTTTTTTGTCTTATCCAAAAGGGTTAATCTCATAAAAGACCTTATATTTTGTGTTTTTTTCGGATTAAACTTGGATTTTATTTTTTGAATGAAAAAGTGCAGGTATTTTTTTTTTTTTATCATTTTGTCTGAAAAAACCCTCAACTTTGTCTTTTTTTTTTTGGGTTTATCTCAAAAAAGACCTTATGTTTTGTGTTTTTTCTGGATTAAAGCTAAAAAAAATTGTTTGAAAAAAACCTTGTATTTTTTCATTTTTCCTGATTTGGCCCCTTTAGACATTTTTTGCCAAAAAATTGTAAAATGTGAGGGTTTTTTCGAGAAAAACTAAAAAAGTTGAGGGTTTATTTGGAATCATTTACAAGGTTGAAGGTTTTTTCAGAAAAAAAAAAAAAAAAAAAGACAAAGTTGAGGGCTTTTCAGAAAAAATGAAAAAATACAAGGTCCTTTTCAGGAAAAAAAAATAAACTTGAGATTTAATCAAAAAAAAAAACACAAAATATAAGTTCTTTTATGAGATTAACAAAACAACAACACAAAAGTTATAGTTATTTTTTTTCTAGGAACGGAGACTTATGTCAATAAAACAAAAGTCTGTGCAAAAGACAAAAATGCCCTCCTCATCAATAATCCAATCTTGCATACTCTTAACTTCAAAATAGCAAATTTGTATACTTATTGATTAGATTTGGGTATTATTTTTTTTTTATTAATCAGGTGCGTGAAGTAAAACCTGATGTACTCCTTGGATTATCTGCAGTTGGTGGTTTGTTTTCTAAAGAGGTATACTTTACAATATAATTAATAATCACTACACTAAACCCTAATCCCTAAAACCCTAAACCCTAATTTTTTATTAAATTGTGTTTTATATAATTTATGCTGAATGTTCAGGTATTAGAAGCACTTAGAGGATCAACCTCAACAAGACCAGCAATATTTGCCATGTCAAATCCCACAACCAGTGGTATGCATTTTTTATTCTTGGAGATAAATATAATATTATTTTTTTTAACTAATTTTCCTTAAATTTATTTTTATTTTGGTTTTATTGTGATAGCTGAATGCACCCCTGAAGAAGCATTTTCTATTGTGGGCGATAACATTATTTTCGCAAGTGGAAGCCCATTTTCTGATGTGGAACTTGGTTTGTTTTCTACTTAATTTCTCATACTTTTATTTTTTTCAAGTAAAAAAATCCCATTTATTTTTTTCTATATTTTATTATTTACAGGAAATGGACATATTGGCCATTGCAACCAGGGAAACAATATGTATCTCTTTCCAGGGTTAGTTTTTCAATTTAAAAAAAAAAAAAAAAAAATCACGTATTTTTATTTTTTATTTTTTTAAATTACTTCTAATAATCACTAATTTTTTACAGCATTGGCCTCGGTACTCTTCTTTCTGGCTCTAGAGTAGTCTCCGATGGCATGTTACAGGCTGCTGCTGAGTGGTAATTTTCTTTAATGACAAGGGCATTCACGTCTTTTTACACACATGAGTAATTCATATATATATTTTTTTGTGTGTGTTCATCAGTCTGGCTGCATATATGACTGAAGAGGAGGTACTTAAAGGAATTATATACCCTTCCATTTCAAGGTATATACATTTATTATTATTATAATAATAATTATTATTATTATAAATATAAAATAAAATTTGTATTTTTTGTTGTTGTGTTGAAGCATACGTGACATAACAAAACAAGTAGCTGCTGCGGTTATCACTGAAGCAATAGAAGAGGATTTAGCAGAAGGATACCGTGAAATGGATGCTCGTGAGCTTCGTAAGCTAAATAAGGTATTTTTGAAATTTAAAAAATTATATATTTTGACATATATATATTTTATAAAAATAGTTTTTTTAAGTCTTAGCAAAGTCAATAAAATAATCATTTTGAAATTGTTTTGTTATTTACAGGATGAGCTTCTTTGCTACGTGGAGAACAGTATGTGGAATCCGGATTACCCAACGCTAATTTACAAAAAGGATTAAAAAAAAAAAAAAGAAGAAGAAGATGATTGGTGAATAATTTGACCTTTCTATTTTGTATTTAGAGATTTATACATTATTTTGTTCATTTGGAAACACGTGTAAAATAAACGAGGTTTAAAGACTGACGTTAGCGTGATTAAGAGTAAAGAGTAATAACTCAAAGCAAGTTATGTTGGTGAGAGTGGTGACAATGCTACATCTTGTTCTTGAAAATCGACGCACACATGTAATAGGTTTTTTATTTGAGAAAGTTACACAAATGGTCCCTATGGTTTATGGTAATTTGTGCATTTGGTCCCTAATTTATTTTTTTAACTTGAAAGGTCCCTATTGTTTGTTTTTGTTGCGTGTTTAGTTCCTATTTTACCTAAAAAGATTATTTTGCCATTAATTTTTTAATTTATTTAAATAAACACCTCCAACCACACACCCCTCACCTTAGTTTACCTACCTTATCATTTTTTCCTATTTAAATAATAGTTTTTTTTAGGTAAGACAGGGACTAAGCGCGTAACAAAAACAAATGGTAGGGACCAAACGCGTAACAAAAACAAACAGTAGGGATCTTCCGGGTTAAAAAAATAATTTAGGGACTAAACACGCAAATTACCCTAAACCACAGGGACCATTAGTGTAATTTACTCTTTTTATTTTTACCTTTTTAACTTAATAATCGAGTAAACTAGTGTTTAGTTATGATTTATTGTTGGAAATTGGGGTAGAAAACATGGGTTGGTAATAAAAAATTATGGATACAAATCATATAATGTCGTATGATCACTTTTTGTATTGATATTTCTCTGTTATATGTTTGGGTTATTGAAAAATTCACCTAAGGAAATTTATATTTTATGTTTTTCGTTTGTAATTTCCGTGAGATCATGCATTGCACTTGCACTTGCAATGTATAGGTATATGCCATGGGAAATAAATGATTAATATTTTGTCTAAATGTTTTGAATTAGCAAGTTCACTATTGATTTAGACTTGCTTTATGTTTTAACATGTTTTTATGAAATGGTAAACTTGACAAATGGCTTGGGGTTTTGAAAAATGTATTGTGATTTGAAAGACAATCCTTCTATATGTTAGCAATGATTTTGAAAGTGAAAATTTTGGAAAAAGATATTCCATTATGATATTTAAAAGACAAAACTGTCAAATTGGTCCTTGTGGTTTGCAAAAAAACTTTGGATGGTATCCAAAAAGTTTTCAACTTGCATGGAAGATTCAAAATCAAGAATTTTCTTTGGTTTTGGTCCTTGAAAATTTGAAAGGACTATTTTGCCCTTATTATTTATTTTTCACATTTTCTTTATTTGTTTTAATTATTTTATAATTAACAAAAAAAAGCAAAACAAAAGAAAAATAGAAGGACGAGTCCAACCCCCCCCCCTCCCCCTCTCTCTCTCTCTCTCTCTCTCTCTCTCTCTCCCCTAACCTAACCCAGATTCATTCATATTCATCGTTAAGAATCTTCCACAACTCCATCGGCATACCCCTCACTTTGTTCAGCCTCCTGCTGATCGAACCCCACCATCGGTCCCATAAACATACAATGAAACCCCCTTTCCCCTTCAACAACACACTACTCTATTATCTTACCCAAGTCAAAATCCAAAAACTATTTGTCAAAAGAATCTTAGGGTTCCAGTCAAAGAACCTGTAACTTCTTTAAATTGAAATCGATCATGGATAAGCCTCCAGTAACCAAATTCCCTTTAATGTCAATCACTTCAAGACTCTTTAACCCCAAAATTTTATTAGGTAAGTCACCGGTGAGGATTAATTCTATACTTCTGATTTCTACCCATCATATATGGGTTATATTGCAGGTTAGAAAACCCATATGAGATTGCAGCGATAGTAGCCGTTGTTGGTTGCAGCGGTGGTGATCGCTGGTGGTTGTAATGGAGGAGTACGAGAATTAGATGGCGACGACGTCGATTTTGCTAACCCCCAAAATAAAAAACCACCAGTCAATGTGAATATGGAGATTAACCTTTAAGATGAAAACCACAACACAAAAACGGGGATTAAAACTTGGATTTTTTAGTGTATCTAAGGACGAAGATCTTGGTGGCAGTTAGACCACTGATCTATTTTTTTCCGGCGCTCTGCTCTCGTGGATGGTAGAGCTCGACAAAGGTGTTTGGGTTGATTTTTTTTTACAATGATGGTTGTTGTGTTGATTGATGGGTTTCCTTTTCTTCCATCTAATATGTGAGCATGGTGCTCGACTAGATGATGGAGAGGACCGATGCGTAAGAAAGGAAGAAGGGTGGAGCTGGGTTGTGAAGAAGATGATGTTGACGGATTGTGTTATGGGAATTAAAACGAGAGAGAGAGAGAGAGAGAGAGAGGAGAGGGGGGTTGTTGGGGGATAATTGTTTTCTTTTCTTTTTTATTTTTCAATTAAATTAGTATTTGAAAAATTATAAAAAATACAAAAAAGAAAGTAAAAGGGCATAACCGTCTTTTCAAGTTTTTTTGGACCAAAAACATGAAAAAAGCTTGATTTTGGACATTCTATGCAAGCCAAAAAGTTTTTGGACCCCATCCAAAGTTTTTTGAATACCATAAGGATCAATCTTGCAGTTTTGTCTATTTAAAAGCATACATGGTGTCTACAACGCTCATGAGACATCTATCTTACATATTTTTTTATGACATGTGTACATCTATCTTACATATTTTTTTATGACATGTGTTTCAGGTGTTGAGTCGAAGTAAATGGACTATATCCTTAAATTAGATGCTTATGATGAACATGGATGATTTGTGAGTTACCAAGGAGTAAAGTAGTAGTTTATGTATTCGAGCTTAGGTCGCTTTTGTATTATTGTGATTCGCTATAACTTTTGATGCTTCTGTAACCCCCATATTTAACATGTTTATACACGTATTATGATTTTGAGACATTGTTTCATTTCATTTGAACATGACATTATTAGAAATAATGTCGATTGATTAGGCTAATTTCCGATGTTAAAAAGAGGGTATCACAAAACAACTCAAAATTAGTCGGAGACCATAAATCTTACAAATATCATACCCAACAAACTTAACAAATTGTAAAACTCGGTTGACTGAGCCTAAAACACTTAGTTGGATGAATTTATAACTTTCACCATAACACTGTAGTTGGTATTGTTTGGATTTTAGATTGGAGTTTTCATTTTACACACACACACACACACACACACACACACACATATATATATATATATATATATATATATATATATATATATATATATATATATATATATATATATATATATATAATGGAAACAAGAGTGGTAGAACCAAGGTTCTAAATGGTGTGAGGCGTGTCGCGGTGGCAAGACCAAGCCTCAAGCTTAACGAGCCATGGCGTTTTCAAAGCGTGATGTAAGGCAGCGATTTTGTATTAATTTAAAATTATATTACCACATAAATATAAATTTATATTAAATATAACTACTTTTTAGATGTGTTAGATCAATAATTAATAACAAAAAGTTAACCAAAACCACAATGCTTGTATCTCCGATTAGAAAAGACATAACAAAGAGCAAAAAACCGTATCTCAAACGAAAAAACACACGCCATAACACGTCATGGTGTGCCATATCACGCCTTGTTGCACGTCACACCTAACATAAATGTTATGAGTCTTTTTGTAACGACAAAGCCACGCCTCACGCCATGACACGCCTTTTAGAACACTGGGTAGAACTAACCCGATTCACTCCAACATCCTTTAAGTACGAATCTATATTTCATTTTGTGGAAATCTATGATAAATCCAAAATATTGTTAAGAAATATGGTAGGTACCAAATTTCAGATTTTAGATTCCTTTTTAAGAAGGAAATCATATAAACGGATAGAACCCGTTCATATACATGTCCAAATGTAACGACCCAATTTTCAAGGCCAAAAATTTCATTTTTGAATTAACGCATTTAATAAACATTTTACCAAAACATTGTCAATAAAACATTCCATTACAAAATCATAATGTTGTATTTCAAACCATAACGTCATAAGTATGGAAAATCAGAGTATAGTCCCAAAAACTTCTTGCGGAAACATGTGTGTGTGTGATGCGCTGCTGTAACGACCTAATTTTCACGTACAAAAATTTCGTTTTAAAACATTATTTTAGAAAACATTAATAATTAAAACATTGTTTGATCAAACCATAACACAACATAAACCATGTCTAAAAGCCAAATCATACAACCAATCAAAATATCAGAGTATAAATCCCAGAGAATCTCGTAAATGTGGAAACCAGAGAGTGTGTGTGTGTGTGACATGCTGCTACCGCGCCGGCTCCTTTCCCCTAGCTGAGGAGGTATCTGAAACCAAAACTGAAAATCATAAGCACGAAGCTTAGTGAGTTCCCCCATCGTACCACACACCATACAAACATATAACATACATACTGCCAGGCTATTCTGGGGTGCCTGACTACCCGGTACGGCCATTATGGGGTGCCGACTATCCGTGTCAAGCCATTCTGGGGTGCCGACTACCCGTGTCAAGCCATTCTGGGGTGTTGCTGACTACTCGTGTCAAGCCATTCTGGGGTGCTGACTACCCATCGGTCCTAACAACCGATCCTCGGGGACTAGTCCCCTCCTACTATCTCTATTGCATATAACATAACAAGCCAGCATGCAAACATATCATCACATACTGTCAGACATTTCTGGGGTGTCTGAACTACCCTTCGGTCCTATCAACCGATCTCTACTTCTACCTCATTTAACATATCATGTTAGCACATAACATATCAGGTAGTAGCAAACCTAGATGATATCACAAAGACAATCATCTATCATACGACTCCTACTGGTGGGCCGGCATTGAAGCCGTAGACCCACCGCTACTGGAAGGTAACTCACCTCGAAGTAGCTGCTGATCTGATCGGGAACTGACTGCCTACTGCTGCTACTGCTGCTCCGGAAATCCTCCGGCTGCAATTCCCACAACATACTCAATCAAACACTGCTAACTGTCCTTTGGGTAAAATGACCATTTTACCCCTGATCATGACCTAAGTCAAAGTCAGAGTCAACTTTCAGTTGACCTGACTCGCCGAGTTGGCTTTCCAACTCGCCGAGTCCCTACCCAAACGTTTGCCCTGAATCTCGTTTCTACTCGTCGAGTTAGGCGACGACTCGACGGGTTCTCCTTCTAAACTGATACTCAAGTCCTTCATCTTACTCGCCGAGTTGTATGAACAACTCGTCAAGTTCATCTTCATCCGATGAACACTTATGCTAAGACTCGCCGAGTTGTATGAACAACTCGCCGAGTCTGTTCTTGATCTAAGGAGATTGCCTTGAACTCGCCGAGTCAGGGCATTGACTCGCCGAGTTCCTCCATAGATGAGTTCAGCTTCTGACCTACTGAGTCACACCCCGTGACTCACTGCTCACTCGACACTACGAAACGGGGACAAACTCGGAGACTCGCGAACAGACTCGCCGAGTCACATGAACGACTCGCCGAGTCGTTGCCATGCACTCACTAAATACACAGATCTGCTTGATTCCAGTCCATGCCATTCACATATCTGGACTCCTAGAACACGAATCACGCGTAAAGTTTCCAACTTTACGTGTAGATATTCACCACTATGGATTTTAGGGTTCAATATGTACCCAAAAGGGTAGATCTAGGGTCTTCATGCAATAAGGGTCCATAAAGGCAACAGATCTGAGCTCCTGGAGCTCAACCATGCCTAGATCTAAGGGCCAATCAGCTTATTACGGAATAATTTGCACATACAAACTTGGGGATTGGCTCAAGAATGACTTAAATGAAGTAATGAGCATAGAAATAGGGGGAAAACGGATTATACCTCAAAGGAACTGCTGAAGGAGTACAAAGATGCCTGGATTCCTTCCCTTCCTCTTGATCTACTTCCCCTTTTGCCTCAAAACCTTCAAGAACACACAACAATGGCTTCAAAATCTCAATGAACAAGCGTAGAACGAGGGTTGGGAGCTCTGGGGGTGAATGGGGGCTGGCTTGGGGCGGATATGTTGTTTAAATAGGGTGCAAACCCCTGAAACTTAGGGTTTCATCCAACAGCTGTGACTCGCCGAGTCGACAACTTAAACGTGTCCCGGGTCCCGCATGTACTCGGCGAGTCGGACCTGTGACTCGCCGAGTCCAAGGCTAAAAAGAGAAATACTCAAATAGGATTTACGTACTAGGAACCATGTGCTACAGCTGCTACACCGCCGGCTCTTTCCCCTTTGACGAAGAGGTACCTGAAACCAAAACCAAAACCGTAAGCACAAATCTTAGTGAGTTCCCCCATCATACCACATACCATATAATATCGTCGGTATCTTTCAACTGGTAGCCTTCATCGGTATCTTTCAACCGGTAACCATCATCGGTATCTTTCAACCGGTAATCAACATCGGTATCTTTCAACTGGTAAGTGGGGACTATTTCACCCCCTACTACTAACATACAATCAATAGATATAAGCATACAGTCAGGCATATCCAGGTACTGACCTACCCTTGGGTCCTATGGACCACTGTTAGGGAAACTAATCCCTACTATACACATAACATATAAACCAGATAAATCTCATAACCAACACATAACCAGACCAAGATAATTATCACAAAGACCATTATCTTCTAAATACCCCTTTTTGGTGGGCCGACATTGTGGCCTTAGACCCACCCCTACTGGAAGGTAACTCACCTCAATATCGTGCAGTGTCTGAACTATCCTCGGCGCACAAGTCGACTCCCTACGACTCCTCGATCCCTACACGACAACCTTCAAGTCAACACACATCACATACAACCCTAAACAGGGTCAGTCTAAGTTCAGTCAAAGTCAACATTCAGTTGACCTGACTCACCGAGTTGGCCTACTAACTCGTCGAGTTCATGCTTCTCTAATCCCCCACAAAACCCCGACTCCACTCGTCGAGTCTAGCAAAACTCGACGGGTTCTCCTTCAATCATAAAATCGGGACCATCTTCATCCGACTCGCCGAGTTCATCTCCAACTTAAGAACCTGTCCAGTCTATGACTCGCCGAGTTGTATGAACAACTCGTCGAGTCCATCTTCAAAGATTGGGAGATTGCTATGGACTCGTCGAGTCTGCTCATACCACTCGCCGAGTCCCACGACTTCCAGGTCCCTTTTCACGTCTAAACCCACAAGGGACTTCCTTCCTAACACTTACGCATTCACAGAAAGGGTTTGGTGCATAATGGTCGCTGACACGTCGAGTGCCAAGAACAACTCGCCGAGTCCAACCTTGACTAATTCCATACAGTCGATTTAGATGAGGTCTAACACACCAAAACCATTAATCTGGCCTCCTAATGTCCATTTTATACGTAAAGTTCCAAACTTGATGCACATGCATGGGGTTTTTAGCTCAAAAATCCATATAAAGTGTCCTACAATGTGCATGGGGCTCCCATGGCCCTAAAGTTGGCACCTTTATGCCATAAGACCCCTCTTAAGGCCTAAATATAAAGTCAAAACCCACTGAACACTTCCAAATCCGAAAAATGACTTAGAAATCCGTAGAGATCCCAAGTTAAAGATGAATAAACACATAGATGAGTCAAGACAGGGGCATTATACCTTGAAGCTGCTGAAAGTTAAGTAAGATCTCCGGATCTACAAGCCCCAACTCGATTTCCAAGCTCCTTTCTTCCTTCCAAGCTTTACAATCCACACAAAAACACAAAAAATGGCCTTAACTAACACACAAACAGCTAGGGTTCGATATGAAGCTTTCAAGAGAGTGTTAGGGACAAGGGAGGCTGAGTTAAGTTGTTTATATAGGGTGCAAACCCTCAGATTTAGGGTTTCACTTATCCAACACCTACTCGCCGAGTTAGTCTCCTGACTCGTCGAGTCGGTCACTTAAAATGTCCGCAGCCACGTCCCTACTCGACGAGTTGATCCTCTAACTCGTCGAGTCCCAGAGAAAAATACATATACTGAAGAAAACATACCAGGTGTTACACCAAAATAACAATATTTAAGAACTCATTTTATGAACAACAAAATATTAACTTACTAGTTGTGAGATCCATGTATTAAATGTGTTAATTTTAAAAAATTAAATATAAAAGTCAAAATATTTGAGAACTTCGAATTTATAAGAAAATAAGAAAAATAATGAATTGTTATAATTGAAATGTTTTTTTAAATAAATAAACAAAAGAAACTAATGAACTTTAGTTTGAAAATTTTAAATTAAAAGGTAAGTTAATTAATGAAATTGATATCTATTTATTACTATATTTATTGTAATTATTATATTAAAATATTATGTGAAATTTAATAAAATAAAAAAACGTATAAAATGACGTTTGGAAAAAAAATAATCCAAAATAACCACAAAGTGACATTTGACAAATTGAATGAAAGTATGATATGTGACAAAAATTATCTTCATTTATTAGAGTAGACTAGTTGTGAGACCCATGTATTACATAAGTTAATTAATAAAAATTAAATATAAAAGTCTAAATATTTTATAACTTTGAATTTATAAGAAAATAAAAAAAATAATTAATTATTATAATAGAAATATTTTTTAACTTTGAGAATTTTGAAATTAAAAGGTAAGTTACATTGATATCCATTTATTACTATATTTATTGCAATTATTATATTAAAATATTATGTAAAATTTAATAAAATAGAAAAACTTATAAAATGACATGTGAAAAAAAATAATTCAAAATAATCACAAAATAACATTTAGCAAATTGACAAATGATAAAAAAAATATTTATTTATTAAAGAAGATTTCCTATAATTATATAAACATATTTCGTTATTTTTATGATTATTCTTAGTTTAACTTGTAACAGAATATATATTTTAACTTTTCAAGCAACTGTAATTAAATTATGTAGCTTCTTACATATATTTTTGTATATTGGATATTCCATGGATATTCTGATTAGTCATTAAATATCTTAGAATTTTGAATTATGTTCAAAATTCAAAATTCAAAATTGTAATATATTGCTGTTAGGATTTTGAATTACATATTTATTTATCAAACAATAAATTATTTAACTACATTATCAACTCTTTCGTTATTTCATTTATTATTATTATTTTTTGTCTCCACTTAGCTAATTTTTTTCATTTGTATAAGTAACACTAAAGTTACATATAAATAATAATATAATCCATTAAAATACATAAACAAATTTTCTGAAAAATTCAATTAAATTGAAAGAAAAGGAAAAGACTAACAGCAAGCAAGCGCCCATCCTCGCTGACGTTCACAGTCTCGCAGACATTCCTCCTTCTTCTACCGACTTCTGCATTTATCCACAATTCCTTATACAGACAAAAAGAGACGAAGCTTTTAGCCATGGCGACTATGGAGAGCTTGATTGGTCTGGTGAATCGTATACAAAGAGCTTGCACAGCTCTTGGCGACTACGGCGGTGGAGACTCCGCTTTGGCTTCTCTCTGGGATGCTCTTCCGTCAGTTGTCGTCGTCGGAGGCCAGGTTTCTCTTCCTTCACTTTCCTCCTTCACCTAATCCAACATCCTACTTCTCCTTTCTCTTTTCTGTTTGAGAACACGATAGTTTTGAAGCTCAATTTTGGCGAAATCGATTTACTTTCTTAGAAGTGACGAAATTCGCTTCGGAAGTACGAATTGGGCTAGTTTTTCCATTTAATTTGATTGAGATGGAAAAATTTGTCTAAATTGAAGAGAATGCCCCTTATTATTTCTCTTTCTAGCTTCGATTAAACGTTTCATCTTGTTTTTGCTCACTTGTTCTGTTACTGTAATTATCAATAGAGTTCTGGAAAGTCCTCGGTATTAGAGAGCATTGTTGGGAGGGATTTTCTTCCTAGAGGATCAGGTTAACCAATCGTTCCATTTTAACTTCATTTTTGTTCTTCCTTTTTACTCATATACTGAATCAGTCATTCATGGCTTTTTCAGGGATTGTCACAAGGAGACCCTTGGTGTTGCAGTTGCAAAAGACCGAGGGTGGACAGGAGTACGCTGAATTTGGACATATGCCACAGAGGAAATTCACTGATTTCTGTAAGTTTTTCATTGATCTGTGCATTCTAGATTTATAGTACCTAAGTTCATTTTTTCCATAGCTTTGGTACGACAAGAGATTCAAGATGAAACAGATAGAATCACTGGAAAGTCAAAACAAATATCTCCAATTCCAATTCATCTCAGCATATTCTCCCCTACTGGTGACTCTTTTTTTAATCTTATAACTATCATGAACCTGTTTTCTGCATTCTCTTATATGGCACTCACAGCTTATCATGTTTTTCTTGTTCACCAGTTGTTAACTTGACATTAATTGACTTACCTGGATTAACAAAAGTTGCTGTTGGTATATTTCTTGACCTTTCTATGATTATTACAACATTTTCTCATTGATATGAACTTTATCTGATTCACAAAGTCAACTATTTGCAGAGGGGCAACCTGAGAGTATTGTAGAAGACATAGAAAAGATGGTCAGAACTTATGTTGACAAGGTAATTTTATTCTAAATCCCAAACATGTTTCTCTTTTTTTTTTTTTTTTTTTTCTCATTAAATGGTGTTTGAATTTCAGCCGAATTCCATCATACTAGCAATTTCACCTGCAAATCAAGATATTGCAACATCTGATGCCATTAAACTTGCTAAAGAGGTTGATCCATTGGGTATGTAATAATATAATATGTTATTCTTGAGTATTTGTCAAAATATTTGTTTTTCTTGAGTATTTTATGTAATGAATTATTCTTAAATTGATCAGGTGAAAGGACCTTTGGTGTGTTGACCAAGCTTGACCTCATGGACAAAGGAACTAATGCATTAGATGTGAGTTCCTTTTTTTTTTTTTTTTTTTTCTTATTTCAACTTAGGGGTTGTTTCTTTTTGACTTTTTGACTTAATAAACATATGGGTTAAGCAATTAATATAGACAGCTATACATAGCTGTTTCTTTTTCACTTAACATGGACAGAATGAAATAATCAGTTAAGACACTAATTACCTATTTTCCCTTCTTCTTTTTTCCTCCCAATTCCTCTCATGTTAAAGAATATTGTCAAAATTTGTTTTTTGGAATGTAAGGGTAAAATGGTCATTTGGTCTCCTACAAACAGTTTATTTACTCTAGAAAAGAAACACAACTTCTTTTTTTCCTCCCACAATAAAGAATATAGTCAAAAGTTTTGTTTTTTGGAATGTAAGGGTAAAATCGTCATTTAGTCTTGAACAAACGGTTTACTTACTCTAGAAAAGAAACACAACTTCTGTATACAACATTACATCATTGCCCATTCAGCCACTTAACCCATACATGACTTGTCTCAAGACTCTCATATTAAAAATTAATTCCAATTTTGCCCTTTTGAAAGGTTCTTGAAGGCAGAGCTTATCGTCTACAACATCCATGGGTGGGAATTGTGAACAGATCACAAGCTGATATTATAAAAAATACTGATATGATATACGCAAGAAGAAAGGAACAAGAATATTTTTATACAAGTACTGATTATGGACACCTGGCGAGTAAAATGGGTTCAGAATATCTAGCAAAGCTTCTCTCACAGGTAAGGGCACTTTCGTCTTTTCTTCTTTAAAACCAATGATTTATAATATCGTTATATTTTTTTTGAATGGTTTTTATTTGTAGCATTTGGAATCTGTAATTAAAGCAAAAATCCCAGGAATTATTTCCTTGATAAATAAAGGGATTGAGGAAATGGAAGCTGAGTTGGATCGCCTTGGAAGACCTATTGCAGTTGATGATGGAGTGAGAATCTTTTTATTTTTTTTTTTATTATTTTTGCAAAATGCGGATTTTTTTTTTAAAGATTTTGAAATTATGTGCTCTTTTTTTTTATTCAGGCTAAATTATACACTATTTTGGAACTTTGTCGTGCTTTTGACAAAATATTCAAAGAGCATCTAGATGGAGGGTAAGCAATACTACATTGTTTCTTTTTTTTTTCTTACTCTGAATAAATGACCATTTTACCCTCCTGTATAAAAGCAAGTAAATCATGTGTATTTCTAAAGTCAGGTCTGTATACACAAATTCTGTTTCTTTTCTGGATTGAATGATCAGTCTAAATATGAGTAAATGACCATTTTACCCTTTGGACTGAATGAACTGTTTTAATACAAGTAAACGACCATTTTACCCTTCTGGTTATAAAAGTAAGTAAATGATATACACAGAGTCTGCTTCTTTTATGGACTAAATGACCATTTTACCCTTGTGTTTAAAAGTGAACAAATATACTATATACACAAAGTCTGTTTCTTTTCTACACCAGATGAACTATTTGAATAATGAGCAAACAACCATTTTACCATTTTACCCTTGTGTTTAAAAGTGAACAAATATACTGTATACACAAAGTCTGTTTCTTTTCTACACCAGATGAACTGTTTTAATAATTGAGTAAACGACCATTTTACCATTTTACCCTTGTGTTTTTCTCTTGTTTCAGACGTGCAGGAGGTGATAGAATCTATGGAGTATTTGACAACCAGCTTCCTGCAGCATTAAAAAAACTTCCATTTGATAAGCATCTTTCATTACAAAATGTGAAAAAAATAGTTTCAGAAGCAGATGGATATCAGCCTCACTTAATTGCTCCAGAACAAGGCTACAGACGTCTTATTGAAAGATCATTAAATTATTTCAGGGGTCCCGCGGAAGCTTCCGTGGATGCCGTAATTTAATTTAATTTCTTTTTAAATTTTACTTTTTCATTACTTTCCTAAAAATGTTTTTTTTTTTATTTTTTTATTTTTTTTATTTTCAACTTACCAAAAATCATTTTTTTTCAGGTGCATTTTGTCTTGAAAGAACTTGTGAGGAAGTCGATAGGAGAAACCGAGGTTAGAGTTGGAACTTACAACCCAAACAACATAATTTACAATTATACCCTTATTCAAATTCTTCTTCAGTAAATGGTCCCTATTGTTTGGGGTAATTTGCATGTTTGGTCTCTAACTTATTTTTTTAACTCGGAAAGTCCTTACCGTTTGTTTTTGTGCGCGATTGATCCCTGTCTTATCTAAAAAGACTATTTTGCCCTTGGTTTTTTAATTTATTTAAATAAAAACACCCCTAACCCAACTTCCACCTCACCGTATCTTACCTTACCTACCTCATTTTATTTAAATAAATTACAAAATCAAGGGAAAAATAGTCTTTTTAGGTAAGACAGGGACCAAACGCACAACAAAAACAAATTGTAGGGACCTTCCGAGTTAAAAAAAATAAGCTAGGGACCAAACATGCAAATTACCCCAAACCATAGGGATCATTCGTGTAATTTACTCATTCTTACAAAAAAAAACAATTGAAACAGGAATTAAGACGGTTTCCATCTCTCCAATCCACTCTTGCCACCGCGGCTACTCAATCACTAGAAAAATTCCGCGAAGAAAGTAAAAAAACGGTTGTTAGGTTAGTCGACATGGAATCTTCTTATCTCACAGTCGATTTCTTCCGGAAACTTCCACAAGAAGGTGGGCCCACCCCGACCCCCGCCCCGGGTGACCGAAGTGCTGACCGGAGAGCTGTGTCGGCTGACCGAAGAGGTGTGTCTGTGTCTACTGACCGGGGTGAAGAAAAAGGGAAGTACCCGAGTGACCCGTTGGGTGACCGATATGGAGATGCGCATTTTAGAAGGATTGGGTCGAATGTGTTGAGTTATATCGGTATGGTGTCTGAGACACTTAGGGTTACGATTCCTAAAGCCGTTGTTTATTGTCAAGTTAAAGAGGCGAGGCAAAATTTGTTGCATTACTTTTACATCCAAATAGGGAGGAGAGAGGTGAGTCTTCTATTTACATTTCACAAGCTTTCTAGGGCTTTTTTTGTTGAAGGGCGTTTATGTCTTTTTGCATAGATGAGAGATCTAGAGCGAATCACTGTCCCATTGATATCAGACATCAGTCACAGATAAAAGAGCATCCACTAACTTTAATTAATGAAAACCTACTACTATCATAAAACATTAAAACTTATCCCAACATTGACAAATTGTAAATTTTTTAAATTAAATAATTATATCATTGTTTTATAAAGGTCCCTAGTAAAAAAAAAAATTAAGGGCATCTTGCATTTTGAAAAATAAATGTAACTTGATAGTAACATTTAATAAAATATACATGAAATTGGAATAAGAAGAAGTCCTAAGTCTAGAGTCCATATTTAATGTTGTTTATAAAATTAAAAGATAAGATTATTGCATATATGATTATAAAAAAACAATTAAAATATTAGATGATAGTTACGAATTTAATGTTTAATATTGTAAACTAAAATGAAACAAATTTAATGTAAAAAAAATAATAAAGATTTGAGGGTTAAATATAATTAGGAGAGTAAAATGAAATATTATTAAAACCCAAAACACAAATTGTTGAGTTTAATTATAAAAAAAAAAAAAAAACACCTTTTAATGTCAAAGAGACACCTTTTAGGCGAGACAAATTCAAATTTTTGTACAATTTATGGGCTACAATGGTGGTAAGTATTGAGTTTAATGAGTAATAAAAAAAAATGTAAATAAATATTTCAGGGAAAAGAGTTGGGGGAGTTGCTAGATGAAGATCCAACTTTAATGTCAAAAAGACAAGAAATTGCTAAAAGACTCGAGTTATACAAGGCAGCAAGAGATGAGATCGATGCTGTTGCATGGGTGCGTTGATTCATTTCAATCTTCAATCTTCAATCTTTCTTGATATTGATGTTGATATGATTTTTGATTTGTGTTGTGTGGTGTATATTTGTTTGTATACACTAATCATTAATGCTTTCTTGTTATATAAATAAATTTGTTTGTGCATTTTTCATTGTTCATTTTGCTCTTTGTCTATTGTTTTTTTTAGTTAATGAACTTAATAAGTTAACACTGATCCAGACAGAGACTCAGATAAATTATTTCGTGAGTTTATTGTAATGTATTTTTGTTGAGATCATTAAAATAGCTTAAGAATTAGTTTTTTTAAAAAAAATATTTACGATGACTACTGATATGCTCTTATATGTTGTTATAAGTATATATTATTCTAAATGTTGTTTTTGTCATTGCATAATTGTTATCTAGTCTATCAACTACGAATACTATTATTTTGTCAACTACATACCAACTTATTACTCAAAAGCTACAACCTTAATCTAGGTAATTATATATATGTTTTGTTTATTTTTTTGTTTCGACGTAATTTGCTAGAATATTTTGCTTGATATATAAACGTACAAAATGTTTGACAAAACTAGCGGGTAGTTGGTAGCTAAAAGTTATAGTTTTTATTTATATAGAAGCTTTCAAAAAAAAAAAAATAGCAATTAGTTTGTAAATGTATAAAACTAGTTAAAAATTAAAATCTAAAAGTTTTGAAAAACTAAAAGCTCAAAAAATCTTTTTAAAATAGCTTTTAAATTTAAAACTTTTTGTTTTAAATAAAAGCTAAAAGGTCTTGCAGTTGTTTGTATCAAACAAGAAAGACATTAAGGTGATGGTTATTAACTTATTATTGACATATCGTGGTTGTACCAAATAAGAAAGACGCTTTTTTTTTTTTTTTTTTTTTTTTTTTTTTTTTTTTGCATTATAAACAAATTACCTATAAGATCTAAATCCTAAAGCTTAACCCTTTATTTATTAGATGAATAATTTGGGATTAGTTATTAATCTTTATTATATAATTATACATAAGTATAAGATTTTCTTGAGATCGAAATGAACAACGCAACAAATTTTATTTCAACAATGGAATCTCACTTTTTAGATTGCTGCTGCTTTAAGCTTACTCTTTCAATATTCTCTTTTACAATTTTCACAATTCACAATTTCTTTTATCTTAGTTCATAGTGATGAAATAATCCTTTTGCATATTCGGTCTTTATATCATGATTTCATAACCTTTTTATCCTTAGGTCATCAATTAACACCACAACTGTTAATATACGATAATGACCGTTTTACCCTTGGGTTCTTCATCATCTTTGTCTCTTTCATTTTCGTTTGAATGTTTGATTTATAGGGTCTTGGTGGAATTTGGTTAGGGTTTCTTGAGATAAGATATGACCTTTTTTAGCTATTAATTATGCTTAGTGAATATTGAAATGAAAGAGATGAATACAAGGGCAAAATGGTCACTGCCATATATTTAACAGCTGTGTTATTAAAGTTAATGATCCTCGGATTATGAAACCATGAAATAAGGCTAAAACTACAAAAAAGGACCTAAACCAAAGATATTTAACTAAATACATGGACCAAATTTGTAATTTACTCAAAATTATATTGTAATTTTCTTTTGGGGGTGAAGTATAATCTGATTGATAATTTTTTTATTAAAGTTTTAAAATATATTGATAATAAAACTTGATGTATGTATCTAGATTCTACCAAGGGGATAGAACGATATCACACTCCAATAATTAGAGGAATAAATCCCAATCTTAGCTATGCATTCCTCATAAGTTTCAAATCACATGACGGTAGCCTTTACAACGATCTTATTTAGAACAACGTTTAACTAGATTAGGCCTTCTGGTATACCAATGACGAAGAGGCTCGTGGTCTACATGGCCACTAGCGTTGTTCGTGCACACCACCCTGGCCTACCGTGGTCGGGCGTTTTCGTGGTGGTTTGTGGTGGGGAAGACGAACGACAACGCCCAATCAGGGCTTCTTCTTCTCTCAGCTCTTCTTCTTCTCCTTCTCTCTTTCTCTCTCTCTCTCTCTCTCTCTCTCTCTCTCTCTCTTTGTTCTTCTGTTCGTGGTCGTGGAGGGTACTCCATGGCTTTGTGGTAGGTGGTGGTGATCGATTTGGAAGCTCTCCACGACCGTTGTCGTGGAGAATATAGCAGATGGCATTAGTGAATGACAATACACCTACTTAGAAGCACACACACATGCACACACACACACACACACTCATATATATATATATATATATATATATATATATATATATATATATATATATATATATATATATATATATTGTAACACATGATTCCTATGCCTATTATTCAAGAAGTTTGTGTTTTTCTTTGGGACTCAACGAGTTGGAGGCCCAACTCGTCGAGTAGAGGCGTGACCCACGGATAGTTTAAGTAACCTACTCGACGAGTCGGGGGACTGACTCGGCGAGTAGGTACTAGTTAAGTAAAACCCTAAATCTGAGGGTTTGCACCCTAGTTAAACACCTTATCTCAGCCTCCATTGTCCCTTATGCTCCTAGAAGACATCATATCAAAACCCTAGCCGTTCTTATTGTGTTTTTAAGTCTTGTGGTGCTACGTCTTGTGTTTAAAGCTTGGAAAGGAGAAGGAGACTTGTGAGGCCAAGGGGAAACAAGAAGATCCTGAGTTTAGAGTTCATTTTCAGCTTATTGAAGGTATAAAGCTGAACCTTTGTCTATAGATCTTGATTTTGAGCCTTTTCCTACATCCTTCTAAGCCCTAGAGAGGTGGTATTCGGGATTAAGTGTTGGAGGCCAGTGTATGCTTTAGATCTAGGGCTATTGGGGGGTTTTATGGTGTCACACCACCAGACGGCGGAAACGTCCGAGGGCTCTTGTGACTTAAATTGAATACCATCACAATGAATATACATGAATCATAACATAAATCATCACCATGCATTGAAGTATTACAACTGATATTGTTTACATCCAGTACATTGTTTTAGACATTACAATTTCGTAACATAAACTGTCTGATAGATAATCTAAGCAAATCACCATGACATTACTTGATACTTATTATTCGGTTTACCTGTTACCTGAGAATACAAGTTATTTTAAAAAACGTCAACATATGAAATGTTGGTGAGTTCATAAGCAATGTTGTGGTAAAATGATTTGGCGTAGTTTGTAAAACCCAGAAAATCCGATATTTTCTGAAAAGCTCATTGTTTATAAAAAGTGTGAAGATCCGTGAATATATGCTTGTTGATTTTTCAAAACATGTATAATTGTTGAACTTTTGTATAAATCACGCAAGTGAAAATGTTGAACTTCCCAGAAAAACCCGATGTTTTCCCAATACATAAAATACAGTGATTTCTCTATTGTTATACCGTTACAATGAATGATTTTTGATTTCTCGGGTAGCGTTGGATTAATTAGGGTTTGTGAGTTGTTACAATCACGCATAAAGATGACTAGTTTATAACTACAGGTTACGAACGATCCTTAAAGGCGTCGCCCGTTACTACTCACTTAATCCAACCACCATGATTACTCTTGATTAACACCCTGAATCTGTTTACTTGATTTCTCATAAGCCCAACAACCGAGGAGAAAGGGGAGTACGAAGTCCTGTTATTTCCGTGAGTTATTTAAGGCTATCGGGAATGCGAAAGACACGCTGGCCCAACTCGCATCTGACTTCTCGACCTCACTAGCAGTACTAATGGGCCACTAGGGCCCAATAGCACATTAGAGCTATTGAAAGTCCTTTTACATGAAATCGGGTCATAAGAGGCCCAATAACACGTAAGCATATTCCCTTTGGGCCCAAAGATCATGTTAATGGGTTAGCAAAGCCCAACAAGCATGATTTAAAACTTTCAAGCCCAAAGTTTGTAAGTTGACACATCATAGTTATCGCATGTTTAACGAATTGCTTTGTTTTAACGATTTTGTTTTGTTATTGATTCGAGACCGAATCAATTTATTTTATAACGATATTTGTTGTTGAGAGTGTATTTGTTTTCCGTTTCATCGGTAGTCGTGTATCTTGTATTTTGTATTAATGAATTAATTTGTTGAAAGTGGAATTTGACCTTTTCACCACCTTTCTTTCATAAAATAACGCTTTTGGTCCTTTCATATAAAAGAATTTCATTTTTAGTCCTTAAAACCCTTTTCTTGACACTTTTGTCTTATTTATTTGATGAAAACACGATTTTAACCTAAATTTTATTTTGTTGACAGCTTCAGCCCCTCCAGAATAATGTTTCTCGGTTAGGAACCCATTTTTCACAACTTTTACAGTTTTGGCCCAAATTCTAAAAACTTTACATTTTTGGTCCCATTTGATAGTGAAAAACATATTTGGCCCATAAAGTGATTTTGTCATGCTAATTACCCCTGTTTTACAGAAATTTTCATTTCAGCCCTTAAAATTTATCCTTTTTTGCATTTTTAGGCTTATTGGGCCGAAAAGCCCAAAATTAGCCCATTAAGCTAAAAATTTACATTTTAAGTCCCTTGAAAATTCTAATATTCAGAAAAATGATTATAGAAACTGTTTTTGACCCTTTTGACCTTCAAGAAACTATGACTTGTCGATTTACATCCCAAGTTTTGTATTTTTGACAATTTAAGCCCAAAAATGGGTTTTATAGTAGAATATGTTCATCATAACCTTATAAACTATTATTCTTGACTTGTTTAGTGTAAAATAGATTAGATTATGTTTGTTTCCTTTCTCATGTCATAGATATCGGGTTTACACCCCTTTTGGTAACATATTCATCACATAACACATGAAATTGCACACATACATGCATCAAATCACACATAGCATACACATACACATAGATTTACACATTTTCTTGTATTCTCCCCCATAAAACTCATAAAAACTGAAAAGAAAGGGGTATGAAGCTCACCTTGAGTGTGGTTTCGACGAGTCGCGGTGTAATGACCGCCAAATCCTTTCTGTGGACGGACCAGTTGTTTGGGAGGAAGTTCCTTAGATGTTTAGACGCGAAAAGGGGACCTGGGAATCATGGGACTCGACGAGTCAGAGGCAATCTCACAATCTTTGAAGATGGACTCGACGAGTTGTTCATACAACTCGGCGAATCATAGACTAGACACGTTCTTATGAGGGAGATGAACTCGCCGAGTTGAAGGAAGAACTCGTTGAGTCGGATGAAGATGGTCTTGATGGTTTGAATGAAGGAAAACTCGACAAGTTCTTGCTAGACTCGACGAGTAGAGTCGGGGTTGGATCGGGTTATCAAAGCATTTCCGAAGAAAAGTATTTTTATTCATTTTAAAATATTTGGGATGTCATCGTCAATACAGAAACATAAACATAAACAGAACTTACATTCATTATCACTAGTGATTTATATCTCCTTAATCTCTCAATGTAATGTGACTTCATAACAACACCTATGATATAATTAAACTGAGTGGGTAAGGTTGGGAAACCTGGTGAGTACATAGGGTTTTCAACCCACAATAATATAATTATTATGTTTAAACAATTAAGCAATCAACCCAATTACCCATCTCCATTATCTTCTTTATTCTTAAGGATCTACCCTATGAATCAGCTATTTCTCTTTCACTCATTCCTAAGGAACATCCTAAGGAATCGGCACAAAGTCCATCGTTGCCACGGTTTACACAACGGGCACTAAGTCTACATAGTCGCCAGGGTTTAGGCATCAAGTTTGCATGACCACCGAGGTTTAGGTATCAAGTCTGAATGATCACTTAGATTTAGAGTACACCGGGTGAACACATCGTTCACAACACCTACAAGTTGTGAGCCTGCTAGTGTTCCACTGAACTGTCTAGAATAGTCTGTTGTTGTCATCCATACTCTTCTGAATGAGGGGGGCATCGTTTGGGAAAGACTTCTCACATCGTCCACCTCGCACCCTCACCTCGTGGTCTATAACACCTATCAACTCATCATCCAACTCATATTCCATCTATTATATCTACCCATGTTTTACCCCAACATTATCGTAGATATAAAATACATATACAGTTTAAATCATTTAAAACTTGTATAAAATTGTCCATCCAACATAGATAGCAATTATACAGATAATATGCACACATAGCACGTAGTTTATATAAAATACTTCATATCTATGTGTAAGATGAAAGGGACCATGCACTCACCTGATAAGGTGATGACTCGGTACTCGAACAACACTTCGTTACTGTTAAAACAATTTCCCTCGAACAAAACCTAGTATAATTACCACTAGAGTTTAGTCTAGCGTTAACCACGACTAATTAATAGTCTAGCTATTATTATTATTATTATTATTATTATTATTATTATTATTATTATTATATAAGCATTAAGAAACACTCTTATATAACTCATAATAATATCCCAAATACTCATTATAAGTTCCTAATAACGTTAGTATATTAAAACATAAGCTATACTAAAGATAGGGTAGGCATAGCTCACTTACAGCGGGTTTTTCTCGAAAACCGGGCTTCGCTAGAGCAGCGTTCCCGAGCCGAAAGGCTCTTTTCTCGGGACTCCGGGATCCTCGGGGCTTCCTTCGGGTGCTAGGGGGTTTACCTAGGCTTTTAGGGGGGGGGGGGGTTAGGGGGCTTGAGAGAGAGAGAGAGAGAGAGAGAGAGAGAGAGAGAGAGAGAGAGAGAGAGAGAGAGAGATAGAGAGTCTAGAGAGAGAAAGAATAGTTTAGGAATGTGTGAAGAATGAGGGAACCCGACACCTTTATTTATAGACTGCAAAATAGCTCTACTCGTCGAGTAGGTCCTCCTATTCGTCGAGTCCATGCCACATGTCACCTTCTTGTGGATTGCCATGGGGAGAAAGCCTTGGCCCATATTCAGCCACGTCACCCTTTTGCAACAGCACCCTGCCGACTTCTAAACCCCGTAACTTTCGCATACGAGCTCCATTTTCGACGTTCTTTATATCCACGCGTAGGTAAAAGAAAGATCTACAAATTTAATTTAGACTCCGTTGGCTAATTCTCGACTGATCTTAAATTTAACAGTAGGATGAGTTTAGACTGTTAAATGACCGTGAAGAATTCGTAACTCCTTGATACAGACTCCATTTTCGTCTGTCATTTTACCGTTGAGTTCCTATTAATGAGATCTTCAACTGTCATTTAGGTCGCGTAAGCCAAAAACTGCTCGAACTAAAATTCGAGTTTCGGGTCGTGCACTGCTAAGCCGAATCTTAGAAAAATAATAACTTCCTCATACGAAGTCAGATTTGGGCGTTCTTTTTATAGATGTTCTCGGTTTAACGTATACTACAACTTTGGTTTAAATCGCTAAGGCTAAAAATTCCTCCATCGTAAATTCACAATTTACGTCTCCCCGGTGCCGTGCCGGTTTTGCCGTAAAAATTCGACGGGCCATAACTTCTTCGTTATAACTCGGATTTCGGCGTTTTTTATATGTACGGAACCCTTAAGACATATTCTACAACTTGGTTAAGATTTTTCCTTCTAAATAATCTTCCATCAAAAACTCATTTTTGATGCCTATTGTTTCTAAATTGACTAGCCCGGATCTATGGGCGTTACATGGGGGAACTCACTAAGCTTTGTGTTTACAGTTTCAGTTTTGGTTTCAGGTACCTCTTCGTCCAAGGGGAAGGAGCCGGCGGTGTAGCAACGCATCACACACACACACTCATGATTTCCACTTAGAGTTTCTGGGATTGTACTCTGATATTTTGTTATTTTAGATGATTTGATTTTGGAACATGAGATTATGGTTTTATGTATTGACATGATTTTGGCAATGTTTTGATGAACCATTTTATAAACCACTTAATCAAAAAATAAATTTTTTGGCCTCGAATTTTGGGATGTTATATATATATATATATATATATATATATATATATATATATATATATACACACACACACACACACACACATTCTAATAAATAAAAGTTTTTTTTGCCACATGTCACACTCTCATTCAATTTGTCAAATGTCATTTTGTGATTATTTTGAATTAAATTTTTTTTCACATGTCATTTTATGAGTTTTTAAAATAAATTATACATAATACTTTAATGTAATAATTACTATAAATGTTGTACTAAATTAATATCAATTTCATCATAGGACTTATCTTCTTATTTTAAAATAACCAAATTAATGCTTATTAGTTTATTTTGTTTATTTATTTTAATTTAAAAGATAAAAAAAATCAGTTTTATTAATTCATTATTTTTTCTTATTTTCTTATAAATCCAAAGTTCTTAAATATTTAGACCTTCACATTTAATTTTTTTAATTAACCCATGTAATACATGAGTCTTACACTTAATATATATATATATATATATATATATATATATATATATATATATATATATATATATATATATATATATATATTTGTCGACTGATGCCGATCCATGAAGTGACATATTGAATTAGGTCAATCCAATATGAATACATGTGAATTTGGCTCACAACAATAAGATTCATATTCATCTCCATGAATATTAAGCAACCTTAATATTAGTCTTTATTCATATTTATTCCAATAAATAGGTCAACTATGTCTATTTAGACTAATACCGTGAGTTTAAATATGTTAATATGGACCATAGTCACTTTGATGAAAATAACTATACTCTAAATGTAGTAATTAAAAACTAAAATAAAACTACTTAGAGTTCGAATGTCCGAGTAATAAAATGATTACAAATAAAAATACTGCTAGTAAGATGAAGTGTGATGGCTGCATCATGATCATAATGCTTGGGATGTAGTATGGGCTTGGTGAAATATATCTGCTGCATTTTGATATGGACGGAATTTAATAGTCGTGACCTCTTTTGGATTTGATGACACCGCAAATGTAATGACACTTAAGTTGGATGTTGGATGTGCCAGGTTCTCCGGGTCAATACAGATTCTTCACTATCGTTATAACACTGGTGTTGCCACAAGTGGTTAGGGAATACTATAATATTCAACCACACTCTATCTACATGATGTTTATATTCTAGGTTTTTTTGGTGAATAAAGGTGTTCAACATACAAATAACCGTTCTTACACTTTATTGTTTATATACTGGTGGACGGAATATGCTTTACATGAAGAGAATATTCTAACCTAACTATCCCTCGTAATTATAGAACATTTACAACTATAACATATACCTTTTGACTTCTATGAATCACTGAAAATTGCAATACACTTTGTTAGGTGCATAAAATGCATCTATTTGCATGATATACATGAGTTGCATTTTGTTTTGAATTTGCATACATTTCATACTTTCAGGACAATTTTGAAGATTCACCTACTTTCACACTTTTTGTAGGTATTTCAAGGCTGTTTGAATATTGATTCATGCATGCCATGTTGGAAAGGAAGCTCTATATGTAAAGTTTTAGAATTTTCGGAGCAAAATTAAAGAAGTTCAAAAATCGGGTTTTGGCCATATCTCAGATTAAAACATAAACCGTGTTTTGTTTCTTCATGTTATTACGTGGATGTGTTTCAAGAAAATTCATTAGAAAATGTACATTACATGACCGTCCTTCCCAAGAGCAAAACATTACATGACCATGTTTTACAAAATGCATCCAAATTTGAGAAATATACGTTGTTCCAGAAACTTGTTAGAGACCTGTACTGTTAGCATTACACAACCGTGTTTTAGATGAGCCAAACATTACACGGGGTGCATAATTGGATTTTGGTAGTTTTCGGTTCCTTTTTTCCGATTAAACTTTTCCTTTTGGCCATTTTTGAAAAAAACCATTCGATTGGAGACATAAGAGAGGTGATTTGGGAAGAACCTTTTATCAAGTATCACTTTATAAACACTTTTTCTTGAATTTGTAAGTTTAATATGAGATTTGAACTTGTTGAATTTGTCTTTAAAACTAGTCATGTGTGGCTGGTTTCCTTGCATTTTTGGTTCTTAAATTCTAGAGCACTTGTTTTGGATTATGATGTGATCTTAGTTTATGTTCTATTTAGTAAATTTTGGTTTAATCTTAATCATGTGTTTGATTCATACTCTTTTCATTTGATCAATTGATTTATGGTTTGATTTATTCAAGTTATTTGAAGTTCGTATATGTTTTGTAATTTGAAGTTGTAACAAACACTTAATTGGTTTTATGAATCAAAATAAGTGTAACAAAAGATTGGATAGTTTTACATTCCTGAGCATATGAGTAATATTGAGTATTTCTGGTAATGATTGTATGGAACATAAAGTCATCTAATGATTTAGTTTAAGAACTTAAAACTAGATTAATTAGATAAGATTTAACTTAAAGATCTTATTTTGAGTAGATACTTTTGGAAATTCTAAAAATACTAGAGCATGTTAGTATTTTAATTACCGATCTAAATGGAATGAAACTTGATATTACATCACAACCAACAACATAGCTACTTGAACAAAATTTGGAACCATAAATCTCTCTTAATTTTTAGATTTTAGTCATTATCTTTTAAGCTATTTGTTATGAAAATTTATTTTTAATCAACAAACCCTCTTTTTAATAGTTAATTATGTTTCTTGTGGAAAATGGTTAAATAATTAATCTCATGTCTCATTGGTTCGACCATGCTTACTTTATACTATTTCTTAGTTTATTTTAACAGTGATTTTCCTATTATTCAAACCCCTTTATTTTTTTGGTTTGACACCTAAACATACTTCTCCAAATTTGATGCCTACTCAAGATATCTGATTTCTTGATTCCTAAATAACATATATCGTCAAATATCTTTTACAACGATATGAATTATGAGTTTGATGTGTCTTTTATCCAAAAGAAAAAGGGTTGCCTTCGTGTATAACCTAAGTACACATGAGATAAAAAGATCAAACACATGAATGCAAAACTTATTCTGCTTCTTTAGCAATATACATATATATTCTTAATGAACTTAGATGATAAATAAAAGTAAATGACCAATAACAACATAATATTTATTTTTTGTTTAAAAGTGACCAACAAAATAAACTCAAAATTTATTTTTAGATACAAATCTAAGATTGTTTTTTTATAGAAATTGACAATATTCAAGGTAAATAGTCAATCAAGATCGTTCACTATAGAAAACAAGTATAACTTTGATACTAATTGTAGAATTCCATTAGCGAATGATTGGCCGGTGTAGAATCAGAACAATAGTAAACATAATTGAGCTATATGATCAATCAAATGATAATTTATTATAAATTAGAGAAAGATAATACAATGGATAACACTAAAAGGCTTGGAAAAGAATTCCCAGTCAATACACTCTCTTTTACTAATGTCTACATTATGGCACACACTCATAAATGGCCGAGTCCCCCAATTTATGCTAGTGGAAAGAGTAATTCACACAAAATGGAAATATTATGACCTAAATATAACTCATAATTATAGATCACTTCCTAAATCCTATCACTTTCTTTGTTGGAACAATGGTTAGAGTACGCGCAACAGATTAAAAAAAATACCCCAAAAGGATAAAAGAAGAATGGTTTAACTCAACATAGATTGAACCATATCTAGTAAATTTCAATTCCACCGCTTAGACACCCTATTGTGTTATGGTGATCCATAAAGAGTGAATTACAAGGTAGACATAAGTACATAACCATATCTATTGAATTTATTAGTAAATGTAATGAAGTAGTCACATATATCTTTAGTGTAAGTCCTAAAAGGACCGCATGAATCTAATATACGAGTCCCAGCAAGTTTTTAGCGCTCTCACTGATATCGAATAGGGGAGCCTGAGTCATATTTCGACAATAAAAAAGAATCGCATAAATCAAATTACTCAGAACAATAAAATGTTACAAATAGAGTTGAACCAAGTAACACTGCACCTTCTAACAAATGTTGATGAACCAATAAAATCCTATGATAAATGAACTTGATGGTTTTGTTATTAAATTATGCATGCGATTAATAACTATAATAGTACTATCTAAAAGTAGAGTTATTTAAATAATCAAAACGTTAAGAAATCTAATTTTCAAAATCAATTTATTTTATTATTACCAAGAATATAATCTAGAACAGTAAAAAACAATTTGATTATAGTGATCTAATAGCCTGAAACTATCTTTGATACAAATTTGATGAATACTTTCAAAGCAATTTAGAAAGCAAGCACAACATAAGAATATTCATTTAAATTTTTAAGTATCTCCAAACATAGATTCACTTGGAACTATAATATATCAACACATTCTACAATTGGGTGTTAAGAATTTACTATCTCAACTGAAAGGTGAAAGATCGATATGCCCAAGAGTCATTATAGAATTATATTTCTAGATAATGTATGATCCTAAATGGTCACACTAACAACAACTAGATGCAAATATATTATTTATAAGAATTTGATCATTGATAAATAAATATAATTCTTGTAATTAATTGGAAATTATATATTTCATGAAAATATTAATTTTACTTGTTAAGTATCAAAACATATCATAATATATCTTAGGGTACGATTTATTATGTCATTTACATCTTTTTTTGACCAAAAGGGGAGAGGGGGGGGTTTGTCTTATATGGATTTATATGTTTTTTAAGTTATAAAAATTAGAAGAGTTTTTATAGAAAAACTAGCTTATTCTTTTTATAAAATATTCAAGGAGACCATAAAAGAAGAAAGAAGACTTGCTTTTGATTAATTTATTCAACATACCATGCTCTTAGAAAGCATGGTTAGTTGATTTGATAAAGCATGGGTCTTAAAGTGCTAAGACCCATGTGATAAAGGCTAAAAATAAGGACTTAAAAGAACTAGTTTTCTACATTCTTTCACAAGTGAAAAGCACAAAATTTTGAGCTTCTCTTATCCATATTCTCTCAAGTTTTGTCTCTTAAAGAATTAAGATCAAAGTAAGAAGAAGTTGATGCTTTACTTGAACTCTCCTTTAGAACAAAAGCTTTGTTTTGTTCTTAAAGGCTTAAGAGATTCTTTTATTACAAGATGAAGACTAGCATCTTATCAAGTTGGATAAATATTAGTGGATACTTCTAAAAAGAGCTTTTTCCTTGGAGCTTAAAGTTGCCTTCATCGACTTCATAATTGTCAAAAGGAACCAAAGTCTTCAAAGGTTGTAATGCTTTCCTTCTGTGGTTGTTTTAATCTTTCTAAGTGTTGCAAAATGATCTTTTGGTAGGTATAAAACTAGTTTTATTTTTGTTCAAATCTAAACTCTTCCATTGCTATGTTTATGTTTTTGAAACTATAATGCCTGGTTCTTGGTATGTATTTAATTACAATTTATTCACTTTTGTAGAGCTACTCGACGAGTTGGAAGCCCCAAAATCGTCTAGTAGAAATTAGAATGGACGCGGGATCTTAAGTCACCTACTCGACGAGTTGAGAGCCTTTACTCGACGAGTAGGGCTGCCAGGATGAAACCCTAATTTCGGGGTTTTTCACCCTACTTAAGCATCTTAATCCCCACCCCTCAACCTCATTTACAGCCTCCAAGTCCTAAACCCTAATCCACGAAACGCTAGTGCTTTGTTTGATGCTGTGAGCCATTTTGAGTGATCTTTGTGTACTTTTGAAGCTTGTAAAAGAAGATGAAGCTAGAGGGCTCAAGAGGGAGAGAGTAGATCTAGAAACTACACATCATTTGCTTCATTTTTGGGTAAGCAAGTCCCAACCTTGCTCAATGGTTTCTTAGATCTCTTCTTTTCATTTTTATGAGGGTTTTTGATCCAAGTATGTTAGCATGTGGAGAATGGACGACCCAAGTGGGTATTCTTCTAGATCTAGGACTTTAAAGGGCTATTACGGCTTAAAGGTGCAAACTTTATGCCATAGGAGACCCCATGCAAGCTCTAAGATGTCATTTTGACCTTTTAAGCCTAAAAGGCCATGCATGGAGGAAAAAGGCAGAAGCTTTACATGTTATGGCAGTTTTTAGAGTATAGATCTCAGTGAATATGCCTTATTTTGAAGTATTGGTAGCTTGTGGACCAAGATCTAGGTCCTAAGGAGTTAAGGTTTGAGCTACAACCATTATGTGAGGGTATTAACGGGTAAAGTTGGAAACTTTACCCTTAAAAGGACGTTTTTAGGGTACAAGTGAAGTATGGAGCTTAGATTTGAAGATTAGGGTCTTAATACATTGAGATGAAGACACAGATGGAGGAACTCGACGAGTTCATAGAGGAACTCGACGAGTCTGTAGAAGGACTCGACAAGTTGACTCGTCATGTCCCGACAGTGAGTAGCGTGGGAGCTTGGCGAGTCAAGGGATTGACTCGACGAGTTGGGTTAACTTAGGGTTGACTTTGAATTTGACTGGACTTTGACTTTGGCTAAGGTTGACCTTAAAGGGGTATTGAATGAGAAATGGTCACTAAGTAATTTCTATGTTTAGGATATGAGTAGAGCCGGTCACGGAGCAGAGACACTTCAACTGTTTACACGACATTGAGGTGAGTTTTCCTCTAGTAGCACGGGTCCAAGGCACCAAGGCTGGCCCGTATATGTATGATTAGTAGCCGAGTTTGGGCGAGGCCCGTATCTCCCAGTTAGTCGAGTGTGGGCAAGGCCTGTATCTCATAGCTTTATTTGAGTATGGATATACAACTGATTGATAGATTTAGTTATACTTGTTGTCTGTGTGATACTTGTATGTATGGTCAGTAGCTGAATGTGGGCGGGGCCCGTATCTGATAGTAGCAGAGTGTGGGCGAGGCCCGTATCTCCTAGTTAACTGAGTCTGGGCGGGGCCCGTATCTCATAGTAGTTGAGTGTGGGCGGAGCCTGTATCTCCCTTACCGGAGTGTGGGCGAGGCCCGTATCTCCATAAGTGTGGGCAGGGCATGTATCTCCTAGTTGCATGTTATATGTGTATGGTATGTGGTAGTTTGGGGAGACTCACTAAACTTCATGCTTACAGTTTTCAGTTTTGGTTTCAAGTACTTCCGTTAGTAGGGGAAGAGCTCGGGATGACTGCATGACACACACCACACCTTTTAGCCTGGGATGATTTACTCTGATATTAAGATATGTGATTTTGATACATTGACAAATGTTTTGATATTTTGGAGATACACAACACATGATTTTTATATGTTGCATGACATTTATGTTTTATTTAATGATTTAAAATGAAAATTTTGGACCGTATTTTTGGGATGTTTCAGAAACATTTTTTGAATAAAAACCCAACAAAGGGTCCTTTAATGACTAAAAGTGGTAACCGCAAATAGGAGGTTACCTTTGCATATACCCACACAAAACCCTCAAAGATTGCTACTACACACCAGTTGATCAAAAAACTTCTCTTTCTCTCTTTCTTATGCAACAAAAAATGAACCTGAGACTTTTGGACGGGAAAATGTTTATAAGATCGAGTATTTTATTTTTTCAAGAAAAATTCCTAGCATGGATGGTTATGATATTAGGGTTATACCCACCTATTTATCCGGTCCTATTTACTTGTCCCCAAATCATTTATATTTTTATAATATTAGTACTTTTATTATTTATATATGATGGTAAAAATCATTTTGCAATATTTTAATATTTACACTTTTAGGTAATGAAAATTACAGGATGTTAATGTTAACCAATTAAGATCATAAATGCGATACCCAATACCCATAAGTATATCTGTAAACTCCATTGATATTTACTTATCGAGCTTCTCACGAAACTAGACCTATTTTAGGACATGATTTTATAATCATGTATGTAACTAGCATCACTAATAAACATGTTATTACTATCCATACTTGCTTCCAAAACATTGAACACAAGGAGGAGAGGTAATCAATTTTTTTTTATGGGCTAACTGATGACCGCATAGCTCCATTATATATTGTAACATCCCACAAATCATAATAAAACTTTTTCATTTAAAAAACCCATTTAATAATCTGTAAATCATTCGAACATTATTCTAAAAGCCATAATCATTAATTAGAGTATCCCAAAATCATCTATCAATAAAATATCCAAGGATGATGTGCACAATCACGCCTTCACTTTGCTCTGATCATCTAATGTACCTGAAACCATGAAATCAAACTGTAACCCACAACTTAGCGAGTTTCCCCCAAAATACACCCCATAGCAAAAACATACAATGCATGTAACTATGGCCTGCAACACAAGGTTGGACCGCCATCGAGCCTACAACATAAATTTAGACCACTCCTGAGCCTATAACATAAGCTGGACCACTCCCTTGGGCCTATAGTATTAACTAGACCTCCCGAGTATCTTGCCTTCAGCATAAAGTAGGACTGCCTCAACCTAACTATAATATATTGACATATGAAACAAAAAACATATAACCAACAAGTACATGCAATCATCTAGATCTACCAATCTAATAGATCACTACATCATATTATTATCCTATATACCAAGATACATAACACAACCTAGTGGGCTGACATTGATGCCTTTAACCCACGAGTACGGTGAGGAAAACTCACTTTAATGTCCAAAAAGTAGCTGAACTGAATATTGTTCCAAATACCGGATCTACAGGTCACTTATATAGCAAACATGGACCGATCCTCAATCTACTACTCAACTTACTCCATTTAACTTAAAAGTCAAACTTGGTCACTGGTCAATGGTCAATATTCCAAGACCACACCAGTTAGTCATCATGTTGTGACCATCTATTGGTCATGTCGTGACCTAATAAGATAGATTAGTCGCGATCCTTCAATTCTCACATCGTGACACCCAAGTTGTGACGTCGTAAGAAGCGCTCTGGATAGATTTATGAAATAATTTCCTAATTCCTTTAGCCATGCAACCAAATCTTCCATAAGGTCTTATCTACTTCCAAATACCATACAAATCGTGGCTTTTTAGACATGCATGACCAATGCTTATCTTAACACAAGCTAGGTATAAAATGGTGCAAAATATGGCCAAAATCTCATGCAAGAGCTCAAAGTCCTACAAAGCTTTAGATCCATGACCTCTAACCATCAAAGGACCTTGGGGTCCATAAAATTGGCAACTTTATGGAACCCCAACACTCCCACCAACCAAAACATGAAGAAAATCCATGGAAAGCTTTGATCTACACACTTAGAATCATGAAGTAAGGAACTTTGAATACTCATAAAGGTCCAAATTATGAGAAAAGATGATGATGAAGCTTGCAAGTTGAGATGGTGCCCCAAATGCTCTTCCTCCTCTTCTTCTTTGCTGGAAAACACCCAAATAGAGCTCAAAATCAAATAGGGAGGATTAGGGTTTCAAGGGGGAGTATTAGAAGGTGATGGAGGCTGAGGGCGGGCTAACCCTAGCCCTCACTTCCTTTAAATACGGGAAAAATCCCCAAAATTAAGGTTTGGCTCACAACAGGTCTCACGTCGTGACCCATAAGTGGTCGTGTCGTGAGTCCAAAAAAAAACACATGCATTTCCCAACGTGGTCACGTTGTGACACATAAGTGCTCACATCGTGACCCATAAGTATTCATGTCGTAACCAGAGTTTAAAACTCCAAGTAATTAAATCAGAGATTCAGAAAAGAGTCTACCTGGAACTTACATATATTAAAAAGCCAAACTCATTAATTAATACATTAACTAAATAAATGGCTTAATTAAATAAACTCCATTATTTATTTACTTCATTTTTATCGATACACAATAAATAACTACTATTGTTTACTTATTTATTCTAATTGGTAAATAGTAAATGTATCATCTATAAATATATTGTTTATGTCATGCTCTTTACTTTGACCCTATAAGCACATATATAATCAACAATATATTATATATTCTTTGTTCATTGCATACTATTCCCAAAACTTCACCTAACCACTACCCCTAGAAAGATCAAGTAAACCTATACAAGAATACAAGAATACGATACGAGATGACTTGGGGTTCTAGTCACTTTTCCATTTCATACATTGCTTTTATATACCCCATTTTTTTTATTCTATTATGTTTATGTAAGTTTTGATATTAATAACAATGCACTAATCCTTTTGTAACGTTTTTACCAAATTTGATTCGTTGTTGATTTGATGAGTCTAAGTCCCAAATCTCACGTACAACTTTGACATACACTCTGGTTTGTAACTATTCAATGATACATTTTAGACATAAGAAGTTGACAGAGTTTTAGAATAATACTTGGATGTTTGAAATAGTCAATTTTATGCTATTAATACATTTAATACATAGAAGTCCTTTTATTAGATTAAAGTTACGTTTCAATGTATTTTTATGTAAGTACATATTTCAGAAACTGTCGGCTAATGTTTCCGAGAACATTCATATAATCATAAAAGTTACAACTTCCACCTTCTTTTTGTTAAATTTGCTAAATGCCCCTTATCTCTAATATCTTTTTGTTAAATTTTGAGTAAATTACACGAATGGTCCCTATGGTTTAGGGTAATTTACACGTTTGGTCCCTAACTTATTTTTTAATTCGGAAGGTCCCTACTATTTATTTTTGTTACACGCTTGGTTCCTGTCTTACTTAAAAAGACTAATTTGCCCTTGATTTTTTTAAATTTATTTAAATAAACACACATCCAACCCCACCCCATTCCCTCACATTACCTTACCTACTCCACAATTTTTCCCTATTCAAATAATAGTATTTTTAAGCAGACAGAGACCAAACGTGTAACAAAAATAAATAGTAGGGACCAAACACTTAACAAAAATCAAACAGTCGACGTTCCGCGTTAAAAAAACAAGTTAGAAACCAAATGTGTAAATTACCCTAAATTTTTTAATTGAACATTTCAAAATAGTAATGCCCTACAATGTATTCTCGAGGGTAAATAAAAAGGTGACAAAGATCCAAGATTCCGGACTCGGAGCTTTTTCAAGAAAAACGCGGTCTAAGGACCATATAAAACCCCGAAAATTCAGCAAAAACTGACATCGCCATTCGCAATTTTGTCAGATCTCTCGTCAAATTTCTTCAACTCGCCAACGTTTTCTTCACATCGGTAAGATTCAAACCACGTTAATCTCGCTGATCTGCTCAAAAACGATTTATTCGATTCCATTCCATTACAAATCGTAGCTTCTTAAGGGTTCAATTGATTCCATCTATTAGATCTTAAATCTTAAACCCCTGATTTCCGCTTTCCATTTTTGGGCGGGATCTGTTGATGTTGATTAAGTAGGTCAATTGGATGTACACAATGTGCAATTTCTCTGTAATACCGACTGGTTTTAACTATGATCACCATAATTCGCATGTTCTTTTGATCAAATTGGAAGTGTCATGAAATGATCTACAAATTGAACAAATGCTTTCGACTAAATCAGTATATGAAGACGAATTTCCTCCATTATAATCGAGAAACTTGGAACACATTGCTAGTTGTCACCCAAATCTCACAATTCTCCATTTGACCCATTAGATCTTGCTCGTATCTTGAATTGGCTAGTGTTCTAATTTGGGGGTGTCTTTGTTTTTCAAGATCTGTAAAAATACATCGTAAATTGTCTGTTTGCTAGTCTTAATTTTGATATTTTGGATTGATGCAGAACTCATGGGGACAGTTGTTGATTCTTCAAACAAGGTGAATTTTCCATTACAGCTTTCATTTATCTTACTAAAGCATTTTTCTATAAGAAGAAAAGTACGTTGCTAATTTACACATTTAGCCCTATATCTATTCTGATTGACTGATTTCATAGATCTAATTTCCTCTTTCTTCCATATTGCATCATCATCTTGTTGATTTGTTGAATCTTAAATGTATTAATTATTATTACATATAGCCGAAATTAATATGCCTAATTTATTGCAGGAAGGAAGCAAAAGTGTACTTAGTGAAAAGAAGCCAAAGGTTGTGTTTGTTTTAGGTGAGCACTTAAATAATCATGTTTTAGAAAGAAAAAAAGAAACATGATCTAAATGACTAAAATACCCTTGGTGATCTTACAATATGTAGGAGGTCCAGGCAGTGGTAAGGGCACACAATGTGCAAATATTGTAGAACACTTCGGGTACACACATTTAAGTGCTGGAGATCTTCTTCGGGCAGAAATAAAATCGGGTTCCAAAAATGGGTATTTATTTATTTTTATTTAATTTTATTGTATTTTTATATTACTACTTAATACATAAAGTCAAGAAAATCAGTTGACTTTGTATAATTTTTGTTTTTTGTTGGTTTTTAGGACAATGATCCAAAACATGATATCAGAAGGAATAATTGTTCCTTCAGAAGTAACAATTAAACTTCTTGAAAAAGCAATTATGGAAAATGAAAATGATAAATTTTTAATCGATGGGTTTCCTCGTAATGAGGAAAATCGTGCAGCTTTTGAATCAGTTGTGAGTTTCTTTTTTTTTCTTTCTTTCTAATTTATTTTTTTATTAAAATTTTGAGATTAATTTGTTAATCTTTTATGGTTTTATTCTAGACTGGAATTATACCCGAATTTGTTCTTTTCTTTGATTGTTCTGAGGAAGAAATGGAGAAACGCCTCTTGGGTCGTAACCAGGTTCGGTTATATAATTTAAAAAAAAATAAAATAAAAAATATAATAAAATTTCTGTAGTGATTAAATTATATTTTATAAATTAAGTGTTATGCTTTATGATTGAGTTTAACTAATAACTATTGCTGTTTTGGGGTTTTTAGGGGAGAGTAGATGATAACATTGAGACAATAAGGAAACGATTTAAGGTTTTTGTTGATTCTAGTCTTGCGGTTATCGAGTATTACAACTCTAAGGGGAAGGTCAAAAAGGTAAATTCACAAGTCTTTTCTTGTTATAGTATTATTTATTATATGGAAATTAATTAATATTGTTTATGTTAATGATTTTTTTTTAGATTGATGCTGGTAAGCCCGTTGGAGAAGTCTTTGAAGCCGTCAAAGCCGCTTTCGCCCCTGCCAAATAACGTGTTACGTACAATCTGTGTGTCGGGCGCAGTCCTGAACTGTCAGTTTAGGACTGCGCCTGATACATACTTGTAATTTGGTTGATGAGCAATTTACTCAAGAATCATGAAGGGTTACTCCAATTCTATCAAAGTTGTTATATGTATTACAATTAGTTTTGATTTTTATTAAAAGGATTACGTTGTGATTTATTGTGATTTATGACAATAATATTTTTATTACTAAAGGATTATCGATTCTTTTAATACCCAAAACTAAATTTCTAGATAATTTTAAGGGAAGATACAGAAAAACACAACCATTTATCTACCAGCATTTAAAAGACCCTTATATTTTATTTATTTGTAGAGAAACCTTTACATTTTCAGTTACCTTTCAAATTTTCTCAAATATCTGTTTTTTTTAATGTTTTCTAACATGACATTTATCTTGTTCGGTTTTAGGTTCACATGGAAAAAAATAAATAATGTCACTCATACTTGTTTGAGTAAATGGTCGTTAAGTAAATTATGTATTTCTCATGTTTTACTTTAGAAAAGAGGCAAATTCGTTTATTTATGTTTCCTTGTTAACCTAAAAACAAAAATATAATTGTTTTGCCACAAAACAACTGATAATCTCTCTAGAAAACCGAATATTTGTGTTAATATGAATGGTAATTAAAAATGTAAGGGCTTTTCTGCATATAAAAAAAATATTAGGGTTTTTTTTGAATGTTGATAGATAAATGGTTGTACTTTTCTGTATTTTGCTCTAATTTTAAAACTAAATATCAAAAATTTCGACATAGAATGATAGCTCTAGTTATACAATAAAAAGAGGGTTCACAGCCAACATGCGAAAATATAAGTTGCAATATCTGCAGTGCATTGCACATGAGACCGACTAATTCTCACCTTCTTAGTGTTAAGTCAAAGGAATTGTATAATCATAATATTAAGGACATCTCCAACCCTACACTAAAAATATAATTTTACATTTTAAATTATACTATAATGCTCCGACCCTACACTATACCTAATGTTATATATAGTGTTGGATTTTAGTGTAACACTAAATATAATGTGATGAATAAAGAACAATATACCTAGAATATTTTTTTAAGTGTTAAATATAGTGTAATGGGTTGGAGGACTTTACCGTTTACATTAGTTACAGTGTAAAAAAATAATATTAAGGATAGAGATGGTCTAACATTCTTATTATGAATTATTTTAATACTCAAAAACTATAATTTTAGATGCTTTTAGAACACTAAATCAAGAGTTGAACATACAATGATTGCTCTAGTTACACAACCTTTTAATTATCATAAAAAGAGAACACCAACCGGGCCCACAACTAACATGGGAAAAGGTAGATTACAATGTCCCAAATGCACTAAATGAGTAAAGACAAATTCTCACTTCTTACTGCTAAGACAAACATTCAGAGACAAATGTGTAAATACTAAAAGTTCAAACGAAGATAATACCATTCTCCTTGATGGTATCAAGAACAATGGCAAGTCTCCCTTCGATTCTTTCATTCTTTTTGGCTTCAAAAGTAATGGCAAAAACATCGGCTTCTTTTGATCGATCGGCTATTAACCTACCTATGACCCTACAAGCCTCGTTGTCTATAAGTGAAGGCAATGTGTTCCTTAAATCTTTTGAATTTGTGGTAGCAACGGATATCACTTTGCTTGTGCCTCTATGCATTACTTTTGCATGAACAAATCTTTTTGAAAAGAAAACGTTTAGTTGAAATGGTCTCATGTACATATCCGTTCTTTGTTTCCATGATTTTTTGTTTGGTTTTTTGTCAAGTTCACTTCTTGATCTTCGTGTCCAAGCCGCTTCGACAACAAATCCCTATGGAAATGTACGTTAGATTGAGAAAAAGAAATGCGAAAATATCTTTTTGGTTTTAAAAATCATTATTAGTTTGTTACAAATTTAGGTATCCAAACTTTATGTGAAAACATGATTCAAAATTGGTGTTTGGTTTGCGAAATGGTTCGAAATGAATTGGAATTTGAAGGAATTGAATTCTGTTTCGCGTGTTTGGTTGACAGGAAATGGAATAGAATTATATACTCATTTGAACCCTAATGTGGGATTGGAATGGAATTGAATTCCAATTCCAACCAAATCCTATGAAATCCAACAAACCAAACTCCCCTTTTACCGTTTTTAGTAATTTCCAAACATAAAATCCGTACTCCAAAATCTGAATTTGATCATTTTGACTTTCATGGTCAAACTTACTTCTTTGGCAACTTAAATCTGAAAAAATAAATTCATGAAGCTTTCCAGGAAGATTGAAAAAAAGATCTAAGTTTTTGTTATAATAACTCTAAAAAACAGAAATAATTTACATTAACATGTAATAAAATTACATCAATTTGCATTTTGAAGGTATTTCGTTTGACTCCAAAAGTCAAAGCGCAAGAGCTCGATGAGAGATTAGGTTTACTCTATTCACGTATCTGTTCCAAGCATTATCAATTACATTAAAATCTACATAGACAAGATCATGTACATATGAACAATTTCAGTCATATTCCCTCATAATCCACACAGAGAGACAATTGTGTCTGAATTTCGAACAAATATCCAGATTAATTCGGACGAGTCTCAAGAGTTGAGCGTACCTTGTTCTTGAGGTTGCGATTTGATGATACTGAATTGAGGGATAGATTAAACTGCGGAAACGAAGAACTCCATGATAGGGAAACTGGTTTTGGAGATCGATTTCTTAAAAAATCTGATTGGAGAGTGAAAGCTGAAGCTGACGATGAAACACATGAAGCCGCCATTAGAGGGTAAAGATTGAGAAGGCAAGTCGGATAACAGATTTTGGATATGAAATATTTGTAAATATAACCCCAAACTCTAAGATGGCTTGTATTTCTGTCATCAATCTTTTGCTACACCATATATCCATCCTATTTTAATATTGGCCTATTGGGTTTAATTGAAAAAGACTATATTTTTACATTTTTTTAAATCAAAACTTTTTTCTCTACCAAATTAAACCAAACATCTTTTCTTTTTGTTACTTGGTCGGAGTCCCGGTTTCAAGGTTATCAACCGGTAACAGTTTTGACACAATGTCATTAAATAAAAACGATATGTGTAAAATTTTAGGAAAATGACTCTTAAAGGTAAGTAACTGTTGCGTTTGTTTTCATTTGGTCTCTTTCCTTATTTTTATACTTAATATACCATCGAACTTGTTGTTTGTGTTCACCATAACCCTTTTGATCGGCTCTTGACCTGTGATAGCCGGTTAAAGGGTTATGGTGAACACAAACAACAAGTTCGATGATATATTGAGTACAAAAAATAAAGGAAAGAGACCAAATGAGAACAAACTCAACAGTTGGTTACCATTATGAATTATTTCCCTTTACTCATTTATAGTAAATCATACGTCATCTCTTACTGATATTACTGACTTTATGAGATTCATTCTTGTTTCTCTTCAAAACATAACCCACGAAAGAACATTATTCATACATATACAACTTTGTAATGCACTTGGATATTTATTAGGGGAATCTTGACTAAGCAGGTGCATTTCATGACTACATTCACATTTCCAATCAAATGATTTATCGTATCAAGGATTCTAGACAAGTCTACAAACGAGTAGAATTACAAGTGTTGTGATTTTTAAGTTTACTTAGCTTTAAGATCGAATTCATGGGATAAGATACAACATCAATATGTACATTATCATGCATCTTTTGCAAAACACATCACCATAATATACCTTGAGGTAAACGTTTATGTTGATAAATATACCTCTCATACACAATCATATCCTTTTGTAGAGAGGTGTTGACAGCTAACCACAGTAAGCATTGCATAGACCATGTTTTACTGAAGTTACCCCTCCGAAATGCTCTTCATATACGTTATGGCCAAAGAAGGTTGTAGTCTTTGATAATTTTGCAACTTTAATTTCATATAACTTTTCAGGGAAAATGAATCAGGGTTATTTGGGAAGTAACATTTGGTAAAGTAGATAACATCATGAAGTAGGGATGAGCATTTGGACCGGGGAACCGGCCGGAACCGGTACCGGAATCGGAACCCAATGGAACCGGTCGGGTCGGGACCGGGACGATATTTTTGTGAGTTTTTGGAACCGAAACCGATAGAACTGGCAAAAACTAGAACCGTATGTTGCTATTTCTCGATGATCGGTTCCAACATTGAAGACACGATAAGAACCAGTAGGAACTGGGAATCGGTAGAACTGGCGGCCCAGGTTCGGTTCTTAATTTCGGCCGACTATGGTTCCCAGGCCAGATTCGATTCGGGCCGGTTCCAGCTGGGTCGGTTCCTTTGCTCATCCATATCAGGAAGGAAGCAAGGTAAGGCATTGAAGATGTGGATCCTGATTATGAAGTGGAGTTCGATGATGAGGTTCTTTGGCCAAATATGCCCATGGATATGAACGGGAAAAGGTTATATACATAACATTTTGTTATGATAATGATCATTTTGTTACACCTTTGTGAAGATTAATATGAGGTTTTGGGTGATATGGATGAACATATGGATGAGGATGATGATGAGAACATAGTCCATATTGATGATGATGATGATGAGAATGACGTTGGTAGTGATGTAATTGTCCATGATCACACCATAAATTAGAATCTCATGAAACCAAAAGTTGGAGAGACATAATAATTTTTAGCAATTGGACCATGCCTTAGTAACTATATTATTGCCAATAGTTACCCCCAAAAGTTTGAGAAGCTTGAATGTACTAGGTCAGTTGCTAGATGTGGTAGAAATATATATGCAAAAATAGTTTCCATCTCGTATGTATGCCTCATGGATCAATACAAATATATTTATTTCGATAAAGTTGTGACAACCCGAAATTTCCATTCTGTACAAACAATATCACTTCAATAGAAGTTATAACAGTCACAGTAAATTCTCAGACTTTTTCGTGTAAGTTTGAGTAATTCAGGGTTTACACTTCAGGAAATATCATGAGAGTGGATGCACTAGGGTTTTGTGCAACACTGTTATTCCAACACTCTATTATATTAGAGATCATTTCGGGAATAAAATATTTTCTGCCAAAAATCTCAGGACTATAAATACAATTCTGAAACAATTTCATTCATTATTTACATTTACAACTAGAGAAAAGCCATTTTCTCTCTCACGGATCTTCGGGTTTTTATCCCAAATCGTGAGTACCTCTCTCTAGTAGTGTTATATAGCTTAAAATGTGTTCATAACATAGATTACATAGCTAAATAACTAGATTTAGGAGTTTACTCCCCAAGGTGTTCTTGGGCGGTAAACTCCCGAAACAATGCCTAGCCTTTCCCCCGTGATATGCTACTGCCTTAGGCTTGTATATGAGTGTATTTGGGACATGAAAACAACAAAGAAACACCAAGTTTTGGGTGTTCACGGCCCAAGAGGATCTTGACCGTGAACTCCAAAAACTTGGACCAAAGTGTGCCTTTTGTGCACCTAAAGCCTGGACATTTACATAGAATTGTTTCCACTTAAATCAAGGACATAAAACACATCAAAAACACTTCCCAAAGTGAGTTTACGGCCCTAATAAGGTGCTTGGGCCGTGAACATCAAATTAAGGCACCAAAGTGTGCCTAAAGTCTTCATTTGCTTTAGGTAAAAGTCTAGAACCTATCTTACATATGCATGAGACTTGAAAGCATCAAAAACACCCATCCATGTGAGTTTACGGAAGTAAACTCCAAAGGAATTGGCCTTGGGGCCATAAACTCCTCAAAGGAGTGTAATTATGCCCTAAACCGTTCCATGAATTAACCCACCAAGTTGGAATGCTTCTAGGAATCATTTAGCACCTCAAAACAACAAAGGACATTAAGCCTTGGAGTTCACGGCCGTAAACTCAAGAGTTTACGACTGTAAACTCCTTGTGTGGGGTTATATGGAGAGTAAACTCAAGTATGGGGTCCTTAGGAACCCTAAACCCAAGTGCCTTGTCCCACAATAGCTTAGATGCAATCCTTAGGGCTTATAACACTTATATAAAGTGTTTATTATGTTCTAGGATGTCTTAACATTATCAATTAGTAATTTAAGACTAATTTAGTGCATATATGTGTGATTATGTGTTCATTAGGATCGTAGTATGTGTACAAGTCCTCACTTGACACCTAACAATCCTACACCGTTCAGTTCATCCAAACCACCATCTACAGGTGAGTTCATACCCCTAAATGAATATTTTAAATGTTTTTAAATGCTTTAATGGGGGGGGGGGGGGGAATACAAGTAGAAAACAACATGTTATTAAATCACTCATATGTATTTTATAACTGTGTTTTCATCCAACAGATTTCACGTACTTCAAAATGTGATACATGAAATGGTTTTCTATCTTAAAATACCTTGATAACAAAAGTATTAGTTTTGAAATGTTTATTAACATGACATCAAGTCACTCTTAATTATTGATTCAAAACTCTTAGATATCTTGCAAAACCATTACCGTTACCTTCTTGAACAACCAATTACCTTTCAGTTAATTATCATAGAGATAGTTAGAAGATACAAAACATTATTCCTATTTCAAGGAATCACACAAGAGTCAGTTCATTCATGAGTCTATACCAGTACACTTACATATGCTTACATGATACATGAGTACATTTATCTAGGATTACATGATACATGAGTATGTTTACATAGATACTTTTATCTGAATACGCTTACATGAATACCATACATGAGTACTGTTACATAGATACATTATCCTGTATTCACTTACCTGGATACTTGTACCTAGAGTTACGAGGAAGATTTATTCGTACCTTCTGTGTAAATTTTCCTGCCTATCCCTGTTCGACGGGATGTCTAGACGGGACTAACCATTCCGGAACCCAACTGTTAGCACCACTGGGTGATGAACATCTACGGATGTCTAAGGTTATTACTTATAATAGGTAGATAAATATCGGAACTAACCCTTCCTCCATCCTGTTGTTGCAATAGAGGATGAGATGAAAATCTTCGGATGTTCATTAGGTTATTACTCATATTAGGAGTCGGCTACGGGACTAACCCTTCCTCCAACCTACTGCTGCTATAGAGGACAATTGGACAATCTTCGGATGTTCATTAGGTTATACATATCGCTTACTGTGATGGCGTGTTAGTCCAGGTATCCAGGGATAACACTTACATGGTTATATTTTTCCTATTTACTTTATTTTGTGATATATTCACATAAACGATGAGTTAGACTAATTACTATTTGTAATAGTCAAAATGAAGGAAAAACTATCATTTTACTTACAAAACATTCGGGTCTTGTTAGAAGACTACATTATCATAACAAAACATTCAGGTCTTGGTAGAAGACTACATTGTCATAACGAAACATTCGGGTCTTGGTAGAAGACTACATTGTCATAACAAAACATTCGGGTCTTGGTAGAAGACTACATTGTCATAACAAAACATTCGGGTCTTGGTAGAAGACTACATTTCATACTAGTAGGAAATAAGGGATTTCTTAGGGTTTTTCATACTTATATCAACTGTCTTACTTAAAGGTTTTACATGACATTCATAACAACTTTTCAAAGCAAGACAATGACACTTAAATACTTATGAATTCACCAGCTTTAAAGCTGATACTCTCTTTCAAAATAACTCGTATTCTCAGGTCACCAGTAGACAGGTATGATGGCCAGGTTTTGAGAAGACGGAGCATAGACAAGTCTCTTCTTTTATTTTGATTGTATATTTTTGGTGTCTTATTATAATGAAAGAACACACATGTATTAAAACTTTACTTATAAAGTAATGGATGATGTTGTTGCTTATTTACTACTTTACTCTATTGTGATACTGTACATGACGTCCTCCACCCCGGAACGTTTCCGCCATTCTTGGTTTTGGGGTGTGACAAAAGTCCATAAAGAATAAGCACTTATGTTTTAGAGAATTCAATTTTAGACACCTTGTACCCTTTGAATGGATTTCTTATCATCTTGAGAACGAAGTAATTTTAAATTCATATGTAAAACTCATGGAAATGAAATAATTCATTAGGAAAAAGATTACCATATTTTATTTGATCTATATCACATATAAGTTAAGATGAATTTTTGCTGATGTGTCGCAAGGAGAATGCATATGTATCATGCAAAGTGCATAATTGAGCTTGATTTTTGAATACTCGCCTTTGGGATGCCTTCGTTTTCTATTGTGGCGTCTATTGCTACGCAGGCTCTCGGATACGTTGCTAGCTAGTCGTTGATGACTTCTTCTAATAAGCATTCGGGAAGTCATGTTGCATAAGATAGACAAAATTAGGTTAGAAAGCTATATCGGGTAGGGACCCTAGTATTACTCTCTGATGCCTAAGTTAGATGTCAATTTAGGATATAAGGTTAACTACTTGAAGTTTCTTTGCACAAGAGTGGTGTATTACCTGTTCGATAGGTGTCAAACGCTTTTTATAAGTGGAAGTCAGTCCAGTTCGTTGCTTTCATATCTTGGTATTGCTTTTGTCCAAGGGTTACAAGGGTAGAGCCCGTTAACAAAATGATGTTGCCTTTTCCATGTTTCCTGGGATTCCACCTGGAGATCCATACAAAAGATTTTCTTTACTGTTTAGTGTTATCTGACATGATTGATTGGGCCGTCTTACTAGCCGACTTTGAGGATATTTAGGCTTTGTTGGTGCTGTTCGGTTTAATCTTCGCTTTGCCGACATTTCTTGTGTGTGGGCCTATGTACATACACCATTAAGCTCGCAACCTAATTTTTAAAGGCGGTTGCTAGATAGGTTTTAATAATTGGGCTTAAATGCATATTGAATTGACCAGTTAACGAAACATTTGAAGTGTTTGCTACACGCCTTGGTGCTTGTGTGGTCTTTTGTTTTCTTAATGTGGAGGCAGTTTGCTTTTCCCGCTTTTTATTTGTTATAAATTCTTGTCACATCAGATGATCTTTCCCCATTACTTTTTTTTAATTATCCCTTCCTTTCCTCCATTTGTGACAATAGTTAAATTCGGGTCAAGTCTAAGCCGGACAGGGTCAACGAGTCAAGCCGGTCAACTCAATTAAAACCTTGTATGATAGGGTTTATATTATGTAATTACTGTATAACTCACTATTGTAATGAGAAAACACCACTTGGAAAGTTCATGTGTTTAAATTTCCTTAGCATTAGTGCTAAACAATGAACAAAAACAATAAAACAATGTTGCATACTCATAGGGAGTGTGTACGATCCTAAAACATGGCATAACGGGGTCTAAGGACCTTGCATTGCGAAGCCGAACACTCTCATTCATCACGCACGAAAACACTCTCAATCGTTTTCACTCTATCTCCCTGTATGTGAAATCTCTCTAAGTATGTCAAATCTCTCCCAAATCTCTCTAAGTATGTGAAATCTCTCTCACATATCTCTTTGTATGTGAAATCTCTCCAAGTATGTCAAATCTCTCCCAAATCTCTCTAAGTATGTCAAATCTCTCCCAAATCTCTCTAAATATGTCAAATCTCTCCCAAATCTCTCTAAGTATGTGAAATCTCTCCCACATATCTCTTTGTATGTGAAATCTCTCCAAGTATGTCAAATCTCTCCCAAATCTCTCTAAGTATGTCAAATCTCTCCCAAATCTCTCCCAGTATGTGAAATCTCTCCCAAATCTCTCTAAGTATGTGAAATCTCTCTCACATATCTCTTTGTATGTGAAATCTCTCCAAGTATGTCAAATCTCTCCCAAATCTCTCTAAGTATGTCAAATCTCTCCCAAATCTCTCCCAGTATGTGAAATCTCTCCCAAATCTCTCTAAGTATGTGAAATCTCTCTCACATATCTCTTTGTATGTGAAATCTCTCCAAGTATGTCAAATCTCTCCCAAATCTCTCTAAGTATGTCAAATCTCTCCCAAATCTCTCCCAGTATGTGAAATCTCTCCCAAATCTCTCTCGAAATCTCTCCCAACTTTCTATAATCACTCGGGGCATCCCGACCCTCGAATTTGGCGAAAAATAGCCCAAGAATGGAAGTCTACGCGAAAAACGGACTTAAGGAAACGAACCCTCCGAACCGAAAGTACTATTCATCAACCGAACCGAGGGTACTGTTCATGAGCCGAACCGAGGACACTGTTCATCCGAACCGAACCCAGCATTGAAGGAAGGTCCGAACCGAACCCGGCATTGAAGGAGGTCCGAACCGAGAGTACTGTTCATTACTGTTCACAACAGTACCTTCGGTTCTGGCCTCACTTCGGACCGAACCCACCCGCCTTCGCTTCGGACAGCTTCACCTCGGACCGAGCCATCGCTTCGCGTCCCGCCTCCTGACTCAGCCTATCGCGTCCGAGCCAAGCACCAGCTGACCGAACTTCGGCCCAGAGACCGAGCCTCGGCCGAGATCCGAAGGGTCTCGCTGGGAAAGCTCGGATTTCGCCCATTTTTGCGTCTTTTTGCGTTTTAAACCCATTTTTAATTGTTTTGACATAGGATTTTCACCCAAAACTTTATTTTTAATTATAACACCCCTAAATTAATGATTTAATCACATTTTAAGGATAAAATCTTATTTAAAAAGGAGTTGGTAAAGTACAAAAAGAAGAGTGTTGACCTTACCTTAGTTATGACGCAAACAACCCCCACACCCACTCCATGACAACCCACACTCCTCTCCACCATACCTTGTACCTTTTACTCTCATTCACAACTCACCCCCCCCCCCCCCCCCCCCCCCCCCCCACAATCTAAGGGCTGATCATACACATCTCTCCTCATTCTCTTCAAACACTCTCAAAATTCACCAAGAATGAACTCCAACTCTTTTTCTCCAACTTCTCTCTCTAACTCACGATTTCAAGGCTAATCATCAAGTGTTCTTCCACTCTTGGTAAGTGTAATCCACCCTCCTTGTGATTCTCACACTTCGTTCTACTCAAATCATTGATAGCTCATACAAACTCCATAACTATCATGCTAGATTCTCGAAATCTTCAAGACATTCCAAGTGTCCTTGAGTTAAGCACCTCCATTTTTCATCAATCATCTACTGAAAACACTTAAGGTGAGTTCATACCCCTACATTTTCATGTTTTCTCAAGTTTTTAGGGGGGGAATACAAGCCAAAACACCAAGAACATATCTAAATTCTTCTAACAGCTTTCGTCAGAAAAGTTGGACTCCATTCACGGACTATTTTGGACATCTTAAACATTTTAGTTTTCAAAACTGTTTTAGGTGCATGTAGTTCCACTTCTTAGCTTTAAAATGACTACTTGCACATCTCCATACGATTTTTCTACAATTTATGGTGATTTTTACAAAACTGCCTATCATTTCAAACACCAATCCGAACCAGTCTGTGATTATGGACTTTTTCACCTAAGTTTCAGGTAATTAAAAATCATGATAAAAATTATGAGTAAACTAGACACATTTTGGGAACTCCCAAAATTTACGGATTTAGTTTTCGACTTCGTATGATTTTTCTATGAATTTTCAAAAACAGTGTAGAAAGGCTGAAAATTTGTTAACAGCTTGTAATTTTTATAACACTTTGTATTATGTTGAGCAAAGTGTATAATGTCAAGTTCTAAGTATTGAATGTGATACGTTGTAAATTTTATCATCATAAACTGAAAATATGTCATTCATGATAAGATTACTCAATCATTTAGAACACGTATACATATCTAAACTATAAAAAGCATAGTTTAATGGATTTCATAATCCTAACGCTTTTTCATAAAAGAGTTCTTACATATTACAAATATTTTGGATAAACTATAATAGGTATAGTTTATGATACATCACATAACACACACGTACGAAAAGGGTACATTCATACAGAAGGATTTTACACTCCCACATACAACTTGTAAACTTGTTAACCTAAATTGTGAGACATTCTCTTTCCGTACGTCCGAGTGCGGGATATAAAATCCTGTTAGTTATAATCAGAGTCTCATGGAGGGAGAACGTGATAGTTGTATATAGATCTATATTGGGTTTGACACCCCACACCTTGCTACTAGCTACAGTTGGACCTGCAGGTCTACGGGTGACAAATGTCATTTCAGTTTTACGACGCCTGAGAAACGTCGTGGCAGGTTCATTAGTCATAGTATGATTATAGCGACTCACATAAGGATATAACAATACATAAGGTTTACGGGATTTTTTTTATAAAACTTAAACGAGTTTTTTGACGATTTTAAAATCACTTTTATCTCAATAAGTACGGGTATTACTGTACGATTTCGGTTTTGGTATTCATGACTACACATCATGTGATACCACATTTATAACTTTAAGTATGGACAATACTTGTTATTTTCTTGGTCCTGAGATTTAGGACTACACGTACAGAAAATATTAACAAATTTAAGAAATTACGAGAGTTTCACTAATATCATATGCTTTTGAATTGAAATAAACGTACATTATTTTCTGTAAATAAGGAAGATTACTCATGCATTACAGTCTTTTGGATACTAGTCTACATTATTCATTTTAAGAAAAATATCGGATTTTTCTGGAACAACTATGTCATTACTTGACGAGCTTTTTCATAAAGATATACAAAAACTTATGAACTGACCAACCATTGTGTTGACACTTTTTCAAACTGCTTGTATTCTCAGGAAATCGTTAAGCAGGTAACAAAGTACTTTTGAGGATGGGACGTTAAGGCGTCAAACTTATCATATTTTGTCAACATATTGTAATTGAATTTGAAACATGTAATTCATACAATGATGTAACTCTTTCAATTATATATATATATATATATATATATATATATATATATATATATATATATATATATATATATATATATATATATATATATATATATGTTGGTTGTGTTCACTTTCATCACTATTACCATTGTTGTTATGATACTACACATGAAGTCCTCCATCCCTGGACGTTTCCGCCATCCTTGGTTCAGGGGTGTGACACCATTTGAGTTTCTTCGAACTAGGAAAAGCAACATCTCTTCGTATAATGCCTTCCCGTGTTTCTACTATTACGCATAAGCGTCTATATCAGTTTTCTTTATTATTTCGAGGTAGGATTATGAGTTCCTCATTCCTTTTTCTTTGGGAAAATTATTAAAGCCAACGAGATTCATACTTGTCAATTGAAATCCAACTTTGTCTCAAATTTTTTTCTTTGAATTACTATGCCAACCGCGCTTGTTGTTTCGACTGTTGTTTTGTTTTAATATTTCTTTCGAATTTGTAGTAGTGACGCTTGGTTTTATTTTTTCTCTACAAGACAAAGTTTCATCAAAGTTCTTCCCGAGTTGATAATGAAATGGAAGAACAAATTTATCTAGTTGAACTCGTCTTGTTTCACATATCCTAACAAATTTCATCTTCCTGACACCATTAGTGATCAGAAACCCGATAGGATGTAACACCTGCAGATCTGGGCTAGACAAATAATGTAACATTATGAAATAAGGTATGTATTAATGACCCTTACTTTCATTGATTTTTTCAAACTAGCCCTTAAATGAGAAAAATCTGGCAGATGAGTACTCATGTGTACGCTCATCGTACTCATATGCGTATTATGGACGCGGAGGCCACCTAGTACATGGGGCGTACCAGAGGGTATGCTGGGTGTACTAGGCTCAGAGTGTAAACCATAATTGTGTTGTGTGTCTCTATTTAAGGAACATGATGGTCTCATTTCCAACCACCATTTCTAGCCTCCAATTCCCCCCAAACCCTAAATATGCTTTTCATAGCTTGTGTGATCAATTGAGGCTTAGTGAGTGATCTTGTGGGATTCTTTTGCGAAGAAGGAGCTTTGAAGGAAGAACATTTGGTGTCCAAGCTTTTGGATATGAGTTTCCCTATGGTTGGTGCATCATTTAGAGGTATCAAGCTCAAAGCTTTATCATTTGTTTTGATTAGTTCATGTTTTGGTCCATTTTTAGGGTTTATGTCCCCAAATCTTGAAGCTTTATGAGTTTGATGAACTCCAGAGCATAACGTATGTCCATTTAGGTGTTTCTAGTTGTTTGGATTCATAAAAATGAGATCTTGGTCGTCAATATCTCCCCATGCATGATATATGAGGACTTTTGTGAGTAAAGGAGGAGAATTTGTGAGTTTTAGACTTGACCAGCCATGCTAAGGCTTAAAGTCACCAACTTTGTGAAGTAATAGACTCTAGTTAGTCCAGATCTGAGATTGTAGCTATGGTCTTAACAGATTAAGGCCAGGAGAATGAGAAAAGTGGAGTCTGGGATGTATGTCAAGCGTACTCCCAGCTACGTGCAGCGTAGCGCTGAGCCACCCCTATCGCATGCATGAGCAGTTGTACACCTAACATAGAAGACTATACGCGTTGGGTGTTGACTTCAGTTGACTTTTAGGGTTTTGGTCAAATTGTGGACCTTGAAGGACATGGAGGGGTAAAATGGCCTTTTACCCTTCTGATATTAGTAGAGAAGCCTAGCCTAACAACTTTTAGGGTTTGTTAATATCAAATATTAATTGATATATATATTTAGGCGGAGTCTAGACCGGAAGTTCAGGTGCAGGATATACTTGCTTTAATTTATGAGGTGAGTCTTCTCACTATACTTACCTGATTGGTAATTATTGTGCGACCGAAGGGTCTTATTTGTGTTATTGACCGGAGGGTCATATGTGTTTATACTGAGCTATGTGATATTATGCATTCTGTCTTGTGAATTATGTTATTATATTACTCTGTGTTTATATTATGTTATGACTGGAGGGTCCATGCCGAGTAGTGAGACCGGAGGGTCTTTATCGAGACACAGGACCGGAGGGTCCATACCGAGCCGTGAGACCGGAGGGTCTTCACTAAGACATATGGCTGGAGAGTCCTCATCAAGATATAGCCATGAAAGGCTAATTATTTGTGTATGTGGTATTTTGGGGAACTCACTAAGCTTCGTGCTTACAGTGTTTGTGTGAAATGTGTTTCAGGTACATCTTAGGATCGCAGGAAGGCGCCGACATGATTGTACACACCAGCTTGATCATTTGTGTTTATGAGTATTCTGGGATATTTAATAAATAATTTTCTGATGTTCTGTGTTTGGGAAAAATTGTGACAACCCGAAATTTTCATTTGTACGAACTCTACAGTCAAACACTTCAATTAAAAGTCAAATTCATTTCTGCAAATTTTTAGCTCGGTTTAATGTCCGTTTAGGTATTTTTAAATATTTATTCTTCGAAAGAATAAACGAAAGGAAGTATACTTTAGGATTAATGGTATAACATTTGAGTCGCAAAACTCCAAGAATTTGGAGTTTTCGGCCCAAAATAGTGTTAGGGTCGAAAACCCTAAAGGGTATATAAAGGACACTTAGTCATTTTTACCATTCCTTTTCCATTTCCATGTCAAGAACACTTCTCTCTCAAGTATCATCCTAATTTTTGTCAAGATCTTCAAGATTGTAAGTGTTTCCTTCCTTGTTTAGTTGATCTCTTTCATTATCTAGTGATCTTACATGATTTCATCCGTGAAATCATTCCATTTTATTAGATCTTCAAGTGTTCTTCAAGAACACCAAGAACACACACTAGTGTTTTGGTCTAGAAACAACCCTATAAGCCTCTAAATCGTAAGTATTACTCTCCTATACTTGTTATCTAGTTATAATTCTTGATTTAGGACTTGAAACCGGAACTTATCCATGAAAAAAGGGAGTTTTCGGTTTAGTGTATCTCCTTAGACCGAGAACCCTCACGAAGGGTGCAATATAACTCTAAACCTTTCCTAAGGGTAAGCATGAACCCTAGAAACGGACCCCATTGAGCATGACTCTTGAAAGGCATCATTTTTACAAGAGATGATGAGTTTCGGTTGAATCTCCTTATACCGAGAACTCCATGACCGAAAGGTCATTTGGACTGAGAACCTCATGACCGAAAGGTCATTTGGAATGAGAACTTATTTGGACCGAGGACCCCAAAGAATCGAATACTACTTCTCTCTCTCTCTCTCTCTCTCTCTCTCTCTCTCTCTTCGCCATTTTCCTCACCTCACCTCACTTCACCTGCAATTTAAGCTACATACACACATTGTTTACGAAACATTGAAGCTTCCATGGCACCATGAATCATTAATACAATTAGAATAAGAAATATCGACACCTCCTTAGTTCACCTGCATATGAGTTTCATAAACACCACCTATCATATTGATTTGAGATAAGTGAAACGAATAAGTAGGCTTTGGGGGCATCAAACTTGTTCATACCTGCTATTTATCATCACTGATGGTGATGAAAATGAAATCCAACATTTTATTAATATTCTCTTCATTCACCTATCTCTTCTTCCCACGAACATCATCTTCAGAACCAGAAAAGTAGTTAGGAGGATGTCGTACATGAGCAATCAACCAAGAAGAAGAGAAGAGAGATTCAATAAAGGATAATATTACCTTCCACATTTAGTAATGACGGACATGACATCGAATGTGAGAAATTAAGGTCCAATTGAGGGTTTCCAAGCCCTAATTACACCTTAAGCATCATCGGAATAATCCCGTCATCACAATCAGAGCTTCTAGTCACCCTCCATTCTCTCTCTCTCTCTCACACATACTACCGTATACCTAAACACACTAATGAAGTAGTCATCGACGATCATATGCTATGGGTTTCACCCCTGCTGATGTAATAATCATCCACGGGTTGCTGTAATAATCACTTCATATTCTTCAACACATTCATACACATACAACACAATAAACACACACATAATGATGTAAAACCCATAAATTGATGATGAAAAACTCACACCCTTGCAAATCTCGATCCAAATGCAGATTTAGATTGAAAGAAAATCTTGTAGATATGGGTTTCTGAAAAATGGTAGGGGGAAAGAAATAGGAGATGGTGGGATGCTTCCCTTTTAAACTTCTTGTTCTTCAATTTTTTTTCCACGAACACTAGTCCGACCCACACCTTTTTCCCGAAATATCACCCTTTTCACATACTATGAAAATCGAACACACCCATACAATTGGGTTTGATTTTCTTACTTCATCCAAATTTTAATAATCATTTCACAACTGGTTCTTGTTTGAAATCTCATATTAATGAGAATTAGAACAAAGTGAGAAAAAGGTCGACCAAGAGAAAGAGAGAGGAGGGGGGAGAGAGAGAGAAAGAGAGAGAGATGGGGTAGGGGATAACTTTTTTTTTTTTAAAATAAAAAGTATTAGAATGATTATAAAAAATACAAAAAAGAAAATAAAAGGGCAAAACCGTCTTTTCAAGTTTTTTTGGACCAAAATCACAGGAATTTCTTGACTTTGGACCTTCCATACAATTTGGAAACTTTTTGGACCCTATCAAAGGTTTTTTGAATACCATATGGACCAATTTTGCAGTTTTGTCAATATAACCCTTAATTGGTTTTATTTTTACTTTTTCTGTTTATTTTAATTATGATTTTATTAAATAAAGTATATATAAATAGTAGTAATATTTTTAAAAAATAAGGCAAAAATTAAATAATAATTTATAGAGTAAATTACACGAATGGTCCCTATGGTTTAGGGTAATTTGCGCATTTGGTCCCTAATTTATATTTTTAACTTGGAAGGTCCCTATTGTTTGTTTTTGTTACGCGCTTGGTCCCTGTTATACATGAAAAGACTATTTTGCCCTTGATTTTTTAATCTATTTAAATAAACACACCCCCAACCCCACCCTCTCACCTTACCTTACCTACCCCATCATTTTTCCTATTTAAATAATAGTCATTTTGGGTAAGACAGGGACCAAACGTGTAACAAAAACAAACAGTAGGGACCAAACGCGTAACAAAAACAAACAGTAGGGACCTTCCGAGTTAAAAAAATAAGTTAGGGACCAAACGCGCAAATCACGCCAAACCATAGGGACCATTCGTGTAATAATTAGTTAAATACCATACAAACGTATTATTATAATAATTAGTTAAATATTTTTGTTTGGTTTACTAAGCATTGTATCATAAGCTAATAATTTTTTTAAATTAATTAGAGTTGTAACCTAAACAGATGTCACGGAGACAAGTAACATAGCGGTCATAGACCGAAATTTGAAATAACGGTTCTCTCGATGCATTAATTTAAACATTATTGAGATATGTATTCATTTGAATGTTTTTGTTGTGCAACATCATACTTGAATAGGTGAATGTTTACTGGTGGGATGTCAAGTCCATCAAGCAAATTACACCCTTTGTTTGCAAATAAAACATAATATAATGGTAAAAAGGGGTATCGATCCTCGGAGAAATGGTTGTATTTAATCACCAATGCAATCCAAAACAACTAGTGTAATTAAACTAATTAACTACAATTAGACTAAAAAAAAAGGGGGGGGGGGGTGTTTGATTCCTTGAAAACTAAAAAAAAACTTGAATAATTAAAAATTTTGCAATTAAGCAAGTTGATGAGATGCTCAAAGGTTGGGAATAACTGGTTAACTATGGCAATTCAACACAATGAACATTTATGTGTTTATCATTAGGATCTAATACAAAGCTTATCCTTCATCCCAAATTGGTTATAGCAATCATGAAGCATGAGATGCCAAGATTCCTCATAGGTAGTATGGAGGTTGGGGAAACCCACAGCACACCTTATTAATTAAGATCAAGGGTCAATTGAAGCAATGAATCCCAAGAAATCAATTAGCCTTAAGAATGAAGGAATCCCTAATTCCTAGAGGATGTCAAATGCTTACACATCCATAAAGGAGTTATGATTTATAAGCTAGAGATGATTTCTACCATCATAAAGCTTTTGTTCTAGATAAATTCAATGATCCAATGCAAACTCAAAGAAACAAATCAACAATTGCTCATTCAATTACTAAGCTCATGATCAAAGCATCAAATAAGCATAAGAATTGCAAACTAGAATCATAAACATGGAATAAATTGATAATCAACATAAATCCTTCAAAACCCACAAACATTCATTGGTTTTCAGCCAAAGTCAACCAAATAAGACTATTAGCCACTCATGGCAACAAAGTAACAAGAAAAATAATCTAATTGCATAAAGAAACTACCTAAGATTTGGAAAGATGAAAGGAAATGGTTTCTAGCTCCCAAAATTGCCTCTTGCAGGTCTCCAATGGTGAAAAATTGTCAATGTGCCTCTAGATCTGATCCCCCCAAGAGTTATGGTGAGCCAAATGACCAAAATGTCCAAAACAGGGCAGTTGCGCGGGTACCCGCGTGACGAAAATTCCACCCACGCAAACGCTGTTGTGTTGCCATTGGTCCACCATTCCACTACTCCACCCTTCCACTACCAAAGATTCCTTTGGTCCCCCCCTTTGTCCATGTAATTTGAATCCACCAATCATCATTTAGCTACCAAATGGATGCTCCAAATCCAAAATTAGAAATTTATGATCCACCTTCACAAGCCCAAATAATCCAAGCCATCAACTTTAAAAGCCCAATTCTTCTTCTTTGATTCCGCCATGCCCAACAATGCCTCGAGAGCCCACTAAACCCGTCTCCAATCAACCCGCAACCGCAACGAACACCGAAAACCTGCAAAATACCTTATGCAAAATAAAAAGCACCCGGTACGATCCATAATAAAGAAAATAAAGAATATACAATGTGTAACAGCCCGGATTTCCAGGTATCTTTTATTCATATATTTTTGGTACTTTGTGAGGAGACTCGGCGAGTTGGAGCTCAGACTCAGCGAGTAGGATCGCGGGTTCGCGCCTGGACTCGGGGAGTCCAAGGAATGGACTCGGCGAGTCCGCGCTGTTTAATGAAACCCTAATTTCCCGGTCCTAAGCCCTATTTAAAGGACCTTATGGCCCTTTATTGCGGCTACCTTGTCCTTGAGAGCACCTAAACAGCTGAGAGTTCTTGTGAGTGAGATAAGAGGCCATTATTCACCAATTTTGTGTGTATTTGCAAGAAAAGAAGGGGGGAAATCAAGCTAGGAGAGTTGGGGAGCTTGGATTTACTTCTATTTCGTCAGAGGAAGCTTATTGAGGTATCATTCAGAGCTTATTCTCGTATTTTTGTTGATATGGTCAAATATAGGGTTTCTTCATGCCTTATTTGCCTTGTATTTGGAATGTGAGAGGTCCCATGGGGATATGGTACCTAGATCTGGACCTTAGCAGGTCCAGAGAGTCCCAAATGTCATGCTTTATGTCCTCCTTTTGGGTTTGGAGACTAGGGTTGCCATCTTAGAGGTCATTTCTCCAAAAAGAGCCTTGTAGGTGTTGCATGGTAGCCAAGACTGTGACTTTACGTGATGAATGAGCTTAGGAGGGCCAGATCTATGAGTTGATGGAGCGGATCTGACCTCAGAAGCGAGATTGAGTTGATGCATGGCATGGACTCGCCGAGTCCGAAGAATAGACTCGACGAGTAGCATGAAGATTGTCCTTAACCACTCAGCGAGTGGTCTTGCCGAGTTAAGGGTTGACTCAGTGAGTCCGGGAGAGTTAGAGAGGGTTGACAGGTGGATTGAGTCGAGCTGGAACTCGCCGAGTTGTTCTTTAGACTCGGCAAGTTGAGTCGTGGTGGCCCCACGATTCATGCCAGGTGGGACTCGTCGAGTTGGGGGTGTACTCGACGTGTCAGGAGGGGATCCCTGAGAGTCAGTGAACACGTATAGACTCGCCGAGTCGCCATAGTGCACTCGCCGAGTCCGGTCAAAGTTGACCGTTGACTGTTGACCAGAGTTGACTAGTGTTGACTTGATAGGGGTAGTCAACCTTAGTGGTTAAAGTGTTAATTAGAGATATATGATGTTATAGGAGGATTATAGCTCGGAGGATCGAGCACGAGTGATTTCCGGGATTCGCGAGTTATCGAGATATACGAGGTGAGTCTTCTCACTATACTTTACCTTGAGTAGGTAATCAGAGTTATGTGATAGAGTATTTGTATGCTATATGCCTGTTATGTGTTGTACTGCATTATTTCTATGTGATTTATGCTGTGCATGTTTATAGAGTTGGAACCGGAAGGTTCCCAGAGTTAGAACCAGTGGGTTCACAGAGCAGGGTCTACGGACCCACAGAGTTATAGCCTCGAGTGGCTAATATGTGTTATGTGTGGTATTTTGAGGAACTCACTAAGCTTTGTGCTTACAGTGTTAGTGTTGTTTGTTTCAGGTACTAGTGATGACCGTGGGAAGGCACCGGCTTGATCTGTACACACGAATGAGATTTTTATAATATGTGATCTTGGGATTTTGTATGATATGGATTGGAGTTTTAAACTTGATGTTTTATGAAAATTTAAATGAAAATGTTTTTATCTTATGCGAAAAATTATTTTGAAATTCACGGTGTTACAATTGTGTATCAGAGCCTTGGTTTGAAGAGTATTTTCAAAAAGAGTAAAAGATTTTGGAAAAACGCAGAGCATAGTGTGTGTACGATCGGTCCGCGCCCGAACGGTGATTTCCCAAAATACCCTCATGTTATGTGCTATTGATATTGATATGATGTATTCGCATGCTAAAGTAGGCTAAGTATTCCTATTAGGACTAGAGTGGCCTGATTTGTGATGCCTTAGCCTAGGAAGAGGTGAGCTGCTATGAGATGCTTGAGAGTGAGTAGATAGCAATGAGGGGCTTATGAGAGATCTATTAGTGAGTAGTCTGTGCATGATAGAGTACTTGGAATTTAGGATTCGAAGAGGAGGACTTGGGGTGTATTCTGATACGGTGCGGACAGTAGTATTGGGCCCGTACTACTGAAAGCACCGGAGCGGTGTACAGCCCAAGTAAGAATCTTTGGAATACCAAGGATCAAGGAGGGATGAGTTGTCGAGTGTGAGTATGCTCGAATGGATTCTAATTTATCGTATGTTGTATTTCAGAGGTAGATCATGGTGAGGACACGTTTGATGCCTGAGAGCAGTGATGAGGAGATCCGCCGGATCATCCATGAGGAGGTGGCTGTGGCCATCAGGGCAGAGATACCAGAGATGTTCGGGTCTATTAAGACCACGCTGATTGAGACTTTTGACGAGCGTTATGCCGCTCTTTCTGAGGCTGCTGTTGCAGCGGCCACCACAGCTATTGCTGCCGCTAGGCCGCAAGGTGGTGATGCGTTGCTGTTCCGGGAGTTCAGCAACACAAAACCACCAGAGTTTGATGGGAACCAGGACCCGGTGGCAGCTATGAGGTGGATTTCTGACATAGAGGGTTGTTTCTTCACTTGCTCATCTCCTGAGCATTTGAAGGTTCGGTTCGCGCTGAACCAGCTTCGCTTGGGAGCGAAGGACTGGTGGAAGTTTGTGACGGCGCACTTTACACCTGCTGAGCTTGCGGCAGTGACCTGGGAGAGGTTCACTGCCATGTTCCGAGATGAGTATGTTCCCCAGGTGGAGAGGGAGCGTTTGGACCAGGAGTTTCTGACCCTCAAGCAGGGTACTGAGTTGGTTACAGCGATCACCAGGATGCTCCATGAGAGGACGATGTTCTGCCCTGAGCACGTGTCCACCGAGCAGGCACGTATGAGCCGATATCTGAGTATCTTGAGGCGAGACATTCGGGAGTTCGCGGCGAACTCCTCGTACCGGACATTTTCTGAGCTTCAGGCAAATGCCCGGAAGAGGGAGATTGAGCTAGAGACTCAGACCAGGGAGGAGGCGGAGTCTCAGGGGAGGGATCGGCGACCGGCACAGTCTCAGCCGGCAGCCAAGCGGGCCAAGCCTGCTGATCCCAAACCAGGGAGCCAGAAGGGCCGCACTTGTAGGAAGTGTGGCAAGGGTCATGATGGAGTTTGTAGAGCGGGATCTTGCTACAAGTGTGGCAAGGAGGGGCACATGGCCAAGGACTGCCCCAAAGGGTTTGCGGTGTGTTTTCACTGCAATCAGACCGGACACCAGAAGGCAGAGTGTCCGCAGTTGCGAGGATCATCTCAGGGAGCACCTCAGGGATCTACCCTTGCCGCCATCCGAGCTACAGAGAGTTAGACAGTGAAGGCCGAGGCGTCGAGGGCACGAGGGAGAGCTTTTCAGCTGACCGCGGAGGAGTTCCCCGCAGCACCCGATGTCGTGGCTGGTATGTATTCTTTCGTATATTTATTTTGATGTTGAGATATTATGCTTATATTATGTTGTGCGTAGGTACTTTTCTTGTGAATTCTGTACCTGCATTGGTGTCATTTGACTCAGGTGCGAGTCGGTCTTTTGTATCTTTGGCCTTTAGTCAGCATATCAGTGTTAGTCGTGAGACGTTGAGTCGGCCTCTGAGAGTGTACATAGCTGATGAGAGGGTGATATATGCCACGGAGGTTCTCCGAGGGTGCGTAGTCGAGATTTTCTGTGTTGAGTTCCCGATTGATCTAGTTCCTATTGCGATGGGTGATGTCTGTGTTATTATGGGCATGGACTGGTTGAGCCGATTCGGTGCGGTTATCGACTGCGAGCGACAGCTGGTGACCATACGACACCCTAGTGGGGGAGTTCTTTCGGTGTACGACGAGGGTACACGTTCAGGATCAGCGTTTTGTTCGGCCGCTAGGGTGAGGCAGTGTCTACAGCAGGGCTGTAAGGGTTTTGTGGCGTATGTGATGGATACGCGGGTGGATTCCGAGAGGCCGAGTTCAGTTGAGGAGGTTCCGGTGGTGCGTGAGTTCCCGGATGTATTTCCCGAGGAGTTGCCGGGTGTGCCTCCTGTGAGGCAAGTGGAGTTCAGTATCGATTTGGTTTCGGGGGCCGCGCCTATCGCTAAGGTGCCCTGTCGTCTTGCACCTCCAGAGATGCAAGAGTTATCCTCGCAGCTTCAGGAGCTGCTGGGAAAGGGGTTTATTCGGCCGAGCAGCTTGCCGTGGGGAGCGCCGATCCTGTTTGTCAAGAAGAAGTATGGTTCACACCGGATGTGCATTGATTACCGGGAGTTGAACAAGCTGACGGTCAAGAACCGTTACCCGTTGCCGAGGATCGACGATTTGTTTGATCAGTTGCATGGAGCATCTTGGTTCTCCAAGATCGACTTGAGGTCTGGATATCATCAGGTGAGGGTGTGAGATGAGGACGTCCAGAAGACAGCGTTCAGGACGCGTTATGGGCATTATGAGTTTGTGGTGATGCCTTTCGGGCTCACCAATGCCCCGGCAGTGTTCATGGATCTCATGAACCGAGTGTGTAGGCCGATGCTGGATCGGTCGGTGATTGTATTTATCGACGACATTCTGGTATATTCGAGATCTAGAGAGCAGCATGAGGAGCACTTGAGAGAGGTTCTCAGAGTTCTGAGATCGGAGAGGCTTTATGCCAAATTCTCCAAGTGTGATTTCTGGTTACGGGAGGTCCAGTTCTTAGGACATCTCGTTAACCAGGAAGGGATATTGGTCGATCCGGCCAAGGTTGAGGCGGTGATGAGTTGGGAGGTGCCGAGGTCACCCTCCGAGATCAGGAGTTTCCTAGGGTTGGCAGGGTATTATCGGAGGTTTATCAATGATTTCTCTAAGATCGCAGTGCCACTCACCAGATTGACCCGGAAGGGCGTTGCTTTTTCATGGGGCCCCGAGCAGCAGGCCTCCTTTGAGACCCTTCGCCAAAGGTTGTGCGAAGCCCCGGTGTTAGCTCTCCCGGAAGGGATGAAGGACTTTGTGGTATACTGTGATGCATCGATTTTGGGGTTGGGAGCGGTGCTGATGCAGAGAGGGCATGTGATAGCATATACATCGAGGCAGTTGAAGCCTCATGAGACGAGATATCCCACCCATGATCTAGAGTTGGGGGCAGTGGTGTTCGCCCTCAAGATTTGGCGTCACTACTTGTATGGGGTTCAGTGTATGATATACACAGACCATAAGAGTTTGAAGTATTTGATGGATCAGCCCAACCTGAATATGCGTTAGAAAAGGTGGTTGGATGTGGTCAAGGATTATGATTGTGAGATCCTGTACCACCCAGGCAAGGCTAACGTGGTAGCCGATGCATTGAGCCACAGGGCGAAGAGCACCCCGCTGCAGGATGTATGTTTGAGATTGACCGTGATAGCTCCAGTGTGGGATGCCATTCGTGGGGCATAGGCCGAGGCTGTGCAACCTGAGATGCGAAGAGGGAACGGAATGTTGGTTTGGTTTCAGAGTTTGTTACCGATGGTCGGGGGCTTATGACATTTCAGGGGCGTATCTGGGTACTGTTTGTGGGAGGAACGCGTACCATTTTGATGGAGGAGGCGCATCGGTCGAAATTTTCGATCCATCCGGGGGGCCACTAAGATGTATTTGGATTTGAGAAAGGAGTATTGGTGGCCCTGTATGAAGAGGGATGTCGCGTGGTTTGTTGAGAGGTGCTTGACCTGCCGTAGGGTTAAGGTCGAGCACCAGAGGCCGCATGGTAAGTTGCAGCCATTGGAGGTTCCCGAATGGAAATGGGAACAAATCACTATGGATTTCATCACCAAATTGCCAAGGACTGCCAGAGGAGTTGAAGCAATTTGGGTGATTGTGGACAGATTGACGAAGAGCGCTCACTTCCTTGCTATCAGCAAGAGTTCTTCAGCAGAGAAATTGGCGGAGGTGTACGTGAGGGAAGTGGTATCTTGGCATGGGGTGCCGATCTCGATTGTTTCAGACCGTGATGTGCGCTTCACTTCCAGATTCTGGAAGAAGTTTCATGAGGAGTTGGGTACTAGACTGCATTTTAGTACCGCATATCATCCCCAGACAGACAGTCAGAGTGAGCGGACAATTCAGACGCTCGAGGACATGCTCCGGGCATGTGTGTTGGATTTCGGGGGTAGCTGGGATGCATATTTTCCCTTGGCAGAGTTTTCCTACAACAACAACCATCATTCGAGCATTGGTATGCCACCCTTTGAGCTGTTGTATGGGAGGAGGTGTCGGACCCCCATTTGTTGGGGAGAGGTTGGACAGCGGGTGATGGGCAGTACAGAGATCGTGTTTCAAACGTCAGAGCAGATCCAGCAGGTCAGACAGAGGTTGTTGACCGATCAGAGCCGACAGAAGAGTTACGCAGACAGGCGTCGGTCCGAGCTTGAGTTCCAGGTCGGCGACCTTGTACTCCTGAAGGTCTCTCCTTGGAAAAGAGTGATTCGATTCAGGAAGAGGGGAAAGTTGGGGCCCCGATATATTGGTCCTTTCCGTGTGATCGCGAGGGTAGTCTGGGTAGCCTATCATTTGGATTTGCCAGCAGAGTTGGGGCAGATTCACGACACTTTTCATGTGTCGCAGCTGAGGAAGTGTATAGCCGACGAGTCGGCGGTGGTTCCATTAGAGGATATTCAGGTGGATGCGAGCCTGAATTATGCTGAGAGACCAGTGGCCATCATAGATCGGAAAGTCAAGGTTCTGAGGAACAAGGATGTACCCCTAGTGTTGGTTCAGTGGCATCATCGGAAGGGGTCAGAGATGACCTGGGAGTCGGAGCGTGAGATGCATGAGGAGCATCCGAAGCTATTTGCAGAGCGAGACTTCGAGGGCAAACTCTAGTTCTAGTGGGGGAGAATTGTAAAAGCTCAGATTTCCAGGTATCTTTTATTCATATATTTTTGGTATTTTGTGAGGAGACTCGGCGAGTTGGAGCTCAGACTCGTCGAGTAGGATCGCGGTTCTGGACGCGGGTTCACGCCTGGACTCGGCGAGTCCGCGCTGTTCAATGAAACCCTAATTTCCCGGTCCTAAGCCCTATTTAAAGGACCTTATGGCCCTTCATTGCGGCTACCTTGTCCTTGAGAGCACCTAAACAGCTGAGAGTTCTTGTGAGTGAGATAAGAGGCCATTATTCACCAATTTTGTGTGTATTTGCAAGAAAGGAAGGGGGAAATCAAGCTAGGAGTGTTGGGGAGCTTGGATCTACTTCTATTTCGTCAGAGGAAGCTTATTGAGGTATCATTCAGAGCTTATTCTCGTATTTTTGTTGATATGGTCAAATCTAGGGTTTCTTCATGCCTTATTTGCCTTGTATTTGGAGTGTGAGAGGTCCCATGGGGATATGGTACCTAGATCTGGACCTTATCAGGTCCCGAGAGTCCCAAATGCCATGCTTTATGTCCTCCTTTTGGGTTTGGAGACTAGGGTTGCCATCTTACAGGTCATTTCTCCAAAAAGAGCCTTGTAGGTGTTGCATGGTAGCCAAGACTGTGACTTTACGTGATGAATGAGCTTAGGAGGGCCAGATCTATGAGTTGATGGAGCGGATCTGACCTCAGAAGCGAGATTGAGTTGATGCATGGCATGGAGTCGCCGAGTCCAAAGAACAGACTCGGCGAGTAGCAAGAAGATTGTCCTTAACCACTCATCGAGTGGTCTTGCCGAGTTAAGGGTTGACTCAGTGAGTCAGGGAGAGTTAGAGAGGGTTGACATGTGGATTGAGTCGAGCTGGAACTCGCCGAGTTGTTCTTTAGACTCGGCAAGTTGAGTCGTGGTGGCCCCGCGATTCATGCCAGGTGGGACTCGTCGAGTTGGGGGTGTACTCGACGTGTCAGGAGGGGATCCCTGAGAGTCAGTGAACACGTATAGACTCGCCGAGTCGCCATAGTGCACTCGCCGAGTCCGGTCAAAGTTGACCGTTGACTGTTGACCAGAGTTGACCAGTGTTGACTTGATAGGGGTAGTCAACCTTAGTGGTTAAAGTGTTAATTAGAGATATATGATGTTATAGGAGGATTATAGCTCGGAGGATCGAGCACGAGTGATTTCCGGGATTCGCGAGTTATCGAGATATACGAGGTGAGTCTTCTCACTATACTTTACCTTGAGTAGGTAATCAAAGTTATGTGATAGAGTATTTGTATGCTATATGCCTGTTATGTGTTGTACTGCATTATTTCTATGTGATTTATGATGTGCATGTTTATAGAGTTGGAACCGGAAGGTTCCCAGAGCAGGGTCTACGGACCCACAGAGTTATAGCCTCGAGTGGCTAATATGTGTTATGTGTGGTATTTTGAGGAACTCACTAAGCTTTGTGCTTACAGTGTTAGTGTTGTTTGTTTCAGGTACTAGTGATGACCGTGGGAAGGCGCCGACTTGATCTGTACACACGCATGGGATTTTTATAATATGTGATCTTGGGATTTTGTATGATATGGATTGGAGTTTTAAACTTGATGTTTTATGAAAATTTAAATGAAAATGTTTTTATCTTATGCGAAAAATTATTTTGAAATTCACGGTGTTACACAATGCAATACTAATAAAAAGAGCTAAAAATCTAAAATAAACTAATAAAAATAAGGAAATAAAATAAGCTATCAAATTACCCCGGGCTTAAACCTAACTTGTCCTCAAGTTAGAACTAGACTAAAATGAGCTCGGGATGAGCTAAACTAAAAAGATAAAAAGAAAGATACCATAGAACTTGGTCAACATCAGTCAACATGGTCAGAATTAGTCCTTCATGGACCCTATGCATCTTCAAAATGTTCACCGCTTTAGAGGCATAAACCACATTCTTAACCACTTGATGGGCGAATAGATCATGGTTGGATGTAGTCGCGATGTGCAAGACAAAGGAAACAGAGATGCCCCCAGTGGAGGCACTTTAAATAACCAATGCAGATCATAATGCATGAAGGAAAGGCACCTCTTCACACACGATGATTCCTACATTTGTCAGGCTACAGTGTATAATACGAAATAGGGTTTTGCATCGCGGCCTCCGGGAAAACATCCGGTTTCAGAGGCTTCTCCCTTGTACTATCCTTTACAGTCTACCGTCTCATCGTCGAGGCCTTTTCTCACCAAAAATCAAAAAAATAAAATAAAATAATAAAAATTCTACTTAACCTAAATCTAAACCTAACAACCTAAGTCTTCAATCTTGAACTTCTGTTATTTGGATTTCAGGCTGTTTGTTGCTTGATATTCGATCTTTTTTTTTTTTTTTTTTTTTTTGAAGAGAAGTCTTGAACTTGGAGTCTTGTTCTTCTTTTTGTGTTGTTCTTTTTCTTCATTTTTCTTCTTTGTTTTTGTTGCTTTTCTTGAATCATCTTTTATAGGCTCTTATTGTCTTCACTTTTTCAAATTTCTTCAATTTTTTTTTTTTTGTATTTTTTTCTTGGAAGGTCTAAGGAATTTCACCATGTAAGATAGGATGGAGGCTAACATGAACACCTAATGATCATTGACAATGTGCCAAGATCAACTAAAAAGGGGTGGGATATGACTCAAAAATGGGTGTTACCGAAAAAACTTGGTCCCAAAAGATGTGAATTGGGGGACTCACTTCAAAGTTCATCAAACACCTCAATGCAAGGTGTGATAAAAAAAAATCTATCTAGCTATCCACTCTAGACCCCTAGAAAAAAGGATGACCTATCTTAAAAAGGTGGTGAGAATCTAACTAAGTAAGGCTCGGACGAGACTCGGGAGTACTAAGGGGTACTCCCCCCAAAACCAAGATGCGAGTTTTCAATATCTTCAATGTCTTCAAAATACCTTACCGGGCTAGTCTTTGCTCACACACATTGGCATGACCAACCACATCCCTCCGCACCTAGACCCAATCAAGCTACCTACATCTGACCCCCACACAAGCGGTCTCAAAGTGGTCTGTGAGGCTCAAAACGTGTCCCATTTATCCAATACAAGGAATTCCATATCAAGACCCAGGACCAATCTATGATTCAACACTTATGACTCGGCGCTATGGTACCTGTAGGGATGAGAAGACAAGAGAGAACAAAAATGCATGAACTTAAACTAGAATGCATCTAAAAAGTATGAAAATTAGAAAAGAAAGAAAGAAAATATGCAATATTTTTGAATTTTTCATGCAATTTTTATGAATGACCTAAATGACTTACTCTAAATGCAACAATGTACAACCTAAATGCAATCAAAAATAAAATATAAGAATACCTCACCCCAAGCTTAAAATTAAGCATTGTCCTCAATGCTTAGGATGAGAGTATGGAAGGATCGTACCGGGATCAAGGTGGAGGAGGCCCTCGAGGGGGATAACCGCATTCGGGCCGAAAATAATACCAAAGGTCCTCCATGTAAGTGTTGGTGCGTGCTTTTTGTTCCTCTATGCGGTGGATGGATGCGGTGTTCCTATCGCCCTGGAGGCGCAAGGAAGCAAGCTGGCTATAAATATCGAGAGGAAACTCGTGTGCGGGGTCAGGCTCATTGTGTTGCTGGTATGAGTGGTAATCATGCTGTGGCTGGAAGTGTTCTCCCGAGGGCTAAGAGTGTGACCCGGAGGCTTGACCTGGATAAGGTGGTGGCAACTGGCGGATCGGGAGATCATAATGGTCTTCAGCCTCGAATGGGCTATTAGCATTGTCAGGGTCCACCTGCATGTCATCATCCGCTGCTGCATCATCATCGTCTGGCAACTCTTGAGGCAAGAACCATGTTTCGGGGTCATTGGTGGTGAAGGCGGAGATACTTGGATTGGGCAAGATGTAAACTGGGTCCTTGACATGGTTGAGCCAAGAGTAATGTCAAGGAAGAGTAGGATGAGGTAGCAGTATTCCATCCGGATGAGAGTTATGCAATCAATAAGGTAGAGAGGTGGATCATCCACTGGTACATATTCAGATTCTGGAAATTGAAGGCCCATACCCAAACCAATGAGGGTAATGAGACCTCCAATACAAATGTCACCAGTGGTCTTCGTCCTGATGCTGTCACATTTGTCTAAAAAGAAGGTGGCGAAATCAGGTAAAGACCAACGTCGGCTCGATATGTAGTAGAGAAAATACAACTCAACGGTGTTGATTTGTCCCGGCTCGTGACGAGCAAAGATAGAAGTGGATAGGATCTAGTGGGCAATTCTCCAGCAAGGATGGATGATAAAGGGGTCTTTTTGGCGACTGGGATTGAACTTGGAAAGGTTCGTGATTTGGGTCCAAAAGTCTACTTTAGGCAAGCTTTTAAATTGAGTCCATTGGTAGCTGTAAATGTCGGAGTTGTTGATGTCATATTTGCCCATGATCTTGTTGAGGGTTTTGTACTTGAGTTGGTGCTGCCGACCCTGGAGTTTGAAAGTGAGTACCCTCGTCAGGTCATTGCAGGCATAGGTGGAGAGGAAGTCGAGTGTGGGCTATTTGTAGGTGCGTGCAGAAAGAGCGAGAAACCCGTGCCAGCCAATGTTGAAAAATAGTTGTCGCAAGTGGTTTTCAAGGCCAAGGCGCTCAATAGAATCTTGGTGGTAAAATTTTGTGGCGCGGATTGCACGCTTTTGAAGGTTGGATTTGAACTCTCGGCTTTGGGCACTCGTGAGGGTAAGGTTCCCATGACGATCAACATGGTCGGTGGACATTTTCTTGGATGGCCCCGAGGATTGAGCTTCACGAGATGAACCATGAGATGCGTGAATGGTATTGTCCCGTGCCATTGTACCGGTGAATAAACCTAGCAAAGACAAAAACTTGGGCAAAATTATCCCTCACACTCGCCTCACACCAATCCAGTCAGATCAAATAATAAAAATTGGGCAAATATTCCAAACTTGCAATTTGGGAAAAATCAAATGCAATTCAATTAATTCAAAGCAAACTAAGTCTATTTCTAATCAACCTAATGCATAGCATAAGCCTATGGAATGAGAATTTGAATGCAATGAAATTAAAAGAAATGTACCAATTTCGAGTGTCGAAACCCGAAAAGAAATCCGCTAAAACCGCACCCCAAGCTTGAATTTGACCCACAAGGTTGAATCTTTTGAAACTCCGGCGAGAAACAAATTTTTTAAATTTTTTGGTCAAAATTAGTGAGACGGTGGCCGGTGGTGGAGTGTCTGGTGAATAATGCCCCAGGAAATTTTGGAATTGTGTGGCAGGTGGTGTTGGAATCGGGCCTTAATAGTTTTTCCGGCAAGGTTGATAATGGTGGCGTTGAGCGGTTTACCGGCGAATAGATGGATGGGGTTTGGTCGGAATTAGGTGGGGAGTAGAGCGGGGGTAGAGCGCCGGCAAAACAAGCAGCGTTGAGGCGGTGTTTGTTGATTTGCAATTTTTCCGGCGGCGATGTGAGGATCGGCGAAATCGGGGAGCAGATGGAGTGTCGCTGTAGGAGAAGGGGCAACCGGTGGTGGGGCTTGGAAGCGGTGGCAGCGGAGGAAGCTGATCGGAAACGGCAGCGGCATGAGGAGTTCGTCGGAGTTTGTTGACGAGAGGCACAAGGGGGAAGGGGTGTCCAACGAGTTAATGGGTTGTAAGGGTGGATTAGAAATGGGTCGGATAGCGGGTCTGGAGCAGGTATGGAGCGGATACCGGGTGGGTTTTTATGCAATTTGGGTGATATTGGCAGGCCGCGCAAAGAAAAGGTAGCATTTGGTTCTTGGCCACACAAACATCTGCGAGGGTGGATTTCGGCCACGCGCAACTTACAGTTTGCATCCCATGTTGGTGCAATTTGGAACTCGGAACCTGCGCGGCTGGGGTCGGTCGTGCAGAGGTTGCGCGGGTACCTGCTCAAGAGTCAAATTTTTGGAAATTTTCAAACTTCACCATAATCTCTGGAAGACTTCTATATGCTTATTTTTAGGCCAACTTCAAGTTTAGAAACACCCAAAACTTCAAGCGGAGATTATTTATTCACAATGCATTTATTTAACGTCTTTGCCAAGACATAGCCCCGCCTCCGTCAATCTTTGTAATTCGGGTTTTCCAATGTTATGTTGTCAAATTCTCCCGTGTCAAAGCCTTCATCAAAAGGTTTCAAGCGGTGCCCATTCACTTTGAATATTTGATTCGTGTCCAAACTCTTAATTTCAACCGCACCACGATCAAACACTTTTATAACAATAAAAGGTCCGTGCCATCGAGATCGCAACTTTCACGGGAATAGCTTTAAGCATGAATGATAAAGAAGAACTTTTTGGCCCGGAATAAAATGCTTACGAGTGATGTGTTTGTCGTGAAATGCTTTTGCCTTATCTTTGTAGTTGCTTACATTTTCATAAGACTCGTTCCTCAACTCCTCGATTTCTTGAAGTTGCATTTTTCGGTGCTTTCCACTTTCTTCAAGATTGAAATTGCATTTTTTAACCGCATAATATGCCTTGTGTTCCAATTCCACCAATAAATGACAAGACTTTCCATAGACGAGGCGGAATGGAGACATACCAATTGGAGTTTTGTAGGTGGTCCGATACACCCATAATGCATCTTCTAACTTCAAGCTCCAATATTTCGTGTAGTGTTGACCGTCTTCTCAAGAATTTGTTTGACTTATCGATTTGACACTTCGGCTTGGCCGTTTGTTTGTGGATGATAAGCGGTCGATATCCTGTGTGTGACACCATATCTCTTTGTCATGGCTTCCATCATTTTATTGCAAAAATGAGTGCCCCTATCACTCACCAAAGCTCTTGGTACACCATATCTTGCGAAAATGTTGGATTTCAAGAAGTCAATTACCGTTTTAGAATCATCATGCCTTGTAGCTTTTGCTTCAACCCATTTTGAGACGTAATCAACCGCCAAGAGTATATAAGTATATCCAAAAGAAACGGGGAATGGGCCCATGAAATCAATTCCCCATACATCAAAGATCTCACAAATGAGGATGGGGTTTTGAGTCATTTCATTCTTCATGGATATTGTTCCCATTCTTTGACATCTATCACAACTCTTGCAAAATAGATAAGTATCTCTTGACATTGTGGGCCAAAAGAGTCCGTATTCGAGCACCTTTCGCATGGTTTTGTTTTGACCAAAATGTCCTCCGCATGCATACTCGTGGCAAAACTTCAAGATAGACTCGACCTCATTTTGGTGAACACACCTCCGTATTAGTTGATCCAGACAATGTTTCCAAAGATAAGGGTCGTCCCATTCGTAGTATTTGGAATCACTCTTTAACTTGGCCTTTTGGTGCTTGCTAAACGAGTGGGGAATTTCTTTCGTAACCAAGTAATTCATAATATCCGCATACCATGGAATAGTGTTTGAAATGTAGAGGAGGTGTTCATCCGGGAATTCATCAAGGATGGGAGAAGAATAATCACCAATATTCAACCGACTTAAGTGATCCGCAACTAGGTTTTCGGCACCACTTTTGTCTTTTATCTCAAGATCGAATTCTTGTAAGAGAAAAATCCACCGAATCAACCGTGGCTTGGCATCTTTCTTGGTTATGAGGTATTTCAAGGCGGCATGATCAGAGTACACAATTACTTTTGTCCCTAGAAGGTATTGCCAGAATTTCTCCAATGCAAAGACAATAGCTAGAAGTTCTTTCTTGGTGGTGGAATACTTGGCTTGAGCATTATCCAAGGTTTTGGAGGCATAGTAGATGATATGTGATGCTTTGCCCTCCTTTTGACCTAAGACCGCTCCAATGGCGAAATTGCTCGCATCGCACATAATTTCAAATGGAAGCTCCCAATTTGGAGGTTAGATTATAGGGGCGGAGGTGAGCAAGTATTTTAGTTTGTCAAAGGCTTCTTGGCATGCAACATTGAAGTCAAAGTCAACATCCTTTTGGAGAAGGAGGCACATCGGTCGAGTGATCTTCGAGAAATCTTTGATAAATCTTCTATAGAATCCCGCATGGCCCAAGAAAGATCGCAATTCTCTAACACATGTTGGGTAACGAAGGGTTTGGATGACATTAATTTTGGCTTTATTAACTTAAATTCCCTTTTTGGAGACAATATGACCCAAGATGATGCCTTGATTGACCATAAAGTGACACTTCTCAAAGTTTAACACTAACTTTTTCTCAATGCACCTTTTCAAAATCTTCTTAAGATTATCCAAGCATTCGTCAAACGAATTTTCATACACCGTGAAGTCGTCCATAAATACCTCAATTATATTCTCTACATACTCGGAAAAAATGCTCACCATGCATCTTTGGAATGTGGCGGGGGCATTGCATAATCCAAATGGCATCCGCTTGTAGGCAAACGTACCAAAGGGGCATGTGAAGGTCGTCTTGTCTTGATCTTCTGGTGCAACGGGTATTTGATGAAAACCCGAGTATCCATCGAGGCAACAATAATGTGATTTTCCCACCAATCTCTCGAGCATTTGGTCGATGAAAGGAAGAGGGAAATGATCTTTTCGTGTGCTTGAATTTAACTTTCTATAATCAATGCATACCCTCCATCTGTTTTGAACTCGAGTGGGTACCATTACGCCCTTGTTAGTCTCTACAACTGTGATTCCCGTTTTCTTGGGAACCACTTGGACCGGACTAACCCATTTGGAGTCGGAAATCGGGTAAATCATGTCTGCATCAAGGAGTTTGATGATTTCTTTCTTAAAAACTTCCATCATGGGAGGATTTAATCGTCTTTGAGCTTCTCTTCTAGGTTTACAATCATCTTCCATGAGGATCTTGTGAGTGCAAATATTAGGACTTATCCCCTTGATATCGGCTATCGTCCATCCCATTGCTTCTTTATGTTCCTTCAATACTTCAACCAATTGATTTTCTTCAAAGTCTTTCAATTGAGAGGAGATGATCATCGGAAGGGATTTGTCTTGACCTAGATAAACATACTTTAAATGGCTAGGCAAAACTTTCAATTCAAGTATGGGTGGTTGGATTATTGAAGGGGGCATCTTGTTTGGAGAATGAGATAAGGAAACTTGAGAAACATCCTTCTTTGTGTAATTTTTAACTTCTAAAATCTTCACAATCTCTTCAACTTCGGAGTCCAATGTGTACATATCCAATGTTTTCTTCAAACTTTAACAATCAAGACTCAAGTTGAGCACCATCTTCAAAATATCTCCATATGATAACTCGAATAGTTGTTGGGTGATTGGTTCAATCACATCGACCCGATACAATGGAGAAATATTTCTAGGATACCTCATGGCTTCAAAGATGTTGACGTGAATGGTCTCGCCATCGAACTCCATGGCGATCTTCCCATTATGAACATCAATAATCGTGTGAGCGGTATTCATGAAGGGTCTTCCAAGGAGAATCATAGATGACTTGGACGGAGTCTTCTCTTCAAGGTCAATGACATAGAAGTCCGCAGAAAATACTAGTTGATTGACTTGCACTAGTACATCTTCTAACACGCCTCTTGGAAATACACTTGACTTGTCCGCTAATTGAATTATCACTCCGGTTTCTTCTAAAGGTCCAACATTGAGAGATTGAAAAACCGAGTAGGGTATCACATTTATTGAAGCTCCAAGATCTATCATTGCACTTTCAACATGTAAATCACCAATTGTGCATGGAATAGCGAACATTCCCGGGTCCTTGCATTTGGGTGGTAACTTCTTTTGGATAACCGCGGACACATTTGCATTGACTTGAATCTTTTCATTCACCTTAAATGTCCTCTTATTGGTGCATAAATCCTTAAGGAATTTGGCATAGCGTGGTATTTGCTTGATTGCATCCAATAAGGGAATGTTGATTTGGACTTTACGGAAGGTTTCAAGAAATTCCTTTTCATCCTCTTTTTTCTTCGATGAAGCCAAACGGGATGAGAATGGTGGTGGTATAACCAATGGCTTGACATTCTTGCTGGAAGAGTCGGGTTGATCAACGTTTGGCACAACCGGTTCCTTTGGAGGAGTTACAACTTTCGAAGGTTCCAATATAATAACTTCATATTCGTCTTCTCTTGAGACTCTCTTAGGGTTACTTTCTCCAAGTGTTTTCCCACTTTGCAAAGTTATTGCACTCACATTGGGGTTCTTCTCAGTTTAAGATGGAAGTTTACCCCTTTGTTCCATCTTGTTGAGAGCGGTGGCCAAGTCTCCAATTTGTTCTTGAATGTTGGAGAAAATGTTCTTGGTTTCTTGTTGAAATTGGGTTTGACTTTGAGCAAGAGAAGTAACAAGTTCTTGAAGGCTCATTTGATGGTTACCACTTGATTGGCCTTGTTGTGGAGGTTGTTGGTTGTTTGGAGGGTGAAAAGAAGGTTGTGGATATGGAGGTTTTTGAGAGGGGTATTGTGGGTGTTAAGGTCTCATCAAAATATTTGGTGGGTTTTGCTTTGGTGGATATGGATTGTGTGGGTTGTTCCTCCAATTTGGGTTGAAATTGTTTTGAAATCCCATGGGTCTTGGTTGACCTTGATATCCTCCCATTGCATTCACATCTTCTGGTTCGTTACTAAGTGAGGGACACTTATCCGTATAATGCCCCGTCATTGCACAAATGCCACACACCATCAATTGTTGACCACTTCCCACCACCATTTGACTTAGCATATTAGTCAAATCCAAGAGCTTTGATTCCAAGTGTTGAGTGTTGTTAACTTCACCAACATTTGTGTAGAATTTCTCTTCATGTCATTTCTAGTCCTAAAGTTCCTTTGATTTTGAGAAATGGTTCCAAAAAGTGATCTTATCTCTTGAGGGGTTTTGTTGAAGATGTCACCACCACTTGAAACATCAATCATCCTTCGATCCTTGTCATTCATTCCCTCATAAAATTGTTGAAGAAGTCGTTGTTCGGGAATGTTGTGTTGAGGGCAACTTGTACACAAGTTGTTGAATCGCTCCCAAAAATCATGAAAAGTCTCATTCTCCCCTTGACGAATCCCTAAAATGTCACTTCTTTGACTTGATATCCGGGAGGTAGGATAGAACTTGTTATTGAAGGCCTTGAGTAACTCTTCCCATGTGTGAATAGATCCCGATGGCAAGTTGAATAACCATTCTCTAGCTCTATCTTCCAAGGTGAGTGGGAAGGCGGTTAGCTTGAAATCATCCAATGTCACATTTTCGGGCAACATGCTAACACATATCATGTGAAAGGACTTCAAATGCCTTTGAGGATCTTCTCTATCCAAACCATGGAACTTGGAAAGTTGATGTATGAAACTTGACTTCAATTCAATTCCCCGGCGGTTTGCGGGATAAACAATACCAAGAGGTGTGTGAGTAACATCCGTCTCCATCATTTGTCTAAGTGTCAACTCTTGAGGGGGATTGGGTGGGTTGGGGTGATTGGGATATTGTTGGTAGGGTGGGTATTGGTGGTTCATTTGTGGTGGATAAGGTTGGTAGTTAGCGTATTGGTGATAAGGGAGTTGTTGTGGTGGATACATTGGGTTTTGGTACATTGGAGGGTGTTGGTAATTGAGTTGATTTGGGTAATGTACTTGTTGAACTTGAAAAGCATTGTTTTGAGGTTGGTTGTTTTGGTGGAAGTGTTGGTTTTGTGGTTGTGTTGGTGGTTGATAATTGGGTTGGTTTTGAGGAGGGGCTTGATTCCAAGGTGGCATATCAATGAGAGGTTCTTGTGGTTGTTGTCTTGGTTGATGAGGTGGGGTATTAGCATCTTGATTATTTGGGTTTGGGTTGGGATTTTGAGGTGGAGTGTGATTCATGGCTATGTAGTTTTCAAAAGGAATGTCTTCAAAGGATTGACCAACAATTGGAGAATTCGGCTCGGTGTCGGTATCACTTGAAGTATGAACTTGATCTTCTATGTTGATCAGTGGAGAAGAGCAATAAGCTTGAACGAGTTGCTTTTGCTTTGCTTGTTTGGCTAACTTTTTCAATCTTTTTGCTTCTTTTTCAATTTCCGGATTGTAGAGTAGTTCACCGATATAAACAATCAAATAACAATAACCAATTTCCCCGGCAACGGCGCCAAAACTTGATGGGATGTCAAGTCCACCAAGCAAATTACACCATCTGTTTGCAAATAAAATTTAATATAATGGTAAAAAAGGGTATCGATCATCGGGAAAATGGTTGTATTCAATCACCAATGCAATCCAAAAGAACTAGTGTAATTAAACTAATTAACTACAATTAGACTAAAAAAAGGGGGAGGGGGTGTTTGATTCCTTGAAAACTAAAAAAAAAAACTTGAATAATTAAAAATCTTGCAATTAAGCAAGTTGATGAGATGCTCAAATGTTGGGAATAATTGGTTAACTATGGCAATTCAACACAATTAACATTATGTGTTTATCATTAGGATCTAATACAAAGCTTATCCTTCATCCCAAATTGGTTATAGCAATCATGAAGGTTGGGGAAGCCCACAACACACCTTCTTAATTACGATCAAGGGTTAATTGAAGCAATATATCCCAAGAAATCAATTAGCCTTAAGAATGAAGAAATCCCCAATTCCTAGAGGATGTCAAATGCTTACACATCCATAAAGGAGTTATGATTCATAAGCTAGAGATGATTTCTACCATCATAAAGCTTTTGTTCTAGATAAATTCAATGATCCAATGCAAAATCAAAGAAACAAATCAACAATTGCTCATTCAATTACTAAGCTCATGATCAAAGCATCAAATAAGCATAAGAATTGCAAACTAGAATCATAAACATGGAATAAATTGATAATCAACATAAATCCTTCAAAACCCACAAACATTCATTGGTTTTCAGCCAAAGTCAACCAAATAAGACTATTAGCCACTCATGGCAACAAAGTAACAAGAACAATAATCTAATTGCATAAAGAAACTACCTAAGATTTGGAAAGATGAAAAGAAATGGTTTCTAGCTCCCAAAATCGCCTCTTGCAAGTCTCCAATGGTGAAAAATCGTCAATGTGCCTCTAGATCTGATCCCCCCAAGAGTTATGGTGAGCCAAATGACCAAAATGCCCAAAATGGGCAGTTGCGCGGGTACCCGCGCGACGAAAATTCCACCCGTGCAAACGCTGCTGTGTTGCCATTGGTCCACCATTCCACTACTCCACCCTTCCACTACCAAAGATTCCTTTGGTCCCCCCCCCCCCCCCCCCCCCCCCCCCCCCCCCCCTCTGTCCATGTAATTTGAATACACCAATCATCATTTAGCTACCAAATGGATGCTCCAAATCCAAAATTAGAAATTTATGATCCATCTTCACAAGCCCAAATAATCCAAGCCATCAACTTTAAAAGCCCAATTCTTCTTCTTTGATTCCGCCATGCCCAACAATGCCTCGAGAGCCCACTAAACCTGTCTCCAATCAACCCGCAACCGCAACAAACACCGAAAACCTACAAAATACCTTATGCAAAATAAAAAGCACCCGGTACGATCCATAATAAAGAAATTAAAGAATATACAATGCAATACTAATAACAAAAGCTAAAAATCTAAAATAAACTAATAAAAATAAGGAAATAAAATAAGCTATCATTTATTTACCGCCACTATTACATTGTGAAAATTGCTATTTTAATTTGCAGCCTATGACGGTTAATTTATTTGTGTCATTGATAATAGCTTAGATTACAATACAATCAACTTAATAAATCAAATGAAGATCTTTAATCGATTACGATAATGTTATGTTTGTACACTTTTGGTATCATATCTATATGAGTTTTTTATTTTATTTTTGTTTTAAAAATTTTAATATATTTGTTATTTATATATACTTTAGTTTAATAATATATAAATATAGTCAAAATTAAAATAAAAGTGAAAAATAAAACCAATCGAGGTTCCTTGTGAAACCAAAATCATGGAATTTAGTTTCCAAATTAAGTGGATAAAAATAAAAATTAAAAACAGAAACAAAATCAAAATAAGGTGAAATCAAGTTTGGAGATTTGGTTTTAATGACTGAATTTTAAAGGGCATAAAAGGAAAAAGAAAAAGATCTGGTTTTAATGACTGTAAATTTTAAAAGGCATAAAAGGAAAAAGAAAATTTTAGTAACTGGATAAATAAAAAAACCAAGTGAGATATCAGCTCCCAAATTCAATATCAATAAATTCTATATCCTTCAAAACCAATATAACTATTCCATTAAACTATTTATATAATACGAACTAATAAATAGATGCGAGTCTTGATATAAAGCTGATTTTTTTAAACCATAAATTTATTCTATTTTTAAATTACTTTTAAATTTATCTATATCTTTAATAAGACTTCACACTCCACCTTGAAAAGAAAGAACAACCCGCATATCGTTGGACTAAAAGCCATTTGGTTATATAAAACTGAATGGTTGTAAATCGATCATATTAGATAACTAAATACTACTTTTCTAGCCATTTGGTGATATAAAACTGAATGGTTGTAAATCGATCATATTAACTAAATACTACTTTTCTTTTTAAGCCATTTGGTAAATTGATCATATTAGATAACTAAATACTACTCTTCTTCTTAATACAATTATATGATTGACCTTTTTAATATTCATTATACATTATAATCAAGTCCTCTCATCCCCCGTCCAACTTTCTTTCATCTTAGGGCCTTCAGGCCCTTCTTCTCCTAGTAACTCAGCAGGGAGCTTATTCAAAATCCTTAAGATAAGTCGCTTGAACTTATCCGGAAAATGATTTGCTATCTTTATCACCTCCTTTGTAAATGTATAACTAAACTTAGGACCCCATCTACCGGTATAATTCAACCATGGTTCCATATATGAAACATTGTAATCAACACAAACAACTTGATAGCTCGATGCAATATCCATCAAGTTGTTGCTTTTCCCAGTATCATCTCTAACACCAAATCCTAAAATCTTTTCCGCCCTGACGACAGGCAACTTGCTTGAATCCATCTTGAGTACCTCCTCTAACAATTTCATGTCATCCGCATCAATCTCAACAGTCGAATGTAGATGATAACTTGGAGTATTGTAGTGTGAATGCCCATGCAAGGATGCATACACAATTGGCCGAGTTCCATTCATGAACTCAAATTCATGAGGTGTCACCCATACTCCAGCAGCATGGCGAGAGAGATAGATTGATTTCAGAATCCCATTGAAGTTATCAATCCTTAACGTTATATGCTCCCAATCACTAACATGTTCTCCAATCATTCCCAAGCTAATGGTGAAAGGTCCTAGCTGAAACCTCCCTCCACCATTAAAAGGGTAATACAACCATATGGCAAGATCAGTAAACGTTGCTCCTAACGCTGATTTTACATGCACATAAACAGTCGCTTCTGGCAAAAACCCTTTCTTCACCCTTTCTTTCTCAGCTTCATCAGATGGGAGGTCGAGATACAAACCATCCACTGAACTATTGCTTGGAAGATTTACACCATCGTTGATCACTGGCCATGGGATCATGCCACTTCGGTGTAGCTCAGCTCCATTTTGAAAGAACCACAAAACCGAAGACGGGAGATATTCTTCATCAGGATGTAAATACACCATAGGAGCATAAGCTTCGATCATTTTCTTAATTTGTAAAGAATTCGGCATAGCTGAATAAGTATCATTCCTAACCATCTTCAAACATGCTAACTCTTGCATGTCGGATCCATTAACTCGTGCCAAAAACGTACCTGTAGGAACACTTAGCGCTCCACCATTTGGCTTTGTAGTATAGATATTAATGTCAACCATCTTTAGTCCCCATAACCATTCGTCCACTGTGATCCCATCGGTGAAGTCCTTTCGAACACACCTGACCATATCAAGTGAGGGTTTTTCGGGTGAAGTGGTGACGATGTGGCCAATGGCTTTATAAGCAAAAGGCGGAATAGGCATCCAAATGTAGCCATCGACATCTTTGTTGATATCTAAACCTTTGCTTGTCCATATAAGAGTGTAGTCTATGGGACGACGTAGGGAACCCCAATATAGGTTACCTGTGGTGTCTTTAGCAGTAAGAACTGAGGAAAAGATGGACTTTGAGTTGGGATTGCAATAATGGCCAAGCAAACTGAACCCTAATGGAATGGAAGAAGGTTCGAAAAATGATACACCGAAATCATCTGGTCCACCACTCTTTATAGTCCAGATTTTCTTGAAATATAATGCTTCGTGCACTTCTATTCCTCCAAGATCAATGACTCCTTTTCCAAAGTCTCCACCTAACACAAGAAAATGTTTACATTTATTATAATGGAAAATTTCGGTAACTTAGTTTTATGAAAAAGTGTCAAACTTTATTTTTTTAAGAGAAAAATCTTGATTATCGGGCTAAAAATTTAAATCAACTCTTTTGTCCGGTATTGAATATATACCAAGGAATCTGTCATTTTTGTTAAAAAAATGTAATGAGTTTTATGTAAGTTTATTCAAAATATTAGTAATTTTTTGAAAGATTATGGAGAGTGTGTTATTATATTCGAAAACTCATAATATGCTGACCAAAATTACGAAAAAGTCTTTATAATTTTTTAATAGAAAGATATAGGTTACCGGGCAAAATATGTAAAACCGGACAAAAGGGCCGCTTAGAATTTTTTTACTTGTCTGGGATTTTTCTGTTAAAATACAGAAACTTTGGGACTTTTTCTCTAAATTAAGACAAACTAAAGAGATTTTTCTAGAATAACCCTATTATGAACTTAATTTTTTTTGGAAATATGTACAGCTAGCGTCATATTAATCAATATTGGCTTTCTTAAAATCAGATAAAGTTTCAATAATATCAACGTTGACTTTTGATGGTTTTAATACCAATCATAAAACAATAATTACAAAATTTGGTATTTGTAAAATTCAAAATATAAACCTTGACTTTTGATGGTTTTAATACCAATCATATATAAAACAATTAATACCTGTAGGATACGAGGGTGGATATGAAAAATCAAATGATATGACCCCGGTATCTTTTTGTTTGTTGTTGTTAGGATTGAGTGTTGTTGAGAAGTCACTCAATGCATGAGATGCATTAGAAACAATCTGGAATATTATCAGAATTGTTTTGGAAATCTGAAATAAGAACCTACAAGAAGATAAACGATTTTATTACGACTCTTGAAATATAGCAATATTGGTAAAGAACGCTATTCTCCTACTAAAATCACGAATGAACAAACTTAATCAGTTTACAAAAAAAAAATGATAGTGAGACCAAATATATTGACATTATTTCGTAAAAAGATGTACTATTCATTTTTAAACTTTTGTAAGAGTTGACTTTTAATATTATAATAATGGAGTCATGAATTATGTAATGACAATTGACAAGTAGAACAAATCATTCAAACTAGAACAATGAAAAAGAAAAAAAATCATGAAATTGATTTTTTTTTTTTTGTATGTCAAAAGGTAGAATTAAATGGAGATAATTCTCGCAAACATGCAAATGCAGAAATCGTAAATTCTGTTGAGTTTATATTTCGTTTCATGTCCAGCCATGGGGACCAACGATAGAAGAATTCATTCTTATATGTAGATATCGACAATGAGAATGAACAAACTGAGGGAATTCTACTACGTACTGATGATAATTAACTAGTTTTCAACTACAATACAAGAGAGGAAACATTGTTTCAAATAACGTACACAAATTAGATTTCAGTTGGGTTGTATACGTACCTCAAGCACAAGTATGATTGTGATAAGCATTTCTCCATTAGTGATGTGAGCGACCTGTAAATGAATAGAATATTGTTTGTGATGCTGGGTCGCAAGTGAATCGTTTGTAAGTTATAGCATTATAATTGGTGAAAATTATGGTAATTCAATACTAAATATAGATAACGTTATATCACGAGAATAATATACTAAAATAAAAATATTTTCTAGATAAATTTTAAATATCCGGTCAAACCTTAATAAAATTTAGCATTACACATTACTTACTTGATATTAATATAGTATACCAAAGAGTTTTTCCTCTAATATGTGTGCGGAAAAGTATATGTCATTCTTGAAATGGTTGAGAGTTAAAGTCCTATATATATTTAGGGATGAGCGTAGGCGGGTACCTGTGTTAATTATCTGGAACTGGAATTGGAATCGATAGTTCCCAAAATGTTGGAACCAGAACCAAAACCGGCGGGTAGCGGTTCCCCTAGCGGGTACACAGTTCGTTAAATTTGTTGAATTTTAAAATATTTAAAACTATATCTATGAGTTAGCATTCAAAGAATTGAAATCTGTAGCTAAACATATATTTCTATGAATTGGAATTTAATCTTGGTTTAATTTCAAAGTGAAAATTATATACGGATATTTAAAGGTTAAATAAATTATTTAAATATCTAGAATTCTAAAAGATGTTATTCAAGATGATACTTATATATCGGTTCTGGTGGGCATCCAGTGGGTAGCGGTTTCGATTCCGGAAGTTGGTATCGAGTTCCGTTGTTCATCCCTGTATATATTGAAGAAAATGTCTACATACATACATGAGACTTATTTTTTTGAATCGGCAAATAAGGGAGCAACATAGAGTTAGAATTCCGTTGTTTGTATCGAAATTTAGACCAACTAAACACCATTGTTACGACATTATTAGCCATTTTGATAGGAGAATGTAACATCTTGTTAAACATTTTATCGTTCCTTGTCTTCCAAACATTCCATAAAAGACCATAAATTATGTTGTGAGCAATTTCCTTTTCTTCATGATTTCATCCACTTGGGAGTAGGAGATAAGAGGGATACCACACCTTTTAAAGATCATTTTATCATATTTTTAGCAAACAAACACTCCATGTAAAACATGAAGCCTTGAGGAGAGGTAAGCTAACCCACTCGATTTGAATACCCGATGAAGTGGTAATCTTTAAATCCAATAATCTCAACAAGACATCAATGTAAAATCGCCTATCTTAAACTAAGTTGTAGAACTCGTTACTCGGTATCTGTTCGGCCAACTACCGAGTAGTCAGTACTCGGGGAGTACTCAGATTTGGTAATTCATGTAGAAATATTTATAAAGAAATTATATATGTCAAAATCATAAGTTAAAACCATAAGTTGATTGAAATATATAACAAAATTATATAAATGTGAATACACAAAAACTGAAAAACACATAATAGTCTCACTTCATGAGTAATTACTGAATATTTAGGATATATATATATATATATATATATATATATATATATATATATATATATATATATATAGTAATAATAGCATGTGTTTGTGTTAAATAATAAATCATTAAGTATATTATACATATTAATCATCGAGTTGATCGAGTTTTCAACATTGCTTACTTTAGTAAGAGGCCGATCTAGGAGTATTCGAGATTATGTAACTCGCCTCGGTAAGGGGCCGAGTAGTGAGTACCCGGAGGAGTAATCGGCAAACTCGGCGAATTTTACAACACTAATCTTAGGTAAGGCTAAAGCTCTGATGCATTTTTCCTTTCACCACATTCATTTGAAACTCCCATGACTTTTCAATTTCTTTCTAATAATAATTATAAGTTGGTTAATAAGGTTAAATAAATATCAAACTTAAAATGTAATCATATATAAACTAAATTTCAATATTAAAATAATATCTTTACTTCTACTTATAAAGTGATGTTTTTTAACTTTTAACATATTATACTTAATTTATTAGTTTTAACATATTATTGGATGTAAAACATTATCATTTTAAAGATACAATTTTGGAACAATTTGTATAAAATATTTAAATTATTAATTTGAATATAACGTTACCGCGTCAACTCAAATATAAATCTTAGTTTAACTTAAACAACCCAAATAATATTTTGTAAATAGTTAAAAGTGATTAATCGTAGTGTCTTTCTAATAATGATTATAAGTTGGCTAATAAGGTTAAATAAATATTAAACATAAAGTGTAATTATATATATACTAAATTTTAATTTTTAAATAATATCTTTACTTCTACTTATAAAGTTATATATTTAACTTTTAACATATTAGATTTAATATGTTGTTCTATTTAAACCATTATCAGTTTAAAGCTAGAATTTTTGAACAGTTTGGATAAAATACTTAAATTGTTAATTTAAATAGAACATTAGAATGTCAACTTAAATATAAATTTTAGTTACACTTAAAAAGCCGAAGAATATTTTCTAAATAGTTAAAAGTGATAAATTGTAATGATAAATGCAAAAACTAAATTGTAATCTCAATTTAACTAAAATATTTCCTAAAGATATTTTTATAATCATTAAAAGTTTTCTAATAAGTAGCTTAAATAATTTACAACAAAAATAGTTAAAAATAACTCTATATAAATGATTATATTGTTACCTTTAAAATAAAAAAACAATGTTTGATGTTTTAAATAATTATAACGATAGAAATTAAAACATTAAGCAAATACATTTAAAAAAAATAATTAACAATAACAACAACTATAAATAACATTAAATCTAATATTATATTTAATTTTATTGATGTGTAAGTAGTGGGTAAAGTCATTCAAACGATTGAGATTATGCAGTTATAATACATGTATATATTATCATATAATTCAAAATAATCAATATATTATATCAATTTAGTATACGAATTATTAATCAAATTTAACAATATTATTGATATATTTAAAAAAAACATATATTTGTAAAGACTTCAACTATACAGGTGTTTCTGCGCAACGCGGAGACATTCACCTAATTATTATTAATAAATGTGTACTTAGCTATTCTAAAAAAAATTAACAAAAGTTAGTAAAATGTGATTTTTTTATGTAAACATCAAAAATTCCATTAAATGACACAGGGCACACCGTTAGAAAAAAAATTCAATTTTTTCATTAAATGTAAAATTATATTTATATGTGGGTATTACATAGATGACTACCGAAACCAATGAAAATTATGGAAACCACTAATTACTGAGCTACTAAGTAGTTGTCGTGGTCAAAAATATTATAGCGGTCACCAACCATTATTTGAAATCGTGGTTCTCACAGCAATATAACATTTTTTATATTAAGTAGAATATATATAAATTATAGTATTAATCGGTAAATCATTTAATGTTAAACCTAATCCAATTAATTAGTGAATCAGTAAATCTTACTTCACATATCATATTTAGTTAATCAGACTCACATATCACAATTAGTTAATCATATTTTACAGACCGATTACCAATGTCACAATTAATCATAATTTAACACAATCAACAAGAAAACATAAGCAATACTTACAATTTTATCATACTTCAACACATTCCCAGTTAGCAAATAAAATGATTAAGTAATTTGATGGTTAATAATAATGTAGTATTTGAAGTCTTCAACACAATTAGCAAGATAGCACATACATAGTTTCAACGGAAGTCATGACAGTCACAAAATCACAATTTTATTCAATGGAATGACACAAAAGTTTTGGTTTGAACTAAGAAAAAATAATTTTATTCAATACTTAGACATAAATATATATATATATATATATATATATATATATATATATATATATATATATATTATTAAAATAGCCTAAAAATGAAATTTATTCAAATAACGGTTATAGTGCTGCTATAACGGTGACAAATCGCGGTAAATCACGATGATAATAACGTCACTGTTATTTTGAAATAGAGTTTCATTGCCTCCGTTAACCGCTATAGCGCCACTATAGCACCATTATTGACTAGCTATGATCTTAAATAACTTTGGAAAAAAAAGGATATGATAACATAAAAATGTCGGACCAAATAAAAAGATAATATATAATGCACTAGAAAATAATAAGTTAAAACTGATTATTTTGACAAGACACGTAAAGAAACATTAGGGTGGACAAAATGAAGCTAAGTAGGGGTATAAACGAGCCGAACCGAGCCCGAGCCTGACCAAGCTCGAGCTCGGCTCGTTTAATTTTGAGGAAGCTCGAGCTCGAGCTTGATTCGAGCCTTTAAATGAGGCTCGAGTTCAGCTCGTGAACAATTCAGTGGGCTCGCGAGCCTAAACGAGCCTCCATGTATATATATATATGTGTGTGTGTGTGTGTGTTAGTGTGTATGTACGTACGTATGTATGTATGTGTATATATATATATATATATATATATATATATATATATATATATATATATAGGCTCGTTTAAACTCGTTTAGGCTCGCGAGCCCAATAATTGAAGCTCGGCTCGAGCTCGTTTAATAAACGAGCCTCACAATTAGGCTCGAGATCGGCTCATGCTCGTTTAATTCGATCTCGAGTCGAGATTTTAACGAGTCGATTCCGAGTAGCTCGGCTCACTTACACCTCTAAAGCTAAGTGGCCTTCAGATTACCTTCAGTATTGAGGGTATCGTCAATTTATACTCTAAAAAACCAATACGATAATCACTTACCTTCATAACTCTCCAAATTTCATTCCAATCTTCTTTATTTCATTCCAACCTTTCATATTATATTCCAAATGGATTCTAGTTGTGACAATAAAAAAAATTAACAACAGATAAAACCATTGAAGAAGCGAAAGCAGTTCGTAGGAATTCCCAAATGTCATATTATCCCCAATATGTTGATTAATACCCTACGCAATATGTGTATAGTCTATTTCAAATTTCTCAAGATTAGTCAAATTTTAATCCCTTCCTACAATCCATTCACTAATCCAATTATGTGATACCCAAAACGTGGAATAAATAGATTCAAGCGACGAATCTTAGAGGAGGATTTACGGTTGATTAAAGAAAGACTAATAGAAAAAGATTGTAAGTCTTTTTGCAACCACGTTACCATGTGTATGGAGGATTGTTGAATACCAAGCTTGCTAGGGATTACCACGTACATGGATGATTACCAAATACGATGCTTGCTCGAATAGTGATTTGCGATTAAGAGTTGTAGAATTTCTTATTTTATTTTAATTACTAGACGAATATCCGTTTGTTGCGCAAAATACAATAAATATGTATGAAATATTTACAAATATATGATTTTTTAAATATATTAAGGACGTTATTGTTAGATTGTATACAATAAATTTTATAATAAGTTGGTATAAACATTTTTTTGTTATGAACTGTATAATAATATAGACATCTTTTAAAATTCTGTAATCCCAAATGCCTCAATAACCTCTAACTACGAGTTACTCATGAATAAAATTAAATATAATATATAGTTTAATAATATTATATTTATTATGATTATTTATTTTTAAAAAGTTTATTTTCTTAAGATTTTAATTTCTATCATTGTAATTATTTAAAACATCAAACATTGTTTTTGTTTTTTAAAATAACAATATATTTTTTTTGTATATAATATTACTTTTAACTATTTTTGTTGTAAATTATTTAAAATAATGTATTTGAAAACTCTTACTTATTTTAATTTGGTTATAGAAATTTAACTTTTTTAAAATTTATTTCATGAATATTGTTAGTTTCTTTAATTGTAATTGTTTAAAACAACAAACATTATTTTTGTTTTTAAAGATAACATTATAATTTTTTTTATATAATATTGCTTTTAACTATTGTTATTATAAGTTACTTTTAAGCTATTTATTTGAAAATTCTTAATGGTTGTAAAAAATTGTTTCATGGTTATTTTTGTTAATTTAATATTATAATTTAGGTTTAACACTATAAATTATAACTTTTAACTATTTATAAAATAGTCTCTCGATTTTTTTCAAGTTTAACTGAAATTTTGATTTAAATTAACCGTTTAACATTTTATTAAACTTAATAATTTAAATGTTTTGAATAAAAATATAAATTATACAAAATTTGTGACTTTAAATTGACAATTGCTCATATACGAGAATATATCTAAACTAATAAGTTAACTATAATATATTAAAAAGTTAAAGTCACAATTTTATAAATATTAGTAAAATATGATATTTTAATATTATAGTTTAGTTCATTTACGATTAGAATATTGGTTTTGAATTAATTTAACATTATTAACCAATTTATAATAATTATTAGAAAAAAATTGAAAAGTCATCAAGGTTTCAAATAAATGTAATGCAAGTAAAAAAAGCCTCTTTTTATAAGTATACCAGGCAAATACATGCACGTTGAGCAAAATACAATCATATATTTGAAATATTTATAAATATATGTTTTCTAAATATATCAATGACATTGTTGTTAGTTATTATATAATAAATCTTACAATAAATTGGTATAAACATAGTTTGTTTTGAATTATATGATAATGTAGACATCTTATAGAATTCTATAATCCAAATTGTTTTAAGGACCTTTACCAACAAGTTATTCAAGAATACAATTAAACATAATATATTATTTAATGCTATATATATATATATATATATATATATATATATATATATATATATATATATATAGTTGTTGTTATGATTAATTAATTTTAAAATGTTTATTTGCTTAAGATTTTAATTTCTATCATTGTAATTATTTAAAATATCAAATATTATTTTTTTAAAGGAAAAAAATATAATTTTTATATATAATTTTACTTTTAACTATTGTTATTGTAATTTATTTAAAATAACATATTTGGAAACTCTCAATTATTTTAATTTGATTAAAAAAATTTAATGTTTTTAAAATTTATTTGATTAATATTATTAATTTCTTTAATTTCAATTATTTAAATCAACAAACATTGTTTTTGTATTTAAAGATAACATTATAATTTTTTATATAATATTACTTTTAACTATTCCTATTTTAAGTTATTTTTAAGCTACTTATTTGAAAAATCTTAATAATTATAAAAAATATTGTTTTTATTTTTGTTAATTTAGGATTACAATTTAGGTTTAACACTATTATTTATAACTTTAAACAATCTATAAAATAATCTATTGATTTTTTTTCAAGTTTAACTGAAATTTTGATTTATAATAACAATTTAAGATTTTATTAAAATTAATAATTTAACTATTTTACATAAAATCATAAATTATACCAAAGTTGTGACTTTAAAATGACAATTGCTTACATACAACAACATATTTAAACTAATAAGTTAACTATAATATATTAAAAACTTAAAGTGATAATTTTATAAATAGAAGTAAAATATGATATTTTAATATTGTAGTTTTGTTTACTTTTTATTAGAATTTAGTTTTTATATTAATTTAACATTATTAACCAATTTATTATAATTATTAGATAGAAATTAAAAGGTTATGGAGGTTTCTGATGCATGTCGTGCAAGAAAAAATGTCCATTTGATAAGTATTTACTAGGCAAATATTTGCACGTTACACAGAATACAACAATATATTTTATATCTTTACAAATATCTGTTTTCTAATATCTCAATGACGTTGTTGCTAGCACGTATATAATAAATTTTATAATAAGTTGATATAAACATTGTTTGTTTTGAATTATATGATAATGTATAATTTTATAATCTCAATTCTATCAATGGTCATTACCTGTGGATTATTCATGTATAAAATTAATTATACTATATGGTTTAATATCTATAGTTGTTGTTATGATTAATTATTTTAAAAAAGTTTATTTGTTTAAGATTCTAATTTCTATCATTATAATTATTTAAACCATCAAATATTGTTTTTATTTTTAAAGGTAACAATATAATTTTTGTATACAATGCCACTTTTAAATGTTGTTGTTGTAAATTATTGAAAATAACGTATTTGGAAACTCTTAATTATTTTAATTTGATTTTAGAAATTTAACTTTTTTAAAATTTATTTGATGAATATTGTTAATTTCTTTGATTGTAATTAGTTAAAACAACAAACATTTTTTTGTTTTTAAAAATAGCATTATAATTGTTTTATATAATATTACTTTTAACTATTCTTAGTATAAGTTATTTTTAAACTATTTATTTGAATATTGGTAATGATTATAAAAAAAAGTTTATTGCTTTGTTTTTTTTGGTTAATTTAGGATTACAATTTAGGTTTAACACTCTAATTTATAACTTTTAACAATTTATAAAACAATCTCTCGATTGTTTTTCACGTTTAACTGAAATTTTGATTTAAGTTAACCATTTAACATTTTATTGAAATTAATAATTTAACTATTTTGCATAAAATAATAAATTATAAAAAATTTGTGACTTTAAAATGATAATTGCTCACATACGACAATATATTTAAACTAATAAGTCAATTATAATATGTTAAAAACTTAAGATGATAATTTTATAAATATAACTATAATATGATATTTTAATATTGTAGTTTACTTAATTTTTTATTAGAATTTACTTTTTATATTGATTCAAAATTCTTAACTAATTTATAATAATTATTAGAAAAGAAATTTAAAAGTCATGGAGGTTTTAAATGCATTTGGTGTAAGTAAAATATCTCTTTTATAAGTGTATATAAATACATATATAAATTGTTTTGGAAATTTAATTATTATTTTTATGATTTTTATTAACATTTATAGTAGTACATTTTTTAATGAGATGTTAATTTTTACTTTAGTTATACTTTTTTTTCTCTTTTACTTTAAACTTCTAAATAAATTAAAAAATAAATGAAAATTGTGTTGGTTGAAAATATTCCATGTGTTTAGTGTTAACGGTAGGCCTCACAATCGGGTTGCGTTTGGGGGTTAACGGGTTACGTGTTGACGGATTGACGAGTAAGAAAGATAAACTCAACCAAACCCATATGGGTTGGCGGGTTGGCAGATCACAGCTTTAAATTTTTTCCAGTTTTGAATTGAAAATCTAACCTAATGCCACACAGTACTCATATAATTTGGAATCACGTTCATATGTTTTCGTATCAATTGTATCTTATCTATCAAATGTATATTTTAAGTTTATGTATCTATTCATAAAAATGTATATTTTATGATATTCATAAAACGTATGTTTTTATATGTAAGAGTTGATTTTTTTTCTTTTTTTGATTTTTGGTAAGTTTTTTTATTTTCATAAAGATAGTAGTTTTGATTGATTATTATTTTTTATATTTAACGTGTACTCGTGAACCAAACCGTGGTTACCCGTCTTTATATAATTCGAGGTTTTTTAGCAATTCGGTTCTATTTCGGTTAGTGCATACAAAGTATCTGCCTTAATGTCACGGTTTACTATTTTATTAATATTTGATTTGAACCCCCTCCCCTCGGAACACCCCTACTCATGGTTTTCAAATTCATCACTTCCGGTTCCAATCATAGTTACCATTTACTTTATTCGGTTAGAGCATGTGCGTGTGTCTATATATATATATATATATATATATATATATATATATATATATATATATATATATATATATATATATATATATATATATATATAGACACACACACACACACACATATAGGGGACGGTTTATTTGAAAAAAAAAAGTAGATATCTTGAGATTCAACCTCAGCCACATACTTATCATTTGCCGCTACGCTCCAATATACTGGCAACAATGGGGTACGCCTAATCATAAATGATTATATGACAGAGATGTATAATCATACATGAATATACAGGCTTATACGTATATGTCTAATCGTAAATGATTATACATATATGTCTATTCACAGATTGAGTATATGATTATGACAATTGGTGACAAAAGAGGTGGTTGTGGTATAATTGACGGATGTGGTAGTGGTGGGGTCGGTTTGTGTCAGAGGTGGTGGTTGTAGTGGTGGCAGTTACGATTGTGTTGGTGGGGATGGTGGCGGAAGAGAAAGGAACAGACGGAGCTATATAATCATTTATGATTATAACAGGCTTGTCGCGACGGTAAATAATCTCATTTATTGTAACCCTAATATATTGTACGAAAAGGCCTTTTACGATAGGAAATAATAAATCCTTCTCTCTCTCTCTCTCATGTTTTTCGTGGACATGGCCGATCATCTAATTATGTGAAAAACATAACTTGATTTTGTCTTATTCTTTTGATTTTTCATTTATTACTCTGGTGAGATCATTTATCATTGTTCAAAGTTTTGTTTTAACCTAACAATTTGTATCAGTGCTATGGTAGAATAAGGGAATGTTAAGATCGATAAATTTTAATGATACGATTTCAGGTTTTTGAAGGATCAAAATAACAAGATACATCAAGTAATAAAGAACTAAGAACAAAGAATAATCAAAAACCAATTTTGATTAAGAACTCTCATAAAGCGAGAATGCATAAAGCGATGTACTTTTACATGCAACGCTTGCGTAACTTATATATTAGGGTAAAGGCTATTCTAGAATGAGATATCTATAAATTAGGGATTCATACACAAAAGATATATACCATACATAAATGATCCAATCACTAAGACAATAGATCTAAGACTTACAGCTTAAGAAAGTAAGACGTTGTAGTGAAAGCTCAGACAACGGTTGATAACGTTGTGTAAACTTAATCATCGTGAAACAAGGTGTTACTTATCATATTATAAGGTTTAACCTTACATTCTAATGATGTGAAAACCTAATCTAGTTAAAAGCCATGAAGATAGACTTTATCAGGTGCAACAATAATCTATTGTTTGGTCCATTAATAATCATAACAAGCAAGCTTTTCTCTTCTTTGATTCATCATATAAGAGATTATCCATCTAGTAAGAATGAGCTTTTGTCTTGTCTTTACACTCAAGCCTTAAGTGGAATAAATGTTAAGTAGGATCTTTGCAAATGTAAATAGATCGTTCAAAACACATTGTGTTGTGATTTTTGGCCTAATCATTGTGTTTTTTTAAGGACATTCGAATGAGATAAACGATTAGTTATGGTGTTAGGAAAGGAAAACTATATTACTTGGACTTGAAACCGAAGAACTTAAATAAGGAGGAGGAAGCACTATTTGTAGAAGAATATTAATGAAATAAAAAGGAAAAAGATATTTGGTTGTATCATCATAGATTTGGTCATACATTTTTGGTTACCTAAGACAATTAATTCCAACTTTATTTAAAAATTGTGATGTTTCAAAGTTTCATTGCGAAGTGGCTAAAAGCGATCGTGCATCTTTTCCATTAAATTTAAATAGAAATACACTTCCATTCATGAATGGATCTCGATGGTTTGTTACATTTATCAATGACTACAATAGAATGACGTGGTTATGTCTCATGAAAACAAAAGATGAGGTAAATATGTTGTTCCGAAAATTCCATAAGATGAATAGAACTCTTTATGGTTCAAAAATACATGTTCTCAACAATGACAACGATAGAGAGTATCAAACAATAGTCTTCAAAAATATTTGGAAGATCATGTAATTATTCATCAAATCACATATCCAAACACTCATCAGCAAAATGGAGTGATGGAACGAAAATATAGGCATTTATTAGAAGTTATACAATCCTTGTTAATTACTACTAATATGTCACTTTCATATTGGGGTGAAGCTATTGCCACGACCACCTATTTATTAGCCGTGTTCTGTCTATTACCAATGAGTTTCAAACTCCTATTCAAGTTGTAACCACTAAAGTGATCTTTCCCATGATTCCAGATTTTCCTCTTCGTGTGCTTGTATGTGTTGCTTTTGTATATATTTATAAACAACAACGAATCAAACTAAACCCCCAAGCCTTATGTTACGTGTTTGTTGGCTATGCTTAAAATAAAAAGGCTACCGTTTCTATCATCGACCAACAAAACACATGTATGTGACCATGGACGTTGTATTTCATGAAGAAAAAATTGTTTTTTTCTTTCAAGAGTCTGAATCTCAATAGGAGCACTATCATGAAATTCATACTCTTGATTACACATACGAGAAAGTGAATAAATCTCAGGAGGAACACGTTCAGTAAGATAATGAAGTTCCAAGAAGTGGTGAAGAATTGGGTGACAACTCCATTCCAACATAAAGTAATGCACAAAACTGTCATGATTAAAATGAATATGATGTCCAGGAAGATGAAGAGTTGTATACTACCACAACATACCAATCATTGTCTGAAGAGGATGATCGTGTTCTTGAACCTCAAAAAGAAAGAAAACAACTTCCCCATAATTATAATAGAGGTATACCTAAATCTACATATGAACCTGATATATCTTCCAAGGTTAGGTATCCTATGAGTAACTATGTGTATGGTCAAAACCTGTCAAACTTAAATGAAGGCATTTGTGAATCAATTATTTGTTGTAGTTATTCCTAAAAATGTACATGAAGCTTTAGCGTATCTAGAATAGAGAAGGGTCATACGTGAATAAATGGATACATTACTAAAGAATAAGACATATGATCTTGTAGATCTACCACCGGGAAAAAGAATAGTTGGATGTCGATGGATATACACTATACAATATAAGGCCGATAGGAGCATTGAAAAATCTTAGCTATTCTACCTTATCAACAACAATTCGGGGTATTTTCAGGAATAAAAAGTTAGGAACATGATAATTTCATAAATTGAATGATACTTATAGGAAAAATGTTCGGGAATAAAAATTCATTTTCTAAGACGTCATGCTTATCATATGAAGTCGGGTTTGACACCTATCAGGTAGTGAACTATTACATGGTTGTACATATTCTTAAAACAATTGTATCTTTCTATTTTCGACGTTCTTTATGTCCCAATTTTTCTATTTTCATGTACTAGGTGATGAGCCTATTGATACCCCATAATAATGTCTAATACATATATCTCTTTCAATCATATGCATTATTCCATTTGTTATGTATACTAAAATTGTTCATTTATTAGGGATTCATATCAATCCAAGACTTGGTTAATATTTTGGATGTATTTCAAAGTATAAAACCCTATAAACAATAAAACCACAACTTTATTACCTATTAGGTATATTACAACAGAGATTAGGTTAACATTATTCGTTTAACGATGGTCTGGTTTCTACAACTGTCACAGTAGCTTTTTGGCCGAAATAGTAGACCATTTATTTAGTAGTAAATGTTTTTATTAATATATACTTTTATGGGTATTTTGGGATAAGTCCTAAATTTTTGCTAAAAATAGAAAAATCATTAGGAAAGTTTGCGACTATAAACGGATAACATCTAGAAAACACTTACAAACGTGTCGTTAGGATAGCTACATTTTTCTTCATAAGTAAGAAGCAATCCCTTTTTCTTAGAAAAACATCTAGTATTTGATTTATTTAATGAAAACGTCCCCACTTGAAATTTATCGAAAGGCTATCGCCTGAGCTGGATAAGATTGAAAACGGGATTTGATTTCAAACCGTCGGACCGAATTCGTTTTAAGTTGTTGGATCAAGTGGAGAGTTATTATAAATAAATAGGAGGCTAACCCTCCAATATGGCTATACTTTAGGTTGAAATTATGTTTTGATTCAACTATTACAAACTTGTGAACTCACCAATTTTTTAGTTGACACTCTTTCAAAACCCATGTGTTTTGAGGTGGTTAGACTATTGAAAGACATACTGCAAGGATAATCATTGGATTTCAATTGTCTTTTATATTCCAGTATTTCCCTTGTTGTCAATCTGTTAGGGCTTGTTTTGTACATTTTATTTTATGGTACCCTAGACTAAGAGATATTGTAATCTACATTTTCAATGAATAAAAGTATTTATTCTATTATTGTATTGTTGTATGTTCAATGTATGTTTATTATTGTGATCCATGATATTGTCTCATCGCCCGGTGTTTTCGACGCTGGTTGGCTGTGTGACACCTACGATTTCATCTTTTTTTTAAACAAAAATACTAACATTTCATTATATATGACATGGTATACAAGCCACAAAAAAACTACAACCAAACAAAAACAAAACAAAACAAAACAAAACAAAAATTATGAAAACCATAGGTTCAAAAAAAAAACCTACGGTGCACAAGTATATAATGCACTTTTTGTGTGTTGGACCAGCCACTACAACCTATAAACAACTAAGAAGGAAAACAAAGAGTTGTTCCTTGTTGTTGTTGTACATGAAAAAGAAAAGAAGAAGGAAAACAGATGGAGACTTGTTGTTTGCTTTCAAAAGCTGCTCTCAAATAAATCGAAAAGTAAATGGGGATATAAATAGCCTACAATATACAATGGAAATTAAAGAAAAACAAACTAAAACCTAGCCACTAGAATAGGACACTATAAGACCAGGTACACCATGTTTTTCTTGCTTTGAACCTAGTCAAATCTCTTTTATTCAAATACTAGATAAAACAAATAAAAACAAAACTTTTTGACTCATATCCATTATTCAAATCAGCCCATCTATGTCAAGATTACCCAACACTCACCCCCTTAATCTTGACAATATTATGATTCTTCAAAGCAGTGCTACAGGTTCATCATCAGCTTGAGTCAAATTAACTTCTTCTTCTTTTATTTCTTTCTTAGGACACTCGGATACATAATGTCCATATTCTTGACAATTATAGCATTTAATTTGTTGCTTGTCTCGATACATACCTTGCTCCCTTAGATCTTCATAGCTTTGGTACCGACCATCTCGACCTCTACCACGACCTCTTCCTTGACCCAAATCTCTTCTTTGTCTATATTGATCTTGATTGAAGTTACCATGCTTGGTTTTCTCTTCCCATTCCTCTTTTGACAATAAAAGCTTGATCATTATCATCTTTATCAAGAACCTTGATTCTCTCTTCATATGTCTTCAACCTTCCCACAACTTCCTCAAGTGACATGTCCTCTATCTCTGAGTATTGCTTAATAGATGCAACAATCTGCAAAAATTTCTTAGGAATCGAATTTAGTAGTTTTCTTACCACTATCTTATCCTCCAAGCTAGACCCAAGATTCTTGAATTTAGATGCAATCTCACTAACTTTCCCCGGAAACTCATCAATCGTATTACCCTCTTTCATCTTCAACATCTCTAGCTCAGTTCTAAGTGTTTGAAGTCTTGCCTTTTGAACTCTTTCAGCTCCCAAATACCGCACATGAAGCGCTTCCCACACATCTTTTGCATCCTTATGCTTAGCCACTTGAAGCAATATATCTTCAGGTAGAGTTTGAAACACAAATGCACTTGCCATTAGATTTTTCTTTACCTTGACCGCTTTTCCCGTTTCCGGATCAACCGCTTCCCATAAGCCGTGTGCTTGTAAGATCGACTCCACCATAACCGACCAACTTGTATAATTTGTAGCTATTAACTTGGGGCATTGCAGCACGATACTTTGACTGGTCACGGGTACAACCTGACTTGATCCTCCTTGATCCTCCCGGGTTTGTTGTTGGCATCTTCCCTAACTTGACCCTTTCTTCTTGTACGAAACCAACCAATACATATCACTCTCTTTCTTCTTGCATAGAACCAACCAATACTTGAGTTATTTATGATTTTTTTCTCTACAAACCACAGACACACTTACAAGTGCACCAAAACTTTGTTTTATGATCTTCTTCCTCACTTTGACTAGCTTCTTCACATAGATTAGCTTCGCCATACAGGTTCCCTGTCTTATTTGTTCACCCAAACCTTGAATTCAGCACACAACACTTTCTTAGCACACAACACCTTCTTAGGACACACCTTTCTCTTCACACAGATGAATCTTCAAAAGCAAAAAAACCAATCACACAGATTTCTTGTTTTGGAACTCGGCTCACACAGAGCTTCTACTTTCTTTGTACTCTATGGTTCACATAGAACCTCTTCCATAGATCCCACGAGCCTAGGGCTCTGATACCAAATTTTGGACCAACCCCTACAACCTCTAAACAAATAAGAAGGAAAACAAAGAGTTGTTCCATGTTGTTGTTGTACATGAAAAAGAAAAGAAGAAGGAAAACATATGGAGACTTGTTGTTTGCTTTCAAAAGTTGCTCTCACATAAACCCAAAAGTAAATGGGGCTATAAATAGCCTATAATACACAACAGAAATTAAAGAAAAACAAACTAAAACCTAGCCACTAGAATAGGATACTATAAGATCAGGTAGACCACGTTTTTCTTTCTTTGAACCTGGTCAAATCTCTTTTATTCAAATGCTAGATAAAACAAATAAAAACTAATCTTTTTGATTCATACCTATTATTCAAATCAGCCTATCTATATCAAGATTACCCAACATTGTGCACCAAAGGAACTTATGGTTTTATTTTATTTTATTTTATCGTTTTCTTTTTTAAAAAACATATCTACTAATTCTCATAGGGATGAGCATCGGAACCAGCCAGAACAGGAACCGGCTTCGGAACCGAACTTGGTAGGAAAATAGGAACCGAACGGGACCACCGATTCCGGTTCCTACCGGTTCTTGTCGTGTCTTCAATGTTAGAACCGGTCCTCGAGAAATAGCAACATGCGGTTCTAGTTTTACCGGTTCTACTGGTTTTAGTTCCTATCGGTTCCCGATTCCAAAAATCTACAAGAATATCGTCCCGTTCTCGGCCCAATCGGTTCTATCCGGTTCCGATTCCGGCCGGTTCCCCGGTCCAAATGTTCATCCCTAAACTCGCATATTAAACAAGAAAAAAAAGTTCAAGATTCAGAAACACACCTAGTTGTTCTTTGAATGCTCCATAGAGAGATAATTTCAAACTTCAAAAACACACAAAATAAGCAAAACTGAAAATTATCACTTTATATATTCTGGACCGACGGGTCTTGAAAGAGCAGACGACCCACCAAATAGTAGCCCAATGCCTCGAAAGAGTAGTCAACCGACCATTGACCGTAGTCAATGGGGCATTAACCGTAGACGCCTTAATTATTTACATTTTTAAAATCTATTTTAGGATAAATACTATTTTTTGGCTAAAAGCTAATAAGTAATTAAAGATTTTGGCTAGTTTTGTAATTACCTCTAAAAATAAATATAAGTACAAGATTCATATTAATTAAAATTTTCGTTAATTAAAACTACCAGTAACATTATATAATAAAAAGAAAAAATCTATCACTTAAAATTAAAAAAAAAAAGAAGCCAAAAACCTAACATAAAAAGCCAAAAACCTAACATAGTAATTATAAGAAAATGACACAAACGTCCTACGAACTTTCTAGGGTTTATCCTTTGAGTTTCTAAAGTTTTTGCTGGAATTTTTGAGTCCCTAAACTAGAAAATAATATGCTCTTTTAGTCCATGTTCAGTGACCTTTTAGACAAAAAAAAATCACATTGTGCTGTTAGAAAACCAAAAAAATAAGTTTAGGGATCATTCGTACAAAAAAAAAAAAAAAAAAAAAAAAAAAAAAAGAGAAAACTCTCCTTTTCCTCTAAAGCCAAGTCACACTCAATTCATATTGATCCCATAACTTATTTTTTTTGGCTTTATGGGGCATAATGTAAGTTTTTTTTGGTCTAAAAGGTCACTGAACCGGTTATTACAGATTGACAGGGATAAAAATAGCAAGTCATATTCTAGTTTAGGGATCCATAAAGCCCGATAAAAACTTTAGGGATTCAATGAGTAAACCCTAAAAAGTTCATAGAACATTTATGTGATTTTTATAAAAATACAAATATTTAATTGGGTAGATGAGATTAGTAAATATCTTCCACCAGATATATGTTTTCCGTTTACGTAATTGCTAAATCTTAACTTCGTTTGTATTGTTGACCATTAATTTCTTATTTTTCATAAGACATTTAAATATCGGTTTCATCTAACTACAAATTTTTTAAAATAATAGTATTATGTAATATGATCCAAATATATTTTAATTATGTTTAAGCTTTTTTTTTTATTGGATGATTTTGCTTGTGTTTGGTTTTTCTACTTGTTTTTGTTTTTTATGACTTTTTATTGGATAATCTTACTTGTGTTTGGTTTTTCTTACTTGTTTTTGTTTTTCATGCTGTGTCGGTTCTTCTTTTTCCGTTTGATGACTTTATCTCGATTCTTCTTTTTTACGTTTGGTTAATTTGTGTCGTTCTTTGGTTCTTCTTTTTCCGATGTCGATTCCTTTTTCATTTGTTATGGTGTATCCTTCTCTTCTTCTTCTTCTTCAAGTTCTTTTTGCTTTCTTTCTAAATGTTTCTATAGTTCCGAGACCACCTATTCCAACATCGCAAAATAATCTCCATGACATCAAATCTTGTCCAAGTTTTTGGGAAAATACAAATAGACACAAATTGAGGGAGCTCTCCGTCCCCCATCTTCCATGTCATATATGTATGTATGTTGCTAGGCAGCACACCAATCCAAACAGTTTTAAACGAAGACCTCCATATCTGTCATATGAATTCCAAACTAAAGTTTCCGGCGTACACAAGTAATCGTATGTAGCAAAATTTTACAATGTGTTACATCTAGAGTAGAAAGTTACTACAGAAAAAACAACTTTGTTGCTTAGAAAATCATAATAAGTTAGAAACAAAAAAAAAAAAAAAAAAAAAAAAAAAAAAAAACCAATGTTGCTCAAAAATAAAACCATTAACTTCCACCAACTTAAAACGAATACTAACCAATGTCAAAGCGATTGAACTCAAATTACTCGAATTGCATGTTTCTAAAATGCAATAACAGCATAAATATTATAACATAAATAGAGACAAACGAAATGTTATTCTTGAACGTAAGTAAGGCTGTTGCTTTTATTTAACAACAAATGTTATAAATTGATAATACTGTATATACTTTATATAAAGTAACAACTAGGATTTTGAAACCCAAAAAAAAAATAAAATGATACCTAAACGTAATTTTGACATAAATATTACAAATAAATAATTAGACATTAACTATGGATAGGATGGATTAAAAGTTTGTGTTAATCTACTTATCAAACACGCCAAATGATTTTTTTTTAATGTGTTCCCTGACAAAATACCCAACTTTAACCCTGAACCCGTTAAGAAATCATCTAATTTTGATATATCAATTTTGAGGAGCATTTGTTAGTTGTCAGGAACACTGACTGCATTGTATCGTTAATTCAGTATTACATTAGAAAAAAGTTAATGGACGAAAATAAAAGATTGCAAAAGTTACAGATTGAGGATGAGATATTGTTACCTTGGAGAAGGCTTACGAACCAACAACACGAGAATCAGTGAATACAGGTTCAGAAGGAATTTCGGAGAGAACGAAAAAATAAGGGTTTGGTGAAGATGATGTCGGAAATAAGGAAGGAGCCGGCTTCGTCGCATTCTTTAAATACTTGAAAACCTTTCAGTATCAGCCCTCAACTTCTATACTTTACGACTTTAGTCCTTCCAGTCCTTTTACTCCTCAGCAACTTTTACATTTTCGTTTAAGTCCTCCATCTACAATTTGTTTTCCAACAAAATCACTTTCACTTAAGACCTTCACTCAAAAATTGTAAATCAATAACTAAGAACAACAAACTAATTCTAACTTTATGTTAAAGTTGTATTGAGATAATAGTCATACTTTTAAGGGTTAAGCCAACAAAAACCATTATATATACATTTTGTTCTATTTTAGCATCACAATTGGTCCCTGTGGTTTACAGAATATCGCACTTTGAGGACTTCTTAGCAAAAAGTCACGCGATTGGTCCCTATGGTCTGTAAAATTACATGAAAGGTCCTCATACCGTTAAATCTAACATTTCTGTCGTTAGATTTTAAGGAAAAAGACTATTTTGCCCTTGTACCAATATTGCAATACACTACAATGCTCAAGGACCATTCGTGTAATTTTTTTAATATGAAATTTTATATATATATATATATATATATATATATATATATATATATATATATATATATTCAACAACTTGGTATTTTTTTAATCTTTTTAACATTTTTTAAAATTTTAGTTATGTAAGTTTTTTTTAATGTTTTTATTTATTTTGATTCAAGTAAATAAACTTAAATTCGATAAACCATATCGAAACTTTTTTTTTCTTAATTATGAAATGAAACGCTAATGTTTTTTTGTTTTTTTAATTTTATGTTGTTACGGTTTTTTTTTTACTTTGATGCTTTATAGTTAATATTGTTAGCAACTTTATGTTTGCATTTATCATTATCATTATTTCGCCTTTTATAGTTTTTTTATATATATTTAGTTATTTATTATTCTTCTTTTATTTTTATTTATTTTGATTCAAGTAATGAAAAATAGAAAAAAACAAAAAATAACAAAAAAATCAAACAAAAAAGTTGTAAAATACTCTAATATATTGATGCATTTTACACATTTCATATTTTTTTGGGTTTTTTTTTCGCATTTTTCTTATTAATTTTTGTTATTTATGGTTTTTGTAACTTTTTTTATATTTTGATTTGTGTAAATAAAAAAGTTATGTTTATTTTCTTTATTTATATTTGTAAATTTAACTATTTTATTTATGCGAATGAAAATAAAAAAAATTACAAAAACCATAAATAACCAAAATTATTAAAAAAAAAACTAAAAAAACTCAAACACCAAAATTGTAATATACTCTACTATATTCATACATTTTACACTTTTTGGAAAAGGTCAAAAAAAAGTTATCAAGTTGATTAAAAATAAAACAAAACAAAAAAAAATAAAAATAGGAAATAATTAAAAAATAATACAAAAAAATTAAAAAAGATACGAAAAAACCTAAAAAAGATGAAAATTTAAAATGTATTAATATATTAGAGTATATTAGAATTTGGTGTTTGAGTTTTTGTTTTTTGTGTTTCTAATTTTCATTACTTGAATCAAAACAAATAAAAAACAATAGAAGAATAATAAATAGTTAAAATTATAACAAAAATAGAAAACAAAAAGTCAAATAAGGATAATGATAAATGCAAATATAAAGTTGCTAACGATATTAACTATTGAGTGATAAAAAAAACATTAACAGTAATGACATAATATTAAAATAAAATAAAATAATATTAATGCTTCAATTCACAAATTAGAAAAATTAAAGGAAAAAATAATTTCGACATGGTTTATTGAATTTAAGTTTATTTACTTGATTCAAAATAAATAAAAATATAACAAAAAACCATAAATTACTAAAACTATAAAATAAAAATAGAAATCAAAATGTCAAAAAGATAAAAAAAAAGTTATCAAATTGTTGAAATTATATATTTACATATATATAAAATTCATATTTATAATTTATATATTTACAAAATGCGAAATTTATAATATATATATATATATATATATATATATATATATATATATATATATATATATATATATATATATATATATATAATTTCATATTTAGAAAATTACACGAATGGTCCTTGAGGTTTGTAGTGTATTACAATATTGGTACAAGGGCAAAATAGTCTTTTTCCTTAAAAGCTAACGGCAAAAAAGTTAGATTTAACGGCAGGAGGACCTTTCATGTAATTTTAAAAACCATAGGGACCAGTCGCGTGACTTTTTGTTAGGAAGTCCTCAAAATGCGATATTCTATAAACCACAGGGACCAATTGTGAAATTTTGTCTATTTTCAATGACTTTTTATTATTGGGCCTTTGCCATTGATAATAGATTATAATGACTTGTCCTTTGGGTGGTGTACACATTTATTAACTCCATTACTACTAAAAAGATAAGTTAGTTTTTTTTTTTTTTTTTTTTTTTATTCCCTTTTACTGTTATGTTTTGGAATTTTTTCCATTTTATCCCTTGGTTAATCACTAATAGGTATTTTAAAACGTAATAATTTAAAAAGAAAAAGAAAAAAAGAAAGAGGTGTGGATGGCAAGAATCGAACTCATGATTTCTCCTTGAAGGATGTGTTAGCCGATGAGCCAAGGGCTCTTTTTGTTACCGGTGAGTTAAGGGTTCTCTTTGTTATCATATAAAAACTTATTAAGTTGTGCCAAGTCATATCATTTGAATCAACAGTTTACCTGTTGTTATAATACATATATTTAACAAAGTACAAATGTCTGATAGAAATTAATTTAAAAGTGCATACTGTAATAAAAAAATATGAAGTAAATGTTGTACCATGTTGTTTCTTGCATTTAACCTTTAAAAGTCTACGTGCTACATCACATCTCGTGTATTTGGTGTCTCAACAAATATATCATTAGAAATAGCAAATTATTTCTTACATCTCGTGTCTTTGGTGTCTCAACAAATATATCATTAGAAATAGCAAATTATTTCTTAAATGTGTTATGAATAAATTAATAATTTTAATTGACTCAAAGATTAGAATGTCACAATCTTTATTAGATGTCTCGAATTCAAGATTTACATTATATCATTTTCCTTCATTTTAAATTACATTTATAAGTAAAATAAAACAAAAACCGGTAATAGGAAAAAAAAAGTCGTTGGCTTACTAACTAACACACTTTGTCCCTACAAAGAGAAGTCGCAGTTTTAACTATTGCCTGCAACGCCTTTTTACTTTTTTATTTTTTTTTTTATTTTAAGCTATTACATATTAAAATACTTATTTGTGACATGCCAAGGGCTAAAATGATTTTTTTTTTCTAAAAAAAATGGAAAATGAGGAAAAAAATTTGGGGCTAAATGCAAACTAAGAAAAAATTTCATGTGAAGTCCCAAATTTGAACCTAAAATTTTCATTTTTAAAACCCTTTTCATTAAAATATCATAGCTAACATTCATTTTAAATATCATTAAAATATAATAGAGAGTTTTAGCGAAAGTCTTAAAACATAATTATTTCTTAGATACGAGTATAGTCACGTTGAAACATTTCCATGATCAGAGAATTATTTGAAAAACATTTAATCTACATCTGTAAGAACAAAGCCTAGTTGGTTCCATAAAATAACATATATCACAATACATATACAATACATACAAACAATGGTTCACGATCTCTCGTCATTTCCACCAATAATGTGTGTATCTAGACTCACGGTTTGTTGGCGTTCTGTCGTCAACACAAGTCTATAGGATACATTTGTCGTTGTTTCACCATTAACTCCTCATATAGACCATTTAAACGAACATCCAATCATAAATAAGGTTATATTGGTTTAAATATACAACTCTACTCTAATAGTCCTTATATCCTATCACACACTGTGACGTCGGTTCCAATTAATGATTTTGAAATATGATTGATATATTACAGTGGAAAAATTATATAATTAAAGACCAAGTTTTATAAGTTTGTCAAAATAAGTAATTAAATAAATAATATATAATAATAATAAAAATAATAATAATATAAATAAATCAGTTTAGTTAACTAATTAGGATTTATAAGTCCAAAGGTGTCTTATGCAATTTTCCAAATCAGTTTTGAATGGATAATTCGAATTTAGGGTATAAGATGTCATTAGACTGAATCTTAGGGACGAAAGTTACCAAGACTCAAAAGCTGGTGTCTTCTTCCCCAACAAAGGACGTAAATCACAGGTTGTCATTTTTCTCAAATTGGGACCTTCATATCGGGATCCTTTCGAAAGCTAATCAATTCCAATCTTTTTATACTCATATTTATACAACTAATGAAGATTTTAGGGTTGGGGAGAGTAAGAAAGAGCCGCACGTGGGATGCAGTACTGTGTGATGTGAACCTCGGTTCACTCCGATGATTTCCAATGTATATGTTTGTTTATCGGCTCCGGCAACAACAACCTCAGTTTAGGGATGAATCGATGTGAGGAGATAGATACACAAGCAGTAAAGGATGGAACGTTTGATCGATGTTGGTTGATGAAGCTTGGTAACCGGAAAACGAGCCCCACAAGTCCTAGAGATCGACTAAAGAAGAACAGTCATCAGGGCGAGGCAGTGTGTAGAGTCGGCGCTCCAAGTTTCACGAATGGACTAGGTAATTTCTCAATGTCAGCCTTCCTTTCTTTGGGCTTTAACTAAAACAAGATAAATGGACAAGAATTTCTTCAATGGCCTGATTCCAAGATGATTGTAGGTACATGGCTTCTCAGTTCTCGATCAGCAAATAAGATTGCAATAAGGCATGCACATTTTTTGAGTTTAAATTTATGAAGTGCATATTTCTCCATTTAATATTAAATAATCCATGTTTAAGTCGTGACTTGGTTGTAGGATTATAATTATAATTAAAACTAAATTAAGCTGACAAGTTATAATGTGTCGATCTTGGTTGGGTTTGGGTTCAACCCATTTAGTAATTGGGTTGAAATTTTTAACCCAAACCAACATATTTATTTAAATAGATTGATATTTTCAGCCTAACCCAACCTTTTTAAATAAACGAGTTGTCACCAGGTTGACTTATTTATGTACTTACCGACCCAACCTATTAAATAAATAGGTTAAACTTGAGTTAATCCATTTAAAATCAAATAAATAAATTAATTAACTAAATAATATACCAATTCGTAGTCATTCTTTACAACGTTATTGTTTTTTCTAATAGGGCTTCTTCTCCTTCACATTTGAAGATCATTATAACATACATGTTTGCCTTCTTCTATGTTGTCACTCGTCTTAAACATATAAAGTAATGACGAAAAGGGTGGTGAAGCACCATCTAGTGGCCGAGGCAATAGGGGGGACTAACCCCCTAACCTTCTCTTATTTTCCTTATATTAGTTGTATTATATATTATTACTTTATTAGTAATAAACCTAATTTAAATGTTTTAAGCCCAAAAGAAATCCACTCATAAGTCCACCAACCTGTGACAACCCGACACTTTTACACTGTACAATCGATCCACATATCTATAATTCACTTGAATTTAGCATCTTTTAGCAGAATGTTGGGTCCACACGAGTGCTTTAGGCTTAGTATATCATAGACTATGAATTATAGATATGTGGATCGATTGTACAGTGTAAAAGTGTCGGGTTGTCACATCCTCCCCCCGTTAGAGGAATTTCATCCCGAAATTAGAGTTCAAGCAGCTAAGTTAGTACAAATAACTAAGTAAAAAGATGGGGATATTTAAGTTTCATTTGATCCTTGCGCTCCCAAGTGAACTCCGGGCCTCGTTTGGCGTACCAACGAACCTTCACTATAGGGATGTGGCTTTGTTTTAATGCGGCTCCCAAGATGGGGATATTTAAGTTTCATTTAATCCATCTTTTTACTTAGTTATTTGTACTAACTTAGCTGCTTGAACTCTAATTTCGGGATGAAATTCCTCTAACGGGGGGAGGATGTGACAACCCGACACTTTTACACTGCACAATCGATCCACATATCTATAATTCACTTGAATTTAGCATCTTTTAGCAGAATGTTGGGTCCGCACGAGTGCTTTAGGCTTAGTATATCATAGATATGGGCCTTAAGAAAGGTTAGGAAAGGTGTTGCATCACAAAAATCGAGCCAAACACACCAAAAGAGGTGTGTGCGGCCGCACACTAGAGTGTGCGGCCAGCCAGCCGCACACCCAGCCGCAAACCCCCTCCCAACCTCACACCCGACCCTATATATAGTAGAGGACCCCCCTTCCATTCAATTTTGGCTACACCTCCTCTCTCTCTACTTTCTCTGTAACGACCCAAATTTTCACGTCCAAAAATTTCGTTTATAAAACATAACATAGAAAACATTAACAGTTAAAACATTGTTTAGTTGAGCCACTTCACATCGAAAACCAAAGTGAAAACCATAACATTTGATCAACCAAAATATTAGAGTATCAATCCTAGAATAAACTCGTAACTGCGGAAACAAGAGAGTGTGTGTGACATGCTGCTACCGCGCCGGCTCCTTTCCCTTGGCTGAGGAGGTACCTGAAACCAAAACTGAAAACCGTAAGCACAAAGCTTAGTGAGTTCCCCCATCGTACCACATACCATACAAACACATAACACACATACTGCCAGGCTATTCTGGGGTGCCTGTCTACCCGGTATGGCTATTTTGGGGTGCCGACTACCCGTGCAGCTATTCTGGGGTGCCGTCCTACCCATGTCAAGCCATTATGGGGCGCTGACCTACCCATGTCGAGCCATTCTGGGGTGCTGACTACCCTTCGGTCCTAACAACCGAACCCCGGGGACTGGTCCCCTCTTACTACCTCTATCGCATAAAACACAACAAGCCAGCATACAAACATATCATCACATACTGTCAGACGTATCTGGGGTGTCTGAGTACCCTTCGGTCCTAACAACCGAGCTCTACTACTATAACACATCAAGCTAGCATATAGCATATCAGGTAGTAACAAATCTAGATGATATCACAAAGACAATCATCTAACATACAACTCTTACTGGTGGGCCGACATTGTGGCCGTAGACCCACCGCTACTGGAAGGTAATTCACCTCGAAGTAGCTGCTGATCTGATCGGGAACTGACTTTCTATTGCTGCTGCTACTGCTCCGGAAATCCTCCGGCTGCAATTCCCAAAACATACTCAATCAAACACTACTAACTGACCTATGGGTAAAATGACCATTTTACCCCTGCTTATGCCCTAAGTCAAAGTCAGAGTCAACTTTCAGTTGACCCGACTCGCCGAGTTGGCTTGCCAACTCGCCGAGTCCCTGTCCAACTGACTGACCTGGGTCCCGTTTCTACTCGTCGAGTTAGGCGTTGACTCGACGAGTTCTCCTTCCAAAATGATTGATCAAGTCCTTCATCCTACTCGCCGAGTTGTATGAACAACTCGACAAGTTCATCTTCATCCGATGAACACCATGCTGAGACTCGCCGAGTTGTATGAACAACTCGTCGAGCCTGTTCTTGATCTAAGAAGATTTCCTTGAACTCGCCGAGTCAGGGCATTGACTCGCCGAGTTCCTCCATGGGTGAGTTCGGCTTCCAACTCACCGAGTCACACCCCGTGACTCACTACTCAAACTCGACACAACGAAAAGGAGACAACTCGGAGACTCGCGAGCCGACTCGCCGAGTCATCGCCATGGAATCACTACATACGCGATTTTGCTCGATTCCAGTCTATGCCATTCATAGATCTGGGTTCCTAGAGCATGAATCACACGTAAAGTTTCCAACTTTACGTGTAGATATTCACCAATGAGGGATTTAGCGCTCAAAATGCCTCAAAAGGGTAGATCTAGGGTGAACAAGCAACAATGGTCCATAGAGGTAGCGGATCTGAGCTCTTGGAGCTCAATCTTGCCTAAATCTAAAGGCCAATCAACTTATTACGACTTATATTGCACATACAAGCTTGGGGAAGGGCTCAAGAAAGACTTAATGGAGCAATAAGCATAAAAACAGAGGGAAAACGGGTTATACCTCAAAGAAATCACTGAGAGAACACTAAGATGCTTGGCTTCCTTTCCTTCCTCTTGATCTACTCCTCTTCCTTCACAAAATCTTCAAGGAAACACACTAATAAACTTCAAACTCACAAGAACAAAGGCTAGGACGTATGGAGAGCTTCTGAGGGTGAATGGGGCGGAGTTGGGGCGCAAATGGTCGTTTAAATAGGGTGCAAACCCTTGGAAATTAGGGTTTCATCAGACAGCGCAGACTCGCCGAGTCGCCAACTTAAACGTGTCCCGGGTCCCGTCTCTACTCGACAAGTCGGACCTATGACTCGTCGAGTCCAAGGCTAGAAATGGAAAATACTTAAATAAGATTTACATACCAGGAACCAGGTGCTACATTCTCTCTGTAGAAACATCATCCAAGAACACTTAAAAGGCCTCCAAAACGTGAAGAACATCATCTTTCAGCTTGTTATAGAGGTAAAACACTTGAATACCAGCCTAAAACTCATAGTGTTCTTCGTGTTCATCATCTCTTGAAGGAATGCGGCAGCACACCTTCATCAGGTGGCTGCACACACTCAAAACACCCTCCAAAGTGAGAGTATGGCCGCACAATCGACATTTTGGGCTCAAACAAGGAATGTACGACCGCACACCCCTGTGTACGGCCGCACACACCGCTGTACCGCTGCACACTCCAGTGTGCAGCCTCATACACAAATCTGGCCGCATTCCCTAGCCGCACACTCACTCATATGGCCATACACCCACTTTAATACTCATATTTGGCCTTAAACTTGCACAGATCATTAAGTATGGGACACGGGACACTTAGTCTTGGTGATTCCAAGCCCTTAGGGTGATTCCCCATCACGTGTACTCATGAAACACCCTGGTTCTAAGTCATATATGTGTGACCATATGATTAATAGGGACCACTTGCGTTCAAAGCATCCGTTGACACTCAGGACTCATATCAATCGCACATTCAAACCCTACGTTAAACAGTGAGTTCATACCCCTAATTAACATTTCAAATGTTTTTAAATGCTTATATGGGGGGGGGGGGGAGAATACAAGTTGAATCCAACAGTTTATAGTATCAATCACATGTGATTTGTAACTTACAATCAAAAAGGATTTCTATACTTTTAACCGTTTTACCATCAAAACTGCTTTCAATGTTTAACAAACTTATTTTCATGTTCATTTGTTATAAAAACCATTTTCAAGCTCTTTTAAACTTCTTATGTTTCTAAAATATATCCACACCAATATATTTATATAAGTAAGACTTGAAGGACTTAGTATTGATAGCTCGCCTTATTTCCTGTTCTTGTTTGATTGGGGTCTTAGGGTATATTGTTATCTGTCCGACTGTCGTTGAATTCTTAGTTATATATTGTATGTATTTGTGTTGGATATGAATATCTTCACTCAGTTCAATATTTTTGAGTATCCAAGAATGACTGCAACATGCTAGTTAACTATAATTGGTATAGTTAAGGTTTACCACTCCTCACTATCATTACTATGATACTTATCACGATTAGTACTATTATGAGTCTCTACATGCTAAGTACTATACAAGAAGAATACTATATACTATACAAAAGACTACTCTATACTATACAAAAGAATACTAAATACATTATACCGAGAAGTACACTATACACTAATACAAGAGAACATACTAAAACATAATGTGATACACTATTCCTCCATACGACACTTTACTGTGCTTTCTCCATGTAACCTTAGTCTCCTGGAGGGAGAGCGGACACTACGTGTATAGATCTATACGGGGCAGATACTCTCACATCCCGACTGCTAGCTACAGTCCGAGCCAACTAGGCTCAAGGATGATAACATACTACTACACTACGTATATAGATCTATACAGGGCGGATACTCTCACATCCCGACTGCTAGCTACAGTCCGAGCCAACTAGGCCCAGGGATGATAACATGCTACTATACTACGTATGACCTGGAGGGTCATGATACATTCGATCGCCTATCCGCATGGTTACATAAAGATTCACATTCGGAACCTTAAATTAACAAATTATGAATTAAAGGTAAAGTAGACTTTCTGAGGTGTATTTAATACATATCACTACCTGGAGTCTGCGGTTATTTACTAAATCAGTCGGCAGTAACACTGGTGGAATAATACATTATTTTCCCATTTACTTTGTTCAAAAGAAGTTCAAACAATATTTTTATAATTGAGAGTCTAACTGGGAAAACTTTTACACACTCAAAGGATCAAACCTACAAGTAACCAAGTCTTGGCAGAAGACTACTTTTATTAGAAAATATAGGATTTTCTAGAGATTCACACTATTTTCAAACTTGATAACAACTTTCATGTTACACAATTTTAAACACTTTTATACAAGCAATGACACTAAAATTCTTATGAACTCACCAACTTTATGCTAATACTCGTTTTCAAAATAACTTGTATTCTCAGGTCATCAGTTGACAGGTACAGATACAACTTTTGAGAAGATGGAGTATATATACACAAGACTCATCTTTTATTTTGATTATACTTTTGGTGTCAATCTGTACAGAACACGTTTGTTCTACAAATATTATACTAATGAAATGGATGTTGGTGCTTGTCTTTACTATTATGCATTGTTATGATACTGTACATGACGTCCTCCACCACAGAACGTATTCCGCCGTTCTCGGTTTTGGGGTGTTACAGATTGGTATCAGAGCATTGTTTATAGTGAATCAAGTATATCAACCCATAAAAGATATACGAACTATAAACACTTCGGGACTAAAACACTCTGACCAAGAGTATATACTTTTAAATACTAAATTATTTAACTAAGTATATATATATATATATATATATATATATATATACATCCACTAATACAAAGGGTTAGTATCATACTAGAACATAACAAAAGTATTAAGATTGTTGAGCAGCACAGTTAGGCTTAGAGACATAGTCACATCTGGGTGGATGTAGCCTGATCAACTACATTTTTCTAGGAGTGACTAGCATGTGCCTAAGAATGGTTGTGGTGCTGCAACAAGTCTAATACTTACCAACACTACTATAAAAACACTAACACAAGAATACTATAGGAGTATTCTGCATCTCTATAAATTTACATATGTGAGAACTAAAAAGGTCATTTTTAGTAGAGCAATAGTTTCTAAGTGGATACGTCACAGTTACGTGTGATTTGGGCATTATAGACTTAGAATCTGTGATCTTTGCTTTACTTCCTGTTCCTTGTTTGGTTGTGGATTTAGAGTTAGGGTCGCTTATTCGAAAGTCTATTTTTCCTCGGCCGCATGTAATTAGTATGCACCGTGCAAGTATTAATTTAACTAATAATGATCATCCTATAAGTATCTTAGAACGTCTATTAACTATTCTTTCCCCCTTTTCTTGTGTAGATTGCATGGCTGGCTTCCACCTCCCCGGCGATCCGTACTTTCCAAACCAAGACAATGGGGAATGGCTCGATGAGGAGCCAGAAGATGATCACCCGATCCCTTTGGATGATCACCATGCTGAAGGCTTTTCGGATAGCTCCGACTCCGAGGCAGAAGTTAATAACCTACCTCCTGTTGCTCCGGTCACAAACCCTAACCCCCGTCAGGCCTTCCAAGGCCCTACGCCTGCATGGGTGGAATGCATAGAGACGTGGAGTGAAGAACAAAATCAACCAATGCCATTCAATGGAGACCGAAGCTTTTATAACACGAGAGAAGGAGGATCAGCAGACAGAGTCTTGCCCATCCTAGTCCGAAGAGTTTCCCGTAATGAAATCCAAGGCAGGACAGCCCTCCAACGTATCGTTGAGGTTGATACAAATGGAGGACTGCACTCCCTTCGCACTAGTCGTCTGGAGCATGCTAGGGAGAGGTCTGCAGCAGATCATGAGGCCTTGCTTTGGGCATTAGCTGAGACTTGAGATGAAGTCATAGAGCTCTGGGTTCGCCAGAGGGTATACGAACGATACCTCCTCGACATGGAATGTCAACTGGCCGACCTTAGGGTTCGCCTAAGAAACATCCGCCACCGCCGTTAAAAGATGACTAGCACATCTTTTCTTTTGACTTAGGAATAACTTTTAACATCTGTGCTTGAAAGAAGCACTGATCTATATAATATTCCTGTCCATCAGTATGCTATGTAGTCCTCTAAACTGTCAATCATTTTCCCTTATGGTTTGATGTAAGACCTACCGTTAGGTCACTTTTCCCGAACTCATATTACATCATTAATACCAGTAAAATTGGCAGTTATCTACTTCATGGGAAAGTCTATGTTTTCTTGTTTTCCCTACTCCGTTGCTATGACTCTCTCTGATATTTGGACTATGTCGATTTAGTCCATGAAACACTCTCATTCTGTTTGCAATTGATTCTTACTGTTGTCATCATCTCTATGAACTTTCAGTAAAAGATGCCTCCCCGTAAGCGCCCGAACAGAGGCAGACCTACGACTCAAACTCCTCCACCACCACCTCCTCCATAGTTCGATCCGATGATGTTTCAGATGGCTTTAACCGCAATGGTGACTGCAGCTCTGGCTCAAATAAATTTTGGTGATGTGAGTGGTGCCGGAATGGGCGACAATTCTAGACATGGTGAAGTTCACCAACGGACACAGGGATACACCTATAAGGACTTCATGAACTGCAAACCAACCTTCTTCAATGGGACCGGAGGGATCCTTTCTTTGTCCTAATGGATCGAAAGAACTAAAGTTGTCTTCGAAATGTGCTCCTGCCTCGAAGAAAGCAAAATAAAGTTCGTTATTGCCACATTCACTGAAAGGGCCCTCACATGGTGGAATGGCCATGTCAATTCACTTTCTTTAGTAACAGCCAACGCCATGGGTTGGGACACATTGAAGGACCTACTGAGAAGGGAGTAATTCCCTAGGGGTGAGGTTCAGAAGCTCGAGGAGGAACTCTGGAACCTCAAGATGAAAGGGACAGACATATTGACTTATACGGCCAGGTTCTACGACCTAGTAGCTATGTGCCCTAACATGATCTCTTCTGAAAGCAAGAAAATTGAACAATACATCTGGGGTTTAGTGCCCCCGTATCGAGGGAACGTTCTATCATCACACCCTGCAACCTTTGACAGCGCCAAGGAATTGGCCCACAGGTCGATTGATCATGAAATTCCTTCCACCCCATCAACAACCACAACGGTTGCCACTGCACCAACCACGTCATCCGACAACAAGAGGAAACGGTGGGACCGGAAGAAGGGCAAGTCAACTCAATCATCCTCCAAAGACCAACAGACAGTGGCTGTCCATGCTGCCACTACTCCTGCTGCCCCTGCACCAACCAAAACATATGCTGGGAACCTACCCAAGTGAACCAAGTTCTTTTTCCATCATCACGGCCCCTGCCGTGAAATGCACTGCACTAACTGCAATTGGAAGAGGCATACCGTCCGGTTTTGCAAGTCTCAACCCAAACCCATCAATCAAGTTCCTAGTACCAAAGTGAGTCAAGCCTGCTATGATGTGGAGACACCAGACACTTCAAAAGAAATTGTCTGAAAGTTGGGAATGCGGGAGGAACAGGGAGACTACTTGCTATTGGCCGCAGCGAAGCAGTAGTAGACCCCACAATAGTCACGGGTATGTTCCTTCTCGATAACTCTTATGCTTGTATCCTATTTGATAGTGGAGCAGAAAGAAGTTTCGTAAACCATAACTTTAAGCACTTACTTAAACAATCCTCGCAACCGTTAAAAGAAACCTTCGTCGTAGAAATGGCTAACGGAAAGACAGAGAGTTCTAACGAGATCTACATAGGTTGCACCCTCATGCTAGATAATCATTCATTTCTAATCGACCTCATACCAGTATCGATCAAGAGCTTCGATATCATCATGGTCATGGATTGGTTGAGTCTCCATCGTGTCGACATCCTATGCTTCGACAAGGCAATCTGTCTAAATCTACCGAATAGCGAAACTCTGTTAATCTACGGAGACAAACCCAATACGAGTCTTCGCATCATCTCGAGTATTCAAGCCCAGAAGTACTTACGTAAAGAATATCATGCGTTCCTTGCATACGTTGTCGACACGATCCAAAAAATGAAAAATCTAAAAGACTTCCCTGTAGTATGCGACTTCCCCGACGTTTTTCTAGAAAAGCTACCAGGTTTACCTCCCCAACACCAGGTCGAGTTCAGGATCGAATTAAATCCAGGAGCTACCCCTGTAACCAACACTACTAGAAAAATAGCCTTTTACGACGCTCATTGCGCGTCGTAAAAGGCTCAGACGACGCGAAAATGTGCGTCAAGGAAGGCCCTGTCATAAAGAGAGACGATGCGCTTTTGCGCGTCGTCTATAGACGATGCGCATTTACGACGTGCATTTACGACGCGCATTTACGACACGCATTGCGTATCAAGGAAGGCCCTGTCATAAAGGAAGATGACACGCATTCGCATGTCGTAACCTTACGACGCGCGTGTTAATGACACGCAATGCGTATCAAGAAAGCCCCCGTCAAGAAAGGCCATGTCGTAAATGAAGACGACACACATTTTTGCGTATCGTAATTTTAAAAGTTAAAAAAAAATATTATTTATAGATTTTCTAATTTTCAAATTAGATTTTCATTTAACTTCTCATATTATAAAATAAAATACCATATACAAAAATATAATCCATTGCATAAAATTTAATGTCATACAAATAATCGATCCTTGGAAAGATAAAACATATCAATAGAAGTTGTTTTCTGCCTATACATGATTATCACATACTAAATAACAAGTTTTATTTCATATTCATACATATGATTACATTATTCATTAAACAAATATATACTTACATCTTCGCCTAAAATGTTATTACATGATGCAAGTTGGCCACTTCAGTGATGGACCACCAAGAGGAAGACCAACAACTGCCCTAAATTTTTCCAAGATGTGCCCTTACTCATGTCCTGTAACTTTAAACATTTAATAAAGTCAAATATCTCCTAAAATAAAATTGCACAAGAAACAAAGACTGAAATTGGAAGAAGTACACTATAAGTTTGTTTTACCAAAGAGTGGCATGAATGATCGGGTGCTACAAGTTTGTCCAAGCTGCCAAACAAAGACTGCATGTGTAATATTAGTTATACACTTGTCTTCTTAGTTTCATTCACTTGTCTCTTTAAGTGAATGAAACAATATATCTGCAAGAAATGATAGGCTTCAAGAAATGTATAATATTAGTTATACTCATGGTAAAATGTCATAGACTGTAATTGGAATTCCACAAAATTACATCTATGTATAAGTGGAGTTTATATCTAAAATGCACATGTTGCTTTCAAATGTAACACAAAACCAAAATAAACAAATAAAGTATTACCTGGACTAGTGTATAAGTGGAGTTAGTATCTTCTTTAGCAACAAAGGAATAAACATCTATGCTATTTTTTGCAACTCTACCACTGCTACTAAAGTCCCAATTAAGAACTTGAAGCATGAAATGGAGTGCAGTTGTACAAACTCTTGCTTCTGAGACAGAAGCATCAGAATTTTTAATTTCAGCAGTAACATTTTGTGCAGCCCCCAGTGCCCAACAATAAAAATTATGTGGAATTAACAAAGAAAAAGAAGAAAATATGAGAAATTGGTTAGCAAAAAGATAATTTTTCTAGGGTCCAATCATGTACAACTTTCAAAATCCTTTACATTTGAGTTTCTTTTGTTCTTTATACACTTGTATGAACTTCATACAAGTGGGATATATAATCATTTTAGTGCAATGTCATGCAGTCCATCTGCTTGATATACTCAAAGCAGAAAACCTCATTCAAAAAAAAAAAAAAAACCTAGGGGGTGTTTCTTTTTTACTTAATGAGCTTAATTGGTTAAGCACTTAAACTAGACAGATGACTTATTAGGTCAAGCAAAAAAATCTATTTGTCTTTTGGAATGTAAGGGTGAAATGGTCATTTAGTCTCATTCATACGGTTTATTTGGTTTGGAAACAGACATCATGTATACAATACTTTATCTAGAGATACATCATTACCCATACAGGACATAATGAGAAAAGAAAATAAACAGCTCCTGAAAATATGTTGTTATAGGAAATGGTTTAATGAGATGATGATAAACAAAATGAAAAACCTTAAGATAATTAATAACATGATGGAGAAAATTCAGACACCTGCAACATTATTTTTTAGCATGAGAACTTTGTATAAATGAAAATTGGTACTCAATAACATGATGAAACATATACCAGTGACTCAAGGAAACTGAGTCCAATGAACTGCACTTCTAGTCCATGGTTCCCAGCAATAGCCATATTTATCTGAAGTCAACAAATTACAATTAATTTCAGGCACAAAAAAATGAAGTTTCCAGCTATGAATTAAAAATTATAATAATTAGTTTTAACAAGGATGAATTTACTTCAGGGACTTACCTCAGAGAAAAATCCATCCTTTTCTGCAGCAGTAAGTTCCAACCTACACTAGGGCCAGACAATCTGAAATAGTTAGCAATATTCTTTATTTTTTTAATGGCTAGTTAAGTTACAGATTGTCAACATCAAATAATTAACAGGAAGATATGTTGATGGTGTCTTATAAGCGAACCAAGTTTGTATGTTGATGGTGTAGTCTGAATTGACATGAGTGACCAATAGTATAAGGTCTAGACACCTGAGATGTTCTAAGGATGTTATTTAGTTTTTGTAAATGATGGTAAAAGCAACCGCTAACAGGTAATAAGCCTGAAAACAAAACAAAAAAGAAGAAAGAAAAAAAAAGTTAGCACAAACAGTAGTCCTAGAAACAGAAGTAGAAGGAGAAGTATGGGGAAAGGGTAAAATTCACAAACCTATAAACAGTTCACTAATACACTGAGACCAAAGCAATCCTTCGAGGCTCTAGACCTATAAATATTTGGATAAAAAATTTATTCAAACTGATGCACTGAAATGCAAATAGAATGGAAACAAAACAAACACAATATTAACCTGCAAGGCTGGAAGCTGCTTTCATAGCCCTCTGTTTTTCTTTATTGTTGTGTACACCCAATTTCACAACTACTTTCTGCAATTGGATACAAAGTAACCAACAAATAAATGTTAATCTCAATAATGAAAATAATGACGCTAAAAAGCATAAGTTTGATAATGGTTTTGAAGCATAGTAGTAGGATTTCTTCTGTGTATGCTCTTTATCTGTAATCACAAGGTTCAGAAGCAATTTTATTTTATTTTTCCTATTTTTGACTACAATTTTTGTACCATAGGTATGATATCAAGATAGAAACAATTTTTTCGTGGAATATCCCTTCAAATGTTGGAATGGTAAATTTAAAAAACCAATTAACAAAACTATTATTTGCTGGAATGGTATATGTAAAGAATCAAATTTTGTAAGTATTTAATTAACATGCTCTTTTTTTTAAAAAAAAAGAATCAATTAACAAAAAGGTAAACCATATTTACAAAAAAAAAAAAAGACAGATTGTAATCCCATTCTAAAACTTGATGGTGTGAAAAAACAGGACACCGATAACAAACATAACCACGAACGTTTTGAAAAACTGACTGTTGGCAAATTCCCTAACAGATTTCAACCCCCACAAAAACAAACCCTAATAATTCTATTTATTCCTTAATAGAAACACCCAATGCAAAAAAAATTTAAATATATGATGGTAAAAGAAGTTACTGAAAGGAAATAAGCCTCAAAGCGTAAACAAAAATTGCACAACCTTCCTAGAATAAGTAAAAACCACTATAGTAGAAGGCAAAGTAGGAGAACACAAGGGGGGGGGGGGTAGGAAACAAGGAAAGGGAGAAAAATGGAAATGTGAATTGTGTAATGTTAACTGTGAATTCTGCAAATTAAAAGGTTGAGAGCATGAACTAAGAAATGGAGAGCAGTCATGAGACCTGTACGTAGAAGTAGGGCTGCCATAAGATCATATACAAGACTGTGAATCATGTTGGAGAGTAAATCGGTAAATGTACTTCTATCTTCACGTTCGTTGTCCCAAAACTCTGAGCAATTGGCTCCTACTTTTGTCGTTTGCACCAGATCACCTTTATTTACCCTAGGAACGAGCACAACTCCAATATAACTCTCAGCTTCTAATGAACTCACATATCCTCTGTGTAAGGAAAATGAAATGACATTTTATGGTGAAGTCAAATGATGTTCATTATAAAATAAAGAGGTGGGGAGAGGAGATAACCTAAAGCAGAATCTGCAATTGCAAAACATGAGGATCTAGCTCCCCAAATTCCGTTCCTTTGTAGCATTGCATCATTGTGCAGTCGTTGAAATAAGAGAAAATAAAGATACCTAAGAGAAAAAATGGAAGCACTAATTATCAGAATTAACCAGACATCCAGAAGAAACAAAACACAATGAAAAAGAAGAAGAAAGGTTCTTGTTCGTTTATTGGTTCCAGATAGGATGGGGACTTTAATTTTTTTAGGAGAACCGACGATAGAGGGTTGAATAGGGCCATAGGAGCCATTGTTACAACCTATCAATTTCATTCATGAATTATTATGGGAATAATACAAGAGGCGAGTGTCGATTGCAATTTCAAATGAAGTATTAAAAGATGCTAGACCAAAAACCTGATAGAAGTCGTCGGAGCCAGAACCAACAGAACTACCACCGAAGGTATTATTGACAAAAATAGGGACGGGATATAATATGCGAAATAGGTTCACCTCGAGGTCCTCCTCTACCTGATTTGATTCGAGAGGCATGTATTCAACAAGGATTTTTGGGGAATTCGTAGATCCTCAATTCGGTTGTACCGGAAGAATAAAGTTTAGCGGCGACATCGGATTGAGAAACGGAGGGAGACAGAGCGGCATGATGGTGGCGATGGCGCCAATGGATGTAACGGCGAGAAATGCTAGAAGGAAGAATATGGGTTTTAGGTTAGAGAGAGAGAGAAAGGAAGACGAAGACCCTAGGCTTGTTTCATGCTGATTGGAAGCGGAGGGGGGGGGGGGGGGGGTTAATTCTTCACATAGGCGGGGTTTTAATTTTTGGGGATTTCATTTCCCGCTCAAAACGCGTGTTTCATTAAAAAAAATATAAAGTGACACACTTACATGACACACACTTTATAATAGGCGCCCTCCGTATTTTTTTTTCTTTTCTAACACTAATTTCAGGGCACGCACAAAAAGCGTGTCTTCTATCCTTCAAATTTTATAAGAGATGACATTACTTTTTGGGCGTATGCTTTTGCGTATCGTAAATCACCGCGTGTCATTGTTTGCGCGTCATTAAAGGCTGTTTTTCTAGTAGTGCAAACCGCCCTATCGTCTATCACCTGCTGAGATGCAAGAGCTGTCCGGCCAACTTAACGAGCTGCTCAATAAGGGCTTTATAAGACCAAGCTTCTCACCCTGTGGGGCACCGGTCTTGTTCGTAAAGAAGAAGGATGGATCGTTCCGTATGTGCATCGATTACAGAGAACTCAACAAACTGACGGTCAAAAATCGTTACCCTCTTCCTCGTATAGAGGACCTAATTGACCAACTGCAAGGGGCGAGTTACTTTTCCAAGATTGATCTTAGGTCCGAGTATCACCAGTTACGAGTCCTTGAGGAGGATGTCCCGAAAACAGCCTTCCAAACTCGTTATGGACACTACGAGTTCGTAGTGATGCCGTTCGGACTGACCAACGCGCCCATGGTATTCATGGATCTAATGAATAGGGTGTGTCGCCCTTACTTGGATCAGTTCGTCATAGTCTTCATTGATGACATACTCATCTACTATCGAAGTAAGGAGGAGCATAGCGATCACCTACGACAAGTCCTAGAAACCCTACAATCAGAGAAGCTATATGCGAAGTTCTTGAAGTGAGAATTCTGGATCCGAAGAGTCGAATTCTTGGGACACGTTGTTAGCGAAGAAGGAATCCATGTGGACCCATCCAAGATTAAAGCTATTGAGAACTGGTCAGCACCAAAGACGCCCAAAGAAATACGTCAATTTCTAGGCATTGCTGGCAACTACCGCAGATTCATTCAGAACTTCTCTCGAATCGCGAAACCCCTTACATCATTGACTCAGAAAAGCGTAGCCTTTGACTGGGGAGAGAAACAGGAGAAGGCATTCCAGACCCTGAAACGAGCCTTATGCACCGCACCGATACTATCCCTTCCCGAGGGGACAGATGATTTTGTGGTTTACTGTGATGCGTCCAATCAGGGACTCAGTTGTGTTATGATGCAACAAAGTAAGGTCATCGCCTATGCTTCAAGACCACTAAAGACACACGAGGTCAACTACACTACCCACAAACTCGAATTAGGAGCGGTTGTGTTCGCTCTAAAGATCTAGAGGCACTACCTGTACGGTACGAAGAGCACGATATACACCGACCACAAAAGCCTCCAACATGTACTCAACTAGAAGGAGCTCAATATGAGACAACAACGGTGGGTCGAGCTACTCAGTGATTACGAATGTGAAATTTGTTATCACCCGGGTAAAGCCAATGTAGTAGCGGACGCCCTAAGTCGGAAGGAATATTTTGGCCGAAGGGTCAAATCACTGACATTGACCATCCATTCTCACTTATCCGCGCAAATCCGAGAAGCCTAGATGGAAGCCCAAAAACCAGAGAACGTGCTGAACGAAGCCTTGAGGGGAATGGATAAGAATCTTGAGATCAGAGGAGACGGAGTTTATTATTTCATGAACCAGATCTGGACCCCAAAGTTCAGTGGTTACAGGGAGGTTGTTGTAACGCCCGTAGATCAGGGCTAGTCAATTTAGAGACAATAAGCATCAAAAATGACTTTTTGATGGAATATTATTTAGAAGGATTAATCTTAACCAAGTTGTAGTATATGTCTCAAGGTTTCCGAAAATATAAAGAACGCCGAAATCCGAGTTATAACGAAGAAGTTATGACCTGTCGAAGTTTCGCGAAAGAACCAGCACGAAACAGCACGATATAAATAGTGAATTTACGTTAGAGCGATATTTGGCTTTAGCGATCTAAATAAAAGTCGTAGAATACGTTAAACCGAGAGCGTGCATAAAAAGAACGTCTAAAGCTGACTTCGGATGAGGAAGTTATGATTTTTCGAAGTTTCAGCATTAGCAGTATGCAGCCCGAAACTCGAGATTGAGGTCGAGTGATATTTAGCCAAAAATTTCTAAATGAGAATTGAAGATCTCATCAATAGTATTCCACCGATAAAAAGACAGACAAAAACGGAGTTCAGATGAAGGAGTTATGAATTTCGAACGGAGTTTTCCTGTCCCGGCCTACTAAAAATAATATATAAGTAATATAATTATAATATAATAAAAATAAATCAAAATTAGCCAATGGAGTCTAAACGAGAGTTGTAGAGCATAATCTCACCTTCACGTCGATATAAAGAACGTCGAAAATGGAGTTCGTATGAGAAAGTTATGAATTTCTGAAGTTCGGGGCGCGAACCCCAAAGCTGTGTCAGAGACCACGATGTGGCAAGCAGTGCCACGACATGGCAAGTCTTCTGAGACCTCCGGGAGTCCCCCAGACACAACTTGCGATGACGTATGTAGTGACGACCAAGCCTACGACGTGGAAAAAGGGTGCCACGACGTGGCAAGGGCTAAATTTGCCCTATAAATAGATTTGAAGGGCCACCCATTTAGAGTTGCTATTTTCTCTCCCCTCTCTCTCTCTCTCTCTCTCTCTCTCTCTCTCTCTCGTTTTACCTCGATTTGCATGCAAGAAATATCCCGAAGCCTGAAGATACCGAGAAGAAAAGAGTTTCCAAGCCGAAGCTCTGTCCGCGAGGAGTCCGGTTTTTTGTGAAGATCTACCGAAGAATACTACTTCTACAAGCCGTAGTTCTGTCTGATCATCTTCTAATCAAGTGAGTGTGTAGTTACTTTCTTCTAACACATAAATATTAAGTATTTGCTATGAAATATATGCTATGTGTATAATATAAAGTTGTTTATATGTGTGAGTGTGTAGTCCCTTTCATAAACACGATTTTAATACAAGTATTGTTTTGAATGTACTAAGTATATGTGTTATGTGAGTGTATCGATGTAATCTTCTAATCTCATAGATATGATTTATTCTCTATGAAATATGTGTTATGTTTATGTGCCTCATCTTTTATTTGTAATGTGTTTTGAATGAACATACTATACAGGTTTTAAACTATGTCTAAAAATGTATATTTTATCTAATAAAATGTTGGGTAGAACATGGGTAGATAGTTGTCTTGTGATAAAAGGATAAGAGGCCTCGATGTCATTGTAATCCAGTCATCTAGCGGAATTTAGATGACAACCACGAACTTTTCTAGACAGTCCAGTGGAACGCTAGCAGGCTCATAACCTGTAGGTGTTAATGAACTTGGGTGTTCATTCGCTGTATTCCATCCTCCTCATGGTTGCCTTATTTGACTTATATTGCCGAGGAACCCCCGAAGCATTTGTTGTCACCCCGATGAAATATTCTTAGACTAGGTCCCTTGTGTTAGTTGTCTTAGGGATGTAAAGTGAGAATAACGGGAATGGGTAATTGGGTTATTATTGGTTGATGAAATTAAATTAATTATTTATTGTGGGTTGAAAACCCTATATGCTCACCAGGCTCCCAAGCCTAACCCACTCAGTTTTCTTTGCATTACAGGTAATGGCACAAGAGTATAAGTTGGTGGACTTGACGAGAGATTTTGGATTATAGATCAGTAGTTATAAATAAATGTTGTAAGGTCTATTTTGTTCTGTTTATGCTTTTGGTCTATATTGAACATGACATCCCGAGATTTTGTTATATAATGAAAATACATTTATTTTGTTTTGGGAACAAATTCCGCAACCGTTTTCTTTAAACGATCACTCTGATTTTAAAACAAAGCATAAACAAATCGGTCTTTTCTGGTCGTGAAATTGGGGATGTCACAGTTGTCATGAATGAAGCTCATACGACCAAGTACTCCGTTCACCCAGGATCAGATAAGATGTATCATGATCTCAAGAAGTTGTATTGGTGGCCAAACATGAAAGCTGAGATCGCTACCTTCGTAAGCAAGTGTCTGACCTGTGCGAAGGTAAAGGCTGAATATCAGAAGCCCTCAGGCCTACTACACCAGCCCGAGATACCTGAGTGGAAATGGGAGATGATTTCTATGGATTTCATTACCAAATTACCCAAATCTCCAAGTGGGTATGACACCATTTGGGTAATAGTCGACCGATTGACAAAATCGGCTCACTTCCTGCCAATCAAAGAAACTTTCAAGATGGAAAGACTCACACGAATCTACATCCAAGAGATTGTTCGACTGCATGGTGTTCCTATATCTATTATCTCTGATAGTGATAGTAGGTTCACTTCGAGATTCTGGCAATCACCGCAGAGTGCCTTAGGAACAAGGTTGGACATGAGTACAGCCTACCATCCGCAGACCAACGGACAAAGTGAAAAGACTATCCAAACTCTAGAAGATATGTTGCGAGCCTGTGTAATCAACTTTGGTAAGGCATGGGATACCCACTTACCCCTTGTCGAGTTTTCCTACAACAACAGTTACCACAAGAGCATCAACGCAGCTCAATTCGAAGCCCTCTACGGCTGAAAGTGCAGATCCTCTCTGTGCTGGGCTGAGGTGGGTGACACTCATTTAGCTAAAGGACGAGTTCCTGACAGCACTCTCACAGGTCTGGAGATCATTCGAGAAACGACTGAGAAGATCGTTCAGATTCGTGAAAGATTGAAAGCCCGCTAGAGACCGGCAGAAAAGCTACACAGACAAACGAAGAAAACCCTTGGAGTTCCAGGTGGGAGACCGAGTCCTTCTGAAAGTCTCACCCTGGAAAGGCATGATACGCTTTGGAAAGAGTGGAAAGCTAAATCCAAGATACATAGGGCCTTTCGAGATCCTCGCTAGAATTGGCCTCGTAGCATACAAACTCAATATACCCCGCGAACTTAGTAACATACATCCTACATTCTACGTCTTAAACATGAAAAAGTGTCTATCCGACGAGACTCTTGTAATCCCACTGGACGAGATCGAGATCAACGAGAGCCTCAACTTCGTGGAAGAACCCGTGGAGATTATGGATCGAGAGGTCAAACGAATGAAACAAAGCCGCATCCCTATAGTGAAGGTTCGTTGGAACGCCAAACGAGGCCTGGAGTTCACTTGGGAGTGCAAGGATCAAATGAAACTTAAATATCCCCATCTTTTTACTTAGTTATTTGTACTAACTTAGCTGCTTGAACTCTAACTTCGGGATGAAATTCCTCTAACGGGGGGAGGATGTGACAAACCGACACTTTTACGTTGTACAATCGATCCACATATCTATAATTCACTTGAATTTAGCATCTTTTAGCAGAATGTTGGGTCCGCATGAGTGCTTTAGGCTTAGTATATCATAGATATGGGCCTTAAGAAGGGTTAGGAAGGGTGTTGCATCACAAAAATCGAGCCAAACACACCAAAAGAGGTGTGTGCGGCCACACACTAGAGTGTGCGGCCAGCCAGCCGCACACCCAGCCGCAAACCCCCTCCCAGCCTCACACCCGACCCTATATATAGTAGAGGACCCCCTTCCATTCACTTTTGGCTACACCTCCTCTCTCTCTCTCTCTCTCTCTCTCTCTCTCTACTTCCTCTATCTAGAAACATCATCCAAGAACACTTAGAAGGCCTCCAAAACGTGAAGAACATCATCTTTCAGTTTGTTATAGAGGTAAAACACTTGAATCCCAGCCTAAAACTCATAGTGTTCTTCGTGTTCATCATCTCTTGAAGCAGTGCGGCTGCACACCTTCATCAGGTGGCCGCACACACTCAAAACACCCTCCAAAGTGAGAGTATGGCCGCACAATCGACATTTTGGGCTCAAACAAGGAGTGTACGACCGCACACCCCTGTGTACGGCCGCACACACCGCTGTACGGCCACACACTCCAGTGTGCAGTCTCACACACAAATCTTGCCGCATTCCCTAGCCGCACACTCACTCATATGGCCATACACCCACTTTAATACTCATATTTGGCCTTTAACATGCATAGATCATTAAGTATGGGACACGGGACACTTAGTATTGGTGATTCCAAGCCCTTAGGGTGATTCCCCATAATGTGTAGTCATGAAACACCCTGGTTCTAACTCATATATGTGTCACCGTATGATTAATAGGGACCACGTGCATTCAGAGCATCTGTTGACACTCAGCTCTCATAACAAACGCACACTCGAACCCTACGTTAAACAGTGAGTTCATACCCCTAATTATCCTTTCAAATTTTTTTAAATGATTTTATGGGGGGGAATACAAGTTGAATCCAACAGTTTATAGTATCAATCACATGTGATTTGTAACTTACAATCAAAAAGGATTTCTATACTTTTAACCGTTTTACCATAAAAACTGCTTTCAATGTTTATCAAACTCATTTTCATGTTCATTTGTTATAAAAACCATTTTCAAGCTCTTTTAAACTTCTTATGTTTCTAAAATATATCCACACCAATATATTTATATAAGTAAGACTGGAAGGACTTAGTACTGATAGCTCGCCTTATTTCCTGTTCTTGTTTGATTGGGGTCTTAGGGTATATTGTTCTCTGTCCGACTGTCATTGAATTGTTAGTTATATATTATATGTATTTGTGTTGGATATGAATATCTTCACTCAGTTCAATACTTTTGAGTATCCAAGAATGACTACAACATGCTAGTTAACTATAATAGGTATAGTTAAGGTTTACCACTCCTCGCTAGCATTACTATGATACTTACCACGATTAGTACTATTATGAGTCTCTACATGTTAAGTACTATACAAGAAGAATACTATATACTATACAAAAGAATACTAAATACATTATAACGAGAAGTACACTATACACTAATACAAGATAACATACTAAAACAGAATGTGATACACTATTCCTCCATACGACACTTTATTGTGCCTTCGCCATGTAACCTTAGTCTCCTGGAGGGAGAGCGGACACTACGTGTATAGATCTATACGGGGTGGATACCCTCACATCCCGACTGCTAGCTACAGTCCGAGTCGACTAGGCCCAGGGATGATAACATGCTACTACACTATGCATATAGATCTATACAGGGCGTATACTCTCACATCCCGACTGCTAGCTACAGTCCGAGCCAACTAGGCCCAGGGATAATAACATGCTACTACACTACGCATATAGATCTATACAGGGCATATACTCTCACATCCCGACTACTAGCTGCAGTCTATTGGAAACTTTGCATCTACACTACGCATAGAATGGGTGTCATCTGCTAGATTTCATAGTCATGAAAGGCAGCTATGGTAAGCAATATCCAGATTTCATTGTCATGAAAGGCAACTATGGCGAGCAATATCCATTTATGGGTTGAAACAAGCATCTCGCAGCTGGAATCTTTGCTTCCATGAGAAAGTCAATGAGTTTGGTTTCTCTAGAAGTGAAGATGAATTTTGTGTGTATATCAAGGCTAGTGGGAGTATAGTAACTTTTCTGGTGTTATATGTCGATGACATATTACTCATTGGTGACGACATTCCAACCTTGAACGAAGTTAAGTCTTGCCTTGGAAAGTGTTTTGCTATGAAAGACCTAGGAGAAGCCGCCTATATTCTTGGGATCAGGATATTGACAGATAGAAAGAAGAGACTAAGTGGACTTAGTCAGAGCACATACTTGGATAAGGTACTAAAGAGGTTTAGTATGGAAAATTCCAAGAAGGGAGAGCTACCTATCCATAGCAACACAAAATTGAGTAAGACTCAATGCCCTAGTACAGATGAGGAAATAGCTGACATGAGTCATGTACCTTATGCTTCCGCTGTCGGATCGATCATGTACGATATGACATGTACTCGCCCTGATGTGGCCTTTGCTTTGAGCATGGTCAGTCGCTATCAGGGAAAGCCATGTAGAGCTCATTGGATAGCAGTAAAGAATATATTCAAGTATTTGCGAAGAACGAAGGACTGGGTCCTTGTACTTGGTGGCAATGATACTTTGAGAGTAGATGGTTACAGTGATGCCAACTTTCAAACAGATAGAGATAACTTCCGTTCTCAATCTGGCTGGGTATTTCTACTGAATGGTGGATCGGTTACTTGGAAGAGTTCCAAGCAAGATAAGGTGGCTGATTCTACTTGTGAATCAGAGTACATAGCAGCGAGTGAAGCGTCTAAAGAAGCAGCTTGGTTGAGGAAGTTCATCAGGGATCTTGGAGTTGTTCCAACCATCCAGGAGCCTATGGAACTATTCTGCGATAATGAGGGAGCATTTGCCTTAACTAAGGAACCCAGAGACCATGGTAAGACCAGGCATATCGACAGAAAGTACCATTTCATCAGACATAGAGTAGAAGAAGGCCATCTTGTTGTAAAGAGGGTGTCATCTGAAGATAACCCAGCAGACTCCTCACAAAGGGTCTGAGTAGGGCTAAGCATATTCAGCATGATCGAAGCATAAGGCTGAAAGATGATATTAGTTTTAGTGGTTAGATTAGTCTAGTTCAGAAACTTGTTACAAAGTAAATGTAATTGACTTTTGGTGATTAAATAATAAAGTCTTATTTATGAGTTTGTTTACTGCCTTTGTTAATTGTTTATTATTGTGTTTCATATTTTGCATGTTTTACTTCCCGAATAATATGATTGTTCAAACTCCACAGTCGCTCGTACATTTGGAAGTAAGTAGTGAATTAAGACTGTCATGAATTGGATTGCAGATTGTCTAAGGATAGACATAGCAATAAGAATTGCTGCAATGTTCATGAGTACTCAGAGAGTGAGATTTAAGTATTGGATAAACCCACGCTCAGAGTATTACTTCATGGAATTCATCTCGAGTAATACTGAGACGATAATATCTATGATCATGAAACAGAGATATATGAGTTGTAATTTGTAGGTCGGCCATGCATTGGTGATACGAAAACGCGTCAATAACTTGGTGTTATAAAACATATTATCATGTATGGTTTGATGAGTAAAAGATACAAGCATATGAGTCAATGTTTATTCGTTCCTTTTGCCCTAACGGGAAAAGCGATATCTGTGGGCCCCTCGATGATTTGGTGTTGACTTTTGTGCTGGGCCCAACCATGACTAAATTGATGTGTTCGATTAGAAGTCCTATATCATCACAAATCAGAAATTGGGAAACATAGATTCTGGACAAAGAGATTGATTGTATTCTATGTCTTATGTCTAGGGATATCTAGTAGAATGAAGGGTCATGAGATCACTTATCTTAGGACACGTAACTGACTGGGTCAGAGTTCGGCAGCAGCTTTTGGAAGCTACAATTTGCTGGTCAAATTTAGAAGTCATACTAGCAATTATAGTTACAGACTTATCCAAGTGGGAGACTGTTGGATTAGGTGTCTAAGCCCATAACTATAATTGGTATGTACTTGAATTGATAGCAGCACAGTCCTTTTGGGTTGCCCTCAAACCTAGCAACCGGACAAGGAAATTATGAAAGGAGAGATATTAATTTATTATAAGATTAATAAATTAATATAAATGAATTTATTAATATGTTAAAAGATTAATATATTAATTAGAAATCATTATGTTTAATTAATAGTTAGCCAGAAATTAATCAGAATTAATTTTGGGGTTAAAAGTATTAATTATAAGGTGCAGGGACTAGTTTGCAATTATCTAATAGTTGAGTGGAAGGCTCTAGAACCCCCTTGGAAGAGGGTGGACGAAATCTATAGGGGAAACCCTAATGATTTCTTCCATGGGGGCTTGGATAAGGCCCTTGGATTTGCTTAGGCCCTAAGCAAGGAGCATTAGGGTTTTTCCTAAACCCTAGATCCCTCAGCTATATAAGGAGCCTCCTGGTTCACATTTTGGCCACTCCTTCTTTTGAAGAAACCCTAGGCCTAGAATTTCATACTCCCTCCCTCTCTCTCCTTCTAGTTTCCTTCTTGCTAGTTCTTGGGTGTGATTCCATTAGAGGCATTACATCTGTGGTGCTAAGCTTCCAAGGAGATCAAGATCAAGTTCAAGAGGATTATCAATTGTTTACTATAACAATTGAAAGGTATGTAATTCCTAAACCCTAGTTTGCTATTTTCGAAAATAGCCTCTCTCCTCTAGGGTTCTTGTTTTGCAATTCAAAGTTATATGTTCAATAGTTAAAACATAGATCCAAAGTAGGTTGCATGTGAACTTAGGAATTGTTTTTCTAGTTTATTTGTTTTACCTAAAACCCATCAAATTTGTCAACAATATTTAAACGAAACATTCTATTATTTAAATATAGATAAAATAAACTCATCCGAATCAATAAATTGTTTAAAACCATCAGAATTCAAACAACTAGAACTGACAAGATTCTTGAAAATCTTGGGAACAAACAAAACATCAAATAACTTAATTGTATTTCTAGAAGTAAATTCAAGGCACAAGACACCTAAACCACAAATAGGAATGAACGAATCGTCTCCCATTTTCAGCACTAACCCATCTTCAAGCAGAGTTAATGTTTCTGACATCCGTTTATCCTTGCATACATGGTTCATTGCCCCGGAGTCAATCCACCAAGCAACATCATCATCCTGCACATAGAATTAGCGGCACCCCAGCCAGTGGCTTTGCCCCTTGGAACCCGCTAGGGGTGTTGCCCCTAGACCCCGCCAAAGGGGTGCCGACCCTTTGGAAACTCCGGAACCAGGGGCGCTGCCCTCGGACCGTCGACCTGTCGTCGAACCGACTCCTAATCTGATCTTATACATATGTACACTCTGCACCAACCCATATTATATTAGAGTACAAATTATGAAGCCCTTTATCTCACATGTTAGTTCTAGTTACATAAAATGACATGGTGACACTAAAATCACTAATATAACACAAACCTCTTAAAACCAAAATAATTCCAGAATAATGATCACAAATCAAAGAGCAAGAACAACACTCAAACTCACAAGTTTAAGAGAGCAAATGAATTTAAGGGGTGTTTGGCTAAGCTTGTTAAAACAAATTATTTGCTTATTATAGGTTTCACACCGCTATAAGTTAAAAAAAGTGTTTTGATGAAAAATAACTTATTCTGATGGGAAACCTTTAATAAGTCATTTTTTCATAAGTTACTTACACTTACTTATTAGCTTTTAAGCTTATAATCTAATAAGTTATAATTTTTTTACCCAAACACCCAATAAGAGAGAAACAAGGGTTTGGTGAAGATAAAGTCGGTAATAAAAGAAAGGTGCGTCCGTCGCATTCTTTAAATACTCAAAATATTTTCAATATCAACCCTTGACTTCCAAACATTACATTTTTGGTCCTTCCAGTCATCAATTGCTTCTTTTTACCCCTGAACAACTACATGTTCGTTTAAGTCCACCATCTAGAAACTCTTTTCGAACAAAATCCATTTGAACTTTAATATCAACACTTAAGACCTGTTAGTAATTAAGAACAACAAACTAATTCTAAGTTTAGTTTTGTCAAGACAATACTTTTAAGGGTTTAATGTCATAAAAACCATTATATATACGGTGTTTTATTTCACCCCAACTTTGTTTTATTCCTCATATGTCATTATATTTTCAAAAACTTTTTCTTTTTGGGCCATATGACAGTCACCAATAGATTATGATGATTTGTCAATTTGGTTGACGTGAAATTATTTTTTTCAGTTTGTATTTAATCTCAATATTTTATCTGAGTTTACATTTAGCGCAATAGTAAATTTGTTCCTCATTTTCAGTTACTTTTTGGATTTTTTTTTTCATTTTATCTCTTAACAAGCAACATTTAGGTAGTTTAAAACATAATCCCTTAAAATGAAAAGATAATAACTTGAAAGGGTAACAAACTTGTATCATTGTTTACATTTAGTCACTAAACTTTTTTCATGCTTGATTTACCCATGAATTATTTGAAACTGTTCGCACTTTACCCTCATGATAGTTTAAAACCGGTCATAAGGGTAAAATGTAAACAATTTCAAATAAATCATTGCTAAATCAAGCACGAAAAAAAGTTCAATGAATAAGTATGAACAAACTTGAAAGTTCATAACCCTAAAAAAAAGGTCAATAAAAGCTTGAAAGTTGAAAAGTCAAACATCAAGAAACTGTAAAAACAAAAGGTGCTAGAAAGAAAACATCAAATTGGGTCTACAAAAGGTAGATCTCAAGAAAGCCCAAAGTACCCAAAATTCCATTAAGCACAAACATAAGGTCTAATGCGTAAATTTACATAAAGTCCATTTCTTTCTATTCTCTTTATAATCCTCATAATATCATATCTTTCAATGAAATAAACAAAAAGAAGAAGATTTTCAATAAAAAATGAAAATAAATAACACGCTTTAATGGAAAAACGATCTATGTTTTTAGAACTTACAGTACCAAAGGGAAGGATCATGAACATTCCAAAACACATAATTATCAATAATATTCAAGCCCATTTCTTCGATTTAATTGCAAGTCCTTCCCACATCTACAACAAAACACAAACAACAATTATAAAGAAAAATCAATTTTGCAAAAAGGGTATAAAATGAATTATTTTAGGGGTGTTTCTTGGGTAATGTATGGAGCCAAGAATGAATTTGATCATTGATGATTAATGGTCTCTGACCATATGTTAGAGAGCTTAATCAGATACATGTATATCAAGATAATGAAGAAAGTTAAAAGCTTGTAGATACTAATGGCCTCCATTTTTTCGAAGCTTTTAGTGTTTGTTTGTCTAAAACATGTCGAAGATGGTGGTTTATTTGAATGAAGAGTGGTAGAAGCGGTGGAAATGACAAATAGAGAATATGGCCTCCATTTTAATAAATTTTCAATTTTGTTCAAATTTAGTCACTGAACTTCAACTTTGATCATATTGTCACCGAACTTTTTATTGTGCTTGATTTACCCATGAATTATTTAAATTGTTAACATTTTACCCTTATGTATCCTTGTAGAAGGTCATAAAGGTAAAATATGAACAATTACGAAAAATTCATGGGTAAATCAAGCATAAAAAAAATTTAGTGACTAAATGTGAACAAAATTGAAAGTTTGTTATCCTTTGAAGTCATTATCCCTAAAATGAAAGAGCAAGATGAGTTGAAGGAAAAATTCTAACTCGTGACTTCTCCTTGAGGGAAAAGGCACGTTAGCCGATAAGCCAAACTCTTCGTTATCACATAAAAACCTACTAAGTTGTGTGACGCCATCATAATTTGAACCGCCTATTACCTACTATTAAAATAAATATATTTTTCAAAAGTACAATGCCCTAATAGAAATTGATTTGAAAGTACATGTTGTAATAAGAAAATATGAAAGTACCAAGTTATATAAAGAAAAAAATAACATTCAATGTTATTTCATGCATTTAAGAATTAAAACTCTATGCACTAACATTGTATTTCTTTGGTTTTGTCAACAAATATATTATTAGAATTAGGTAAGTGTTTCTTAAAGCGAATTTTATCTTTTCCATCCACCTATTTAAGCCCACAACACCTTCATTTTCGTAAAAGTGTCTAGGTTTTCAATTCATAAAGTCCTTGTATTTACAAGTCCTCTGAGATTCTCCAAGAATTAAGTTAGAACTGCTACCCGGTATACCACCAGATACACCGCCTCCTCCTTCGGGGGTTCCACAATTTCCACTATAGGTGTTCCACAATTTGCTACTAGAGGTATTCCACTATGAATTGATCTTAAGTTGCTTAGTGCAATTTTCAGTCGTTCCGAAATTAATTGCTCCAATTTTTCGATAGTTTTTGGTAGATTTGGGTTAGGAATCAACGACCTTCGTCCTCCTGTAATTGAATATATGTTTCTATCCTAATGATTTTATCAGACGAGAATATGCAATAAGGTCGAATCAAGAATTCTAAGGCTATCAAATTCTAATTATGTACAAATCTAAAGCATTCAGTTAACAATTAGCTAATATTAGCATAAACATTAAATTGCACCTAACAAGAAAAGTCTAAAGCAACAAGGCATCTTAAGCATCATGCAATTCTAACATATAAATCTTGAAAAGCTCATTAGCTTATATACTAGTATGCATTTCTAGCAGTTCACATACTAAGAGATATAGCAAGTACGGATCTATTGGGAATCACTTCCTTTTGAGCTCCGACTAACTATACACATCACATCTTTTCTCCTTTGTATAAAATTCTTTTCTATTAAGGTTTGTATAAAATTATTTTCTAAAAAGTTTGTAAAAATCATTCTTTTCTAAAAACATTTGCATAAATTTCTCGAATCTTATTTTGAGTTTAGAATCACACAAGTGGTCATCCAAATCCCTCAAACTAGGGCTCTGATTCCAACTTGTAACGTCTCATTTTTCAATTTTTTTCATCTTCATAGTAGACTATACTCATTTGTCCAACATTGTTAATATACTTTCCAAAGGTAATATAAAAAGCCCTTTTGGTTCAATCATTGCAAAACACAGTTTCCAAAACATTAGGGGTGTTCGTTTGAATGGATCGGTTTTATCCAATCCAATCAATTGAATCCAAATTGATTTCGGTTTTCAAAACATGGATCCGAATAGTCTAAAATAAATTCATATCCGATTCGATCCGATCCAATTACAATTCGGTTGGATCGGTTTTTGGAATTCGTTTTCAAAGACCGAAACATTTTAAAACGAAATATAATTATAATATTACCCAACTTTACACAGGACACTACTAGAAAAACAGCCTTTTAAGACGCTCATTGCGCATCGTAAAATGCTCAGACGACGCGCAGATGCGCGTCAAGGAAGGCCCTGTCATAAAGAGAGACGACGCGCATTTACGACACGCATTTACGACGCACAATTATGACACGCAATGTGTATCAAGGAAGGCCCTGTCATAAAGGAAGACGACACGCATTTGCGTGTCGTAACCTTACGACGCACGTTTACAAATCGCAATGCGTATCATTAAAGCCCCTGTCAAGAAAGGCCATGTCATAAATGAAGATGACACACATTTGTGCTTATCGTAATTTTATATGTTTAAAAACATATTATTTATAGATTTACTAATTTTCAAATTAAATTTGCATTTAATGTCTCATAATAAATAAAATATCATTTACAAAAATACAATTCATTGCATAAAATTTAATGTCATACAAATAATCATTCCATGGAAAGATAAAACAAATCAATAAAAGTTGTAACGGAAATTTACAAACTAATTAGATACAAGAAATATGGAAAACTTGAAATCCCTAAGATTAATAGTTCTAACAGAAGCTTCACGTGAGATACATATAGTTGGACCAGTAAGCAAGGATGTTCCCGAATCCATAATAGCAGCACAAGAACACAAGAACACGTACACGATATCTGCTGCAAGAAGGTGCCAGTCGAAAACTACTATTGAAGGTTGCCATGATAGCTGTTAAGATTTAAGCATAACAAGAAACTAATCAGTGACTATAATAAGCTAGAAAACAAGCAACTAATAAACAAAACAAGCAACTAATTAAGTCGAACTATGACTATGCATACAAATTGGCAGCAAACAAGTAAATAAATGAAGAAAGTTACCTTCCATTGAAATGGATTAACAAGTTCAACATATTTCCCATGTCCTAAAGTAGGTAAGTCAACACGAGAAGGAATGTAGTCAACACGAACAATAACATGCCACTCTTTTGTAACAATGTAAGCAGCATCTACACAATACCCAAAAACATGTAAGAAAAAGCAACCTACTTTTATTTCTTCTTATTACAACTCTCAAACTATAATGACTTAATTAAAAGTACAAGGTTATAACTGGGTATAGTTTAATATAATAAGAGGATTAAAAATGACATACAAGCACGAAGTCTCATTTCACCAGCAGCTGGGAACCTGAGAAGCCAAAAGGCACTATTGGGAACACGCTTTAAAATATTGCACCTGAAATAAACAAACATCAAACATTATGTCAATGTTACTATAATATATAATGTGTGTCAACAGAAATTGAGATTATATCTTGAATGTTACCAAGTGATAAAAATTTCAGGATCCATCTTGTAAAGCTGATTAAAACAAGCAAATATGAACTTGTTTTCAGGCAATCTGTAAGCTGAACGCTTAGGCTGGCAGTTTACATCCATCACATCAAGGTTTTTCTGCACCCAACCATTAACAAAAAAGAGCAGATGTTTCTTTAAAAACTCTAACAAATTAGAATTTAGGAGATTATGTAGAGTATGAAAAATCTAGTCAATTATAACAATAACAAATTAATCAAACTTCATTTACACCTTTACCTGCTTGTAATCATTCACAAAGAGAGATAAAAAGAAAATATGAGAAAACCGAGTTTGGGAGACAAACTGTAAGATACTAATCAATTTTAACATTTAAGCATCTAGTAAAAATGAGATTTAAAAAAAAGAGTGATAAAAAGAAAATCCTTTACTTCATCAGTGACCAAATATTGTATGTAGTTAGCACCAATTGTGCCAGGGAATCCTATATATGAGACCTGAAAGGGAGCTGGTTGTAGAGCAAATATTTCATTTCTTGCCCCCTGGAATATAAATATATTATAGAAAGAACATGCAATAGGATTAACAAACCTTCTTTAAAACTACCATCGTTTTTATTATTATCCCTTTTGAAACCCATATTATATTATCAGTAGAATTACTTTTGGACCACCAGTAACATGTAATAAATAAATCATCAATAAGAAACTCTCTATTAAAAAAACTACAAACTAATGAGGTAAAAAAATGGTTGAACTTAATAATATCCATACCATGGTATAACCATTGAGGTTGTTAAGTAGTTGTATCTAATCCTCATTTATAAGCCTTGAAATCATATCAAAAGTCATTGTTGGCACATCTTTAAAATGCTCTGCTTCTGACTGGATCCGAACCCTCCATTCACTCCCATCATTTGGACTCAAAGCATAGCAGAATGCCTAATTTTCAAACAACAAATTAAAAAAAATCTATATTCATAATAATTACAAAAACTATACACCAACAAACCTCAACATTTTCTTTATTATGCATAGATCCCATTAAATGTCATAATGGATGGTTTCCAAAATCACTGCTCACATATCTAAAAGTATAGCACATTGTTTTAGGATCCATACAGAGAAATAAATTAATAAATACATAAAATGTACAACATTGATGAATTTATATAAGTAATAAGATGTAAAATAAATGAGGAATTTATATAGATATTATTGATTACTCCAACCGATTTCAAAAAAAAAGCTTAAAAATAGAAGTTGAGTGGTTAAAAAAAACTCTTGACAAAAAACTAAGGTACATACGTAGAACAATTGTCAAACGTGGTTACTATATAATTAATATCATTATCCCTTAAAAAGTTATAACCCATATATATGTGTACCCGATTTTCAGTCGATTGTAGCCTCCTGTGATCTTTATTGGCAATGGAAGAGGATGTTTGAAAGGAGGAGGAGAGAAACGACTTGCAATTACAGAACAATGTGCAACATATTTTCAACTATTAAAAAAAGGAACCCAATTAGTATTTTATAATTATATCAACTATCAAGTAATTCATAAATCTAATAACTCATATAATTCATAAAATTACCTGATTTCAAGTGCAAGGAGTGGATCAAGGGGATATGCAATCTCATGGAAAGGTTGCACAATTAACAAGACCATCAGCTGCTAAAGGATTAATGCGAAGAACTTCATTGTAGCAAGAAATAACATCCACATAACATACAATAGCTTTTGTAGCCACTCCCAAAGCCTATAAAATTCAAAGAAAAAACAATTTTAGAAAGAAAAAAATCTCCTTGTGTTTAATATCTACCAAGAATTATCAGAAAAACAATTGAGTATTCACCTTGTATACATTTCACAAGTTTAAATAGGCATCAGAAAATGTTGGCTTAAGTTTGACTGCCTCCTGCAATGAACAAGATCCACAATGAGAGTAAATTCATCCGAATAACACAAGACATATATACAGAGACAAAACTTAAGTCCACTTTTTCCCCTAGATCATTGTATTGTAAGCCACTGAAGTTCAAATGACAAAGTGGGAAAGTGATCAGGAACTGTCTGAGACTAATTAACACCAGACACATAAGAGTTAGAAAAATCAATACCAAACAGGAACTTCAACACTTCTTGGAAAGTGAAAACTATGCATTATTTAAAGGAAGGGGATGCATGACATGTTCTTGTAAGTGTCAAAGGAACAAAGGCAAATGTGATAAATAAACATATGCATCAAGTTTTCTTACTTCTTGAACCAATCCTTGAGCCTTCATCAAGTTCCCAAGGTTGTTGTGAGCATCAACCTACATAAATATATACCAAATATATATATATATATATATATATATATATATATATATATATATATATATATATATATATATATATATATATAATTAGAAACCAAATAAGCAATAAATCAGAAAATAAAGATGACAAGAGTTCATAACAAGACCAAACAGCTAAAAATGTAATATTGTCAAAACTTTGATTTGTCTTCCGAGTATATTTTCAACCTTAATAAACACTCTTTTCCTGTCATCCCAGTCACATACACACTAGGAAAATAAAATTGTTAAAGCATGTGATAATATCCATGGATTTCATCATATAATATCGCATCCAGATCATAACACTTACCCTGTTTGTGAAAGCCGCCTCTGGTTGTTGATTAATTGATGAGATTACGTACGCCTCCGCAAATAAGACGTATCTTCACCAACAAACGTCTCTAAGAAACTAGAAGTGGAAGGTGACCATACATGCACAACATCCCCATCTCTTTCCCTCGAACTTGAACTCACACTGTTGGAAGAATTCGCCGGCAAATCATCCGAAATTCTCAATGCCCTCGTGAAATCAATTGGTGGCTGCATATTACATACCCGTTCTCACCGTTTGACCATCTCCATCTCCATCTCCATCTCCGCCTTGATTAATCGGAACTTCCGCCCTGCTATCTTCCCTAAAATTTCCAATTTCTGAAGACGATTCCTCTGCCCCTCCCCTAAACAACGACGTCGTCATACTCCGAACCATTTGGTCTTCGTAATGACAGATCATGTGGTCGTAGGGTTTGTCCTCAGCGTATTCTCGTCCATCTCCATCTCCATATCTTGAGGGAAAGCATTCGGAGCAGTTTATGACGAGTCTCCAAGCCCTTCTTCTATCTCGTTTTCCAGAATCCCTCGAGAAGATGCTTCATGCTGCCACATTTGAGTAAGTGCTTCTTGTAATCGGGCTTTTGCCTCATCTATTTTCACAATCGGGTGAGGGTAGTTGGATCCGAGCTCGATTCCGGTGGCTTGAAGGACATATTCCGGTGTTATGAAGCAGAGGATGTTGGTTCCTAGAATCAACAAAAGTCAGGAATTTGTGATGGAGAAGAGATTTGGTGATGGTGCGAGTTTGCTGTGGGACAAAAGAGGAGTGATTAGTATATTATGGTTTTTTTTGGGGTATTTGAGTAAGAGAGAAGAATGGTAACATGGCGGGCCTTTCAAAGTTTTGGGAATTTCATTTACCCAAAAAAGTGACCCCGCGTTTCATTAAAAAACTATAAAGCGACATGCTTAGAGGACGTGCATCTTATGTTATGTGCCCTCCGTGTTTTTTTTCAATGGGACACTTATTTTAGGGCGCGTAAAAATGCGCGCCCTAAATTCTTCTAATTTTTGGACAACTGACATTATTTTTAGGGCATACACTATTGCGTATCATAAAATAGCGCGTGTCATTCTTCGCGCGTTGTAAAATACTATTTTTCTAGTAGTGAGAAGCAAAAGCAAATTATTTAGTTGTGATTTGAAATTTATAAACAACTACTAAAAAGATATATTATAGTTAAATATTTTACAAATAGAAAATTTTTGAGATAAAATGGATATTAATGTGTCTTTTATCGGGTGAAATGTTTTGAACCTATTTGAATAAATAAATTACAAAATTAATAAATAACTATAGATATATTATAAATAAATAAATAATAAATGTTTATTCTGTTATTTTGGACTATTCGGTTCTTATTTTATAAACTAAAACCAATCCGAAGCCCAAAATAATAATTCGGTTTTGTTAAAAACCAATCCAAAAATCCGAATATCCGAACCAAATAGTCCAATCCAAATTGTCCAATTGGATAATTCGGTTTTATCCAAATAGTGAACAGCCCTATAAAATATAGTGTGTGTGTATGTGTATATATATATATATATATATATATCATAGAATCAACGAAAGTCTAACTCATAAATGAATAGTCCAACACAACAGATTACTGAATAAATTAGTCTACTTGCCTAACGACACACTACATCATAAGTACATCCTAACATACAAAGGATACATAGTCTAATATATATTATAATGGGAGTACTCACCTGAACAGTTAGTTGAACAACTATCAATGACCAAAATGGCGAGTAAGGGTGCGAAATCTATAATACCATAACTGACCAATAACTAAGGAAATCTAGTAACTAATATCTAGATCTTTCACTAATCCCAATGATACTGAAATGACTATCAATAAGAATATTCCAGTCAAGACGGACGGGAGGCAGGACCATTTCAGCATAAAGCCTTTCTGAAATACAACAAGCCAAATGTGTCTATCATAGACACCACTCATGTAAGTATATCAATCAATATGGTAACTAGGATTAGTGATTAATTTCATACACGGGTTCATAATAACGATAATGTGTATACTTTATATGAAGTTATACTTAAGCAAAAGTGTAACTTACCCGATTGATGAAGAACTCAGAAAATGGTGAGCGTAACTATGACACTTGATCCTTCTCTTAAGGATCCTTTGGAAACTTCCAACGCTTCACAAACGATATTACATAACAAGAAATCTAATCACGAGGGACCAAGATCTCAATATGGATATAGAGATTTGGAGATAAAATGGTGCAAGAAATGAGGGAGGCCAAGCCCTCTATTTATAAGATGGAAACTTGAAAAGAGCATCATGCCCACTCAAGAAATGCATCATGCCCCAGGAAAAGTTAGACTCTTGTGCTTGATTGCATGCAATCTTCCCGCGGAGGTGTAGGTGCATTTGAAGCGTCATGTGGTAACTCCTTAAAGGCACGTCGCTAAATTTATAAATCCACAAAATCTTATAAAAATTGTAACTTTCAAATACGAACTCCGCTTTTGAGCTCACACATTCATATTAAAGTCTACTACAACTTGCATTTAGATAATTTGGCTAAGAAGTAATATATTTTGACTTTGAATTTTATAAACAAAGATTGATATCTTCTTAACATGAAAAGTTAAAACGGGTGTTACAAATTAGTACTGTAAAAAGTATTTATAATTCTTAAATCATATTATTTGAATTCTAATAATATAGCCAAAGACCTCCTACATGCTATTACAGCTGTGGTTAATCTATGCATAAGGGAAGATTTCTGTTGAGTTTGGAAAAATTTGTTGTCTTTGCTCTGCTTACGTCACTCTTAAAACCTGAAAATGGAATATGACCTACTGTATTAGGTACTATATGTAGATGGTTGGTTTCCAAGTTGGCTATGCAAGGTGTTGGTAAGTAAATCACCAAGTATCTCAATGATTTTTAGATGGGTTAGAGGGAAACATGCTTATATGGACCTTATAGGGGTATCCCCAATTGTGGGCCTAAGGGATGGGGTTGTCAAGGTGAGACACGCTGCTTTAAAAGCTACCATATGTAAAGTCACGAAACATGAGAAATCGTGCTTGAAAATCAACACGTACTCATACCATTTGTGTTTGATATGTTTGGTTTCCTCGCACCATATGCAGTGGAGCTTGTTAATAGAGTACAATGTATCATGCATAATGTAACATCCCGAGTTCAGGAGTGCAAGTTCAGGGTTCAAAGTGTAAATAAGGATGGTCAACTCGGCGAGTCCATGGGTGGACTCGGCAAGTAGAGTCGCGCTGGTCACGTGTAAAGTGGCCAACTCGGCGAGTTGGCAGCTGGACTCGGCGAGTTGGTACTGAAAAGAGAAAAACCCTAATCTTCGGGGTTGCACCCTATTTAAAGGACTTAATGCCCTCCCCTCAGTCCCCTTAGCCCCTTTTGAAGTCCAGAAACCCTAAATCCATTTGTGAGAGCATTGGAGAGCATTTGGAACCTTGATAAGTGCTTGGTGAAGAGATCTTTGAAGATTAAGAAGGTTGGAGCAAAGGGCTTTGTAGAGATTTGGTTCATTCTTTAGTTGGAGCTTCCTTTTGAGGTAATAATTCGTTGCTGGAGCTTTTGAGCTTCTAAATTTATCATTGTGGAGTTTTTGGGAGCTTATTTAGAGTTATTTCGGGTTGGAGGTGGGATCTGAGGTTGCTACCTCAGATTTGGAATAAAGATGATCCAGAAGTGCATAAAGCCCCTGTCCTTGAGTTGTTAGTGAAGCCTTCTTGTCCCAAACCCTAGCCCAAGAGTGTTTTTTGCTTAGATCTGTTTGGATTCACGTAAACTTGCCACTTTATGTGACGGATGGGTTGTAGGAGAGTAGATCTATGGTTGGGAGTCCCTGCATGGCTTAGAAAGCCACTATATGGATTAAGAACTAGAGGTACTCGGCGAGTCACATGGGTGTACTCGGCGAGTTGGATGAAGATAGGCAGGAACTCGACGAGTTGGAAGAACAACTCGGCGAGTCTATTGAAGATTGCCTTGGACTCGGCGAGTTTGTTCTTGGACTCGGTGATTCTGGTCATGGAACCCCAACCTCTTCTGGTTATGTCGCGAATCGGTGAGTTGAGGGACGAATCGGTGTGTTGAACAGGAAAGGACTCGAAGATCCTTGAACTCGACGAGTCTTGGGGCGACTCAGCGAGTTGGGTCGCGATATGGGAGTTTTCAAAGCATGGGGACTCAACGAGTCAGCAGGCTGACTCGGCGAGTAGAGTCAGTCAGGAAGTTTGACTTTGACTGAGGACTTTGACTTTGACCAACAGTTGACCAGTTGACTTCCATGGGTATTTTGGTAATTATTGGTATTTATTGAGTTCAGTCTTTTGGTATTATCAATGGTGGAGTTCGTGTCGGAGGTTAGAGCAGCGTGATCTTATCTTTTTAGTCAGCATTTGCGAGGTGAGTTATCCTCACTATATCGATAGGGTCTAAGGCACCAAGGCCGGCCCTTTATCGGATGGAAATCCGGGTAGTTGTTATGTTATTGCTTTGCTATATGTTTGCATCCTGGTAATTAGGATGGTATATGTTAGAGACCTGGTTAAGGTCGGAATCCTGGAATATAAGATGATGCTATGTTAGGGACCGGTTAAGTCGGTATCCTTGTTAGAATATGCTATGTATGTGATCTGCTAGATCGGTTGATCGGTGATTAACTGTTATATATGATTATATGTTTATGTGCACATGGTTGGTTGACTGGGGTTGGGTTGAGGCGGGTCCTGCTTTGTGCTGTAGGCCAACATACCTAGGGCGGACCGGATATTTCGAAGGCCCAGCGAGCGGTCCGGATAGACTGTAGGCCCCATAAGGTCGGACCAGATGTGCTGAGGCTCGGAGAGTGGACCAGGCCGACTGAAGGCCCGGTGCGGGTGGACCAGTCATACTGTAGACTCAGAGAGTGGACCACGTAGGTTGAAGGCCCGGTGCAGGTGGACCAACCACACTGCAGAATCGATGTATATGGCTAGACTCGGAGGGTGGACCAGGTGGACTGAAGGCCCGGTGCGGCGGACCAGTCACATAGTAGACCCGAAGTGCATGGTTGTTCTGTTATATTATGATTTGCTATGTGTATGGTATATGTGGTTGGTATTTTGGGGGTATATCACTAAGCTTTCGGGCTTACAGTTGTGGTTTAATGTTTCAGGTACTTCAGGAGACCGTGGCAAAAACCTTACAGTTGTGGTTTAATGTTTCAGGTACTTCTATGTTTATGATGTTGTTCTGGGAAAATACTCTGATAATAGATGTATCAAAAACCTTTTTGTAATAACTTAATGAAATTGGGTTGTTTTTGAAAAGTTTAAATTGGTTGGAATTTTAGAGCGTTACACATAACAATGTTATATCCCTAAATTTATAGATGTAGTCTTTAAAAGAATTAGTTTTATCATACAAAAAGGTTTAGCGGTGCAACTTGTTGCTCGTTTGCCTTCTCATTCATTGTATTGTGAAATATAATTTTTATCATTACGATAAAAATCAATGCTAAAAAATGTATTAAAGACAAATCTTGTAAATTCTCTTCAGGCTTTATATACTTTAATGCTTTTGATTTTCCTATTTTCGCATTGTTTGCAAATATGGTGGTTGGATGTAATTTGCATTCATGTAGAAATATTTATGAAGTGTACTTATACTCTGTTAACTATGATTTTACAATTTTTACATTTGATTTTGGTTTATCTTCAATGGGTTCAAGAACTAATGGGAAATAGAATATATGAAGTGTTGCGGTATGCTTCTTTATTCGTGTTTTATGTAACTGTATTTTATTTCTTTATTTATTTATTATTATTTTTTTAAATTTTGAACCCTTTTTGGATTTTGTAAGAAATTGGCTTACCAAACATGTAAAGTTGATAATGATCATATTTAACATGAGCACATGTGCTTTGTATTGGTCAAATGTTAGACCCCGTAATTCGTATTAGACTTGTTAATTAGGAAGTTGTTATGTTTGTGTAGTGGCTATATAAACATCTCTTGCAATCATGTATTCTTTATCCATCGATATACAATACCAATCTGTCTCTATATGGTATCCAGAGCTTTCTAGGCATAGCTTCCAACTCCAATCCTCTTAATTTACAGATACCTTCTATCAACATTAAATTGGATCATACCAATTTCTCCTTATGGCGCAGTTAGATCATCTCTGCCTTGAAAACTTTTGATCTTGAAAGTTTTATCTTTCCCCAAACCCACCCCCTGCAACTATCACCGTTCCTCCTGGTGATGCTAAAGATGTCGACCTAACTGTTCAACCTAATCCTGATTTCATTGTCTAGAAGTAAAAGGATCGCCTAACATGATCATCTTCATCAGTCTACACCTGTTCCTCCGATCTCACATGCTACTCCACCTCCCATGGCTCTCAATATTAGTCATCCATAGTCCTGATAAATCGCATTTTCTGCCTTCTCTCCTTATTCAAGCTGCCTACATCATCAAATAAACTTCCAAATGTCTATGAATCATGTCAAATGGGCAAAAGCCACCGTTTAGCCTTTTCTCACTCTCACACACCTTCCACTGTGCTTTTTGAGTTGATATATTAAGAAGTTTGGGGACCTTCCTCTATTTCTCAATTAATGGCCATCGATATTTTGTGTTGTTTATTGACCATTGCACTAAATATGTTTGGATACACTTTCTATCTCACAAATCTCAAATTTTCAATACCTTCTTACAATTTTGCCAACTTGTTCGTACAAAATTTAATTGTGAAATTAAAAGTGTTCGTACGGTATTATTCATCGAGTTTCTTTTTCTCACACTCCTGAACAAAATGGGGTGGATGAAAGTTGCAATTGTATCATTGTTGAAAAGGGTCTAGCCATTTTAGTCCAATCATCTCTCCTACATATGTTCTAGCTAGGAGCATGCATTTGAGACCGCAACGTATCTCGATAAGATGTGAAGTGAAGGGAAACTGTGAAGTGAAGTTAGTTTGTTGTGAAATATATTAGTACAACAGAGTAGTTAATAAATAGGGGAAGAAATAATGCACTACAACATTAAAACCCTATGGTGACGACAATTTCGGACCCTATACCGACGACTTGTCGTCGATATAGAGTTGTCGGCGTAGTCGTGTCGGCATAGGTCAATAGAGTCGTCGGTATAGATGTCGTCGCTATAGCTTCACCTATTTCGACGACTAGTCGTCGGGATAGAGTTTTTCAATCATATTTTCGGGGTTAAAAAATAAACTTTTATTAATTACCTATAGCGACGACTTGTCGTAGGCACACCTATAGTGACGAATTGTCGTCACCACCGATTTAATCTATTACGATGACTAGTTATCGCTATAGGTTTTTAACAGGAGCCAATGACATACCTATAGCGACGACTTGTCGTCGGGATATGCACTGTTTGTTTGTTTGTTTTTTTTTCTTTTTTTAGTTTTACAGATTTAGTACATTACCATTCCTGCATGTTTAACAAATCCAAAACATATTCCAACATATATCAATTAAAATGCAATAACTAAGTACCATTGTTCAAATTCAAAACATCAAATTCAAGTTCAAATTGAAGTTTAGTAGTTAACTAACATTGTTCAAATCACTAAAAATACATCAAACATCATTATCATAATCATATTTTTCTTTTCTTCTTCTTCTTCTCCTTCTCCTTCTTCTTCTCCTTCTTCTCCTTCTTCTCCTTCTCCTTCTTCTTCCATCCTTTCGGCAACTTGTTGAGAGGTATTTGCTTGTGTGTTAGAGTTGAATAGAAAGTTAGGAAATGGAGGTGGTTGGAAGCCCGGAATACATGCAGCCAATGATGCACTATATTGTTGCAAGTATTCTTGCATTTGTTGTGCATCAAATTGGGATTGAGATTGGGGTTGATATTGGGATGATTTTGAAGTGGAACATCGTTCATTTGGAATCAAAACCGAAGTTAGCGGTTGGTCTCCTATCCACCCCGCGAGCATGCCCACGTCTCGTCCCAAGGGCACGTTCTAAACATTCTTCCTTGTCTACTATTCCGCCTTCCCCAACCTCGCTTTGCATTTTCTCATATTCTTCTTGAATTTTTTCCTAAAATAAAGAAAACAATAAACATACGTTAATTAAAACAAACAACTAAACTTAAACATTAAAATAATAATAATATTCCTTAAACAAAAAACTATAATTAATAATAATAATAATATATTTAAATAACAAATTCATTTCGTTTATCACTTACCCAATCTTCTTGTGCTCGACTTGTACACCAACCCGAACCTTCTTTGTAGCACATTTGTCTCCAACCCTTAATATGTTGCGGCTTCATTCCCATTTTTCCTAAAATAAGTGAAATCAATAAATATATTTATACAAATGTTAATAACACTTTTAACTAATACTATAATATTTTATTACCTCTAAATAATGTCGTTGAACATAGGGTCTACATCCGTGAGCACTTGTGTGCGGAAGTTTCGGCCTACAAATTTTATTTTTATCCGACATGCGTAATATTCATCGGTCAAAAATAACAAATCAATCATTTTGTTCCAAGCTTCGGCGGACCAATCAGTCGGTGAACATCTTCTTGCCCTTTCCACATCAAGATATCCACCAACTCTATTAAAATGGTTTTTCATATCATGCCTGCGGAATCGATAAGCTCTTTGCATGTCTGCTTGGATACCCGCTCGAAGGGGTTCCCACAAGTCTGTGCCCCGGTACCTATTAATATCAAAATAAGTCTGCAAAAGGAAAAATATATTTGATTAGTAAAAAAATATTTAATAAGTGTAAAATTCAATACATATAAAATATATTGTATACTTACCTCTAGCTCGGGATATAAATCATTTTTGTAATCAATAGGAACACGGCGCCAAGTATGATAATGCAACGGTACCTTTGATCCCACCAGATTTGAGATCAGTCTGACAAACATTTGCCCGTTGTCCCCCACAAATCGTTACGTCCGCCCAAAGATATCAATATTCAAATCCAAAGGCTTACACTTGTTGTTTTCATACTCATCGTACAAATTTAAGTTTCTCCCTTTGCCACGCTTCTTCACATTCACATTCTTTGCTTGTGCTACATTTACGTATAGAATTGAAAATTTGGAAATTTAAAACTTTAATATATCTAATACTTAAAAATTTCATGTAACTTACAAGATTGGCAACCCGATGGTACACCGCGTGCGACCCCGTGTGGTGGTCTATCCCCACCGTCTCCTCCATGTCCCCTCGCGACTTCTGCCATCTGTTTAACAAATATTATAAACATTCATAATATATAATAAAGCTAATTATAAATAAGCAACATTTGAAAATTTAACAAATATTATAGCAATCAGGCACTACTAGAAAACTGCCATTTAATGACGCGCAAACAATGACACACAGTGATTTACAATACGCATTTGTGTGCGTCGTAAAAATAACGTCCGTTTTTAAAAGAAATGAAGGATAGAGGATACGCATTTTTGCGTGCCCTAAAATTAATGTCAATAAAAAAAATTAAAAACACGGAGGGCACCTATGTTAGAATGAGTGCCGTCTAAAGACGTCGCTTTATATTTTATTTAATGAAACACGTGTTTGCTTCTTTCGCAGCTTGGGGGGAAATGAAAATCACAAAAGTTTGAAAGTCCGCCATTTTATCCTCTACCTTGTTTCCATCGTTGTTGTCTCTCACTGATCAATACCCAAAAAAACCCTAATATCATCACCACTCTCTTTTCTTGCACAACTAAAATGTTCATGGGTTCTTTAATTTTACTCCTAGGGTTATTTGATGGCTCTTGTTTGGTTCATTCCCTATACTGACTCGAGAGTCAAAACCTTGCATATATATTCAGCTTATCGCCTTAAGAAACTATTATTTCCTCCTTCATTCACCTTATCTTCGTTGCATTGCTACCGCCGCCAAATTTCCTCTTCCCTTCTCGCAGTTGCCAGTTATTCCACTACCTTATCTGTTTCTACTCGTAACAAGAAAAAGCTAAACTTAAAAGATAATTCCATTACTGGTACTAGTCGTCGAGTTCTAATAGATTCTGTAGTGAGTCATATTCCGGTGATGCTCGGCGAGGTATTGGAGGTTATTGATTCTCGTAAACTTCAGATTTGTCGATTGTACCCTTAGAGCCGCCGGTCATTCTTCCACCGTTTGTGAATCTGATTCCCCTTTTCTATATTTTTTTATAATTCATTTTGTTGTTATTTGGTCAAGGATCCTTTGATAATGTGAAGCCCTAGAATTGGGAAAAGGGTTTTCTCGATCTTACTAATGTCTTTTAGCTCAGATGTTGATGTATTTTGGGTCTCGATTATGTTACCAGTACTTCTAACCAAGGCAGAAACTTTAGTAAATCCAATGCCTTCTCATCTTTTTCTTTTTCTAATATTTTGATTTTTTTTTAATTTGGATCAGAAATCAGATGGTTGAACTAGCACTGAGGGTGGGAATCAAAGCGGGAGGAGGAACTAGGTATGCTTGAAAAGCATTTTGAAGCTGTATGAGTATGTTTCTTTGTTTTTCTTGAATTAAATAAGGTTGAGTTTATAAATTAACTAATATTTTTGTGTATATATTCTTTTTTAGCACATTTTTGTGTAAATGATTGATTCAATTTGTATAGGAAAATGAATTTCTTAATTGTTTTATAATTTTTTTCTTAAAAACGCGCGTCCACTCCTGAAGATCACAAAATGGCAACCAAAAACTAGGGCTTTTATTTCCCCTTACATATAATCGTGATTTTTAGAGTTTCAAAAACACTTTCTGTAATATGTGTTCTAATCATAATTGTTGATCAAAATCGTTGGGTATCAATGGAGAAATTTGGGGTTTTCAAAGAAGACTGGAAGTGGCTGCTATTGGAGAGCCTTCGGTGCTTTGTTGCAGCGAAGAAGACAGCCTTTGGTGCTCTGTTTCAATGAATATATTGTTTATTCCACTGATTTTCAGTCGGCATCGCTTTTCTCAGTTAGGTTTTTTTACAAAGGATCTGCACACCCACAAACAATGCAAATTCTTCTGGTGAGTTTCCATGTCTTTACTGTTCCCACTTGTGATGTATGTTAGCTTGCATTATTCAGTTTTTTCTTCTAGCTCTTTAGTTTATAAACTTTTTACAGGGTGAGATAGGGCGTAGAAGTGGAGGAGATAATTTACTCGAAAGGGAAGGATACGTTGTATCTGCTGGATTTCCCTTGGATCTAGTTGCCTTGGGTATGTTTATTTATTAGTCACACTTTCTTGAAGTTAGACTTGTTTCTTAACTTTGTTCTCTTTAACTGAAGGGCGTGGGCTCGATGCGACTGATTTCATTGATACATTAGTTAGGCGGTTGTTCCAGTATGCAGGCAGCAAAGAGTCTCATTATGTAAATGCTCTTTGAATATGCTCATCACTTTTACTCTAAAAGATTTCAATTAGCAGTACTCATTTCACTACACTTTAAAGATGACTAGAATTAATATTTCATGTAGATGACTTTTTTTTGTTAAATTGCCTTTTCATAGGAAAGATTCCATCTCTCCAACGGATCAATGGATGACCACAATCGTGGTTCTGGGCAGGTTGTGCTTTTTACTTGTTTTTTTCAGAAAGTTGATTACCCTTTCTATCTTTTTCATTAATTTTTTGTTTTTGTTTTCTGTTCCTTGCAGATGATGGATGGAACCCAGATCAATATAGATGTAACTACACTTGGGGCTATAATTGCTTTGGGTCTAATGTACTTAAAGGTAACTCTTTGGCAGGAAGGATGACTATATTTAAAATTGCAATATGTGAGGCCTGACTTCATAATGCTCCATGTCATTTCCAGTAATTTAATAATGTGGACCAGGTACTACTATTTAAAATTCATATGCTACATTAATATTCCTGCTGGCTATACGTAAAGAGTAAGAGATCTCTTTAAACACCTTGCATGTGTTTTTAGGATTCATTTGAAGAAGAGAAAGACTCCGATAGAGAACCAAAAAATCCTCCATCTCTCCACCACCTGATGCTGGGCAGGAGCAGGAGCAGCACCACGGGGATCAAAAAAGTCAAACCCATCGTTTTCATTGTTGACTGTCACTGCAGGTGGTGGCAGCGTAGTGGTAACTGGAGGTGGTGTGGCAGCAGCAACTGGTGGTGGTGGAGCAGTTGCTGCCGGGATTTCTTGATGGTTAATGTTCACCTGAGGTGATGATGTTGCAGTTTCTCCAGTCCTTCAAATGCTTACAAGTTAGACTAGATTCCATTATATATATATATATATATATATATATATATATATATATATATATATATATATATATATATATATATATATATATATATATATATATATATATATATATATATATATATTACAATTTACAAGTAAATAAATCTTTTGACTTATTAATTAATTAATTTACCTCTTGGTATCAACAGGGCTATAACCGTCACTCACAGCATCTTCATCACTAGGAGGCCCACAACCAAAAAAGAAAATTTTATTTCAAGCCCCCTACCCTCACAACCAAAAAAGAAAATAAAATCTGAAAATGGGGTTATCTACTTTATTTATGATTTTGATTTTTCTTCCTAAAAAATTTCACCAGCTAGTTTTCACCAGCTACAACAGGTTATGGAACTGGTATATCATGAATTTGCTTTTTCTTCCTAAAAAAATTCACATCTTCATCTATATAATCAATCAATCACTAGCATTGTAGTGTTTTTGTGGTTCAGTTGGATTTGAGGACAAAGTTATGCATAAGGGATAGTCTATACCATTTGGCTAGAAGTGCTGAGCAACGACATAATAATCAAGGCATAAGTAGCAGTGCTAGAAATATTAATGATAGTAACAAGTACGATTTCTTTCTTTCTCTTTCTCTTTCTCTTTATGTTTTAATTTTATTCTTCTCTCAATAAAATCTGAAAATGGGGTTATCTACTTTATTTATGGTAGTGGATTGATGGATATGGAAACCAATACAAATCCTATAGATCGGTCTGTAGCACATTTATTGTTTCATAGGCCTTCAGAATCACCTAATCTGGTAAGCTTTTCGGGTTGACATGTTGTCTAGATAACTTTGGTTCAAGCCCCTACCCTCACCACCAAAAAAGAAAATCTTATTTCAATGTATTGTATATATATATAACGAGGGTATGTTGCTATAATTACATATATTTCTGTAAATATGATCCTTGTTATAGATTTTCATAACTTTTTCGTTCCATGTCTAATAAAATGACACTTTTACCCTTCATGTTGGGAGGGAGGGTGGCTTGTGGGTTGTAGGCCTTCTAATTTATTAACCATTTAAATAAATGATAGAAAATAATAATAATAATAATAATTACAATAATAATAATAATAATAATAATAATAATAATAATAATAATAATAATAATAATAATAATAATAATAAGTGACGTGGGGGCAAAGTAGTCATTTTACATGACATGGACCAAAAATGTTGTGGAAACCTCGAATAAGGACCAACTTTGTAAAGCTATTCTTTTTTGGATTTGATCCAAAAAGAACATAGGGACCAAAATTGCAATTTAGTGTGTACTTAATATTGAAATCTTTAAGTCTTTTAAAATATGAAAAATATTTCTTGTTAATATTGGGAAAGAGGGGCTGAAGTCTCTAATGAACAAATCGAGAATCTTCCTGACATACACAAAGTTTACAGCTATATTTTTTTTGTTATTGCAGGCTTCAACTCTCAAATTGTCTTGGATTATGTTAGATATTTTCTTCATCAGCACATGTGAGTAGATTTCTCTTTGCTCCTCTTAATCTAACTTTTTTTCTTCTTGTTGGATGTATTTCGAGCAGATCATGGTTTACGACTTCCAGTCTAACTACATTTCTTCCATGTAATTATATTTATATAAAATCATTTATAAACTATATATGTCTTTACTTCAATGTATATAGATTAATGATATTTTTTATATAATTTACAGGTAGTATTCTATAAAATAATAAACCACGTGTTTTTTTATATAATTTACAGGTAGTATTCTATAAATTTGACCACTTACAGTGTAACGCCCGCAAATCTGGGCTAGTCAAATTAGAGGCATATAGGGGTCGAAAACGACTTTTTGACAAAAGATTATTTAGAATAAATAATCTTAACGAAGTTGTAGAGTATGTTACAAGGTCTTCGTACATATAAAGAACGCCGAAAACCGAGTTATAACGAAGAAGTTATGACCTGTTGAAGTTTCGCGACGGAACCGACACGATACCGGGAAGCGTAAATAGTGAATTTACGATAGAGCGAGATTTAGCCTTAGCGATCTAAACGAAAGTCATAGAATATGTTAAACTAAGAACATTGATAAAAAGAACGCCTAAATCTGACTTCGTATGAGGAAGTTATGATTTTTCTAAGATTTAGCATAGCAGTGCACAGCCCGAAATCTGAATTTTAGAGCGGTCGATTTTTAGCCGACGGGATCTAAATGAAAGTTGTAGTACTCGTAAATACCAACGCGTGGATATAAAGAACGTCGATAATAGAGCTCGTATGCAAAAGTTATGGACGAAGCTTAGTCCCTACTTTTCGAGCGCGGCGAATTCGATACAGTTTTGTAAATACGAGATAGAATGAGAATTAGCCAACGAGGTCTAAATGAGAGTTGAAGATCTCATTAATAGGAACTCAACGGTAAAAAGACAGACAAAAACGGAACTCGTATGCGAAAGTTATGGACGAAGCTTAGTCCCTACTTTTCGAGCGCGACGAATTCGATACAGTTTTGTAAATCCGAGATAGAATGAGAATTAGCCAACGAGGTCTAAATGAAAGTTGAAGATCTCACTAATAGGAACTCAACGGTAAAAAGACAGACAAAAACGGAGCTCGTATGCAAAAGTTACGGACGAAGCTTAGAGACTACTTTACTATAAAACTCCTATAAATACAAGGGTAAAGTCCTCATATTTTCTTCACACCATAAGCCTCTCTTTCTCTCTCTAACTTCTCTCTAGCCTCCCTAAACCCCTCCCAAGTCTACGGAACCTCCCTAGCACGAGAAGAAAGCCCCGGAGCGCCCGACGGCTCCGAGAAGAAAAGCTTTCGGCTTGGAAACGCTGCTCCAGCGAAGCCCGGTTTTTAATAAAAACTCGCTGTAAGTGAGCTACGCCTATACTATATTTAATATAGATTTTATTTAATTATAGTAACATTATTAGGACCTTAAAATAATTATTTGGGCTATTATTATGAGTTATATTGAGTGTTATTTAACGCTTATATAATAGTAATAATAGCTAGACTATTAATTAGTCGTGGTTAACGTTAAAAACTAAACCCTAGTGGTATTGATACTAGGTTTTGTCGAGGAAAATTGTTTTGAGATAACGAAGTGTTGTCTGAGTTCGGAATCACCACCTAATCAAGTGAGTGCATGGTCTCTTTCATCTTACACATAGATATGAAGTATTTTAATATAAATTACGTGTTATGTGTGCATATTGTCTGAATACTTGTTGTCTATGCTGGTGAAAGATTTTTATACATGTTTTAAATGATGTAAACTGTATAAAGTATTTTATATCTACAAAATATGTTGGGTAAAACATGGGTAGATGAATGATGATGGATAAAAGCTGAAATAGAGGAACATTAGTAGTACGGACCTAGTGCCCTATAGGTATACATTGGCAGCAGTGGACCTAGTACCCTATAGATGAGCACTGGCAGCTGCGCCACAACCCGTAGATGATTTAGATCTACGGTAAACGTCCTAGTAGCTGCGCTCTAAGGATAGTATCGGCAGTTGCGCCTAATAGGGAGCCTTATGACCATGACAGTAGTGTTTAAAGGTCAATACCGGCAGAAGCGCCTCATAGAAAATGTCCTAATTCTGGCAGTTGAGCCTAAGTGACAATATTAGCAGCTGCGCTTGACCAATGTGTCATTGGCAACAATGGACTTCATGTTGTTTCCTTAGGATGATCCTTAGGAATGAATGAATGAGAAATAGTTGATTCTTAGGGTAGATCCTTAAGAATAAAGAAGATAATGGGGATGGGTAATTGGGTTGATTGTTTGATTGTTTAAACATAATAATTATATTATTGTGGGTTGAAAACCCTATGTACTCACCAGGTTTCCCAACCTGACCCACTCAGTTTATTTATATCACAGGTGTTGATATGAAGTGACATTACACTGAGAGATTTAAAGAGATGTAGATCACTAGTGTAAATAATTGTAAGTTCTGTTTATGCTTATGTTTCTGTATTAACGATGACATCCCAAACGTTTTAAAATGAAATAAATACGTTTCTTTGAAAATGTTTTAATAACGTATTTACCATGTTTTTCTGGGAACAAATTCCGCAACATTTTTGTAAAATGAAGTACTCTGATTTTTATAAAGCATAAACAACATCGGTCTTTTTTGGCCGTGAAAATGGGGATGTCACAGTTGGTATCAGAGCATTAGTTTAAGCGAACTAGGAATATGGATTTATTTCTAGACTTAAACTTAGAATGCTAAGCGATGATTGTAAGGTGTGAGCACTAGCTTATTTTAGGAATTGTGCCTAAAATGCTTTTATGTGCTAAATGCTTGTGCCTGATATGCTGTTATTTGTTCGGATCTATGGTTTGTTGCCGACCGGATCTGGAAAACCTTATGTGTTTAGGATTCTAAGCGTTTAACTACGATATTAGAACTAGCATATAAACGTTTCGGAGTGATAAGAATGATTTAAACGTCAATCCTAAGTAAAGGTCTAGATTCACCTTATTCGGCGTATAGATCAAGATGGCAAGAACCCGTAGCGGAAACGTGAATGCAAATGGGAACCGAGATCAACCCCCAGCGATTGAGCAAATACCGGTTGTGGTAGCTGCTGCTGAGCCAATAACGATGGCAGGAGTGCAAGCGATGATCCAAACAATGTTGGATCGTCAAATGGAGGAAACCAGACGTTTGCTCCAGCAAAATCAAGAGGAAGCGACTATTCAGATCGAACAGCCCAAGTTAAACGAAGGGCAGACTGAGGAAGGAAACTACAGTGGGACTATTGGTCAAGTCAACCCACCAATAGTTCGACAAAACAACCAAGATGACGAAGTCGAGAGGAATGGATGCAAGTACAAGGATTTTCTGACTTACAAGCCATCGACTTTCACTGGAAAGGAGGATCCGATCGGGGTCATGGATTGGATCTCGGAGATGGAATTAGCTTTCATGACGTTCGGTTGCAAGGGAAAACAACAGACCACGTTTGCAGTGCGTCAGTTTCGAGGAGGCGTTGTACGATGGTGGAATACCTTGGGAAAGACGCTGAGCCCCAATGAGCCCCTGCAACTGACATGGGCAGAATTTTTGGTGCATTTCAAACGTAGGTACTGCTCAACCCAAAATCTGCTCGAGCTAGAAAACCACTTCCTTACCTTAAAGAAAGGAAGCATGTCTATTGATGAATACACCAACAACTTCACAGAGAAGATGGAGTTCGCCTTACGTCTTGTTCCGGATGAGCTGACAAAAATTGACAAGTACGCAAAAGGACTTCCATGGGAATATGCAGTGCCAGTGCGTCAGGCACCTACTTTGGAGGCAGCTATCTGGGCTGCCAAGTCGGTTGAGGAGATGATCAAGGGAAGAGCCGCCAACAAGTCCGAGGTTGGCGAAAAGAGGAAGTTTGGGGGGTCTGCGAAGCCCGATGAGAGAAGCAAATCAAGTACCAGGAAGTTTAGAGGAGGAGGGAGTGAAGAAAGATGGTGCGAGAAGTGCAAAAAGAAACACTCTGGAAAATGCAGTGAGGAAGTAACTTGTTTCAAGTGTGGGAAGCATGGGCATTATGCCAACGAGTGTAAATTCAATAAAAGGGTGTGTTACGAATGTAATGAGGAAGGACACTTCAAGCAAGATTGCCCAAAGAGAGAGGGGGCTACAAAGCCAAATGTGCCGCCAAAGCCAAAGGCGAGAGCATTTCAAATGATCCTTGACGAAGCAGATGACAATGCGAGGATTCAGGAGTGACAACTTGACATCCAAAGATCGAGTTATGAGGTAGCCATAGAATCGTATGATGTAGCCTGTTAGAGGCATATTCTAGGGTGAACTTGAACACCTATGTAATAGTTTCAAGGAATAATAAAAACCTTCGTTTTGATATCTGATGTGTTAAGCTGTTATATGATTTTCTTGTGTGGTGACTTGGAAAACTGTGGGACAATACCTGAGACGAGTATGAGTAGGTGTGAATGGTAGTAGAGGCCTATACTACCGGAAGCACAGGACTCACACTTGGATTAGGGAAAGTCACAAGGTTACCAAGAAGCTAGTAATTGATTTCGTTTTATTCAAGTGTGTTGTTACCATCGTTTCGGTAATGACTAAGAAGATTGTTGATATTCCGACCCTAGTGGTCATATCGAATCGAGTCCGACTACGATGAGTATGTTGTGTGGTTCAGATAACCAAGTTTGATGTAGCATCCGACTTAAACCAAACGGTTGAAATCAAAGCGATTAATAGAAGTATCGCACTCGTTGTTAAAGAAGTTGGTGGCTAGAAATGCCTAATGTTAAAGTGTGATTATATCACATTAGAACATGAAGGAAGGCATAGTCTGTTTTAGAATTTAACTCTAAGAGACCTAAGTCTAAGTGTTGCAACATACGATGATAGATCATTAGAATATGACACATCGATCTATAGTAGTAATAAAAGAACTTATCTCAAGTCCGTATCCAGCAAGGATCGAGATTGTGACTTGAAGGTCATAATTTAGAGTCTAACCTGAGGTAGAGAGCAGGTGCCCGATCGAGTACTCTTACAGTCAATGAGTTTAAGAGATAGAATTGAAGGAATGTAGAAGTTATAATTATTACCTAGGATGAAGAGATGACGTATGGAGTCATTATACGACCCTGTTTCGTTGATGATTCCGGGACGTAATCATCCTAAGGGGGAGATAATTGTAACGCCCGCAAATATGGGCTAGTCAAATTAGAGGCATATAGGGGTCGAAAACGACTTTTTGACAAAATATTATTTAGAATAAATAATCTTAACCAAGTTGTAGAGTATGTTACAAGGTCTTCGTACATATAAAGAACGCCGAAAACCGAGTTATAACGAAGAAGTTATGACCCGTTGAAGTTTCGCGACGGAACCGGCACGATACCGGGAAGCGTAAATAGTGAATTTACGATAGAGCGAGATTTAGCCTTAGCGATCTAAACGAAAGTCATAGAATATGTTAAACTAAGAACATTGATAAAAAGAACGCCTAAATCTGACTTCGTATGAGGAAGTTATGATTTTTCTAAGATTTAGCATAGCAGTGCACAGCCCGAAATCTGAATTTTAGATCGGTCGATTTTTAGCCGACGGGATCTAAATGAAAGTTGTAGTACTCGTAAATACCAACGCGTGGATATAAAGACCGTCGATAACAGAGCTCGTATGCAAAAGTTATGGACGAAGCTTAGTCCCTACTTTTCGAGCGCGGCGAATTCGATACAGTTTTGTAAATACGAGATAGAATGAGAATTAGCCAACGAGGTCTAAATGAGAGTTGAAGATCTCATTAATAGGAACTCAACGGTAAAAAGACAGACAAAAACGGAACTCGTATGCGAAAGTTATGGTCTAAGCTTAGTCCCTACTTTTCGAGCGCGACGAATTCGATACAGTTTTGTAAATCCGAGATAGAATGAGAATTAGCCAACGAGGTCTAAATGAAAGTTGAAGATCTCACTAATAGGAACTCAACGGTAAAAAGACAGACAAAAACGGAGCTCGTATGCAAAAGTTACGGACGAAGCTTAGAGACTACTTTACTATAAAACTCCTATAAATACAAGGGTAAAGTCCTCATATTTTCTTCACACCATAAGCCTCTCTTTCTCTCTCTAACTTCTCTCTAGCCTCCCTAAACCCCTCCCAAGTCTACGGAACCTCCCTAGCACGAGAAGAAAGCCCCGGAGCGCCCGACGGCTCCGAGAAGAAAAGCTTTCGGCTTGGAAACGCTGCTCCAGCGAAGCCCGGTTTTTAATAAAAACTCGCTGTAAGTGAGCTACGCCTATACTATATTTAATATAGATTTTATTTAATTATAGTAACATTATTAGGACCTTAAAATAATTATTTGGGCTATTATTATGAGTTATATTGAGTGTTATTTAACGCTTATATAATAGTAATAATAGCTAGACTATTAATTAGTCGTGGTTAACGTTAAAAACTAAACCCTAGTGGTATTGATACTAGGTTTTGTCGAGGAAAATTGTTTTGAGATAACGAAGTGTTGTCTGAGTTCGGAATCACCACCTAATCAAGTGAGTGCATGGTCTCTTTCATCTTACACATAGATATGAAGTATTTTAATATAAATTACGTGTTATGTGTGCATATTGTCTGAATACTTGTTGTCTATGCTGGTGAAAGATTTTTATACATGTTTTAAATGATGTAAACTGTATAAAGTATTTTATATCTACAAAATATGTTGGGTAAAACATGGGTATATGAATGATGATGGATAAAAACTGAAATAGAGGAACATTAGTAGTACGGACCTAGTGCCCTATAGGTATACATTGGCAGCAGTGGACCTAGTACCCTATAGATGAGCACTGGCAGCTGCGCCACAACCCGTAGATGATTTAGATCTACGGTAAACGTCCTAGCAGCTGCGCTCTAAGGATAGTATCGGCAGTTGCGCCTAATAGGGAGCCTTATGACCATGACAGTAGTGTTTAAAGGTCAATACCGACAGAAGCGCCTCATAGAAAATGTCCTAATTCTGGCAGCTGAGCCTAAGTGACAATATTAGCAGCTGCGCTTGACCAATGTGTCATTGGCAACAATGGACTTCATGTTGTTTCCTTAGGATGATCCTTAGGAATGAATGAATGAGAAATAGTTGATTCTTAGGGTAGATCCTTAAGAATAAAGAAGATAATGGGGATGGGTAATTGGGTTGATTGTTTGATTGTTTAAACATAATAATTATATTATTGTGGGTTGAAAACCCTATGTACTCACCAGGTTTCCCAACCTGACCCACTCAGTTTATTTATATCACAGGTGTTGATATGAAGTGACATTACACTGAGAGATTTAAAGAGATGTAGATCACTAGTGTAAATAATTGTAAGTTCTGTTTATGCTTATGTTTCTGTATTAACGATGACATCCCAAACGTTTTAAAATGAAATAAATACGTTTCTTTGAAAATGTTTTAATAACGTATTTACCATGTTTTTCTGGGAACAAATTCCGCAACATTTTTATAAAATGAAGTACTCTGATTTTTATAAAGCATAAACAACATCGGTCTTTTTTGGCCGTGAAAATGGGGATGTCACATACAGGCAGTTCAGGAAGTTGAAGTTATTTATGGTAGTGATACTGATACTTATGTTTATGGTAGTGGGTTTCCACGTGCAGCTGATGAAAGACCATGACCATTGCTATGTATAGCTTAAGTGCATCCGTGGCTTAATCATAATAATAATTCAGTTTTATATTATCTTATTGTCAAGTTTGTTTAGTAAGAAGAGTAAACATGGTATCCTTATCTCAGTTGCAGTCAAACCACAAGCTTCCGGGGCCAATTCAGTTTCTGAGACATTTTTCTGAATTCAAACACCTTCTTGTGTATAAGTTCAATAGCAAATGCAGTACTTTCTTGTGTATAAGTTCTCTTAGAAGACAAACATATTTTTGAACCCTTTGAGATTTATCCATTTGTCTACTAATGGAATGATTATTTGTATGACATTAATTTTTGTGCAATGTATTATATTTTTTATATATGGTATTTTATTTTCTATTATGAGACATGAAATGCAAATTTAATTTGAAAATAAGAAAATCTATAAATATATTTTTTTAAAAAAAAAATTAAAACTACAATACGCAAAAATGTGTGTCATCTTCATTTATGGCATGGCTTTTCTTGACAGTGGGTTTAATGATACGCATTGCGTGTCATAAATGCGCGTCGTCTATAGAGGACGCGCAAAAGCGCGTCGTCTCTCGTTATGACAGGGCCTTCCTTGACGCTCATTTGCGCGTCGTCTGAGCGTTTTACGATACGCAATGAGCGTCGTAAAATGTTGTTTTTCTAGTAGTGAGGATATATAATAACTACGACATACCATCAATCAGATTCATCACTAGAACAATATACATGTACAACATCATCATGACTGTCATATTTTTCATTATTTATGTCTTCATCTGAAGAGTACGTATCACCATTGTCATTGTCATCATTAATGAAATAGTCATCATTTATAGTAGGAGCAACATTCCTCCTAGCAACCACACTTGATTCACCAACTTCACCTAAAGTTGTCTGCATAGGCAAGGTGCCTAAGTTGACAACCAAGGTAAAATCAGTTGATTGAGTGTCATTCACGACATCTATCTCATTCACAACACCGACACTTGGATGGTTCCAAAGTTTCCGATGATGAACCTCTTCCACAACTCTCCAATTATCGTTTTTGGTAGGATCTTGGAGATAAAATACTTGTTTTGCTTGTGTGGCTAAGATGTATTGTTGATCATCATACCACGTTTTACCGACATACCATTCATGACTGGTATCGATAAGAACCATATTATTTATAGTTTGTAAACGTCCATTATGTAATGACGCATTGAACCATTTACCACGAAAGAGTACAACTGATTTATCATATAAATAATGCAACTCTATAATCTCCTCTAATTGACCATAGAATGATGTACCGTCTTCTTCGAATGTAACAACACCACTATTTTGAGTAGTGCGTCGGAGATCATGGTTATTCATGACAAATCGAACACCATTTACTATGCACGCAGTGTAAGAATATGCACGCAACATACCATATGCCAACGATTTTAATTCATCAGTACAGTCCGAAGGCATATATTTTTGGAGACGATAATTCTGTAAGGAAATATAAGATTGTATGTTTAAGTAATAAATTAGTTTTACATTATAAATATATAACATACTTACCCTTTCTTTGAACCATGAAGGAAATTCCATTTTGAAATCACTTTCAGGCAATTCTGATTTGAATTCACTAAATATGGGACAAAATAATTAGAATAGTTAAAATATATTATAACACTATCGAAAAGGTAGTTAATATATTAGAAACTTACGATTTGTAGCTTCTCATCTCATCCTCGTCGCAATTGTTTAGTACAAACCAATGCAATGATTTTTTGGCCTCGTTACAAAGTTCATCGATTTTCTTAGCCGACATTGTGATGAGAAGACACAAAATTTCCTTTTTGGAAGGCTGGGATCATCATTTCTATCAGCATGGTTGAATTTAGTTTGCATACCTTCAAGATACATAAAGCAAAATGTCAAAGCTTCGTTTGCAGCATAACCCTCTGCTATTGAACCTTCTGGTTTGGCTTTGATTCTGACATAATTTTTAAGTTTTTTCATATATCTTTCAAAAGGATACATCCATGTCATGTGTACAGGCCCTCCAAAACAAAGCACAATCATATTTGCAAGCATGGATAGACTCATATCCTAACCCTATCTTTCTCAACTTATTCTTAGCTTCATAGTGTGAAGTTGGAATCTTGCTCTTCGGGAAAGCAACTCTTAGCAACTCTAAAAGTTGGTCAAATGAACTATTTGTCCATTTATTGATCACTTTAATATGCTACAACTTTGCCAAAAAGTTTAAAGAAGACATCTCACAATCAGGGTATAACTTGGTATTGAGCTCCTCAAATAAAGCATCAAATTATGGGTCCATGCCTCGTCCTTCATCATCTGTATTTTCTTCATTTGTATTTGTTCCGCCATAACATCATCAATTACATCAAACATCTCATTATTTGTTGGAATGTTTATTGGAGTCGAATTGTAGCCCAAATCTGAAATAGAATGCTTCTCACCATGATAAATCCATATAGTATACGATTTTAGAAACCCACGGTCATGTATATGGGCATAAACCGTACTCAACAACTGTCGATACATATTCACACACTTTACGCACGGACAATGCACTTTGTCTTCAGAGTCAACATGTTTTCTAGCAATCTCCATAAAGTTTTTAAGACCTTCCAAGAATTTTGGGGACGTTCGGTGTTCCCGAATCCAACTCTTATCGATTGTCATTACTGTTTAATTATAAAAAATTAGATTGTATACATAGTTACAATAAATGTACTTTTATTAGTTTAAATATTTTTATATTTTCTTTTATGTTGCTATTACTAACGTTTGTTCTTAATGAAAAACATTTTACAACATTGTACTTTTAATATTATATTTTTTATATTTTGTTTTTTTTTTCAATTACAACATTGTTCTTTTAATATTATTTTGTTTTTTTTTGTTTTTTATAGCACCATACTTTTAATAACAACATGATTTTATTATTTTGTTTTATGTTATAACTTTCAAATAGAAATGAAAATAAAATACTTTAATAAACAAAATAAAAAAAGTATGTTGTTATTAATAACTTTTGCAGTTTAAATATTTTTTACTTAATAAACTTTACTCTCAATAAACGTTCTGTTGTTAGTTTAAATATTTTTATATTTTGTTTTATGTTGCTATTAGTAACGTTTGTTCTTAATGAAAAACATTTTAATTTAAAAATTAGATTATATACATAGTTAAATTGTATGACTTTTTGTTTGAGAAAAAAAAACAGACGGAATATTTTTTATTTTTTTTTTCAATTACAACATTGTACTTTTAATATATATATATATATATATATATATATATATATATATATATATATATATATATATATATATATATATATATATTTCAATTACAGAAAACTCTTATCGATCATCATTAGATTGTATTTATAGTATTTTTTTTTTCAATTATATCATTGTACTTTTAATATTATTTTGTTTTTCTTGTTTTTTATAGCACCATACTTTTAATAACAATGTGATTTTATTATTTTGTTTTATGTGATAACTTTCAAATAAAAATGAAATAAAATACTTTAATAAACAATGTAAAAAAAGTATGTTGCTATTAATAACTTTTGTAGTTTAAATAGTTTTTACTTAATAAACCTTACTCTCAATAAACGTACTTTTATTAGTTTAAATATTTTTATATTTTGTTTTATGTTGTTATTAGTAACGTTTGTTCTTAATAAAAACATTTTAACTTAAAAATTAGATTGTATACATAGTTAAATTGTCTTACTTTTTGTTTGAGAAAAAAGCGGCCGGAATATTATTTTGTTTTTTTTTATTACAGCATTGTACTTTTAATATATATATACATTTTATTTTTTTTCAATTACAGAAAAAAAACTCTTATCGATCGTCATTAGATTGTATTTATAGTGTATATATATATATATATATATATATATATATATATATATATATATATATATATATATATATATATATATATATATTTTCAATTACAACATTATACTTTTACAATCATACATATTTCACCATCATACAATTTCAATTTCATATGAACCTAAATACATTTGACTTTCATGTAATATTTTAACCACAATTTCATATGTACCTAAACAAATTTGATTTTCATACAATTTCAATTTCGCATAAACCAAAACAAACAAAGAAATATCATATACCAAACCAACAAACAATATACATATTCCAAACAAAAAACAACAACAACACAATCACAGATATACCAACCAAGCAAAACAATTCTATAATCCAAAGAGGATCAATTTCAATTTTAATTTCATGAAAACTTATGCATATATACAATTTCAATTTCAATAAAAATTATGAAAAAAAAATAACATGTGTTTCGTTTTCTTACTGTGATGGACAAACTTAGTGTGTCAAAATCAATGGTGGAGGTTGGTGGTCATCTGAAATAAACAAATCAGAAAAAAAACACCAAAATCGATCACCTGTTTGTTACCTTCAATAACATAGGAAGAGTGGTGAAGGAGATAAGCCCAAATTCTAAACACCACTGCGATGGGGAAGCTTTAGGCAGTGGAAGACAGAAAGCACCACCACCATCGGTGAAAAGTTCTAAACACCAAAAAAAAAAACCCAAATTGAGGGTGAAAATCATTACCACACAACAATAACAAAAGAAACAAGAGTAGAAAACAACTTACCTGGGTTAATCGCCGGTTATTGGAGCTAGAATCGCACTTTCGTCGGAGAAAAAGTGATATGGCTGCATCGCTGTGCAAATGAGCTCCGTCTGCGTATTGTTTAGGGTAAACCCCTATGCCGACGACATGTCGTTGGTATAGGGTCTATTAAACGATACCGTTTCGTCTTTTGCTGAAACAAAAAAATAATTAAAAATTAAATACCTGTGGCAACGACATGTCGTCGAGATAGCCCTTTCATGCGGATCGTCACGTGTCATAGCGACGACTAGTCGTCGGTATACAATAAAAAAAATACGTCGTTTTGATTTTCTTGCACATGAAATAAAAATAAATGGAAAATATATGTTTTTATACCTATACCGACAACATGTCGTCGGCATAGATTTCCAGGATACCGCGCATTTTTTTGTCATTCCCGCTAGACTTGTCCCGTCGACAAGTCGTCGGAACAGAGGTCCAGGTTGAATTAATTTAGTCAAAGTTTTCAAAAACTATGGCGACAACTAGTCGTCGGTATAGGTGTACTTGTGGCGACGACACATGTCGTCGCCATAGGTTGTTATTCTTGTAGTGATGGTTTACATTATTTTGTTATTGAACTTCAATAAATGTGATGACATATTATAACTTTTTCTCATTGAGGTCTTACGTATGCCAAAATTTTCATGAGGGACAATTAAGTTCAATTTTTTTAGTATCATTACGAATGTTTCAAGATTATGATAGGCTAAGTCATGCTTCAGACTATTTCGGAATCATATCATGGTTGTTACTGTCCAAGTCTTGTATATATCCATCATTTCCTTTTGAGGTAGTTTAAAAGATGTGATTGTCATGAATATACATAGATATAGATATATTGATAAAACGTCAAAAATGATTCATATAGTTTTCAAAAATATCAAGTTTAGTCCCTAAGTTTAAAAAACCTCATAGATGGTTCCTGTGGTTTCAATTCTTTTAACAAATGGTTCTTTTCGCTAACTCCATAAGCTTTTGACCGTTAAGTGAAAGACATTTGTGTCTTTTCACTATTACATGGACCATTTTTTAAGTTTTGCCCCTATTTAAAAAAAAAAAAGAAAAAAAAATATTATTTAAGATAGAAAATCTGTCTCTCTCTCTCTCTCCTCTCTCTCTCTCTCCATTCACGTCTTCACTTCTCGAACAATCAAAATCCAATTCTTTAAACAACTCATTCCACTCTTAGATACACACAAAAATCACTTCTTCAACTATTGATTATCATCAAAGATTTCAGTTTTTCAATCAAGAACTGAAAGGAGGAATCAGAGCCCTCAAGTAGGGTGAAGTTTCCTCTTGAAAAATGCTTAGTATCTTCAACAAAAACCTCCGGCGACTCTGCTCAAAGTTCTGGTGGCCGGTGCGCCGCCGTTCAAAACCGAAAGTCATTATCAAAAGGTTCGGGAAATTGAATTCCAGTACTCAAGATATATCAAACACAAATGGGTCAGCCACAATTCATCCAAATAATCATTTGGGGAAATCAGAAACCCAATCTGAATCGCAACTTTTAATGCCGCTTTGTTCTTCATGGCACCGGCAGTTCCAGAGTTGACTGAAAAAGCTTCAAACTTTGACTATGGTGAAGACAAACAAGATTACAGTAGTAAGGTACCATCAAATTGCTCTGTTTCTTACACCAATTCAAGATCAAAATCAATGATTGATCGTCCCAAAAGTATATTAAAGCAATCACCATTGCATTCAAGCAGCTCCATGAGCAGTTCACAAACTGTATCAAAACAGCAAAAATTCACAAAATCAAAGTTAAGAGTTTCAATCAATTTACCCAACAATGAGATCTCACTGAAGCGAAGTAGGCAGTTAAGCTTCGCCATAGACAAAACGGAAGAAAGCCCAAGTTCAAAAACTATTAATTCGAAGGGTATAAGTAGGATTTTGAAAGGGAAAGGTGTTTTAAGATCACAAAACAGTTTTTCTTCAAAAGAATCTGAAAATCAAAGAGGGAAAGGTTATAGGTCAACGAAAATTGTTCTTGAAGTTTTGAAAGAATTGGATGCTAGAGAGAGAGAGAGAGAATTAGCTTTACAGGATGTTAGAGAGAGAGAGAGAGAGAGAGAGAGAGAGAGAGAGAGAGAGAGAGAGAGAGAGAGAGAGAGAGAGAGAGAGAGAGAGAGAGAGAGAGAGAGAGAGAGAGAGAGAGAGAGAGAGAGACCTTTTCATATTAAATAATAATTTTTTTCTTTTTTTTTTAAATAAGGGCAAAACTTAAAAAATGGTCCTGTAATAGTGAAAAGACAGAAATGCCCTTCACTTAACGGTCAAAAGCTAACGGAGTTAGCGAAAATGACCATTTGTTAAAAGTTTTGAAATCACAAGGACCATCTGTAAGGATTTTTGAACTTAAGGACTAAACTTGATATTTTTGGAAACCAGAGACCATTTTTAAAGTTTTGTCTTGATTATTTCTTTATGTTTATCAGGAATAGAACCTGAACATCCAAAAAAATGTTCGGTGATCCAGTTTTTATACTAAAAGTATACAATATTCCTTTTTTGGTAACCAAATGTAGACAATGTTCTAACAGAAGCTTTGATTTATGAAGTACTCCAATCCCCTTCATTTGCATATTCCATCAGATGGGTTTGAAGTTGCTTCTAATCTCCAGATTTTGGCTCTAAGTGGTAATGCAGGTTGTTTAGCTGAATACCCTTGATGTTCTTCATTAATCCAGTTAAGGAACTATATATGAGGTGAGTTTTATTAAACAGTTTTCTTTTTAATCCAAATGAATTTTATTATTATTTTAACTTTTTATTTTTTGATGATGAGGACGCAAATTTCAAAGATGGTGGCTTTAATTTTTTTACATATGATTCTTGTTTCTTGTTGGAATCAAGAACTTGAAAGATGTTTTATGTATTGCATTTAGCCCATTATGTATAGTATGTTGTAATTTTTTGCAAAAAGATGGGTTAAATTCAAGTGATGTAAAGCCTTTGTCCTCTGACCATTTAAAAAAATACTAACAACAAAAGAATTAAATGCAAGATATAGAAACATACTTCCATTTAGTTATGTATTTGAACATTTTTATTTCATTTGTACATTTTACAACTTCCTGAATCTATTTATTCTGCCATCGTGCTTTAAAGAATCTACCAAAATTCCAATGACTTTGATGGTATTTTGTTGCTGTTTTAGGTAATATTGTTTATACCTAGTAATTTGCCTAATCTCACTTGATTGATCCTTATACTTCGTTTCTGTTTTAGGCGTTGTTTAATGAAGCATGTTGCTCTATATTCTATGTCTCTGAGTCACTTTGGTTTCCATTGAGGTTTTGGATTGAAGTAGATTATAAGTTTTTTTTGCCAAACTGGGGTCTTCCCTCTCAAATCCACTTTGGTGTGGGTACTTTTTTTTTTTTTTTGGCGATAATATGTAATATTCCTAATAGTGCTTTGCATTTGTCATTTTTATATTTTTGTTAACAGTTTTCTGAATTTTTTATTTACTAGCTAGAGTAAGAAATAGAAACTTACTTTTCTTATAATAAGTTCATTTTTGTTAAACTTATTACCGGGTGTTGGTGTCGGTAATTCATTTAATGTGTTATGCAATGTTTTAAAAACCGGTTTTTTTAATTGAACCGGTCGGGTGACGTTTTCCGGTTCAACCGGTTTAACCGGTTCAACCGGATGGTCAAACCGGTTCTATATTTTTATATGTTTTTAATTATCCTACATTACAAAACTTGTCATCCTTTTAGTATTACAAACGTAAATAGAATACAACATATAAAAACAATCATTATAGAAGTCAAAATCAAACAAAAAAGTCCAAAACAAACACAAAAATCCAAGAATGTCCGGTTCATTCTGGTTCAATTCAACCGGATGAACTGGTTTTTTACCAAAACCATTTGGTTCAATCCGGTCAAGAAATCCTTATAAAACCGGTCCAAATCGAACCGTCCTCACCTTCGGTTCCCGGTTCGAACCGGTTTTTAAAACACTGGTGTGTATATTTGTAAGTATGTATGATTTTTTTGTCATGGATTGGTGTTCTCATTACCTATTTTACATCCTTTATTTATATTTGAAGTTATTAGAGTATGTTTTAGAATGTATGTGTCTTCATCAATTTGATTTTTATAATTTTTTGAAAATCAAATTTAAACAAAAACTACATAATATTAGAGAAAATGATATGAAACTTTCCCACATGATAATCGTATATATAATACATATAAGTTGTTCGAATGGAAAAACGAAGATGTTACATCTCATCTCATAAATTAACCCTAACTACGAGTCCTTTAAATGTGGGATATTTTATTATCCGGTGTAGACATCACATTGATATATAAATAATAACACCTATATAATATAGAGCTTGAGTCTAATATTAATACATTATAAAATAGAATTCCATTTTTCTTTTCTGTTTTTATGAGAAAATAAATCGTAGAACAACCAAAAAATTGACCATTAACACTTACATGAAACGAAAAAGAACATGTGCAATACTAAGCTAGTTTCAACATATGAATGTGATTGACAAGTTTCTCAACATTCAAGGAAGATGAGCCATTAGGAGCTGTTGCAATTTCAATATTTTTCTTCCACTCTATAGCCTTGCTCCTCATTCGCTTACCCCTCTCTCCCCCCATCAACTCCTGTATGAGCTTTTCGACTTCATCCCTTTTTACATTATCTCCGATTTCCATGCCAACTTTCCATTCCTTACAAATTTGCCTACAATTAGTTGGTTGATCCCATATATAAGGCCAACAAATCATCGGGACCCCAGCTGATAAGCTCTCAATGGTGGAACCCCATCCACAGTGAGTCAAGAACCCCCCAACCGAAGGGTGGTTCAACACTTCTTCCTGGGGACACCAACTTGCCATAAAGCCTTTCTTATTAATCATCTCATTGAGTTCTGGAGGAAACACAAGAGATTCTCCAACAACCAAATTTGGTCTGATGATCCAGAGAAAATAATAGTTGCTATTAGCAAGTCCCCAGCCAAATTCTAGCAATTTTTGTGAAGACATCACTATTAGGCTACCGAAATTAACATAAACCACAGAATTTGGTTCCTTTGATTGCAGCCAGTTAAGGCACTCGGTATCTTCCTTCCACAGACTATAACTCTTTGATTCTTGCTGATTTTGTATGCGATTTAGAAGCAACTGCAATGGTCCGATTGTGTAGAGGTGAGGAAACATGGGTTTGAGAGCTTTGATGATGGTGGACTCTAACTCTTCAAATGTGTGGAGAATTATAGTTGAGACCTTCATCGTTGTTTTAATACTCTCAATGTTAAACTTATAGTCTACTTCGTTTGGGTCTATAGTTCGAACATAACCTGGAAGATCCTTTAAACGGAATGCTTCCAAACCTGGAATCCAATCTATGATGGTGTCAAGATACCCATTGGTGAGGCAACTTTCATCTGAAACATTAGTAAGAATTGGTTACGATGATGAACAAATAAGTAAGGTTTTTCCAAAAGATTAATCCATATTCAGTTAATTTCTTATGTGGAGTACAACAATATTCAAGGTTGAAGAAAATTTTAATCTATTTTAGCCCACTAATATGGCAAGTTCCCTAAAAATTTGCATGTATGTATATATATTAAAGTCAAACTTTTTTCAGAAAAACTATTTGAAAAACCAATGTATATATTGGGATCTACAGTTTTCCAGAAACTCTTTCAAGCACCCGACATGATGAGTTTGACAACGTGTTATCTCTAAATATACAGATCTTACAAAGTTAACTTAAGAAAATCCTATATATAATACATATTTTTGAGTAAAATAACTTGTTATAATTAATAAATAAAAGAGTTTTGTTATAACTTATAAAAACATGTCGCATTTTACAAAATTACTCATAATATATATCTATATTAAGGTGACAAACACGTCCACATTTTGATAAATCGGTCATACAAGTAATGGTATCCACACAACTGATTTTTACCTAATATTTTAATATAGGCTCCGGGAAACTAGAAATCCGATCATTTCGGTTCAGGTAACGGGTCGTTATTGGGTTCGAGGCAGAGAGGGAGTGAGTTATCCTCACCCTGACCCGCCCTGCCTCGATTATATATATAATATGTTCGAATCCTTTTAATGTTAATTGCACGCATTCACACATAAAATATTTACTGTGGACAATCTGTTTAGTTATTAATAATCTGGTGTGTGTGAATGATCATTTTTTATGTTTTGACGTATTACATTAAACTCAAATCAAATAATTTTTAATATAACAGTCAATTTATTTTATTAAAATGATTCATCATATTTTAATTTAAAAGAGAGGCTAGAACATATATTTTTTTATAAGACATTGAGGTACCTTAAAACAAAATAAATATTCTGTTATGAATTGTTGTAAACCGATACGACATCTAAAACCCACAGGAAAACCCGAAACCCAATGGGGCACCCCGATAAGATACCCGAAAGATATCGGGGTGGGTTTGGGAAACCATGTCCTGCCCGGTTGCCATTCCTAAAAATTATAGCTATACTTCTCGCTAATATCACAAAAATGTGATTCATGCTTTTGTGAATGATTATGAAATTCTAGATAACCCCCTTATTATAAACAAAGTTATACCTTGTAGTAAAAAGAAATGATAAAGATGTTTATTTTCATGGCTGATATAGATAAAGCTTACAATTCTTTAAATTGGAACGACTTGGACAATTTTCTAGATGCAATACGGTTAATAAAAAACTGGAGATGTTGGGTAAGAGCGTGTTTGGATTCGGGTTCAAAATCAATTCTTGTTGATGGAGCTCCCAGAAAGAAATTTCCCCATAATAGAGTATTCTTCAAACAGATCTTGCTACATCTATCACCCTTTTTATTATAGCCATCGTTGTCTCTCCATGTGTCATTGGAACTTGGAAGAAGCTAAGAACGGACTATAAGATGAGACTACTAAAATTGGAAGGTAGGCATGCGAAGTGTCCTATCTTTACTATACGTGTATGAAATGTAACAAATATGGAGAAAAGTTAATCACTTTACAATGACATGCATGATTTGTGTTGTTCTCCATCTCCAATTTCTTGTTGCACTATTTCACCATTTACAAAATCATACCGATGTTCTAAAATAAATGTAATTATCACATATCTAAAATTGAAATATTAATAATTATTTCTCATTAAAATATACTATTCCAACAATGTTCGCGGAACCTTTAAAACCAGTCTCAATATCTTATCCAATTTACTTCAAATAGATTTCGACATTTGTAAAAAAAATAAATACAACGCGAGGTTTGAAAATTTATATTTTATTACCAAATAAGGGAGTAACGAAACTAACCTTTAAGTGGGACAATGTTTTTTTCAATCAGATTTGGAGCTTGGCAATATCCCATGAAAGCACTAGCAGCGAAGGTCCAAAAATGAATGATAGGTAATTTAAGCGTCTCCGCAGCATCAACAGTGAAAGACATCATACCATCACTAATAATACAAGTAACTGGAATCTCTAGTCTAGCCACGAGATCAAGAAAGTAACCCAAGAAGTTAGTTAGAATAGATTTAGGGAGTTCATAAATGTTCCCTCGTGAACCATCGGGGATACCATCTGGAATGGTCTCAAAATGGAACCCTGGTTTATCATCGAGTGAGTTTGGCCCTCCGGAGTTGAGTAACTGCTGGTGGTTAAACTCAGTGTTTACAAAGGTTATTTGTAAGCCCTTGTGGTGCAGTAACTTTGCTAGTTTCAGCATACACTTGATGTGACTTTGTGCTGGACATGGTATGAACAGCACATGCGGCTTGCTTTTACAGTTTAGTAGCTCTGATTCCATGTGTTCGTGTGTATGTGTGTGAAGGTTTTATGACATGTATGTTGGATTGATAGATAAGGCTTGTTGTGTTATTAGCTGCAAAATACACACATAGTCTCTCTCTCTCTCTCTCTCTCTCTCTCTCTCTCTCTCTCTCTATATATATATATATATATATATATATATATATATATATATATATATATATATATATATATATATATATATATATATATATATATATATATATATATATATATATATATATATTAAGGGTATATAAACTTAGTTATCCAAACACATCATAATTTGTGATTTTGTTTCATATATGCATTACAATGTTCTTAAACTTCAATCGCTAACTTGATTTATTTTAAACATTTTTAAAATTTCATTATTATTTTTCTCTTAGATCACATCTTTCTACCAACACCTTCCAGACTATATATATTATAGTTGAGAATGAAAACTAGGTAAGTGGAAGATAATGATGAAATTTATAAAAGTCTTAGAGGTAAATCAAATTAGGAGTTGAATTTGAAAATCTTTGGACGATTACAATGCATTATATGATACAAAACGACGTAATATATTGAGTTTGGGTACCTAAGGTTATATACCTTTAAGGTATAGACACACACACACACATACACACACACACACACACATATATATATATATATATATATATATATATAGTTAGGTTATTGTGTTTAAGTAAATATTGTGTGGACAAATAGACCAATGAGAATGCATGAAAAACAAATTTAGACTAAGTAATTTAGATTTTCATAATTAAATTGTAATTAATTAATGAATCAATTTCTAAAAATAATTCTATAAGGGTATTTAAGCCCTTTGTGAGAGAATTATGAAAGAAAAAAAATCATATTTGTAGGGATTTTGTAATAATAGATTATAATCTATTTTATTATGTCGGTATGACATTCTGTTAGAATGAAATTCTATTAGAATGACATTCTATTAGAACCAAATTTATGACATATCCTTTAAGAATGCATAAATAAGAAGGAAACATAAATAACTACATTGCGAAAGAATACTCACAATCAATTCTTGAACTAATAATATATCAAATAATTACATTGTATGATTGTGATACCAAAAAAATATTCTTGAATAATAATGTTATGAAAGAATAACAAATGTAATTCTTAATAAAAAACATGATTTATTTTCAAGATTTTGTTTCATATATGCATTATAGCGTTCTTAAATTTCAATCCCTAACATGATTTACTTTCAAGATTTTTAAAATTTCACTATTATTTTTCTCTTAGATCACATCTTTCTACCAACACCTCCAGACTATATATATTATAGTTGATAATGAAAACTAGGTAAGTGGAAGATAATGATGAAATTTATAAGAATTTTAGAGATGAATCAAGTTAGGAGTTGAATTTGAAGAACTTTGGACGATTATAATGCATTATATGATACAAAACGACGTAGTATATTGAGTTTCGGTACCTAAGGTTATATACATTTAAGGGTATATTCACTATATAACTGCCAATAAATCTTATTTTGTCAGAATAAGTGACATTTCGAGAGAAACAACTATTAAAAAAAAAAAGAATAATAGGCAAAAAAGATTCTAAGAGAATCATCAAATCTAAAATGCAATTACCATTTAATTTTGACAGAATATATATGACATTTTAAATTTTTGCAGAATGTATACAACATTTTAAATTAACAATGTGGGTTGTAATTCTGATGGAATAATTAGAGCAATAAAATATGATCATAGTATTTAACGACAATTCTAGACCACATGAGTTGCATAAATACTTTTTTAATAGAATAAGCTATATATGATAAGTAGTAAAATACAAAACCAATGACGTGTAATATTGCAGTTTTTTTTAATAACATTTGCATGATGCGAACAAAGGGTAGCCGGAGGAACCGCACTTAATCTATTGAAAACGTTTTCTTCATTCCTTCTTTGTATATCTGTACACCAACGAACAAAACATGTAGACAACTTTTTTCCTTTTGATAATGCAACTTCAATAATCATGATTTCTCATTTGGTATACAAAGTATAAAAAATTACAACCTCAACAATTAAGCAAAATCATATTTATTTAAAAAATTGTGATTACCAAAACTACAAACCATGGCAGCTTCTAATAGAAATACTGAGATGGCAGAAATCGAGTTTACATTGTCAATTTTACAGATATATAACGAAGGAAAGGAACGACATTTACCATAAATAGGATGATCTCTTGAAGTTTGAAAAAGGTGTTATCGATTTGGAAGAGAGCAATTGCACTGTGTGTTTGGAAAAATATGCTACTAGATTGCTTGGAGGCATGGAACGGTGGAACGGGCTATCGATATTTTTTATATAATGGTGTTGGCGGTGGTGTTCATTTGATGATAATAACGTGCTTCGTCGACCGTGGGACGAATTTGATGAAGAGAGTTTAGGTTTATTGAGATGGAGGTGAGATTTAAGGAACTGATTCCTTAAATAAGGGATATCAGTTGTTAATTTTGGATATTAACTAATACATATATGTAACATTACTAGTTTACCCTTATTAATTTAATTATTTATTAAATTATTGCTAATTCCCATTGGTCCATTCATCCACACAATAGTTGTATAGAACATTTGAACATATCTCTATCTCTATCTCTCTCTCTCTCTCTCTCTATATATATATATATATATATATATATATATATATATATATATATATATGTATGTATATATATATATATATATATATATATATATATATATATATATATATATATATATATATATATAGAGAGAGAGAGAGAGAGAGAGTTAGGTTCAAATGTTTCCACTATCTATTCTGTGCATGTATGATTAATTCTGGACCAATCATTTTAGTTATTTTAAGAAAATAATTAATGCATATTAAATGCTGAAGATGTAATTAATATTCATTATATCTTCATCATGTAATATGCATTAATTACTTTCTTAAAATAACTAAAATAATTGGTCCATAATCAATCATACATACACACAATAGATAGTGAAAACAAAATAACCTAACCCTATATATATATATATATATATATATATATATATATATATATATATATATATATATATATATATATATATATATATATATATATATAATGGTATTGACATGAAAACCGTTTGAAGTTTTGATTCTCTCCTTAATAGTTTATTTTTACACTTTAAGGTCATTTACGTAACTTAATAATGTTTTAAAAAGGTAATTTGGTAATGATAGTTACAACTTCCATTTGGATAAATGATACGTTGACCAAATTAACGCCAGATAGACACATTTTGCTGATTTGGGTGACACCTCTGCCTCTATTTAAGAGAGGGATGTCTTGAGGCCAAAAGCCAAACTTCCTTCCCCTTTTTGCGATCTAAAGCTGTTAGCTCTAGCTCCTATGTGTTCTTCAGGCTCATCCCTTCAAGAATTTCATGGAATCATTGATGATCCCATACTAGACAAGCCTTGTGGCTATAACAATACACCTCCTGCAATGCTACGCGAGTCTTGAAGTGGAAACAACCTACAATACAATTCTTCAACTATGCTTCATCATTGGTTAATGTAGAGTATTTTTTGTCCTTCGTATTGCATTTATATTGTGATTTGAAGCTATTCTGGTGGTTTATTTTACCTTTTGTGTAGTTGATTGTTTAAATTAAATGATTTTGGAGCTCATTTTAGGTATTACTTAGGTTATTGTTTTCTTATTTCCTTTTATTTTGTCTTTGTTTTATAGATCCTTACAAGCTATACTAATTTTTATATAAAACCCTAAAATCATAAAAAAAAAAACCCTAACTTTTCTTGTATTTGTTTCAGTAATGTAAATTAGGTATCACTATGATCTAGATGGCCATGTTTGGGTAATGTATATGATCCATACGTGTACTTACATTAAAAGCATGATATAGCAATGTACATATATTTAGGGTAATACAAATATAGTAATGTATTTACATTTAGTTGTTACTATAGCATCTTATATGGTATTTGGGTAATTTATGTTGTTATGATCTGTTTGCAGCTAGTAGACCACCTAAAATGCAAATACACTAGGTGGGTTGATCATGAAATGACCAAGCACTACATAATTACCTTGTTAAAGTTGAAATCAATATGTAATTATTTTGAGTTATCTATTTTGAGGATTGATCTTGCAAATGTTGAAGAAGTTGTTATTGAAGAAACAATTAAGAGTTGTTGAGAATGAAGAAGCCACACACAATATGCAAATTTGGAAAGCGCAATCATAAAGTTGAAGAGGCAGTTGAAGTTTGGTAGTGTGTTGTTGATGATGTATGTGGGAATTTCATGGGTTTTGATAAAAAAAAAATATAAGTCTGTTTTGACAAAAACCGCAACATAAGACTTTTAAAAATAACAAGTTTATTTTTAGATTATAACAAAACCAAACCATCATGGATCAATTTATAGAGGTTAGAATGAAATAAAAACAACCAAAGAGTTTTTAGAATGATAACCTTTGAAGCCTTTGAACCCGCTTGTTTTTGGGGTGTTGATGAAGATAGCAAAAATCAAAGATTATAATTTATGTATCTTTATCCACCATCAAGAGAAAGATACTTGCAATTCTAGATCCTTCTTGTATTCTTGAGTTTCTTAAGCCTTTAAGTGCTTAACTCAAATAAGCACTAAATGAGACAACTCAAGAGACCTTATAATCTTGCAACAATCTTCAAAAGACAACAAAAAGAGCAAGATTAGAGAGGATTCAACCATAGAGAGAAAAGAAGAGATTTCACTAGAAAACTAGCTAAAAACACATGAAAAACACTCTCTTATATACCCAAGCAAAGCTAAGGGCATTACATTAAAATACTCTAAAGTAGTGCTAACCGTTAGAAGCATGGGGAGATAAAGCATGGAGGTTGACAAAAAAACAACCTCCATATTTGTTTAATAGCTTCGGTCACGCCTCTTGAAAAGAGGAGGATTCTTTAATTTTTATAAACTTTAAGTTTATAAAATATAAACTTTGTATTTAGGTAAAAGATAAAAGAATCCAACTAGTCCAAAATGTTATACACGACTTAATAATTCATACCATATGAAATAATAACTGATTATGCTTTCTTATAATTATTTTCACAAAACAATAATTAATTCCCTAATTAAAATATAAGAATTGATATCATTTATTAATAATCATATTAATAATAAATATATATAATGTGTCAACCTGATAAAGGTGTGACCCTAGTCTTACCTCATAGATGCTCCCACAACTATGAATGACTACTGACATTTTGAATAACCCTGTTATTCAAGGATTTAAACATGATAATATAAAACACAACAACTTTCAATGAATGACTCATATCCAATATATCAATTCATTACAATATATGTTGCTTTTATTGTTCCAATATCCAAATACAAAATTTCAATAAGGTACATCTACTTATATCAACAAGGCCCTATAGCAGCAACTTGACTTTCATGCTTTAGCTAATGAAGGATCTTTGTTAAGTAGATTTGACAAACTAGATTTATATAAATTTGCAAATACAAACATATTCAACTTTTTATATATAACTCATATATAAAGAAAAACTATTGAAAATGTATTAGATGCTTAAATATGACTTAGATAACAATACTTACGTAATTTGATTACTCATAGTCATTATGAACTATACATTAAGCATCTTTGCATGTGCTTCTCAGAAACAAAATGTACTCTAACTGTGATTTGTAGCTGTAATTAAAATCTAAATGGAAAAATTATTCATGTAAATTTATCTTCATTAATAATGAGGATACGCCCGATTGTGATTGAGAATCATCACAATCTATTTGAAAGTTTATCTTATGTGTAACACCTTTAAACGTACCTTTCTTTCAGATACCCCGCAGATTAGGAATATTTCTCTTGTTCTTGCAAGTACCTTAGGATGTTCCTATAAGTCACACAATGACTAGTTCTCGGATTATACCGGTATCATTCAACATGCTCTAAGCATAAGATTTATTTGGTCTTCATGCATAATCATGCCATATATCATTAGCCCAATTATAGCAACATATGGAATACAATCATGTTATCTAGTTCAAACATTCGCACTAGGATTTTGCTCAAAATCATATCATGTGGTACTTGATAAAATTAGTCTCTTAGAGTCCTTTATCTTAATCTCTTTAAGATCCTTAACAATTAATGAAATTTTACTTGATCCTTTAAGTTGCAATGATCCATCTATATATATCTTTATTCTAGGTGTTAGTATGTTAACTACATATAAGGCTACGAATGTTACTGTGCTCATACTATCTTTCTATAAACACAAGAGTCTTCTTGATTTATAATTAAATCAATCTGTGTAATTTTCTTATAAGAAAGAATATTCTTACTTTGAGATGTTAGCTTAAATCTGGAAGGATTTTCATTCATGTATGTTTTCTCCTTTGAAAACTTAATTACTGTTTATAGTCAAATTATATCGAGGAATATTGATCAGGTCCATACTTGATAATATACATGAATACATATCAATGTGCTTTATTAGTTTCTGATAAACTATTGAGAAGATTCAACAACAGTTGGAAACCTGCTAGTTAGAAAATATGATGCATTTGGTTTATGGATCTTTAGCTCTTAAAGCTCCAAATTGCTCCCCCTTAGAATAAAGATTTTCTAAGAACATATCTTCTAGAATGACAATTAGTGGGATAAGTGTGGACTTCATTTTAAAAAATCTTATTGGATAGTCTACAAAAATTCAATTAGTAGATGCTAGAGTGGTTAAGTTCATTGTCTAACATAAACTCCATAACTCCATACCTTTTAGATAAGGACAAATCATTACATCCTTAGGCTAATGAAAGTATTTAATCCACTTGTTTTGGAAGAAAAATATTTATACATACTCAATATATATTTTTTGCAGTGAGCATAACTCAATAAATTTAACCAATTCTAAGAGCTCTAAGCTACAATTGTTACTAAAGGTGTGGTATCAATTATTCCTTTGGGTCAGAAATCATATCGAACATGAGATATGGTTCGCTATCAATCTCATTTAGTGTTTAACTTTTAGTAAGGCCCTAGTTGGTTAACCTTATTCCTTTGTGAATGTATTAGATGTTTAAATATGACTTAGATACCAATACTTATATAATGTGATTACTCATAGTCATAATGAACTATACATTAAGCATCTTTGCATGTGCTTCTCCAAATGAAAATGTACTCTAACTGTGATTTTTAGCTGTAACTAAAATCTAAATGGAAACAATATGCATGTAAATTTATCTTCATTCATAATGTGGATACGCCTGATTGTGATTGTGAATCATCTAAATCTATTTGAAACTTTAGCATATGTGTAGCACCTTTAAACATACCTTTCTTTTAAATACTCCGCAGAATAGGAATATTTCTCTAGTTCTCGCAAGTATCTTATAATGTTCCTATAAGTCCCATAATGACTTGTTCTTGGATTATATTTGTATCATTCAACATGCTCTAATCAAACGATTTATTTAGTCTTCATGCATAATCATGACATATATGATTACTCCGATGGCAGCAGCATATGGAATACAATCATGTTATCTAGTTTAAACATTTGCACTAGGATTTTGCTTAAAATCATGTCATGTGGTACTTGACAAGATGACTCTCTTAGAGTCCTTTATCTCAATCTCTTTAAGATCCTTAACAATTAATGCAATGTTACTTAATCCTTTAAGTTTTCATGATCTATCTATATAGATCTTTATTCTAGGTATTACTATGTCAACTACATATATAGCTATGAATGTTACTGTGCTCCCATTATCTTTCTAGAAACATAAAAATCTTCTTGATTTATAATTAAATCACAATGTGTAATTATCTTATAAGAAAGAAGATTCTTACTTTGAGATGTTAGCTTAAATCTGGAAGGAGTTTCATTCATGTATGTTTTCTCCTTTGAAAACTAATTTACTCTTGATAGTTAACTTATATAGAGGAAGATTAATCAAGCCCATTCTTGTTAATCAAACATGAATGCAAATCTATGTGTTTTATTAGTTTCTGCTTAACTATTGATCTGATTCAACAACAGTTGGAAACTTGCTAGTTCCAAAATATGATGCAATTGGTTTGTGGATCTTTAGCTCTTAAAGTTCGAAATTTCTCCCACTTAGAAATAGGATTTTCTAAGAACTATTTTTCTAGAATGAAAATTAGTGGGATTGATGGTGACTTCACCTTAAACAATAATTTAGGATACTCTACAAAAGTACAATTTGTAGATGCTAGAGTGGTTAAGCTCATTGTCTAACATAAGCTCCATATCTCTATAACTTTTAGATAAGGACACACCATTACATCCTTAGTCTAACGAAAGTATTTAATACACTTGTTTGGTGGGAATATATATATATATATATATATATATATATATATATATATATATATATATATATATATATATATATATATATATATATGTTACAGTGAGCATATGTCACACCCCCAAACTGAGATGGCGGAAACATTCGAGATGGAGGACGTTATGTACAATATCATAACAATGCAAAATAGTAAAACAAGCAACAACATCCATTGCATTAGTAAAATAGTTAATACATGTGTGTTCTTTGTAAAGTAGTATGACACCAAAAATGTATATCAAAATAAAAGACGAGTCTGAACATGCTTGGTCTTCTATAAAACTCGCTCGTGTACCTGTCTATTGGTTTCCCGAGGGTCCAAGTTATTTTAAAAGAGAGTATCAACATTTAAGTTGGTGAGTGCATAAGTATTTTAGTGTCAAAAGTTTACTATTGTTTCATGAAATTTTTTTATTTGTTACTTTAAAAATGTTTGTATCTTTCCTAGAAAATCCTATATTTCCTGCCTTAAAATGAAAAGTAGTCTTCTACAAGACCCAACTTTTTGTATGATAACTTCTCTTTGAAAGTAGTGCAAAATGTATGTTTTCACTTGAAATATTATAAATGTATATATTTTCCATATTTGTAAAACTGTCTTTACTTGAAAATAGTATGTATCTCTCATGTGAAAATATCACTGTTTGAATCTAATGGCAAACTGAAGATTTATAGTAGTAATAATATAAAATACATTATCGATGCATTAAATACCTTGAAAACCAAATGGTTAATTAAGGTTAAATGTGATTTGGTTGTAACTATGCTCAATAGACTCGTATATAACACGACGTTCTTCAGACGTCGAAAATGATATGACATTTGTCACCCGTAGACCTGCAAGTCCCACTGTAGCTAGCAACAAGATGCGGGATTGTCAATCCTGTATAGATTTATACACAAACTCATGTTCTCCCTCCAAGAGACTCTGGTTACAAAACGTGACATAGCAAATGTATTGCTATGTCATGAAATAGTGGCTCACACTTTAGTTATCTTGTTCTTGTTATAGTATGTAAGTTCCTTCTTGTTCTCGTAAATGAATAGTAATACCATGTATGTATTGACACATTTATTGTTTCTCTGTTCTAGCAATAGTATGTAGTGATCGTCTAAGCTATCCCATTATAGTTTACTAGTATGTTTGTTTGAACTGTTATTGAATAGACTCAATTTGTCTAATGTATACAACTGAGTTAAGCATATTCCTTGAAAATAATGAGATTTAATATTCAGGCATATATTTAGCAAGTATAACTATGATTTAACCGACTGTCGGACTAGTGATCCTACCCTAAGCCCACAACCAAACAAGAAACGGGAGTTATGGTATTTAGCAATAGTCCTAAGTTCGTTAAGGCATACTTATGCATAAATATGTACCTGAATATGATTTTGAAAAAAATAGAAATCTAAAATAGTTTAAAAGAGTTTTTAAAATGGTTTTCACAACATTTAAGTATAAGAAATCCTTTTGGTTGGTTTGTATCCACATAAAAATGAGTAGCACAATTATAATGTTTTCTACTTGTATTCTCCCTTTAAAAGCACTTAAAATAGTAAATTGTAGGGGTATGAACTCACCTTTTTAGGAGTGATTCGATATAGGTTGGTTGGTTCCTTAAGCTAGTTCCCAGGACAAAAGAAGTCCTAAGTAGTGATTTATGCAACATAATGGCATTCAATTAGAAGAAGAGAAGGAGGATCATATTTGAGAGAGCAATGAATGTTTTCGGTTGAAGATCCAGAGAGAAAAGAGAGGTGTTTACGGCCAGAGGTGGAGAAATGAAGCATAAATCAGCCAAACACTTATATCTATGGAGGAGTGTGCGGTTGGAAGTGTTCATGACCCGAGGCACGTTAACGGCCGAAGCGAGTTCACGGCCACAAACCGAAAACTGATTACGGCCGCGAAGGGTTTGCTGTTGCGAGACTTCTCGGGTTTGAACTATACACTTCTATTTTAAGATATACTTCAAATAATTTTTTTTCAACCAAGTCTAGAATTTAAATCTACTTAAAATAAAATGAGATAGGTCAAAACGGGAAGGTTGTCTTTATTGGAAAAGTTTTGACTTTTTACAAGAAAAGAAATTCCGGGTTGTCACATCATCCCCCCGTTAAAGGGAATTTCGTCCTGAAATTAAATTTAAGATAAGCACATGGACTAAGGGAAAAGATTAGGATATTTATGTTTCATTTGATCCTCCCGCTCCCAAGTGAATTTAGGTCCCCGCTTTGCATTCCAGCGAACCTTCACTATCGGAATACGAATTTTTTTTTAGTTTGCTTGACTTCCATATCCATGATTTATAATGGTTCTTCCATGAAGTTGAGGCTCTCATTGATCTCGATTTGCTCGAGGGGAATAACAAGAGTCTCGTCAGATAGGCATTTCTTTAAGTTCGATACGTTGAATGTAGGGTGTACGTTGCTAAGTTCTTGAGGTAGTCGGAGTTTGTAAGCTACAAGGCCTATCCTAGCGAGAATCTCGAAAGACCCAATGTACCTTGGATTCAATTTTTCATGCTTTCCGAAAGTATTACACCCTTCTAGGGTGAGAACTTCAATAGAACACGGTCGCCAACCTAGAATTCCAAGGGTTTTCGTCGTTTATCTGCGTAGCTTTTCAGTTTGTCTCGCGAGGATTTAAGTCGCTCCCTAATTTTCACGATCATATTTGTTGTCTCTCAAATGATTTCTGGACTGGTGAGAGTGTTGTCAGGGACTTGGCCATAGAGAGCTGATGGGTTTAAGCCATAAGAACATCCTATGTGCTCATACAAAACCCTAATGCTTGGATCTAGGTTTCTCTATTGTACATGCAATTTATCTAAGACTATAAACCCTAGAACTAGCATATGATAATCAATATAACATATAATTAGGGTTTAAATCATACCTTGATTGTTATGTAGCAATAACAATCACAAATCCTCCTTGTATTTACTTTAGAAAGCTTAGAGTCACAAGTGTCACTCCTCTAATGGTTCACAAACACCAAGAGCAAGAGGATGAAGAAGAGAAGAGAAGGAGGCTCTCAAAAACGTGTGGAAACCCTAAAGGATTAGTTCACCACGTTTCTGGAGCATAAGGGTTCTATATATAGTGAGGCTATTAGGGTTATCTAACAAGGAAACCCTAATTTGGATGCTTAAGCCCTAAGCAACCCATGGACTCCTTTCCTTAAAGGCCTTGGACGATTTCCAATGGGTTTCTTCATAGAATTCGTCCAACCTTATAATATAAGGCAATCCATAGCCCCATTGAAATTATCTTATAATTACAATTCCAGTCCCTTAAGTTTAATTAATCTCTTTTAGTCACAAACTTAATTCTTATTAATTCTTGACTAATATTAATTAAAGAATATGATTTCTCCTTTAATATATTATTCCCATAATATATTAATAAATCATATTTATCCTTTCTCTCCATAATTTATCCTATCAAGTTGCTTTAGTGAAGGCAACCCAAAAGGACCATGCACCATCGGGTCAAGTACATACCAAAATAGTTATGGACTTAGACACTAATCCAACAGTCTCCCACTTGGATAATTCTAATAACTATTATGTGTATGACTTCAGATCCTGATCTACAATCGTCGCTTTCCAAAGCCGCTGTCAACTCTGATCCTATCAGATACGCGTGTCCTTTAGATAAAGGATCATATACTCCTCCATTCTAGATATCGTATAAGATATGATTTCAAATCATTCTTTCTGTACTATTTCTCGACTTCCGATTTATGACGACCGACTAATTGAACAAATCAAATTAGCCCTAGCCCGGCTGGGCATTTACGTTTGTCGTCACTAAATCATCGAGGGGCCCAAAGATATCGCTTTTATCCTACTTTGAATATAAGGAACGGATAAACTTTGATTCAATGCTCGCTTGCACTCACTCACCAAATTACACATAACAATATGTTTTATGACACCAAGTTACTGGTGCGTTTACATATTATCAATGTGTAACCTATTTGCAAGATACAACTCACACATCTCGGTTTCAAGAATATAAGATGTTATCGTCTCACCAATCACTTGTGATACAATTCATGGAGTGATCCAAGTGAGCGTGGGTTTAAACCAATGCTCAAATCATATTCATAAGCACTCATGAACGTTGCAGGAAACATTTGCTTATCTCTAATACTCTTTAGACAATCCACACACCAATTCATGATAGTCTTTATTCATACCTACTTCCAACATATGAACGATTGTGGCCCGTTCGAATAATTTGACTGTTCTAAACCAATTAAATTATTCAGGAAGTCAAAACATGCAAAGTGAAACAAAAGAATAATACTAATCCCATATGGCCTCAAACCTTTGAGTATAATTAAAACACCTTTTATTTATCACCATATCGATTACTCATTATTTGTTGTTTCGGGTAATCAACTTCTTACTTGAATTATTACACTTGTCCCATGCTCTTATCATGCACACAATGTTTACTTATGGTTCTTACTTTGTGAAATAGATCAAATGAACACATTTCCAATCATACTCATTTCACAACCCCAAATCCTTTTTCATAAGTGAAAGAATATCAAATTCTTGCCACTTATAGAATATGTTAGATTCTAACATTTTTTGCAATGATCCTTTTCGTAATGTCATAGCACAAAAGTAACAAAGACTATTGCCAACGATATTACAAAGTCCTCTATCGGAGATTGTTACAATACAATTCCTTAGATATGATGTCTCTCACTCAAAGTACATTCCTTTGAACATCCTTTGCATAAAAGTTTCTAATCTACACATAGATTTTCAATATTCAATTCCCAATATGGACACGTTTCCATATTTTCCATATGACAACTCATTCTTAATAAAATCTTATCTATTCATAATAATGTCGATATGGTCCATTCAGTACTATACTTCCAACTACTCACAAGTGACCAATCCTCGGCGAACTTTGGATTGTCTTTTGATAGTTGTTTAATTATCTTAGTCAAAACCGATTCTTGTCCTTCTTTCCTCTAAATGCGCTAGACATTTGGAAAAAATTTAGAATGGTCAAATATTATAGCATTTGCAATTGATCCTATACCCGAAGCGTATGGACACGATGCACAATGTCTTACATGAAGATTTAATACTTTATCAATCTTCTGTCATAATATTTTACGTGCTACGTTCACAAAATTCAAACTATGAAGAGGAATGCCGTAATCATAATCGAAATTTAAGAACGCACTATGTATCCTTTGACTAAATTTATTAAAATTTCTCAATCTAAGCTTTAGATTTTGAAACGAAGTACAATATTCTCTCCCTTAATTATAGCAAAACAACTTTACATCCTTACTACTTTGCAAAGTATAACTCTTGTTTTCTATAATTAATATTGCTAACTTGCAATACTGGCCTTAATAATCATACAATCATAACATTTATATGCTCCCACTATCATGATGATTATTATAAACATAACACTTATGCTCCCACTAGCTTTGACATGTGTTTAGAAGACAGCTTAACTTACAGTAAAACAATACCTATTGAATTTCTTAAGTTCATGTTTCTAAAACTTAATGCTTTGATAATCCTTTATCAAGGCTTCTTAATCTCATACACCTTTATCCAAGATAGCTCATATGTGTCTTAAACAATTAAGACTAATTGCCAAATCTCACAATTCGAATCATGGAGAGGGATACCGTAACCATAATCAAATTTGAGAATGCAATTTTACAATTGCTATCTTCTTAAAATCTCTCTTAGTGAAAGCATTTTCTCACAGTCATTTTCATGAAGGAAAAAATCTTATGACACTTAGATTTTAATGGTGTATGTGTTCCTATCTTTGTGAATTTGTCAAAACCAAGGTTTATGAAAAATTCAAACTCATATGGACCGAAGTTTCTTAATCTCGATTTCTTGCCTTATGGTAGCACAGCTGCCCACCATGTCTTCCAAGTAGTTAAGCAGCTCACCTTTCCTATCAATGTACCTTTCATTGATCAAGGTGCCTGTCTTTCATGCGTTCAAATGAGAACTCATAGAACTCACATTCATAATTAACTTAATTGGAATGGCATAGAAACAAAATAGTGTCAACACGATAGGTTGTAAACCTCAACTTGTGTGCTAGTGATGATCGATAAGGTTTATTTTGATTTGTTCTTGAAACCTTTCAAGACCATTAAGACTCCCACTGACTCCTTGACATATAAGATTCTCTTGTCAATAAACATTTCTTGACAAACAAATATTCAAGAGTTAGTGTAGTTTTTATCAAAATACTTCATAAATTGGTCCTAGTTGGTCTTTGTCTTATCCAATACATCACAACTTTCCACATTTGATGAATGTTTTAAACCTTTTTAATACTTATCACTCAATATCACAATCTTAACTCTAAGACTTGTTTTGGAACGAAGTATGATTGACTTCTTGATTTAACTATTTCGTCAATTCTTGATTCCGCTTCTTAGACATACAATTGTACTAAGACTTACTTAGAGGATCAATTGAGATATGGTTCTTAACCATTAAGACCTATCATAAAGCATAAAAGGTACTCTCCCTTCTTCTTAGAATGGAGAAACTTTTATCCTTCTGCCTACTTGATTCTTCTTATTCATCTGCTATTGATTTAAACATTTTCAATCAATTCAGAATTACACTTAATCTTATAAGTATAATCATATTTACTAAACCTTTAGTAAATCATGACGAATATCTTGGTTACTCTTATAGTGGACTTGATCAACGTGCAACTTTGTGTACTTGATCTCCTAGTCCTTTAGTTGACACTTTGTCAATGAATTAGTCTAATTTCCAAATATGAAATTTCTCATTCATCATGCAACCAAGTTGCATGATTCCAAGTTTCTGTCCAATTGAAACTTGGGCGATGAGAAACTCTCCTTGTTTGGTTAAGCTTCGACATTTCCATAATTAAGAATCAAATCCATTGTTGCTAATAATGGAAACATTCAAACATCAATTTTTCATACACACCATTGCAAGGATAAATAAATAATATAAAGTCAAAATTTATTTTATTGCAGAAAAATTTTGTCCTTACAATGCAATTCATTGAAAAACTATGCTAATACATATTTCTTAGCAATCTAATTCTAACTCTAAGTAGTAGCTCAAGAATCTAATCTTCAAGTAATGCGATCGAAATCCATTTCTTCATGGTTAGATTCTGCTCACTTCTTCCCTTAAGCTTCCTCTCCTTTCTTCGATCCTACAAAACATCAATTGTAATCTTATCACATTATGTATTAAGAATCTAGAATAGGAGCTTAAAAGATTTAGTCAATGGATTTTACCTAAAGCAGAGCCATACGTTTTGACTCTCCCATCTCTTAGATCTCTTAGGTAAATAGGGCAGCTTCGTCTCCAATGCCCCTTCTCGTGACAATAAAAGCAAATTGACTGTTTTGGAATAGGACATGGAACTACTTCAAACATTTCCTTTCTCTTATGATTAAACTTTTCGATCGTAGCATGTATTTTGTTGCCATTGTCTATATCCATAGAGGTCTTGAAGGCAGATTCACCAATCAACTTTGCTTTTCTATTGCGCCAAACCATTGCTGATTCAGCAGCAATAAGCATATAGGTGAGATCTATAAGGGTCACGTTGTAGTTCATCATATAGTACTCTCTTACAAACTAACTATACGAGTTAGGAAGTAACTGAAGAACCCAATCAACAGCCATCTCCTCACAGACAACGGTTCCTAACATTTTTAACCTATCAATGTGTGACTTCATCCCTAGGACGTGTGCAGACACTGACTTTCCCTCTTCATGTTTACTTGCCAAAAGGGCTTGAGTGAGCTTGAAATTTTCAAGCCTTCGAACTTGTGGGTTAGGGAGAATAATTGAAGGAGGTCGATGAAGTGAAGCATGATTTCTTGTTCCTCGATCGAATCGTGGAATATCATCTTCATGTGGAATGCTTGTTCCACGGGATTTGAGAAGACCATAGTTGTTGTACTTTGACATCTACAAAACGGGAGAAAACAAATTCAAGTTAGTTGATTGATTGAGTCCTTAGTAAATCACCCAAATGAGATACTAAGCCTAGGACCCAACAAAATATGCCACAACCTAGAAAAGGGATGTCGTAATCTAGTTGCAGAATATTTGAAGGTAAGTGAATGACGATTCACTAATTTCCACCACGAAAAACGAAAAAGAAATTTAAGTTTTAAATTTATGAAAACTCCTAGATCCTTTAAGATTCATTGAGCATTTCAATGGCATGTTTAAATCTCGATATGCCCCTCTTGTTTGTGACTAGGATGTCGAGGATCACAAAGCGGGTGTGAATAACCATCCAAACTTACATGGTGCCCTCACATGTTACAGTCACCTATTCGATATGCCGGTAAACCACAGATGCTCCACCGAACTATGACAAACATTGAGTCACCCTTTGCTACCTTTGCTTAGAACCATTTAGTGTGCCAGTAAACCACACACGCTCAACTAACGTCTTCGCAAGGGCACAAAGTGTAATTTCATGGAATTGCATCAATTCACTTTTGCCTAAGTAACTAAGATTCGGAATTTGTAAAACATTTAGTTACTTTTGTACTTCATTATACTTATAATGGAAGGTTTTGTCCTATCCTACCCGTTCGGCTAATGACCCTCTACTAGTCAAGAGTGCGGTGGGTAAGAGTGGATACCCATTCAGTCGCCATTTTATAGGCAATTTCCTTAAACACCCCTTATAGACCAGCTTCGTGAATGAGGCCTACTAACAGTAAGACTGACTTTTACTCATACATATATATATATATATATATATATATATATATATATATATGTATGTATATATATATAATGTTAGACTTTTAATGTTATATATAGTATAGGGTGTATTTTACACTTTTAAAATACTAGGTGGTCAAATTTAACGATTATACTTTTAATTCAATTAAATATAAACCAAAAATTTTATGGATTTATTAAACCTCTTTTAATTATACACCTTAATTAATTAACAAAACCATAAGGGTGTGATATGAACTTTTCAAAACACTACTAGGGTTTTAGAATTTAACATTCCTAGATTAAACTTTTAATCAAAATTTAAATTCCAAAACTTGAGGACAAGTTTTGTAACATTTCAAAAACTTAGGGTTTAGAATTTAAATATACATCAAAATTAAACTTTTAATCAAAATTTAAATTCCAAAACTTGAGGGCAAGTTTTGAAACCTTTTCAAAACATTAGGGTTTCAACTATTTAAATTTCAAAACTAAACTTTTGAGTTTAAATTTGAACTATAAAACCTAAAGGGGAAAATTGAAACTTTTCATAAACCAAGGATCAAATAACTGTTGGAATAGTGTCTAAGGCTGCAACTATATAGTAGACAAGTGTTTGACCCGGTTGTGCATGGTCCTTTTGGGTTGCTTTCACCATAGCAACTTGATAGGATGATTTATTAAGAGAGAGTAAATATTATTAATATATTATGAGAATAATATAATGAATAATATATTTGTTATTTGATTAATATAAGTCATAGAATTAATTAGAATTAATTTGGTGACTTAAAGAGATTAATTAAATGAAAGGGGTATAAACTGTCAATTGTTTGATAGTTAAACTTTAGACTGTAAATCCATTGGGATATGCTTTGGACGAATTCTATGAGATATAGGATAACTAAAATCGACCAAAGGCTTATCTATGGAATGGATTTGGATAGCCTTAAGAGAAGATTATCCAATTAGGGTTTAGGTTGTAACCCTTAAGGAGTCTACAAGTATAAATAGACCCCATGGCATAGGGTATTCGACACATCTCATAAAGTAAGAGAACCCTGGCCGAATTCCTCCCTTCTCCTCTCTCCTAAATCATTCTTCTTGCTATTGGTGTTTGTAAGCCATTAGAGGAGTGACATTTGTGACTCTAGAAGCTCCAAGACCTCAAGATCAACAAGGAACTCAAAGGTATGATTCTAGATCTGTTTCAATGTTGTTATTTAACCTAATTAGTCATTAGAAGACTTGGATTCAAAGCATGTTTATTAGAAAGCCTAGATCCAAGCATTAGGGTTTTGCATGCGCACATAGGAAAGTTCTTATGGCTAAAACCCATCAATAACAAATAATATAAATTAAACAATTAATTTCATCATTATCTATATTTGACCTAATTTCAATTTCTTGCAAAATAAGTTACCCAATTAATACAAATAATCAAACTTTATCATATAAGGAAGTAATTATCTAATTAATTGGTAAATATCTTGTGTTTAATCAAGGATATATCCAAAACATGATTAAAATCGGATTTTATTGATCTAAAACAGATAAGGCAATTATCCATGAGAAAAACAACAAGAAATCCCGAAATCCCCTCTTTCTGACGCTCGAACTCGCCGAGTACCCGTATGGACTCGCCGAGTAGGGGCCTACTCGCTGAGTCCACAATGGGACTCGCCGAGTTCATCAGGCAGTTTCACAAAAATCGAATTTTTCAACTTGAACAAACATACAAGGAATCAATACAATAGAAACCAATCAAGTCTCTGATACCAATTAATGGGTTTAAGCCATAAGAACATCCTATGTGCTCATACAAACCCTAATGCTTGGATCTAGGTTTCTATATTGTACATGCAATTTATCCAAGACTATAAACCCTATATCTAGCATATGATAATCAATATAACATATAATTTGGGTTTAGATCATACCTTGATTGTTATGTAGCAATAACAATCACAAATCCTCCTTGTATTGACTTTAGAAAGCTTAGAGTCATAAGTGTCACTCCTCTAATGGTTCACAAACACCAAGAACAAGAGGATGAAGAAGAGAAGAGAAAGAGGCTCTCAAAAACGTGTGGAAACCCTAGAGGATTAGTTCACCACGTTTCTGGAGCATAAGGGTTCTATATATAGTGAGGCTATTAGGGTTATCTAACAAGAAAACCGTAATTTGGATGCTTAAGCCCTAAGCAACCCATGGACTCCTTTCCTTAAAGGCCTTGGACGATTTCCAATGGGTTTCCCCATAGAATTCGTCCAACCTTATAATATAAGGCAATCCATAGCCCAATTGCAATTATCTTATAATTACAATTCCAGTCCCTTAAGTTTAATTAATCTCTTTTAGTCACAAACTTAATTCTTATTAATTCTTGACTAATATTAATTAAAGAATATGATTTCTCCTTTAATATATTATTCCCATAATATATTAATAAATCATATTTATCCTTTCTCTCCATAATTCATCCTATCAAGTTGCTTTGGTGAAGGAAACCCAAAAGGACCATGCACCATCGGGTCAAGTACATACCAAAATAGTTATGGACTTAGACACTAATCCAACAAGGGCTTCGTATGGAGCAACCTTTACGTTAGAGTGATAGTTGTTATTGTAGGAGAACTTGACAAGGGGTAAATGAGTATCCCATGCCCTTCCAAAGTCTATGACACAGGATCGCAACATATCTTCTCGAGTTTGAATAGTCCTTTCACTCTGTCTGTCAGTTTGCGGATGGTAGGCTGTACTCATATCCAACCTAGTTCCTAGTGCCTTCTGTAGTGACTGTCAAAACCTCGAGGTGAATCTACTATCTCTATCAGAGATAATAGATATGGGCACACCATGGAATCTCACTATCTCTCTCAGGTAGGTTCTGGTCAGTTTCTCCATTTTGTCGGTTTCCTTAATTGGTAGGAAGTGCGCGGATTTGGTTAGACGATCCGTGATCACCCAAAATGTATTCAGACCACCCTTTTTGTTAGGTGGGTTTGTTATGAAGTCCATTGTAATCCGCTCCCACTTACATTCTGGTATCTCTGGTTGTTGTAGCAAACCTGGAGGATTTTGGTATTCGACCTTAACCATGACGCAAGTAAGACACTTGCCCATGAAGGTAGCAATCTCTGCTTTTTTGTTAGGCCACAAATATAGCTTTTTGAGATCCAGATACATCTTATATGAACCTGGATGAATGGAGTATCGAGTATTGTGCGCTTCGTTCATGACCGCATCTCTAAATCCACCGTGTTTCGGTGTCCAGATCCGATCCATGAGGTATAAGGCTCCGTCACCCTTGGATTCTAAGTTCTTATCAATCCCTCTTAGGGATTCACCTGCCACATTATCTGGTTTTAAGGCATCTGACCGATCCTCCTTAATTTGTGTGGATAGATGTAAATGCATTGGCATTGTCAATGCCCGGAATCTACTACCTGAGTAATCTTTCTGACTTAGGGCTTCAGCTACCACATTGGCTTTACCTGGATGATAACGAATTTCACATTCGTAGTCATTTAGTAGCTCGACGCACCGTCATTGTCTCATGTTGAGCTCTTTCTGATCGAATATATGTTGAAGGCTTTTATGGTCTGTAAAGATAGTGCTTTTTGTACCATACATGTAGTATCTCTACCATACATGTAGTGTCTCCAAATCTTCAGAGAAAATACCACTGCTCCTAACTTGCGATCATGTGTAGTGTAATTGACTTTGTGTGTCTTAAGCTGTTTTGAGGCATAGGCAATGAACTTTCCCTATTGCATAAGAACACAACCAACCCTTGGTTGGATGCGTCACAGTACACCAAGAAATCCTCAATCGCTTCTTGGAGGGATAATATTGGAGCACTACACAAAGCTTGCTTCAGCGTTTGAAATGCCTTCTGTTGCTTCTCTTCCCAGTCAAAGGTCACACCTTTCTGGGTCAAAGTGGTAAGTGGCTTCGCTATCCTTGAGAAGTTCTGAATAAATCTGCGATAGTAGCCAACGAGGTCTAAGAATTGACGGATATTCATAGGCATCCTCGGTGCTGACCAATTCTGGCTTTGATTTTGGATGGGTCTATGTGAATTCCCTCTTCGCTGAAATCTAGGGGTATGAAATAACTTGATAAAGTGGTATGAACTCACTTGATAAAGTGGTGATTCGGAAAGCACTTGGCGTCTTGAAATCGTGAGTTTTTGCTGAAAACTGGGTTCTACGCGGACAGAGTTTCAAACCGAAAATACTCTTTTCTGGGAGACTTCGGGTGCTTCGAGGCTTTCTTCTAGTGTTAAGGAGGTTAACTAAGCTTCAAGAGGGTATAGAGTGTCTAGTGAGGGTGTATAGGGTGAAAGAGAGAGTGAATTTTGTAACATAATCCGAGAGGCCTCACACACTATTTATAGTAACAATCTGACCCTCGGTACCTTAGGCGTTCCTACGAGGAAAGCTGTGCATTCCGGTACACAGGGCGTACCCTCGTACACGGGGCAGAGGAGCGGGGCTCGTGTCTAGTTCTTTGAGATTCAAAACGTGTCAGCCATGCGAAGCGGGTTAGTGGCTGACTCCAGAACAGGTGGCCACGAACGCGGGGCATTCCCCTTCGGACCAGTCTCGGAATTTGGGCCTCGAATTTCAAAAATTCATAACTTTCACATATAAGCTTTGTTTTTGACGTTCTTTATATCCATGCGTAGGTGAGACCGTACTCTACAACTTTTGTTTAGACTCCTTCGGCAAGTTTTGGTTAAAAATTCATAACTTATTCATCCTATATCCGTTTTCGTCTGTCTTTTTACCGTTAATCTACTATTGATGAGATCTTTGATTCTCGTTTAGGTCGTGTCGACTAAAAATCGCTCGATCTATAATTCGAATTCTGAGTTGCACACTGCTATGCCAAATCTTAGAAAATTCATAACTTCTTCATACAAAGTAAGATTTGGATGTTCTTTTTATGCACGGTCTCGGTTTTAACATATACTACGACTTTAATTCAGATTTTTAAGTCTAAAAAACATTTTATTGTAAACTCACTTTTTATGACACCATGTCGTGTCGGTTCTGTCGCGAGACTTTGATGGGCCATAACTTCCTCGTTATAGCTCAGATTTTGGTGTTCTTTATATTTCCATAATCCTTGTCATGACCACTGCAAGTTTCTTCATAGATATCAGGTTTATCTAACATTTTATTTTAATTTGTTATTTCTTTATCACTTTAAAACAAGTTACAAGTTGACCTAGACTATTGACTTGAAATAACGGTTTGTCACATTACCCCCCCTTAGAGGGAATTTGGTCCCAATTTTGTTTTTCTAAAGTGGTACTCATGAACTAGGAAAAAGATGTGGATACTTCTATTTCATCTGATCTTCTCGTTCCCAGGTGAATTCAGGTCCCCGCTTGGCATTCCAGCGAACCTTCACTATTGGTATCTGACTTTGTTTTGTTCTCTTGATTTCCCTGTCTGTGACCTCCACTGGTTCTTCTACAAAGTGTAGACTCTCGTTTAAATCGATTTCTTCAAGTGGGATTACAAGAGTTTCATCAGATAAACACTTCTTTAGATTGGATACATGAAAAATGGGATGAATGTTACTAAGTTCATATGGTAGGTTAAGTTTATACGCTACCAGACCGATTCTAGCAAGAATCTCGAATGGCCCAATGTACCTTGGATTTAGTTTTCCACGCTTTCCAAAGTGTATCATGCTCTTCCAGGGTTAGACCTTCAACAGATCATGGTCATCAACCTGTAATTCAAAGGGTTTTCGTGTCTTGTCTGTGTAACTCTTTTGTCTGTCTCTAGAAGCTTTTAGTCTTTCTCGGATTTGCATGATCTTCTAAGTCATTTCTCTTATGATCTCCAGGTCAGTGAGAGTGTTGTCAAGAATTTTCCCTCTAGCTAGTTGCATGTCACCCACCTCAGCCCAACGTAGAGGGGATCTGCACTTACGTCCATAGAAGGCTTCAAATTGGGCAACCTTGATGCTGGTGTGATAGTTATTGTTATATGAGAACTCAATAAGAGGAAAATGGATATCCCATGCCTTACCAAAATCGATCACGCATGGTCTCAGCATGTCCTCCAAGGTTTGAATAGTTCTCTCACTCTACACGTCAGTTTGTGGGTGGTAGGTTGTACTTATGTCTAGCCTAGTTCCTAGAGATTTTTTTAGTGATTGCTAGAACCTTGAGGTGAATCTACTCTCTCTATTAGAGATAATAGATATTGGCACACCATTCAGTCATACTATCTCTTTTATGTAAGTTCTGGTCAGTTTCTCCATCTTGTCTGTTTCCTTTATTGGTAGAAAGTGTGCAGACTTGGTTAATTTGTCGATGATTACCCAAATGGTGTCATGACCACGCATGGTCTTCGACAACTTAGTTATGAATTCCATTGTAATCCGTTCCTACTTCCACTCAGGTATTTCTGGTTGTTTTAGTAAACCTGAGGGCTTCTGGTATTCTACCTTGACTTTGGCGCAAGTCAAGCACTTGCCCACGTAGGTAGCAATCTCAAATTTCATGTTCGGCCACCAATAAAATCTCTTGAGATCCAGATAAAGCTTATCTGAACCTGGATGAACGTAGTATCAAGTATTGTAGGCTTCGTTCATGACAAAATCTCTGCAGCCACCAAATTTCGGTGTCCAGATCCAGTTTATGAGATAAAGAACTCTGTCACCCTTTATTTCTAAGTACTTCTCCATTCATCTTAAGGCTTCACCTATCACATTCTCGGGTTTCAAGGCTTCCAACTAATCTTCTTTGATCTACATGGACAAATGTGAATGGATTTCATAGTTATAGACTTTACCTACCGACCCGAGTACTCTTTCCGACTAAGGGCATCTGTTACTACATTGGCTTTGTAGGGATGATAGCGAATCTCGCATTCATAATCATTGAGTAGTTCTACCCATCGTCTTTGTCTCATGCTCAATTCTTTTTGGTCAAAGATGTGTTGGAGGCTTTTGTGGTCTGTGAAGACTGTACACTTCGTGCCATAAAGATAATGCCTCCAGATTTTTAGAGCAAAAACCACTGCTCCCAGTTCAAGGTCATGCGTGGTATAGTTAACCTCGTGGTTCTTAAGTTATCTCGAGGCATACAATATGACCTTTCCTCGCTGCATAATGAAGCAACCTAGCCCTTTCTTGGACACATCGCAGTAAACTACAAAATCTTCTGTCCCATCTGGGAGGGACAAAATTGGTGCGCTGCATAGGGCTCGCTTTAATATCTGGAAAGCAGTTTCTTGTTTCTCCTCCTAGTTGAAGGTTACACCCTTCTGAGTTAGGGTGGTGAGTGGTTTAGTGATTTTGGAGAACTTTTAAATGAACCTTCGCTAGTAGCCAACAAGGCCTAGGAATTGGCGGATTCTGTTGGCATTCTTGGTGCTGATCAGTTCTTGATTGCCTTGATTTTGGAAGGATTCACATGTATTCTTTCTTTGCTGACTATGTGACAAAGGAAGTCTACCTTTCGAATCAAAAACTCGCATTTTGAAAATTTGCATACAACTTCTCTGCCCTTAATGTTTCCAAGACTTGTCGTAAATGTTGGTTGTGTTTTTCCTTACTTCGTGAGTAGACTAGTTTATCGACGATGAAAACTATTACGAACTTGTCTAAGTAAGGTTGACACACACGATTCATTAGGTCCATGAAAACTTTAGGTACATTTGTTAAACAGAAGGGCATCACTACGAATTCATAGTGACCGTAGCGAGTTCAAAATGCGGTCTTAGGAATATCTTCTTCCTGAACTTGTAGTTGGTGGTATCCTGATCTTAGTTTAATCTCTGGGAAGAAAGTTTCCCATTGTAGTTGGTCAAATAGGTCATCGATTCGTGGCAAAGGGTATCAGTTTTTGATACTAAGTTTATTTAATTCCCGATAGTCTATGCACATGCGAAACGATCCATCCTTTTTCTTTACAAACAAGACCAGTGCTATCCAAGGTGAGAAGCTTGGTCTTATAAATCCTTTTCTTATAAGTTCTTTTAATTGACTAGATAGTTCCTGCATCTCTGACGGTGCTAAACGATATGGGGATTTGGCTAATGGGGGTAGCTCTGGGAATCAAGTCGATTCGGAATTTGACTTGGCATTCAGGAGGAACTCCTGGGAGATCTTCGGGGAGCACATCGGGGAAATCAAAAACTTCAGTTATATCCTTGATATTCTTTACTTCTCGTGTCTTATCAACCACATGAGCTAAGAAAGCATGGTATTATTTACGAATATCTCTTTGGGCTTTGACGCAAGAAATGATCTGGAGCTTCGTACTGGGTTTATCACCATAAATAATGAGAGTTTCATTACTTGGTAGATTAAGACTAATGGCTTTTTCATAACATATGATATCAACATGGTGAGAACTCAACCAATCCATGCCGATAATAATGTCAAAGCTTTTTATTGAGACCGACATAAGGTCGACTTGGTAAGAATAATTGTTTAGAGTGAGGGTACATCCCATGAACATATCCATGAATTTCGACTTTTGATGACAATGGTGATAGGGTTTCACACAAGGACAACATGCATGTTGTTTGATGGTGAAATCCAAGGACCAAAACCTATGTCAAACCCTAAAATACGAATTTTTACAAGTTTTGAAGATTCAACTACCTTATGCATTCAAGTTTTTCCTTTGAAAACATCACTATAGACAAAATATGTTCATGCATGGTCTTTAAACCGTGATGCATGTAATGAATAATCAAGTTAAAGAGCTTGATGATCAAAGTACATTGTTAATAGTGCATGTAAATGATTTTATTCATAAAAAAATCTAGATATCCTTTTCTGTTCGAAATAAAATTTCCTCAGATTCACAGTAAGATGATATGAGGATCTGGAAATCCTAAGAGTTTTTATCGTTTCATTAATTTATTAAAATTGTTACAAGAAAACAAGGCCATAAATCATTTAAAATACTCTCTGAGGTTTATAAATCCTAGGTAAATTCGTGTATGACCCCTAAAGTAAATGACGATATCTCAGTAAGTTTCATCGATTTTGGTTACTTTTTGGTATGGTTTTGAATTTTCTTTTTATTTAATCCAAATAAATCATGAAACCACTTTAGGGAATGTGAAAAGGCTATCTAAGATTTTTCACAGATCCTACCTCATGTGGAATACTCTAGAGAAATATTTTTAGAATTTTTCATAATGCATACCTATTTGTCCCATGATTTTTTTATATATAATGGACTAATAATGGGAAAGATAGTTCTACTCATCCAAAATTCATGACAATTTACCTAAAGATCTTGTAATATATTAGAACTCTAAATAAAAATTTTGATGATTTTTCTATTCAATATGTTATTTTTCTTCTATTTTCTAAGGTTAGATACACTGAAATCCACAAAATCGGATTGCATTATATAAAAATCAACATTGGTATTCATCCCGGATTATGTACACTGTAAATGAAGTTCACAAAAATTTTGGTAATTTAATTTAACTTTTTGATAATTATTCACCAATTAATGATTATTCAAGAGAATAAAACAAATAAAAATGGCAAGAATAATTGAAAAAAATGTTTTATAAATTTCACAGATTCTATATGTAAAATAATAGTGTTACAAAAGGTTTGGACAATTTTGGAAACTGTTTTCTATTTATTCCCATTTTTGATAGAATAAATGCACAAAAACCATAAAATTGGATTAAACTATTTAGAAACCCATTTTTATATTTTCCTAGCTTAAGTATGTCTAATGCCAGTATTATAAAAAGTTTGGGAGTGTTTATCTTCTAGATGCTATTTTTCACGAATTTATATTGTTATGAAGGCTTAAATTTTTTGAAAAATAGTTAATCAAATAAAAATTTCATGGGAAATTTTTTGGAAGACCTCAACTGTATTTGGAACAAAAACATAAAATTTGATGAATTTTGGAAACTCTTTGATAATGTTTTTGGATTTTTAGGAGTTTAAAACACTTTTAAATGTGTTGAAATACCCTCAATTAATATTACAAAAACCTGAAAAATAATATCCAGAATTATCTTAATCACATAAGTTATAAAATATCACCATTTCAGAAAAATTGTTACCCATTTAATATAAAACCAATATTAGAACAAAAATTTGGCATTTCTCTATATCTAGATTTTAGTATATTAGCATTAGATTTCGACATAGAAACTCACTAGCGTGTGTTTCATGTCATAGGATCCCGGTAGTAAAGGCATTGGTGTATTCCGAGGCACCACTTATAGCTACTTGAAACATTGTGAGTCTTTACATCTTCCCCTTATTTTTAGGTTTTTTTTTAATGTTTTTGGGTGGAAAAACATGTCCAAACTATTTATGATTGATGTATTTATATTGAATTGTATCAAACTTGATTGCTATATTTTGCTATATTTTGTTGTGTATGTGTATGTTATTGTTAAAACATGAGGCCTTATCGTCTTATGTCCCTTGAGTATGATAACAACTTACCAAAAGGATGAACTTGATGAATACTTTTTGAAAACACACACAATGTCAAGGGTTCTTGGAGGAAAAATGAAAGAGTTCTTGAAGATTTAGAGATGAAGGAGAATAGGGAGTGAAGTTTGAATTGAAGAATGAGAGTAATGGTGGGGGTTTCGGCCAAATTTAGAGAAGATGAGAGTGTGTTTGTGTGTGTGTGTGTGTGTGAGAGAGAGAGAGAGAGAGAGAGATCAGTGGTCCTTGCTTAATGGTTAACACTTAATTTCCTAGATGTTTGATGGACAAATTGAATGTTTACATGCAATACAATTGAGGTGTCATAATTTGAGCTTGCACCATCTTTTTTTCTATATTTTTTTTTCTACAACCGTTAATAGGAAAGGGGAAGGAAAGAAAAGAGATATTGGTCTTGGATTTGAATAGTAACTAGGAATACATTAGCCTAATAAGAAATGTTTCGGCCCATGCAACCCACATACAAATTTACGGCCTAAAAGGGTAAATGAATGAGTTTTCGGTCCACTAGGGCCCATTAGAGGGTTCTCGGCCCAATGGTTGGCCCTTTTTGAGAATTTGGCCCAATAGGGGCTCCAATAGTGATTTACGGCCCATAAAGGAATGAGTTTTCGGTCCATTACCACCAGTATGTATTGTGTGTTCTGTTTAAAAACCCCGGCTACCGCCAGTATGTATAGTAGTTTTATTACTTAAAATAAAACCATGTATTGTTTCCCTGGAAACCCTCCAATGTAATTTCTAGTAGTTCTCATATTTAAAATAAAACTAGTGAATAATGAAATCCCATAAACAAATATTAGTTGATACTATTGTGAGTTCGTGAGACTAGTTTATAACACTAAATAATTATGTCTGTCAGACTAGCTAGCTGTTTAGGTTTGGATATGCCTAACCAGTACCTCGAAGGGTACAAATGAAGAGATGTCTCCCAATCATGTATTTAACTAGTTTATGTGTTGTTATGTATAGTGTTCTCATAATTGAAATCGTTTGCATACTTGGTAGAGTATAAATAATTATACGTAAAATAATTATTTAGTGTTATACTCTTGTTATTTGAACGTACGTAGTAATGAATATCATAAACTAAAGCTGCCATAGTTCATATGATTGATCATGTAAGTAGTTTGCATCGGTAAAATTGGTAATGAATTTCCCCCAAACTATACCTATTATAGTTTGATTGAAAAGTTATGCTCGTGATTTGTTCAGAAAACTATGCAATTATGTTTAGAAAGTGTCCCTTAAGCTCCGCATAGTACAAAGGGGATATAATATCTATATATTTTATGGAAATCGTTGGATTGTATCAATTGCATAAGTTTTAAACTGGTTGAAAACCTTTTATTTTAGTTCACAAAATCATTTATATTCGGCTTGTATTCCCCCCCTGAAAACATATAAAAACCATAAAAGCATAGGGGTATCAACTCACTGTTTGTTGTGTGAAAGCATCGAACTGGAAACAAAGATCCTCGAGTTGTTGTATGTGGCACTTAACAGTATCCTAATATCAAATAAATACATATATGTATATAAATTAGCGATTTCGTTAGATAATGTGTTAGAAAAACACTTGTTTCGGTTAAGGATGTTTATCGGGACTTGATTAAATTGAGGAAACGAGTTTTTCACTATTTGGGAGGTGTGTACGGCCAGGAAGGGAGTTTACCGCTGTACACGGGTTTACGGTCGTACACTCAAGAACAAGGGTGTTTGATTCATAGAAGAACATGTTCTAGATGCTCCAAACTGACTCCAAATGACGATTTTTGATGATTTTCAGAAGAAAATTGGTGTTTTTAGTGTCTACGGCCAGGGGTTCTAGAGAGAATGAGAGAGTTTTCAGCCAAGAGTGTACAAATGAGGGTGGGGGTCCCGTATATATAGGCTGGGGGTATGGTTGGTGGTGGGATCCACCTGGAACTAACTGTGAACGGGTTTACGTCCGTAAACAGGTGTGCGGCCGTACACTCACTTAGGCCAAAAATTGTTATTTTTGAGACATTCTGGGTTTTTTTTACGCGATTCTGGTTTCGACTCGTATATAATTTTAATTATATAAAACGTAATAATTTTTCCAAACCAAGCAATTTGACGGAAATCCAATAAAATTCAAATTTTATTAACGGAAATCGGTTAAAGATAATGGAAAACGTTTCGGGTTGTCACATCATCCCTTCGATAGAGGGGATTTCGTCCCAAAATTCAAACATAAAGTACAAATCATGGACTCGGAAAGAGATGTGGATGTTTCTGTTTAATCTGATCTTCGCATTTCCAAGTGAATTCAGGTCCCCGCTTGGCATCCCAGCGAACCTTCACTATTGGTATGCGACATTGTTTCATTCGTTTGATCTCCCAATCCATGATTTCGACTGGTTCTTCCACGAAATTAAGGTTCTTGTTGATTTCGATCTCGTCAAGAGGAATCAGAAGGGTCTCGTTGGATAAGCACTTTTTAAGGTTCGAGACGTGGAAAGGAGGATGGATATTGTTAAGCTCTTGGGGAAGACGAAGTTTGTAAGCAACGGGACCGATCCTAGCAAGGATCTCGAATGGTCCTATGTATCTCGAGTTCAGCTTTCCATGCTTTCCAAAGCGTATCATGCCTTTCCAGGGTGAGACATTCAATAGAACACGGTCTCCAACCTAGAAATCCAAGTAATTTCGTCTCTTATCGACGTAGCTCTTTTGTCTATCTCTTGAAGCCTTTAGTCGTTCCCAGATTTGTACGATCTTTTCTGTGGTTTCACGGATGATTTCTAGACCGGGGAGAGTGTTGTTGGGACTTGTCCCTTGGCTAGTTGTCTGTCGCAGTTAACCCGCTTTCGCACGCGTATTAAGCAAATAAATTATCACTATTGATTGCACTGAAAATAGAAAAGGGAAGCAGGGTCGAATCGTCAGGGACACAACCTAATGGTCAATGCCTTTTTGCATCAGGCACATTCTACTCAAGAAACACAAAGTATAAAAGGGGGATTTGAATTAAACTAAAAACTAAATTGCAGTGACATTAAATTAAACTAAAATCAATAATAAAAATGGTTTCAGCTCTACTATGACTTTCCCAATCATGCAATCAACATTGACCTGCTTATTTGAGATGCGTTCTCTCTAAGTTGGTGCTGAGAAAAACTAACAAGCTCTAGTAATTTCTATTTTACCTTATTTAGTTAACGAAATCAAGCTCTTCATCTAAACCTAACTTTTTACTGTCTAATCAAACAAGCTCTTAATTAAGACCAGAAAAGATGCATTATAATCTATGTAAAATTCTCAGCAATATCCAATACTTCTCACAGGCTCGGAAGCGTAAAGATATGATTTTTCAGTTTATAATAAAGTCAAATTCCAAACACAAAACCGATTTATTACTTGTTACATATTACCAGTTTATAAGAACAATTATGTATTGTATAACTGATTAACTAGAATGATAAAAGCCTAGCTAGGTAATCAGACTAACAAGAATCAAAATTAAACATTCATTAAGAACAAACTGAAGAATCTAGATATAAACACAAAAAAAAAAAAAAAACAAGATCTCATGATCAATCACATGAAAAGTACTTGTCTTTGTAGAACTGAAAACTAGGGTTTAGCCAAACACGGCTAAAATAGGATCAAAATAAATAAAAAGAGACATCAAACAACTAATCTTACTAATATACTTGAAGGTGATGATCCACAGTTTTCAGATCTTCAAAAATTGTAGAATAAACGCCTCTAAAATCGTCTTTTCGTCGTCTGGTGACTCTGGAATCGCCAACTTTTGTTACTGGAATGCTATCAGGGTCTATTTATACGTCCAACAGCAAAAACAAAGCGCATGCGATCGCATGTATCAAAGTTGCGATCGCAGGTTTTGAAGAAAACGCATCCCATGCCTTTTTAATGAAGTAGGATGCTATTTTGGCACTTTCTGGCAAACCTACAATCGCATGTACACAACCTGCGATCGCAGGTATTGAGTTTTCAATCCCAGATGAACTTTGGGCACAAAAGAACCTCGAAGACAAGTTGCGACCCAACCTGCGATCGCAAAAAGGCCCCATTCGATCGCATAAAGGCAACATGCAATCGCATGATGTACCTACGACATCTGAAATTTCGTCTACTTTCCAAATCATTTTGAATTGCATCAATCGGAGGTACGGTTCTCAAGATGTGGTCAAAATACTGACAGGGGATCAAAGCTGCTAGCAACATCCTTTAACTTTAGATTGTAGATTCTATCTTTGTGAGATCAATTCGATCAAATGTTTTTTTTGACCAAAGCATCTTGCAAGCATTCCTCAACATACTCCATAAGTTCTAAGCTCCATTTTAAGCTCCAAACACGCATCCAACTTCTCTCAAAGCATTGCTCCATTCAAACTATCTGAAATAGAGATAAAAACATGAGCAGTGCGAGAATTCTAACAAAAGACATGAGTTGAACATTGTTTATCTGAATGACATGAAAATGTACAAAATATGATGCTAAAATAATGATAAAAACTACCCTATAAGATGCATAAAAATGGCATCTAACAAATCTCCCCAAGCTTGAACGTTACTTGCCCTCAAGTAAGAAGAAGATAAAACATTATAAATAGATGGAAAGATGTAGATGACCTAAAAATAATTTAGAATAAAATAAAACAAAAACTTAAACTAAAGTACTTCACTCTTTTTTTTTTGTTCACATGATCAGATTTCACAACAAGGAAGCTCCAATGAAATCACTACCTAGACAACAGTCTCAATACTTTGTATTAACGATTCATAATTAATATTTAACTAGTTAAACCAAGCTTGAGCAAATAATTTTTACGCTGAATTAAATTTTTGAAAACAATGTATTTTTAAAAATAATTTGACGAAAATTCATTTATAAAAACCTAGCTTAACCAACCCCTCCTTTTTTTCTGAACTCGTCTAGTAAACGCGGTAAGTTCCATTATAGACATAAAATCCAAGCTTACCCCTATGATTCAACTATCGAGAGATCAATCTTATTATACCACATGTCTTCTTTGTCTTGATCAACTCTTCAAATTTAACTTTTTAGGTTCTTGATTTCGACCTAAACTTGACTTGGATTTGACTTTGAATTGCAGATTTCTTCAAGTTGCTTGATGTACCATTTCTAACATATATATATATTGATTGGGCGCGAATTTTACTTTGAGGCCCACCATATCTTCTTCATTTCAAAAATGATAATAAATTGTAGGTATAACTATATGGTTCAGTACTTCAAGGAATGATAAGGGTTATCCAGCCTAGGTTCTTTTTAAGGCATTCAAGGAAATTATTTTCAAAACACTGTTCGTTTTTCCATCCCACACTTACCATTGTAAAAACTATCTAACTCATATGTTGGTTCATATTGAAAACATTTAAATCACTTTATGATACTAATTATAAAACGAGACTATTATTTTTGGTAACTATCACACCTCATCTTAACAGAGCTGTCGAATGTAAAAAAAATATATCATCATGTCATGTAATTATTAATTATCTTTGATTTTTTATATGTAGAAAATAAAATAACTAGAAATAAAAATCTTTTTGGTTTTTCTTGTTCTCTTATTTATGAATCCAGAAAAATAAAATATTTTTTGGACTTTTTTTTTTGAATTTTTATATGCAAATGCAATGCAGAAAATAAAATGCAAAAAGAAAATTCTTAAATTTAACTAAAAAAACTGAAATATTAAAATTTTAAATAAAAATACAAATTTTTTACACTAATCCCCTCCCCAAACTTAAAATGATGCATTGTCCTCAATACTCAGAGAGGAATGAACAACTCAATAAAGAAAATAAAAGTAAAAGGGTTCATCTAGGAATTAATGTACCTAATATGTTCGTAGAAATTCTGATTTTGACGATGAATGTTGACGGAAAATCTGGATTTCAGCAACTCTTAAGATCCTCTGATTTCCCGAAGCTTGCTTGGGACTCCGACCATCTCTTTATTGAAAGCATAAAAACTAAAAACTACTCATCAGGATGCCTCCCGGAAAGCCGCCCTTTTTTAAGATCGTTGGCTCGACCATGCCTGAAGACTAAATTACCTGTAGGTAAAGATTTTGGCACAAAACAATTAGCAATACCGTGTCCCTGACAACGGCGCCAATATGCTAACACGCTGTCGCACGCGTATTAAGCAAATAAATTATCAGTACTGGTTGCACTAAATATAGCACAGGGAGGCATGGTCGAATCCTCAGGGACACAACCTAATGGTCAATGCCTTTTTGCATCAGGCACATTCTAGTCAAGAAACAGAAAGTATAAAAGGGGGATTTCAATTAAACTAAAAGTTAAATTGCAGTGATATTAAATTAAACTATAATCAATAATAAAAATGGTTTCAGCTCTGCTGTGACTTTCCCAATCATTCAATCAACATTGACCTGGTTATTTGAGATGCGTTCTATCTAAGCTGGTATTGAGAAAAACTAACAAGCTCTAGTAACTTCTCTTTTACCTTATTTAGTTAACCAAAACAAGCTCTTCAATTAACCCTAACTTTTTACTGTCTAATCAAACATGCTTTTAATTAAGATTAGAAAAGTTGCATTATATTCTATGTAAAATTCCCAGCAATATCCAATACTTCTCACAGGCTCGGAAGCATAAATAAATGATTTTTTAGTTTATAATAAAGTCAAATCCCAAAAAACAGAACCGATTTATTACTTGTTACATATTACCAGTTGATAAGAACAATTACGTATTCTATAAATGATTAACTGGAATGATGAAACCCTAGCTAGGTGATCAGACTAACAAGAATCGAAATCAAACATCCATTAAGAACAAAATTGAAGAATCTAGATAGAAACGCAAAAAAACCCAGATCTAATGATCAATCACATGAAAAGTACATGTCTTTGCAGAACTGAAAACTATGGTTTAGCCAAACATGGCTAAAATATGATCAAAACAAATAAAAAAGACATCGAATAACTTATCTTACTAATCTACTTGAAGGAGATGATCCACAGTCTTCAGATCTTCAGAAATCGGAGAATAAATGCCTCTAAAATCATTTTTTCGTCGTCTAGTACCTTTGGAATCGCCAACTTTTGTCACTAGAATGCTATCAGAGTCTATTTATACGTCCAGCAGCAAAAACGACGCGCATGCGATCGCATGTATCAAAGCTACGATCGTAGTTTTTGAAGAAAACACGTCTTGTGCCTTTTTAATGAAGTAGGATGCTATTTTGGCACTTTTAGGCCAACCTGCGATTGCATGTACACAACCTGTGATCGTAGGTATTGAGTTTTCATTCCTGGATGAATTTTGGGCACAAAATAACCTCGAAGACAAGTTGCGACCCAACCTACGATCACAAAAAGTCCCCATTCGATCGCATAAAGGCAACATGCAATCGCATGTTGCACGTAAGACGTCCGAAATTTCGTCTACTTTTCAGATCATTTTGAATCGTGATAATCGGAGTTACGATTCTCAATATATGGGCAAAATACTGACAGGGGGTCAAAGTTGCCAGCAACATCCTGTAACTTTAGATTGTAGATTCTATCTCTGATCCATTCGATCGAATGTTTTTTGACCAAAGCATCTTGCAAGCATTCCTCAACATACTCCATAAGTTCCAAGCTCTATTTTAATCTCCAAATGCGCATCCAACTGCTCTCAAAGCACTACTCCATTCAAACTATCTAAAATAGACATAAAAACATGAGCAGTACGGGAATTTTAACAAAAGACATGAGCTGAACATTGTTTATCTAAATGACATTCAAATGTACAAAATATGATGCTAAAATGATGATAAAAACTACCATATAAGATGCATAAAATGGCATCTAACAGTCGCCCACCTCAGCCCATCACATAGGGGATCTACACTTACGGCCATAAAGGGCTTCAAAAGGCGAAGCCTTGATATTGGTATGATAATTGTTGTTGTAGGAGAACTCAACCAAGGGAAAATGGACGTCCCACAACTTACCAAAATCAATTACACATGCTCTCAACATGTCTTTGAATGTCTGAATGGTCCTCTCATTCTATCCATCTGTTTGTGGATGGTAAGTTGTGCTCATATCCAGCTTAGTTCCAAGAGCTTTTTGCAATGACTGCCAAAATCTCGAGGTGAATCTGCTATCCCGATCGAAGATAATGGACACAGGCACATCGTGCAGACGAATTATCTCTTGGAGGTAGATTCATGTAAGTCTTTCCATCTTGAAAGTTTCTTTAGTAGGCTGGAAGTGGGCGGATTTGGTCAATTGGTCGACAATTACCCATATGGTATCGTACCCACTCGGAGATTTGGGCTATTTAGTGATAAAATCCATTGTAATCCTCTGCTACTTCCACTCAGGTATTTCTGGCTGCTGGAGCAGACCTAAGGGCTTCTGATATTCAACCTTCACCATGGCGCAAGTCAGGCACTTGCCCACACAGGTAGTGATCTCTGCTTTCATGTTTGGCTACCAATATAACTTCTTGAGATCCAGGTACATCTTATCTGAACCTGGGTGAACGGATTATTTAGTCTTGTGAGCCTCGTTTATGACAACCTCACTATAACCACCGAACCTTAGGGTCCAAATCCGATCCATGAAATAATAGACTCTGTCTCCCTTGATCTCTAACTTCTTTTCCATTCCCTTCAAGGCTTCACCCGACTTGCTCTCTGGTTTCAAGGATTCCAACTGAGCCTTTTCAATTTGAGCGGATAAATGAGAATGGATGGTCATTGTTTCTGCCTTCACTCTATGACCTGAATATTCTTTCCGGATGAGGGCATTTGCTACCACATTGGCCTTGCCGGGATGGTAGCGTATTTCGCACTCATAATCACTGAGTAGCTCTACCCATCACCTTCGACTCATGTTCAACTCTTTCTGGTCGAAAATGTGTTGTAGGATTTTATGATCTATGAAGATGGTACACTTGGTTCCATAGAGATAATGTCTCCATATCTTTAATGTGAAGACCACTGCTCCTAACGCCAAATCATGAGTTATATAGTTGACTTCGTGTGCTTTTAGCTTCTTTGAGGCATAAGCAATAAACTTTCCTCGCTGCATGAGCATACAACCTAGGCTCTGATTAGACGCATCATAGTAGACAACGAAGTCCTACGTTCCTTTGGGCAGAGACAGGGTAGGTGCGTTGCATAGTTCCTGCTTTAATGTTTGAAACGTAGTGTCTTGCTTTTCTCCCTAACAAAAGGGTACACCTTTCTGAGTCAGGGTGGTTAGAGGCTTTGCAATCCTGGAGAAATTCTGGATAAACCTACGATAATATCTAGCGAGGCCCAAGAATTGACGCATTTCTGTGGGCGACTTCGGTGCTGAACAGTTCTCAATTGCTTTTATCTTGGAAGGATCCACGTGTATGCCTTCCTCGCTTACCACGTGACCAAGGAAAGTTACCTTTCGGATCCAGAATTTGCACTTAGAGAATTTCACATATAGCTTCTTCGGCCTAGATTCTCCAGCACTAGCCTCAAGTGCTGCCTATGATCTTCCTCGCTTTGGAAATAGACAAGTATATCATCTATGAACACTATCACAAACTTGTCTAGGAAAGGGCGACACACCCGATTCATCAGATCCATGAATACTATCGGTGCATTGGTTAGACCAAAGGGCATTACTACAAACTCATAGTGACCATATCGAGTCTGAAATGTTGTCTTGGGAAAATCACATTCATGGACTCGTAGCTGATGGTACCCTGATCTCAGGTCAATTTTCGATAAGTAGCTGGCTCCTTGAAGTTGGTCAAAAAGGTCTTCGATTCGGGGAAGAGGATAATGGTTTTTGATGGTAAGCTTCTTCAATTCGCGATAATCAATGCACATCCGAAAAGATCCATCCTTCTTTTTCACAAATAAGACCAGGACTCCCTAGGGTGAGGAACTCGGTCTGATGAATCCTTTGTTGAGTAGCTCATTGAGCTGGCTGGATAACTCTTGCATTTCTGCTGGCGCTAGACGGTATGGGGATTTAGATACAGGGGTAGCTCCGGGAATTAAGTCGATTCGGAACTCGACTTGGCGCTTGGGAGGGATTCCCGGAAGCTCTTCGGGTAAGACATCAGGAAAGTTGCAGACTTCGGCGATGCTCTCGAGGTCTTTAACTTCCTGTTTCTTGTTAACAACATGGGCTAGGAACACATGGCACTCCTTTCTTAGATATTTCTGAGTTTTGATGCAGGAAATGATACAGAGGTTTGAGCTGAGTTTATCGCCATAAATCATGAGGGCTTCGCCAGATGGCAGATTGACATGAATGGGTTTTTCATAACAAAGGGTATCAGCACGATTGGGGCTCAACCAATCAATGCCGATGATGACGTTGAAGCTCTTTATGGAAACTGGCATAAGTTCGATTAGAAAGGAATGGTCGTTTAGGGTAAGGGTACAGTCGATGAGTATGTCGTTAGTGCACTCCTTTTTACCATTAAGCATCTCAATGGTAAATGTTTCGTTTAAGGTTTGGGGTTTATGTTTGAGAAGATGCTTGAATGCATGACTGACAAAACTTCTATCCGCACCAGATTTGAAAAGAATGCATGCATAAGAGTTGTCAAGGAGGAACGTACCCGTAACAATAGTGGGATCAGCAACTGCCTCCTCTTGGCCCATTGCTAGCACTCTCCCTGTGTTCCTAGCTATTGTTGCCTTGGCGCAATTTCTCTTGTAGTGCCTGACTTCCCGACAGCCATAACAGGCTTGACGAACGCCTACTCCAGTAGCCTGATTGGTTCGTTGGACTGGTGTCTTGCAAACTCGAGTTGTGTGCCCCGTCTTGCTACAACAGTTGTACAGCATTTCACGGCATACCCCTGATGATGATAGTTGCACTTGTCGCACCGACAAAGGGTACTAGCATATCTACTGGTAGGTGCTTAAGCTGCAGGAACAGTGGCAGGAGTGGTAGCAACGTGAACTGCCACTACTTGTTGTTTCTTGGAGGGCTCTTGAGAAGACTGGCCCTTACGCTTGTTCCAAAATGTTTTCTTCCCACCACCTGCCTTTGGTAGTTACAGAGTGGCTACCACTTCATTAAGATCAACCCCGTGATCTATCAAGTTCTACGCCAAACACTTGGCACTGTCGAACGTGAGAGGTCTAGCAGCTAAAACATTCCCTTGATTTGGGGGCGTCAATCCCCAAATATACCTCTCTATTTTCTTGATTTTTGGGGAGACCATTCCCGGACAGAGGAGAGCTAGATCACAGAATCTAACTATATAGGTGGCGATATCAGAACCCTTCATCTTCATGTTCCAAAGCTCGTGCTCCAACTTCTGCATCTCACCCCTTGGGCAGTACTCTGGGAGCATGAGATCCTTTAAACTTTCCTAACCCATGGCGTTTGCCACTGGCAGGGTTAGGGACTTGACTCGACCATTCCACCAGGTCAATGCTCTATCAGTGAAGGTGCAACCTAGTTTTCTTCATAGCACACACAGATCTCAAAGACCGATTCGATCTTCTCAGTCCATCGATTTAGGGCAATAACACCTCCATTGTCATCGAAAGATTTGGGCTTTGTTTTCGAGAAGTCTTTGTAGGAACACTCCTTCGGGTGTCCCCAGCTTCCATCAAGATTAATGGGATGGTCACCACTTCCTGAACCGCAAGAGTTGCCAAAATTTATCTGCGACATCGCGGCAACCACAACGACCGTAACTGCTGCCTGGAATATCGCAGGATCGAACTAAGGAGGTGGTGGCATCGGATCCGTTGGGGGATTGTTGTTCTTTCTGTTGGGTCTTTCTTCGGAGGCATCTTGTTCTAAAAATAATCAGGAAGAAGAGGATGGTAAGTCCCCTAGATTTTTGAATAAAGAGGTATGAAACAAGATATATCTCAGCCTGATAGATAAAGTGTTCTTCTAAGCGATAAACAAGGAAATGTTACTAATGCAAGTAAACTATCGCTAAGAAGGAATGAGTAGCAACACTTGAAACGAATCTCCACACTGTATTCGACTCTAGCTAATATACTCCTATAGTATTTTCAGTTGTACGTTCTGCTCTACCGATATCTTGTTGTATATATACTCGGTATGTTTTATGCCTGCTGCAACACCACGGTCACTCCCAAACATATTTTGGTCATGTCTTGAATAAATATAGTTGATCAGGCTATATTGACCCTAGACATGATTACGTAACTCTCCAGGTTTAATTGCAACGTCCAACATCCAAATACTTTTGTTTTGTTCTATTTATGATACTATTTCTGGTACGTATGTATACTTGTATACTTCTTATGAAATACTTATATCTAAAAAGTATACTTTTAGTTCAGATCACTTCAGTCCCTTAGTGTTTATAGTTGTATACCTTGTAAGGTTCAATATACTAAGTTCACTATAAACAATAGCTCTGATACAAATCTGTCACACCCCCAAACCGGAAACGGCAGAAATGTTTGGGGTGGAGGACGTAATGTGTAGTACCTCTTCCTCTATACTCTCTACACCCGCCAGATCGACTTCATTCTCTCCCTTCCTTCTCTCTACAAACCCCTTCCTCTACGATCGACTTTCACTTCCTTCTCTGTGCAAACCTTAATCAAACATAATGCCTTTGCAATGGTAATATATTCTTTCACAAAATAGACCGTTGACCGAAGAACTAGGGCTTTTGATGAATCAGACATCACCAACAACGATAGCTACCCATCACAATTTGTGTTTTCTCTCGGACTCCACCGTTCCAACTTCGGATCATAACAGCGCCTGCATCTGCTGCATCTTCTCCATCATTGGGTTCTGGTTCTGGAAAGCTCTCTCTTTTTGAAGAAGAAGGCACAATATCAGCTTCTTGGAATTGTTTGTTCTATTTACTTAAGAAAGCATAACAAAATCAAGTAACATTCCGAGCTGCAAATGGTGTAACTACTGCTCTACCATTTTTGGTCTCCAACATCCATCGTCTAGGTGTCCTTCGTGTCACCGGCTACAAGAGATGTTGGAGCCTTAGAGAACCCAAGGACAAACTAGAGAAGTGAGTTGAAGAGCTGACATGGAGATTAGACTTTGAAAAACATTTGAGGGTATATTTTTTTTATATTTCTTGTATCTAATTAGTTTGTAAATTTTTGTTACAACTATTGATTTGTTTTATCTTTCCATGGAACGATTATTTGTATGACATTAAGTTTTATGCAATGGATTGTATTTTTTTATATGATATTTTATTTTCTATTATGAGACATTAAATACAAATTTAATTTGAAAATTAGTAAATCTGTAAATAATATTTTTTTTAAACATTTAAAATTATGATACGCAAAAATGTGTGATATCTTCATTTATGACATGGCCTTCTTGACAGGGCCTTCCCTGATACGCATTGCGTGTCGTAATTGCGCGTCGTAATTGTGCGTCGTAAATGAGCGTCATAAAAGCGCGTCGTCTCTCTTGACGCGCATTTACGCGCTGTCTGAGCCTTTTACGAAGCGCAATGAGCGTCGTAAAAGGTTCTTTTTCTAGTAGTGACATCAAAACTAGTGAATATAAAGACGAGACTCTATATGCTCCGTCTTCTCAAAAGTCGGCGAGAGTACCTGTCTACTGATGTCCTGAGAATACAAACGATTTTGAAAATGTATCAGCATAAAGCTGGTGAGTTCATATGAATAATTTTGTAGTAAAAAACCTGTCATTGAATTCGGTAAAAGTGTATGCATGTTCCCAAGAAAATCCAAGATTTTCTAACATGTTTGTTCGTTACTATATGTATAGTTTGTTCTGTTCTGAAAATTCGTGGATACCACCAGTATGTATCGTATGTTCTGTTTAAAAACCCTGGCTACCGCAAGTATGTATAGTAGTTTTATTACTTAAAATAAAACCATGTATTGTATCCCTGGAAACCCTCCAGTGTAATGTGTAGTAGTTCTATTATTTAAAATAAAACTAGTAACGAATAAAATCCTGTAATCAAAGATTAGTTTATACTATTGTAAGTTCGTATAACCATGCTTGATATGACTAGTCACCTCAGCGACGTTTCTTCAGGCATTGTATGGTATGATATTTGTGACCCCAGGCATGCCTTCCTAACTGTAGCTAGCAGTTTAGGTGTGGGATTGTCAGTCCTGAATATATCTATTCACAAATCTCACGCTCTCCCTCTAGAAGAATCTGGTTATACTAAATGTTGAGGATTTTACCAGTACCTCGAAGGGTACAAACGGATAGACGTCTCACAATAGTTTACGTGTTGTTATGTATCATGTTCTCGTAATTGAAACCGTTTTCATACTTGGTAGAGTATACATAATTATACATAAAATAATTACTTAGTGTTATACTCTTGTTATCTGAATGTAGTAATGAATATCATAAACTAAAGCTGTCATAGTTCATATGATTGATCATGTAAGTAGTTTGTATCAGTAAAACTGGTAATGAATTTCCCGCAAACTATACCTTTTATAGTTTGATTGAAAAGTTATGCTCGTGATTTATTCTGAAAACTATGCAATTATGTTTAGAAAGCGTCCCTTATGCTCCGCATAGTATAAAAGGGATAAAATGTCTATATATTTTATGGAAATCATTGGGTTGTATCAATTGCATAAGTTTTAAACTGGTTGAAAACCTTTTGTTTTAGTTCACGAAATCATTTGTATTTGGCTTGTATTCCCCCCTAAAAACGTATAAAAACCATAAAAGTGTAGGGGTATGAACTCACTGTTTGTTGTGTGAATGCGTCGAACTGGAAACGAAGATCCTCGAGTTGTTGTATGTGGCACTTAACGGAATCCTAATATCAAATAAATACATATATGTATCTAAATTAGTGATTTCGTTAGATAAAGTGTTAGACAAACACTTGCTTTCGGTTAAGGATGTTACCGGGACTTCATTAAATTGAGGAAACGGGTTTTTCACCACTTAGGAGGTGTGTACGGCCGGGAAGGGGATTTATGGCCGTACACTCAAGAACGAGGGTGTTTGATTCGAAGAAGAACATGTGCAGATGATCCAAACCGACTCCAAATGACGATTTTTGATGATTTTCGGAAGAAAAGAGGTGTTTTTAGTGTGTACGGTCAGGGGTTCTAGAGAGAGAATGAGAGAGTTTTCGGCCAAGAGTGTTCAAATGAGGGTGGGGTCCCTTATCTATAGGTTGGGGGTATGGTCGGTGGTAGGGTCCACCTGACACCAAATATCAATGTACTTTGAATTTACACCTTTTTTTTTATTTTTTTTGTTTTGCTTTTCTTACCAAAAACAAAAATACATTGATATTTATTGCATTTTTTAATATTTAGGTGGTAAATGCAACAAATATCAATGTACTTTCATTTTAAGCCTATTTTTTTCTTTTTTTCATTTTATTTTGATTTCTATACCAAAAACCAAAGTACAATGCCATTTGGTTCATTTCCTATATTTAGGTTGCAAATGCATTAATTTTAATTTTACTTTACTGTCAATTTCTCATATTTTTACATGATGCACCAAACAAATAAAATTAGCAGTCGCATGGAAACAACTACCTATGAAGACAAAAAGTAGATGTGGAAAAAGAAGATCGGTAAGGAAAGCGGTGGAAAAACATGTAGAGGGAAATTTTAGTTTTGGTTTAAGTTTGTAATTTGAAGAAACTAATTTCTCTTCATTTTCTATTCGGAATGCTAAATCAATAGGTTTTACAACATCATGCATCCAATTTGACCTAAATGGTTGGCATCCTCATAGAATCACATCTCTGATCCCTCGATTTTTCCCACCCATAGTGAAGCGAGGGCATTCTCTCAGTTTTATATTATTTATCGTGATGAATAATTATAGTTATAAAGTAAGACTTCTAAAATATATCAAAATATTAATTCAACTGAAAAATTATCTATCACAATGACGTGGATATTATTGTTATATGCCTCTAACTCTTTGTTAGATACATTTTTTTTAATAGTTGGTTAGTGATTAGATGTTAAATTCATCACGTCAGTCCATTTTCCTATTTCTAAATTTTAAGGTGGGACCTCTTGTCTAAGAGGCTCTCACCTCTACCAACTACACTAGTCATATATTGACAACTCTTTATTATATTTTAGTAAAAAAAAGTATTTATTTCAAAAATTTGGAATTGTTTATCGTATTTTAGATTTATTTTTTAAATTTAATGATTTTTTCCTAAATCCTAAATGTTGTCATACAAAAATATTATTTGGTGATGTTCGAATAACCTATTCCGAACTCATTCGTTATTTATCAAAAACATATTATTTTCTTTAATATTAATTTAAAATATTGTTAGTTTTGTTGATAGTTAACAATAAAAAATAAAAAAACTAAACTATATTGAAACAAAATATTGTGTCAATATAAGTGGTTGTAATATTATTTTAATAAATATCAAAAAGTATTTTAATGAAAAAAAAATGTCATGTACTTATTTTCTGTCGGTATATATTTTTTATTAAGTTGTGTATTTCCATATTAATCTTTTTAAATGCAAATACAGAATTTGTGTTCTTTATCAGTCTCTTTGTATGAAGTCAAATTACTTTTGAACTGTTTTTTTATCGTTTTCTTATAATAATTGCGTAGAGTCAGGAAAGTCTCTTTCTCCCCCCACCTTATCTCAATTACTTGGACGTGTCTACTATCTTTATTTTTAAAGCAAATTACAAGAATGGTTCCCTCATAAGTTTTGAAAATATCTTTTTTCTCGTATGCAATTTGCATACGAAGCTTTTAAGGGATTTAACACCGCCTCAAAAATGTCCTAAAGTTGATACGAAAAAGCTATACAAAGACCAAAATTGTAAAATACAAAGTTTACGCTCAAAACTAAATGGAGATGATCTTCAAACAATCGAATCTTGAATGATGTATTTAAAGTCAAACAACAATGGAAGAAGAACTCGGTTGCAAAAACTCACAATCTTTATTGAAAACATATTACTCTGAAGCTTCAATATACTCAACTGTAAATGTTAATAAGAGGAGGAATCAATTACCCAGTTTTATAATAAATAAACATATTGGTATTAAACTAGGATTATAACAGTTTTATAAAAAAATAAACATATCGGTATTAAACTAGGATTCTATTAAGAAATATAATTTTAACTTTCCTATTAAACACATTCCTTAAGGCATCTCCAACCCATCCAAAACACTATTTTTTCTCCTATTTATTTTCTCATTCTTCTTCAACCCTACCTTATTTTCATCTTCATTTTTGGACATTTGAATAATATTCCTTCATATATGGAGGAATACTATTCATATCACCAAAAATAAATGTAAAGTTTGGTTCCCAATTTTAGTCTCTCTCATTTTTATTTTATATATTTCTAGTTTATTTAATCTACTAATTATAATTTAAATACAATATTTAATATTTATAATATCATGTTATATACTAATTTATATTAATTAAACATAAATATAGAGTTTAATATTTATTTATTGAATTCATATAAAAAATTAAATATATATTAAAAACTTGAAACATAGTAATATAATTTATAAAATATAGTAAACAAATATGATCGTAATCTTGATATATTTATTATAAATATAATTTTATTTATTTAATAATTATTTATAATAAAGTAATAATTAATTTAAATTTATTATATATAAATATTTTATTTATTATAATACAATTTGAAATTTTTTTGTAATGAAAAAATATAACATATATTCGTTAAAATCTAATTAGTAGAGGGGTGTATTTGACAATATATATAAGTTATAAAAATAGAATATTCTAGAAATATACTTTTTGGGGTAAAAATGTGATAGAAAATGGAATAGGGTTAGACATGAAATACTATTTACCCCATTTTTTACTCCATTTATGGGGGGAAAATAGAGATGAGTTGGACATGGTCTTATTCTCATGGATTTCTAGAACTTGAACAACACTCCCGGGAAATACGATCTAGACCAAAACATGCCAATTTGCCTTATTTGTCTCAAATATTCACCAACAATCACCCCCGGAATTCTAGAATTTTTGAGTCGAGGGTAATTCTTGCACACTAAGCAACGCTCTCATCTCTGCAAACCATATCAGTGTTAAAGCCTTTGTAAATGGATCTACTCGTTGCTTGTCTCCTAAAACATGCTCAACAATCACTTGCTCGTTTTCCACATGCTCTTCAACGAAATCAATCGAGTGTGAATGTGTTCGCTTCTCCCATGAAAGATAAGGCACTTTGGCAGTGCAATTGCTGATTTGTTGTCTATGCGAATTAATACCTTCTATTTCTTCATTCATGTCGATTCAGCTAACAATTCCCTTAACCAAACTTCCTAACACGCAGTTATAGTAGTTGCCATGAACTTTTCTTCACATGAGGACAAAGCTATTATATCTTGCTTCTACAAGCACCAAGTGCTGGGTGAGTCACCAAGGTAGAAAACATGGCCTATTGTACTTCTGCCGTCATCAACATCAACATTGTGATTCCTTTACTATAACTTAGCAAGCTTAGAGTTTTACATCATTTATATACTATCCCAAAAGATGTTATACCACGTAAGAACGAATAATTTTCTTAATAACGCGAGCATGAGACTCTCTTGTACTTTGCATATAACAGCTAACTACTCCAACCGAATATGCTAAATCTAGACATGTGTACAAGAGATATTGCAAGCAACCCTCTATTTTTCGGTAATGGGTAGCTTTAACTTCTGGTTCATCTTCAACTTTAGACAACTTTAGTCCCTACTCCATAGGACATTGAGTAGAATTACACTCTTGCATGTCTGCTTCTTTTAGAATCATCATAGCATAATTCTCCTGCTTTACCTTTACACAACCCTTTTCTTGCAATAATTCAATATCCAAGTAACAAGTTAGTTCACCAAGGTCAAACATTTCAAATTTTAGTGCCATCAGTTTCTTAAATTGGTTTATGAACTCTAGACTTGTTCCCTTCACGAACAAATCATCCACATAAACCTCAACATGTATATATTCTTCACTTGAAACCTTTTTATAAACCATATTTTCTTGCATGCATCATTAAAAACCAGGGTTGGTCCAAACATAAATGGGGCTCGGGGTAAAAAGATAAAAAAAAAAAAGGGTCTCTCAAATACAAATTATACCTAAGTGTATTTAGCCCTTAGGATTGGAAAGGATTGCAAATGGCCCATAGTGGCAATATACTAATTATACCTAAGTGTTGTACGCTGAGCGAACGTTGTGTATGCTAGGCGAACTAGGGCGCCCCTAGTATGCTGAGCATACACCTCGCACATGGGGCGCACATGAAGAAATGGAAAACCCTAATTTGTAGGGTTTGGTCCATATTTGAACCTCATTATAGCCTCGTATCTCATTTCTTCTTCAGCCTCCCTCTGTAAGAATCGACCCCAAGCAAACCCTATGTGAAAGAGTGCATTTTAGGGCCCTTTGGAATGTTTAGAAGTGTTCTTGAAGTAGAATAGAGTGGTAAGAAGAGCTTGGAGTTGGGAAGCATCTTGGCTCTGGGATTTCCTTCTTGTTAGCAACCTCCAGAAGGTAAAAAGTTTACATCTTGATCACAACATCTTGTTGATCTAAACATTTCTTCCTTTAAGGCACTTTTTGGTACCAAAATGGTGATTCTTGAGCATGGCATGTTCTTGACCCAATAAGTCATCCTTTCAGACCTTATGAGGGGTTTTGAGTCATAAAAATGTCGTCTTGAGGGTTAGTTCCACTCCACGAAAGCTATAGAAGATCTTAATGAATTATGATGTTGAGGGTTTGTGTTTTAATCACTTACTATCCATGCAAAGTCATAAAGCTGGAAACTTTATGACTCACGATGGTATTTTAGCCTTGGATCTGACTTTGGACAGGAGGATGTTGAGTATTAAGCTCTTAATTGAAAAAAGGGATGAAGAGGGTGTGTACAATGCGTGTACGCGGTCAGCGCCTTATAAGTTGGTCAAACATAGAGTATGCCTCGCGTATAGAATAGTACGCCCGTTGTACTCGACTGATTCGACTTGATCGAGTTAGCTTGGTTGGGTTAACTCGGTTAGGTGTCGACTTTGACTTTGACTTTGATTTTACCAAGTTAATATACAAGTGTTTTTGGGTATTTTTGTTTGTGTTTAAGAATTGGTCACTTGGATGGATAGGTGACAATTAGAGCTAAGATTCAGAGTCAGGACCTCATCAACTATTGTTCAGATTGAGAGGCGAGTCTTCATCACTGTACATGTGGGTCGAAGGCACCAAGGTTAGCCTATTGGATTGAGTATCCTATTAAATGACAGTATGTTATGATGTTATAGAGATCTGTTAGATCAGTACCCTAGTATATTGGATTTTAGCATGTGGTAGTGATTTGTAGATCTGATTGTTGTATACAGACTTGTTATATGTTTATTTGTTATGTATATGTCGACATCATATGGTTGGTTGGGTTGTGACGGTCCTGCTTGGTGCAGAAGGCCAAGTTACCTGGGGTGGTCTGGATAGACTGTAGGCCTTGTGAGGCGGTGCAGTTAGGCCGAAGGCCCGACGAGCGGTCCAAATAGGTTGTAGGCTCTTCGAGGTGGTTCGGTTTTGCTAACGGCTCAGGGGTGGTCTAGATAGGCTGTAGGTCCTTTTGTAACACCGTAATCTCAAAACATTTTTTCATTTAAAAATAATCGTTAATTGTTAAAAACACTTTTCTTAAAATTCCAAACATAACTCCATTTTCACTTGCTTAATAAACCAGGATCCTCAAAACTTAACTCTTTCTCTGGTGTGTACAATCGAGTCGGTGACGTCCCGTGATCCTGAGAGAAACCTGAAACACATAACACAAAACACTATAAGCACGAAGCTTAGTGACCATTGACCACCTGTCGTGGAGACATTCATCCTTCTCAAACAAGTACTTCCTGCATTAGCTCACTCTAACCCTTTCCTCGATCACCAATAACTCTGGTCTCATGAATTCCTACCGCAGATCTCTATACCCCACTTATAACCGCTCTTGACAAATCTCTGCTTTCTTCCATACGGTACCCGGTTCTCCCCCACTCAGGGTTCGAACCATCACCAATTGGCACACAACCATCCCACAAACTATTTTCACCAGCAAAATCGCACCTGCCCCTGGAAAGTGCTACGCAACGCCCGATAATCCCCTTTAAGGAAATCAATCGATCTCATATACTCTGAACCTCAGATGAAATCCTCAAGAACTTATCGTCACGACTGCCTCTAGTCGTTCCAAGTCTCGTACCAATCCAATACCAAACAACTCAACTGTCCAATAACATCACTGGCTCATAGACTGAACCACGAAATCATCATACCCTCCCACCTCAACTCATCAACCAACGTTCCAACACATGGATCATCCCATGAACAGGGACCCACTCCCATATTCAATATCCAACATAGAGAGAAAAACCACTGCACTGATAAACTCGAATGAACTCCCCACTGATACCACTACAATACGCCCTCCTATACTCAAATAGGTATAACGTGGTCCTCGACTATCTCAGTCCCAACTAACTATCTGCTCATGATAAATCACTGCCTCGCGGCACACATGCTACCTGATACTCTGGTGGAAAATCATCATCAATAACAACTTGCAGGGTTTACCCCCAAACCTCAAAACTTAAACATCATACTTCTCATGTTTCGCTCACGAACATAAATAGTACCACCCAGATCACAGAAGGTGACATCTCCTTTATCGACTAATTGCTCAACTCAGACCAAAATTCTCCCCTCCCTCTGACTCCTTAACAAAATACTCTGAAAGGCTCTCGACCTCCCTCTCAAGGGACGCCTCTTCGAACTCAATCATGACCGGATAACCGGAGAACCACAAGCATCATTCACTATCAACCATGGTACTCATTCCATGACATCTCCTCTCAATATGCTCCAGTGTATGGTACCCGAACCATAGCATCACTCCTCTATCTGTTCCGATGTATGGTACTCGAACCATAACATCACTCCTCCATCTGCTCCGATGTATAGTACCCGAACCATAACATCACTCCTTAATCCGCTCCGATGTATGGTACTCGAACCATAACATCACTCCTCAATCCGCTCCGATGTATGGTACTCGAACCACAACATCACTCCTCAATCCGCTTCGATGTATGGTACTCGAACCATAACATCACTCCTCAATTTGCTACGATGTACGGTACTCGAACCATAACATCACTCCTCAATCCGCTCCGATATATGGTACTCGAACCATAACATCACTCCTTAATCTGTTCCGATGTATGGTACTTGAACCATAACATCACTCCTCAATCCGCTCCGATGAATGGTACTCGAACCATAACATCACTCCTCAATCCACTCCAATGTATGGTACTCGAACCATAACATCACTCCTCAATCCGCTACGATGTATGGTACTCGAACCATAACATCACTCCTCAATCCGCTCCGGTGTATGGTACTCGAACCATAACATCACTCCTCAATTCGCTCCTTAGAACCTTCAGAATACTCCCTGTATCAAGTATGGGTCCTCTGCTTTCAGTAGTACGGGCCCATACTACCTGCCACATCTACCCATACTTTCCACACAGACTATCCCGGAGCTCCTAAGTAGCTGCTCGACCTTCTTGTTCACCAATCCCATCGCGCGTGCTCTCTTCCCAGCGAAATTCTCTACTCTGCCAGCGCACTTATCTGGCTAAGGTTACTCCCTAGGCTCTTCCTAGATTCCCACACTTTTCTGCCATCAGCTGCTGAAGAGCTCCTAATGATGTCAGCCATCTATCTCCTGAATATCGTCATATTCACTTAGTAGATGACTCCTATCATTGAGAGCTCCACAAGCACGAAGCAAGCAGCATTCGGGCATTAAAGTGTCCCCTTCAGCACGAAAAACCTCCTTAGGTTATTATCCACTCGCTTTCCTCATACGTGATGGATATCACAGAACTGTAACAACTCCGCCCCACGTGGGCATCTGGCTACCCTTTCGGCAAGCTCCTCATATGCTCATATAGATACCTCTTCCAAATTACCTCCCTACTCGAATCCCCTAAAAATTTCTGCTGTACACTTTCCCTCAGCACATACTCAAAAGGACATCACATATATCAGCAACCCTAGGCTAAGGCATCACAAATTAGGCCACTCTAGTCCTAAAATATGAATTGCCTAGCCTGCCTCTAACATGCATAATATCTCATAAAATATATCACAAATATTTCATAACACAAAATAAGGGTGTTTTGGGAAATCACCGTTCGGGCTCTGGCTGATTGTACACACTGCTCTTTTGGCTTTCTCTTTGAAACTCTTATTCTCTTTATAAAAACACATTTCTTTTTGAAATTTTTTTCTTAAATCCTCAGTTTGAGTCCAGATTTACCCGAAGGTGCATCCGAATCCCTCAAACCAAGGCTCTGATACCAACTTGTAACACCGTAATCTCAAAACAATTTTTCATTTAAAAATAATCGTTAATTCTTAAAAACACTTTTCTTAAAATTCCAAACATAACTCCATTTTCACTTGCTTAATAAACCAGGATCCTCAAAACTTAACTCTTTCTCTGGTGTGTACAATCGAGCCGGTGCCGTCTCGTGATCCTGAGAGAAACCTGAAACACATAACACAAAACACTATAAGCACGAAGCTTAGTGAGGTCCCCAAAATACCACACATAACAAATATTAGCCACTCGAGGCTATAACTCTGTGGGTCCGTGGACCCTACTCGGTGAACCCTCTGGTTCTAGCTCTATGAACCTTCCGGTTCTAACTCTGGGAACCTTTCGGTTCTAACTCTGTAAACATGCACAACATAAATCACATAAAAATAATGCAATACAACACATAACATACATAGCATACAAATACTCTGTCACATAACTCTGGTTACCTACTCAGGGTAAAGTATAGTGAGAAGACTCACCTGGCAATCATAAAGCAATTATCTGCACATGCGAACCTCGGACTCGCCACCGCCTAACACATAAGACAAATATCTCTAATTAATACTCGAAGTCCCAACTCTAATTAACCGGCGATTACTCTTTCCCTCTCTAGTCAGGTAATGGGTAAAAGACCATTTTACCCCTCCCTGACCTCTATTACCTCTGTTGACCAAAACTCCCAAGGTCAACATAAGACAACTCAAGTCAACGATCAACACTGACCAGAACCGGCGAGTATACAAGATTGACTTGGCGAGTCCATGCGGGTTCTCTAAATCCTTTTTAACCTCTTAGACATGACGAGTTCCCTCTCCACTCGTCGAGTTACTCGGTAACAAATCGTGGGGCAACCCCGACTCGACTCGTCGAGTCTGCCTATGGACTCGGCGAGTTGCTCCCATGACAACCCTCATCTGACCTTCTAAGGTCAGATCTGCTTCACCAAACCATAGATCTGACTCCCTCAAAGCCAATAACCACGAAAAGGTCGAACCTTGGGCACTCATGCAAGGTTCTACAAGCTCACTTGGGTGAAACCCTTCATTTCATAACAACCCTAGCTCAAAACTCCAAATAGAATGCATAAAGCAGGATGGAAGGGACTCTCTGGACCTCTTTGGGTCCAGATCTATGGCTTCACACTCAATGGGACACTATACTCCACAAATCAAGCCATAAAAGAAGCTAGAAAACCCTAAAATCACTAGTCTTACCCAAAACATAAAAGGGTGAACGATTTGATACCTCTATGGTGAAGATGCAAGCTCAGAAGCTCTGAATCGACACTCCCCTTGACCTCCCTTTGCTGGAAATGACTACTCCATTGCACAACCACCTCAAGAATGCTCCAAAATGGCTCTTCTTCACTCTCTCAGCTCTCTGGTTCGATAAGAGTCTCTCAAAGGTGTAGGTGGCCGCCACTGAAGGCCATAAGGGCCTTTAAATAGGTCCCAAACCCAGACAATGAGGGTTTTCCTTGACAGCGCCGACTCGGCGAGTCCAAATACCCGACTCGTCGAGTCCCTTCATTAAACTGGTCCCCAAAACGCGATTCTACTCGACGAGTTGAGGCGTCAACTCGCCGAGTCTCCTCATTCCCTAATATAAAATACTCAATTTCTCATACCTGGATATCCGGATGTTACAATTCTCCCCCACTTGAATTAGATTTCGTCCCCGAAATCACTCCTGAACCACCCAAAACTCAAATCATTAACCCGAAAGGCACCACCGTAATGATCCTCATACCGCCCGAATATCTTTCTCTAGAGACATCCAAAATCACAAGGAACCTCCAAAACAATGTCTAAACCAACACTTTCGCCGCTAGAAATACACCTTCCCAATAACCGGAAACTCTAGTGGCCTGAACCGCCTCCAGACTGCCTACTCGAGCGATCACCATGATAGTTGCTCCTCGAATAACAACCCTGCTTTATCACTGGTTTTCCGATTCTCATACGACCATATCCAACAACCGACCATCTCTCCTCCACTGATCTTGCCATAACTAACGAACCCCACCTCTGCGAATAAAAGGGTTCACACTCCATCGGGGCACATCTTCTAAAACTGCTATCAGAATCCGACCGAACAGAAATCCCGACCCTCGGCCCTCAGACACAGAAGCATAACCATGCTTGCTCAGAAGTGTCCTCAACATCTCATTCAAAATCCTTCGCTCTAAATTCCATGTCTCTTTTAACACAACATGAGGTCTAACCTCAGCTAAAAAAAAAAAATTAAACCTCCATGGTTGCCCATAATCATGATCCAAAATGTCTCACTAAATTCCTCCTTGCATCAACTATCTCAGCCCAATGGCACACCAGCCACAAAATTCTCATTAACTCATTCAAGGACTGCAACCCAACCGAAGATCAACTCAACCCCGACCTCGGATGTTAGCTGCGCACATCTTCTGTGCATCTCGCGATATCTCTTGCACCCGAGTACTGATCTATACATGTAAAATTATCCGACGATAACAATATCTCCCATCTGATAATTTACCTCAGAAGTCTAAAATCTCATCTCGTTATCCTCCCACTATCAAAGCCAAACTCAACTCGAGAGTCTGGGTCCGATCCAAATTTGAAACCTCGTGTCTCAATAAAACATTGGTCTCATGACTCACCCTATGCCACGCGCGAATACCATTTTCCCAAATTCCTCATGCTGCAACAAACAGAACTCAACTCGACTCAAAATATAATAATTCCCGAGAGAGAAGGAGACCCCCGTCTCGCCCCTCGCCTAACCACCAAGCTCCAACAACTCGATACTAGGCTACTTGAGCCAAAAACTCCTCTGCATCATACTCTGATCGGAGAACACTTCATCATCACACTCTCTTGCCGCCTAGAATACTACGGCTCCTCAACATCACCAAAAGCTTCTGACCAGTGGGTACTACGGCTCCCCGTAGTATCACAACACCCTCTAACCAGTTAATACTACAGCTCCCCATAGCATCACAACACTCTCTGACTGGTAAATACTACAGCTCCTCGTAGCATCACAACACTCTCTGACTGGTGAATACTACAGCTCCCCGTAGCATCACAACACTCTCTGACTGGTAAACACTATGGCTCCCCGTAGCATCACAACACTCTGACTGGTGAATCCTACAGCTCTTCGTAGCATCACAACACTCTCTGACTGGTGAATACTACAGCTCCCCGTAGCATCACAACACTCTCTGACTAGTGAATACTACGGCTCCCCGTAGCATCACAACACTCGCTCCCATTACCCCATAATCTAAATCTCATACCACACCACACTATGTCCACTAGCTCATGCTCCGCGAACTATCATAGTTATCTACACATACTAGCCCAAATTATGCATCATAAATTATGACGACAATCGTCATAATATAATACCTCTTTCTTCATAAAATTTACATTCTTAAATAATCCTTCCTGATGACAACTCCCAAGGCTCCCACTGGAACCATAGATACTTGATACACCACAAGTCTTCTCAACTCAAGATTCTCGAATAACTCCGAAATCAAGATATCATACCCGGATACCTCGGAACACCCCAACAGAACATCACAAGATCCCGCCACAACCACTGATCTCCTGTCCCAAGCATCATATAGATACAATAATACATTTCCTCTGAACCCCATAATTAGATCTTCATTTTTCCCAATGCGCAACTTCGGTGTACCCAATTACTCAATTGGAACACGAGAAAAAAACGCTAACGCTACGGAATACGCTGATAATTCTCCGAAACCCTTTTTCCTACCGCTCAAAATCCAATCAAGAATATGCATACCGATCCAGGAGTTGGCTGCTCGATCATTCTCTACCTACTTGCAACGATACTGACCAATACCAGGTTCCTGACCATTGACCACCTGTCGTGGAGACATTCATCCTTCTCAAACAAGTACTTCCTGCATTAGCTCACTCTAACCCTTTCCTCGATCACCAATAACTCTGGTCTCATGAATTCCTACCGCAGATCTCTATACCCTACTTATAACCGCTCTTGACAAATCTCTGCTTTCTTCCATACGGTACCCGGTTCTCCCCCACTCAGGGTTCGAACCATCACCAATTGGCACACAACCATCCCACAAACTATTTTCACCAGCAAAATCGCACCTGCCCCTGGAAAGTGCTACGCAACGCCCGATAATCCCCTTTAAGGAAATCAATCGATCTCATATACTCTGAACCTCAGATGAAATCCTTAAGAACATCTCGTCACGACTGCCTCTAGTCGTTCCAAGTCTCGTACCAATCCAATACCAAACAACTCAACTGTCCAATAACATCACTGGCTCATAGACTGAACCACGAAATCATCATACTCCCCCACCTCAACTCATCAACCAACGTTCCAACACATGGATCATCCCAAGAACAGGGACCCACGCCCATATTCAATACCAAACATAGAGAGAAAAACCACTGCACTGATAAACTCGACTGAACTCCCCACTGATACCACTACAATACGCCCTACTATACTCAAATAGGTGTAACGTGGTCCTCGACTATCTCAGTCCCAACTGACTATCTGCTCATGATAAATCACTGCCACGCGGCACATATGCTACCTGATACTCTGGTGGAAAATCAGCATCAATGACAACCTGCAGGGTTTACCCCCAAACCTCAAAACTTAAACATCATGCTTCACATGTTTCGCACACGAACATAAATAGTACCACCCAGATCACATAAGGTGACATCTCCTTTATCGACTAATTGCTCAACTCAGACCAAAATTCTCCCCTCCCTCTGACTCCTTAACAAAATACTCTGAAAGGCTCTCGACCTCCCTCTCAAGGGACGCCTCTTCGAACTCAATCATGACCGGATAACCGGAGAACCACAAGCATCATTCACTACAAACCATGGTACTCATTCCATGACATCTCTTCTCAATATGCTCCGGTGTATGGTACCCGAACCATAGCATCACTCCTCCATCTGTTCCGATGTATGGTACTCAAACCATAACATCACTCCTCCATCCGCTCCAATGTATAGTACCCGAACCATAACATCACTCCTCAGTCCGCTCCGATGTATGGTACTCGAACCATAACATCACTCCTCAATTTGCTACGATGTACGGTACTCGAACCATAACATCACTCCTCAATCCGCTCCGATATATGGTACTCGAACCATAACATCAGTCCTTAATCTGTTCCGATGTACGGTACTCGAACCATAAAATCACTCCTCAATCCGCTCCGATATATGGTACTCGAACCATAACATCACTCCTCAATCTGCTCTGATGTATGGTACTCGAAACATAACATCACTCCTCAATCCGCTCCGATGTATGGTACTCGAACCATAACATCACTCCTCAATCCGCTCCGATGAATGGTACTCGAACCATAACATCACTCCTCAATCTACTCCGATGTATGGTACTCGAACCATAACATCACTCCTCAATCCGCTCCGGTGTATGGTACTCGAACCATAACATCACTCCTCAATCCGCTCCTTAGAACCTTCAGTTGACTCCCTGTATCAAGTATGGGTCCTCTGCTTTCAGTAGTACGGGCCCATACTACCTGCCACATCTACCCATACTTTCCACACGGACTATCCCGAAGCTCCTAAGTAGCTGCTCGACCTTCTCGTTCACCAATCCCGTGGCGCGTACTCTCTTCCCAGCGAAATTCTCTACTCTGCTAGCGCACTCATCTGGCTAAGGTTACTCCCTAGGCTCTTCCTAGATTCCCACACTTTTCTGCCATCAGCTGCTGAAGAGCTCCTAATGATGTCATCCATCTACCTCCTGAATATCGTCATATTCACTTAGTAGATGACTCCTATCATTGAGAGCTCCACAAGCACGAAGCAAGCAGCATTCGGGCATTAAAGTGTCCCCTTCAGCACGAAAAACCTCCTTAGGTTATTATCCACTCGCTTTCCTCATACGTGATGGATATCACAGAACTGTAACAACTCCGCCCCACGTGGGCATCTGGCTACCCTTTCGGCAAGCTCCTCATATGCTCATATAGATACCTCTTCCAAATTACCTCCTTACTCGAATCCCCTAAAAATTTCTGCTGTACACTTTCCCTCAGCACATACTCAAAAGGACATCACATATATCAGCAACCCTAGGCTAAGGCATCACAAATTAGGCCACTCTAGTCCTAAAATATGAATTGCCTAGCCTGCCTCTAACATGCATAATATCTCATAAAATATATCACAAATATTTCATAACACAAAATAAGGGTGTTTTGGGAAATCACCGTTCGGGCTCTGGCTGATTGTACACACTGCTCTTTTGGCTTTCTCTTTGAAACTCTTATTCTCTTTATAAAAACACATTTCTTTTTGAAATTTTTTTCTTAAATCCTCAGTTTGAGTCCAGATTTACCCGAAGGTGCATCCGAATCCCTCAAACCAAGGCTCTGATACCAACTTGTAACACCGTAATCTCAAAACAATTTTTCATTTAAAAATAATCGTTAATTCTTAAAAACACTTTTCTTAAAATTCCAAACATAACTCCATTTTCACTTGCTTAATAAACCAGGATCCTCAAAACTTAACTCTTTCTCTGGTGTGTACAATCGAGCCGGTGCCGTCTCGTGATCCTGAGAGAAACCTGAAACACATAACACAAAACACTATAAGCACGAAGCTTGGTGAGGTCCCCAAAATACCACACATAACACATATTAGCCACTCGAGGCTATAACTCTGTGGGTCCGTGGACCCTACTCTGTGAACCCTCTGGTTCTAGCTCTGTGAACCTTCCGGTTCTAACTCTGTAAACATGCACAACATAAATCACATAGAAATAATGCAATACAACACATAACATACATAGCATACAAATACTCTGTCACATAACTCTGGTTACCTACTCAGGGTAAAGTATAGTGAGAAGACTCACCTGGCAATCATAAAACAATTATCTGCACATGCGAACCTCGGACTCGCCACCGCCTAACACATAAGGCAAATATCTCTAATTAATACTCGAAGTCCCAACTCTAATTAACCGGCGATTACTCTTTCCCTCTCTAGTCAGGTAATGGGTAAAAGACCATTTTACCCCTCCCTGACCTCTATTACCTCTGTTGACCAAAACTCCCAAGGTCAACATAAGACAACTCAAGTCAACGATCAACACTGACCTGAACCGGCGAGTATACAAGATTGACTTGACGAGTCCATGCGGGTTCTCTAAATCCTTTTTAACCTCTTAGACATGACGAGTTCCCTCTCCACTCGTCGAGTTACTCGGTAACAAATCGTGGGGCAACCCCGACTCGACTCGTCGAGTCTGCCTATGGACTCGGCGAGTTGCTCCCATGACAACCCTCATCTGACCTTCTAAGGTCAGATCTGCTTCACCAAACCATAGATCTGACTCCCTCAAAGCCAATAACCACGAAAAGGTCGAACCTTGGGCACTCATGCAAGGTTCTACAAGCTCACTTGGGTGAAACCCTTCATTTCATAACAACCCTAGCTCAAAACTCCAAATAGAATGCATAAAGCAGGATGGAAGGGACTCTCTGGACCTCTTTGGGTCCAGATCTATGGCTTCACACTCAATGGGACACTATACTCCACAAATCAAGCCATAAAAGAAGCTAGAAAACCCTAAAATCACTAGTCTTACCCAAAACAGAAAAGGGAGAACGATTTGATACCTCTATGGTGAAGATGCAAGCTCAGAAGCTCTGAATCGACACTCCCCTTGACCTCCCTTTGCTGGAAATGACTACTCCATTGCACAACCACCTCAAGAATGCTCCAAAATGGCTCTTCTTCACTCTCTCAGCTCTCTGGTTCGATAGGAGTCTCTCAAAGGTGTAGGTGGCCGCCACTGAAGGCCATAAGGGCCTTTAAATAGGTCCCAAACCCGGACAATTAGGGTTTTCCTTGACAGCGTCGACTCGGCGAGTCCAAATACTCGACTTGTCGAGTCCCTTCATTAATTTGGTCCGCAAAACGTGATTCTACTCGACGAGTTGAGGCGTCAACTCGCCGAGTCTCCTCATTCCCCAATATAAAATACTCAATTTCTCATACCTGGATATCCAGATGTTACACCTTTGAGGAGATCCAATCAAACTGAAGGCTCATTTATACATGTTGCACTTTATTGTGTTTATGTTGTGGTACTTTGGGATAAGTCATTAGGTTTTCGCTTACATTTTAAGTTTATTGTTTCAAGTACTTCTGATGATTGTGGAAAGGCAATGGTGTGACCGTACACATCCTCTTGCTTCGTGGCCTTATGATTTTGGGATACTCTGATACTGTTAAGCACTTTGGAAACAATGATTGGTAAACATTTCATGATTATGGGTGTTTTTGAAAAGTTTAAAATTGTTGTGATTTTTGAGTCATTACATGTTTGGTTTTTTTGTAGTTGGGCTCGAACCACCATTATATTAGGTTACTTTTTCAATACCCAATCCATGTCCAACTTAGTTTTTGGGTTCATTACTCAATTTTGATTTAATGTTTTCATCACAAATTTCATAAGAACTTATAACCGAAATCCTCCCGAATTAGATTCCTTTCCAAAATACACTAATAGACGGGACCTATTGTCAAGCTTCTTCAAATATTTTGAGACTACTCTTTCATATGCAGCACAACCAAATACTTTCAAGTCTTCCAGGTTTGGATTTTCACCATAAAATTTGTCAAATGGTGTATGATTTATGATGAACGTTGCATGATGTACCGCTTCACCCCAAAAGTGGTTTAGAATATCGTTCGCTTTCATTAGGAAGCATGTCATCTTGAGTAGAGTTTGATTTCTCCATTAGACTATATTGTTTTTTTTTAGGTGAATAAGGAGTCGTAAGGATATATGAAATCAATTATTTGTAACAAAATGGTTCAGCTCATGTGATGTGAATTCTTCGCCTCTATCTGTATGGAATGTGTTAATCTCTTTACCAGTTATTTTTTCAATTGAAGTCTTGAACTTTTTAGAAATTCTAGATGCATCACTTTTGTGCTACAAAAGAAAAGATCACGTGTACCTAGAATAGTCATCAATAAGAACTAAAATATAAATATCACCTGCTTGGGTGGAGGTATCAACCAGTCAACAAATATCTCCATGCACCATCTCGAGAATATTTGTATGTATATACTTAACTTTCTTTGCAAACAACTGCTTCATTTATGTTCTAACCATGCAAGATTCAAAAAGTTGGTCTTGATGTTTGATTGTCGGCACCCCTTTAACTAGCTTGTGCATAAAGTTTATTACGCCAAAATTAATGTGATCAATTCATGTGTGCCATACCGAAGCTTCTTGAATTTGACTTACAAGCAATGTGGTTTATAAAATTTTAGCTTTATTTTGTAATATCGATTTTTACTTCTTGGAACTCTCATAAGCAATCTCCCATCTACATCTCTCATGGTTAGGAAATCACCTCGCATTCGAATATCACAGGCAGCTACTGTAGATTGCCCAAGACTAATAATATTCCTATGAAGTGACGGGATATAATAAATATCTTTCATTAGTTTTTGCTCACTGTTTTTTCCTTCGAACAAAATTGACCATTTTCCTTTAATTCTAACATACAATCCATCTCCAAATCTCACCTTTCCTGTTATGTTCTTATTTAATTCTGTAAAAATAAGAGTAGTTGTCGATCATGTGGTTGCCTCCACCATTGTCTAAGTACCAAATTTTGTCTTTATCGACATTTGCTTCACCTTTTTGAGGGATATATTTGTCTTTGTTCAAGAACACTATTTCTTGAATTCTATTCATCATAAAGAACGTCCATTCTTCATGACAGGTATCTCCTTCGTGTGTTTGATTAAGGTTTGCCTCATGATTTCTGATTCGATCTAGGCATCTTGAAGCAAAGTGACCATAATTGTCACACCGGTGACATTTAATATTTGACAAATTCCTTTGTCCGTGTTGTTTTTCCTTTTGTTTTTTTTATCATAGCGAGTTTTAGTGGATTCTAAGTGACTCGATTTTAAGTGTTACCCCGACCACGTGCACCACCACATCCTCTTCCTCGGTAATTTGAACCCTGACATCTACCTATTGATGATTCGGTGTTTCTATTAGAAGATTCTTCTTTGGAATAAAGTAATTTGTTTTAAGTCCTGGTTACTTTTTCTTCTCCCTTGATTCTTTCTTCATAAGCTTTTAAGCAACCAACAATATCTTCACGGCCTATCGTTTTAAAGTCTAAAAGTTGTTCAAGGGTTGCAACTATGTCCTACCAACCGCCTAAGGAGGCTCATAAAAAACTTATTCGCAAGCTTATGTTCAATCATGACCTCTCCTAGTGTAGTGGATTTTGAATTAGTTCCAGATAATTTCACTGCAAATTCGTCTATGGTGATTGTGTCACTCATCTTCAGATTTAAAAAATCTGTGATTAGAGTTTGGAGTCTCACTTCTATTACTCGATTGGCTCCAAGGTGGCGAGTTTTAATCGTGTCCCAAATATTTTCCCCCATTCGAAGATTATCGATTTGAAGAATTAAATCAGTTGGAATCAACTGAAACAACAATCCTTTCATGATGTTGTTTTTCTTCATGTCATCTAGTTCGTGATCGATCACATCCCAGATGCTAAGAATCTCGAGTAGCACCTCCACGTGCATCATCCAAATTGTGTAGTTTTTCGATGTCATCACCGAGCATTGGAATGTTAATGACGTGTGTTCCTTAGCTGGTGGTTGGGAAGATTCTCCTCCGGACATCGCTGTTCAATTTATGATTCCTCACAAGAATAAAAAAAAAAAAAAAAAAAAAAAAAAAAAAGACTTGGTTTTTTGCTTAGAAAATTTCTAAAGTGAACTGAATTAAAGTGGTTTACTTGAGATGGTTAGTTTTCAATCTCCATAGAAAATAGATTTGGGTTACTATTGGTTTTGGATTTGAACTAGGACCCTGTATAAAGCTGAGAAAATAGACGTCTTTTGTTGGTATGGCCTAAAAAGGAACATATATATATATATATATATATATATATATATATATATATATATATATATATATATATATATATATATATATATATATATATATATATATATATATATATATATATATATATATATATATATATATATATATATATATATATATATATATATATCGGTTTTGGATCTCAAAATAGGAAAGGCCACCGACTTCTGAACAGGAAATGTGTAACAGACATCACAACAAGAGCACAAGAAACATAGGAGCTCTCCATATGAGTTGTGATTGAAATATGAAGTAGAAATAGATGGTGCACTACCCAGGTTCTCTACACAGGTATAGTTTCTAATTTCTGAATAGATCATTTGTTTATATCCCACAATTATAACAGGAGGGCTTCAAACAATTAAATATGTTGTCGTTGATTTCACTTGATGCACCGAAAATGCACCAAATAAAAGAGTAGGTTTTCTGTTAAAGTTCTCCACACCGATTCTCTCTATCACAGGAGAGCCCACCGCAACAGAGATGTAGGAACTCACAACACATAATCTCTGACAACATCAAACATGTTTACTATGATAGCAATTAAAGTCAAACATGAAAGGAAGAAAAAGAACTGGGTTACATAAACTTGCAATCTTTATTGAAGAAATATTACTCTAAAACTTCAATACACTTAACTTTAATTACAGGAGAAATCAATCATCGGTTTTCTACTAAGCAAACATATTAGTATTAAACTAGGATTCTATAAGAAAGATAATTTAAACTTTCCAATTAAAAACATTCCTTATTTCTCGTGGATTTCTGGAACTTGGACAACACTCCAAGGAAATATGATCTGGATCAGAACACGCCAATTTGTCTAGTCTCAGATATTCACCAATTTTCAGCGGAGGAAAATAAGGAGAGATGGATGTTATTTGTCAGGTTTTAAAAAGTTAAGCTTTTGATTTTTTCTAAACTTCTTCATTTCTTACTTACCAAACAAACCATAAAATACTACCAATAAAAGTCAAAATTAAATTTCTTTTCTTCCAATGATCACGATAACAAGTAGTTGTTGCCAATATCATGTCTTCGAAATTAAGAATCAGCTCAGTTGAAATACTAGACAAATTTAAGGTCCATAACCATATTTACGAAGTAAGAAAGCAGCCAAGAAAAATGTGTTCAACAAGATCTTCATGTCAGTGGAAAATATGTCATCCAGTTGATGATATACCCACTATTAACTAAATTAGAAGCAAGTGGTATACAACTTAAGAGTAATCTCAATAAAATAATTCATTTTAATGTGCAACCAATTATTCCAAGGAATTAAGGGTAGAGTAAACATATAAGATTATTTTTCGATGAAATATTGAAGCGATTTTACTAAAAAATACTCGAGTCCAAACCCATGAGTCAGGAAGGCTGGAATTTTTTTTTTTGTTGTTGTCAGCCCCTCTGCTCAGATTTTACTTCCTTTTCCTGCTCCAAGAAATGCCCGACTATTTGATCATTATATAATATACTTGTTATCTACAAAACGTTTTATGTAACAAATTGACAACCAACTATTTTGTAGGTTTTCTTTTAGTCGTTTTAGTGTTTTTAGAGTGGCGATTGAAGTTTGGGGATGGAAAGAAAAGACTTCGGGAAAGGCCTGGAAGCTAAACAAGCTAGCAACTATTAATACAAAATACCAAAATAAAAAGGCAAGAATATGCTTTGAAGCCTAATACATAAACATAACAAAGAAAAACTAAAGAAATTTACATTTACGAGTTTTTTTAGATGCAAAATCATCAAATATAAAATCAAGTTCAATATTATCCAACAAATCCTTTTGAACGCATAACATTGCATAACCATTAATTTAATATTTCTTATGACATTGACGATCTCAAATAAGTTTTTAATAATTTAATTTTGAAAAATTTCTTTCTACTGATGCTATAGTAACATGTATGGTTAATAAGATTCTATATGCAATACAAACATTTGGATAACAATTTTTACCTTTGGCAAACTCTAAAATTTCAATCGATAACACAACAATATTTGGCAAAGTATTTTGTAATACTTTAAGTTTCACAAAATTATTTAAATCACATCACATAAGTTATTATGAGTAAATTTATTTACAAAAATAGTACAACTTTTTTTTAAGTTCAATATCATCCAATGACTTTAACATTTTTGAATCATATAAAAATCCAAAAATGTTTTCAAAGTTTATTAATTGTTCAAATTTACTCTCTAATGACAAATTGTCACATCAAAAATATATATAAATTACTAGATTTTAAATGATTCTTCGGGTGATAGTAATTCATCTTCACAATTAATTTCATCAAATTGTTTTTTCTAATAGTTTGGCGTTTTTGGAGAATATAGGTTCAACATCCATATCCGATGCAATGGCCTTAACATTATCTATACTAAGGGCATAACCATCATATCTATAATTTTTAAAAAATGTCATCATATTTTTTAATAGATATATTGTGGAATAAATACATATACTTTTGGTTTGCACTTTTTTTTTACTAACTTTATTTATAACAAATAATATCATACCATATTACCATACCAACTTTCCGCTTCACTTTTAAACTTTGCATCGTCACATGAGAAAAATAATTCTATCAAGGCATCCCTTATATGAGGAGTTTGAAACCTAATTTCTTTGACACTTTTTATTCGAGTCTCCCAATGTCTATTAGATAAAGATATTACCATTAAGTTAAATAGTTTATCAAGTAATATTGACCATTTTTTGGTTGAACTTGAAAATAATACAAAAATGCATTGCAAAACTCCAAAAAAGAAATGTTTTTAGCAAAAGAATGAGCCATATTACTAACTGTGAGGTTAAGATGATGACAATAATATGGTAAAAACATTATTTTTGGATAAATTTCAAGTATCGTTTTTGAATCCCTTTGTGTTTTACTTTCATGTTAGAGTAAATTAGCCATTTTCGATCTCTTGTCCCACTGTTACTTAACTTTCTAGTATAAGAAGCATTATAAAAATGTCTAGATAGATTATATTTAGGATACACAAAATTTGATTCTTTTATTGGACATTTTTCAATCAAAATATATCTTAAGTTATTATCAAGATTATCTCAATTACTAGTATCATATATATCTGAAAGTGGAATAAACTGGCCATTGTTATCATTCATGACATTCTCATTTTCATTTTCATTTGAAATATTAACATTTTCATAAGTGACATTAAAATCTTCATTATTAATTTTTTCATCATCAATATCAACATTTTTGTTTGAAACATTTTCTTTTGAAACATTTTCATTTATAACATTAACTTGCTCATTTAAAACAAGTTCATGTGTAAGATTATCTTGTTCATTTATATGTACATCAACATAATTGATTTTTTAAACTAATACATAGATCCTTTTTGAGTTTCATTATCGTACTCAACTTTTTTTGTTTCGCTTTTCACTTCTAGGCATATATTTTCTAAGATGCATTTTCAATAGATATAAGTTATAAGAGGAAACCATCAAACATATAACAAACACCTAATAGTTTAACAAATAAATAAAAGGAGAGTTCTTTTGTACCTAATGTTGTCTTTTGCCTGTGATGCTAATGATGTGAGCATGTAAATAACCTCTATTCCTCAAAGCAATTGCCAATTGAAAAAGCCCGACAGTCACTAGTGAAAATTCTGAAGTTAAAAAAAATCGATTAAAAAGATTAACATTCAAAAACAAAAAGTAAGCAAATGAATAATAAATTATTTTATATTTTATAAAATAAAAAGTTATACATTTTATGAAAGCAAAACTTATACATTATACAAAAAAAATTATACTAAACGGAAAACGACATGTTACATGCAAATATATATATATATATATATATATATATATATATATATATATATATATATATATATATATATATATATATATATATATAACATTCCAAAACTCATGAAAAATTTGAACTTTTCAAAACAACCAATTTACTATTAAGAGTAGTTACAAAAACAGTATTTCCAAAACATTAATTATAATGAAGTCCCCCAATATCAAATTAGTTCAAAACCAAGAATGTGTACGGTTACGCCTTTGCCTCGTCACAAACATCTGATGTACCTGAAACAATAAACTAAAATTGTAAGCACAAAGCTTAATGAGTTCCCCAAAGTACCACAACATACACATAATAACAAGTATAATAGTAAACAACATGCATACAGAGCCATTAGCATGACTGGAACTCCCCACCGGCCAACAGTCTATTTAGTATGCCAACAGAGCCTTCAGTCTGACTAAAACACCCCACCACCCTCCAATCTATCTTCATGCACACAAACCTATCAGCATGACTAGTACACCTCACTAGGCATTCAGCCCATCTAGACCATTCTCCAGTCCTTTGGCTTGACTGGTACGCCCCACTAGCCTTCAGTCTACCCAGGTCTCCCTGGATATGTTGGCCTTCAGCACTAAGCAGTAACGCCTCAGCCCAACCACACATAAACCATGTTGACATATACATAACAGATAAGCATACATATAACATACAAATACAAATATTATCAGGATTGTTGACTGGCAGCACAAAGCGGTACAATCTCAACCCAACCACACTAAATCAACACATGCAACCGGTAAATGTATAGCAAGAACATATAAAAGGTAGATCTAATAGGTCACTACAGCACACCATATTACGATAAACCAGAATAACAATCCAATGGGCAGGACTTTGTGCCTTCGACCCATAATTACAGTGAGGAAAACTCACCTGAAGCAGCAAACACAAAATAAACCATTAGAGTGGCTAAGATGTATTCCCGAATCTCTGAACACCTACCATCATATTAATAATTCTTAATCAGCTATGTTTACAAATATTACTTATTACTATTTGTATCATACTTTTTATCACTATATTATCGTACCATGAATTATTAAGTTCCAAGGTTATTCATGATAAAGTGTTGTATTGAGCTGTCGTTACAATATTAACCCTACATCTGATAAATTTGAACCTTAAAAATCCATAAAATTTTAGTGAAAGCTATAACTCTTAATAAATTACTTACCTTTTAATTTATTTGACAGAGCTATGTTCATAACAATATTTTTCATCCATTAGAGAGAATGAACAACCTTTGTTTAAGTATTTTTTTTGTTCCAAGTACTAGTTAATACGGTCTTATCTTGTATTTGATTCTTGGGAAAATTGCATATATGCCCTTCTTAAACCTCAAAATATCATATTTGCCCAGCTTAATTTCTCAATATCATATTTACCCTTTATAAACCTTCAAAATATCATATTTTCCCAAATCTTTTTTATAATGTTTTTAATAATTCATAATCATTTTTTATACCTTAGAATCATTATAATAATTAAAATTTTTAACCATTATCCTTACGTCTATGATAATGGAATGTGAACTTCTAAATTATTGGAATGTCGTCCTCTTGACAAACAAAAAGATTCATCTTCAACCCTCTCCACGTAATGTATATTTAGATTGTTTAGTTTTTATTGTTGTTGATTATTATCATGTTGTAGATGAATGATATTTTAGATATTACCATTGACATTTTGATGTTTAAAAAGTACATATCTGATATTTTGATATTTAAGAAGGGCGTATATGATATTTTGATGTTTAATAAGAATATATATGATATTTTGAAATTTTAAGAATAGTAAATATGAGATTTAGAAATTTTATGAAGGGTAAATCTTAGATTTAGAAATTAAGTTGGGTAAATATGATATTTTGATGTTTAAGAAGGGCATATATGAAATTCTCCCTAGATTCTTCTTTAGTTGAAACACAATATTACTTATCCCAAAACATTGATTGAATCAATAAGATTTTAGCCCAAATAGTTAAAAGCTCAAGTACCTGAATTTACTCAGTAATCAGCCCAATAGCCACCATCTAACCCAATTGGAGTACACTATTAGGACAAAAGTGGAAGAATACCTTGTGCAGCACCAAAACTTCACGTATCAATAAGAGGATGATTCCCCTAACGTCACCGTCGATGTCAATCTCCAGCGGACCTTCCACCTTCGAAGATTCTTATTTATTTTGCCCAGACTCTCTCACCGATGGTGCCTTCATCTTTGGTGAAGTGAACCAGACCTGCCCCAAGATTAACGTCTTATCCTCTCACTTTCTCTCTATTTCTTTCCGCATCTTCTTCTTCTACTACCCAGGAATTACACACATTCATATCTGCCAAAAATCCCAGGACTATATATAGGATTCTGAACCAAATTATTCATTAAATAAATGAAAATGAGGTGTTACAATTCTCCCCCGCTTAAACCGGATTTCGTCCTCAAAATCCGACTAGGATTGAATTCTTGAAAGTTGCAATAACACAATCAATATGCTTCCACCAATCACTTCATGAGATCAACGTCTCCAAATCGAAAACTCAAGAGACCTTTCGGAACCCACTGATGCTAACAAACAATTCAATCACTTGGAAACATTAAATTTCCACAACTACCTCTTTCTCCCAACGGTGCGACCCTAAACCCACTGGGTACTAAGCCATCAGTACTATTTCCATATTGCTCAAAATACCAAACTATGCCCAAGACTCACGAGCACACATACGGATTTCAAAGACATGACTGTCGGCCGAAAAAATAGGTGAAATCCCTAATGGTTCTCAGCAAATAGTGGGAACATCCAACCTTTGGAGTAAGTAATTCATGGTTCCTCACCATTCATGCCATCGCCCAATCATGGACAAGAAGGCTCCTAACCAGCACCTGGTGGGCCTAAAGATACCAAACCTCATTCCACTACCTTACAAGAACCCAATCAACTCCTTTCTCAACGCTAACCGAGTGCATCAACTCCATAATCTTTTACCACACAAAATTCCTTTCACAGTACAAGCTGCCACCAATGCAAAATCCGGCGAAAACATGGTCGCACATGACCCAAGAATGGAATAAAAGGTCGTACTCTTGATCCAATTCAAAGACTATAACCTAAATAATAACCATTCATATACTTCGAACCAAGCGCTTCATTGATGTCACACCCTGAAACCGATGGCGGAAACGTTCCGGGGCGGAGGACGTCATGTAAGTATCACAACCAATGTACATAGTAAGCATAGTAAACACGAAACATTACATTACATATGAATAATTACATTTGTTTAAAAGTAAAGTGATACATGTATATCTATACAAAAGTTTGAATAAAAGTAAGACTTGTCTTCTAAAACGCTCCGTCTTCTCCAAAAGAGTGCGGGTACCTGTCTAATGGAGACCTGAGAATACAAGCAATTTGAAAATCAGCATAAAGCTGGTGACTTCATAAGTGTTTTGTTTTCTGAAAATGAACATGTTTCCTTTAGTTTTCTGAAAAAGTGGTTATCCAAGAAAATCCCATATTTTCTTATTAAGATTGTTTAATACGTATAACTCTAGATTAAAAACCATGGGAATACCATCCCGTATCACATTAGGTAGTTTTAATACATAAAACTATAGATTCAAAACCATGGGAATACCATCCCGTACTAGATAGTTTTAATACATAAAACTATAAAAAACCATGGGAATACCATCCCGTAATAGATCAAAGATTGATATAACAATCCGTGAATAAACTTATATTTTGATATTAATACGTATTGTGAGTCGGGTAACAATGCTAATATGACCACGAGACCTCCTTGACGTTCTTCAGGCGTCGGACGATATCTAGAATTTGTCACCCCAGGCATGCCCGCCTAACTGTAGCTAGCAGTTTAGGTGTAGGATTTTCAGTCCCGAATAGATTTATTCACAAATTCCACGCTCTCCCTCCAGGAGACTCTAGTTACACTTCCGGGGAGGATTTACTGATAACCGGAAGGGTTTAATGAAGATACATCTCACAAGCTAGTATTAAATTATTCACGGTAAACTCGGTAGTTATCAAACATCATACAGTAAAACAGTTTAATACAATGAAATTATAAGGCATGATATTCTAAATTAGACAGAGATAAACTGAATCAGACATAGCTTATCTATTAACCTTGCATGAAATCTGTGTCAGTAAAATAAGAACTGAAGATTCCAAATTATTCCCATAATAATTTGATTAGTTTGATTGTTTCCCTTACTGTAATTGAAATCCACGTGACTATATTCGATAAAACATCCCTTATGCTCCGCATAATACGTAAGGGGTAAAGATATCTAAAAGTTTGCCAGATATTTATAGAATTTCATCAATTTTAAGTTTCAAAATCTTTTATAGTTTGCTTGTATCCCCCCTCCCCCCGTGAAAACATTGAAAACACGGAAAAAGGCGTAAGGGTATGAACTCACCAATCGAGAAACGAGTCGGTTTGGATGCTAAGTGTTAGTTCGGGGCTTGATAACACGCGAGGTTCTTATGTAATATGAAATAGTACATAATTGTATCTAATTAGACTTTGAACCACTAATTAGATATGAATATACACTCCAAGACGTGAAAACACTTCAAATAAAGTGTTTGGAGTGACCCGGGTGGCATCTACGGACGTATAGGGGATAGATATGGAGTTTGCTGTTCAAGAGTAAACACCCAATGGAGTTTTCGGCCCAATGACCAACTCCCCATGATTTTACGGCCGTAAACTCATGGTGGGGGTGTTCTTGGTTGCTAAATGGCCTTATAACTCATGAGGGGTGATGCTAGGATAAAATCTAAGGCATAGAAATGGATTAAACCACCAAAGGGAGCATCAAATGGAGTTTATGGCTGTGAACTAGGAGTTTACGGCCGTAAGCTCCTATATACTCTTTCCTTTCATGATTTGGTGGCCCAAGATTAATCATATGTGATTCTAAGTCATTTTACAAGCCATAGAATGGATTTAGGGCATCATTTGACTAAGGTATAGGAGTATACGACCTAGGAACCTATCCTTGGGGGGTTTATGTCTGTAAGATCCCATAGGAGTTGTTTTAATCAAGTTTAAGGCCCCTAACTCGTTTGTGGTTGCTTCTAGACTTTATTACAAGGCTTATGAGGTGTTTAAGTGGCGTCTTAACACTTTAAAATGAGTTTACTGCCCATGAATTGGTGTTTACAGTCCAAGCACGTTCTTGGGCCGTAAAATCTCATTTACCCCCTAAATGATGAGTTCAAGGTGTTCAAAGTCCATTCCAATAAGTCCTTAAGTCGATTCCAAGCTCCAAAAGTGATTTGGGAGGGTTTTTGGGCTCCAAAACCCATCTTATATGTATTCACGGCCCATGTGTGTTCCAGGGCCGTAAGCACATGTTTATGGTCCTAAATCATAGATTGAACACGGATTTGAAAGCTGAAAAGGTTATACAATGAGTTAGGATAGTTACCTTGATGATTTGGAGCTTAAATTGGATGATTTTGGACTTAAGATTGAATTGTAGAGAGAGAGTAGTGAGAGAGAGTGCAAAAGCTTCAAAATGAAGTCATTTGAAGTTTATATATGGTTCAAGTTTGGGACACTGTGGAATTCTACCCGATACTGACATTAGACGAGGCTTTTGGTCGCACCCGATTAAGTTGTCGTAACCCGATATGGTCAAATCTAAAAATCTTTCAATTATTAAATTGGGGCGTTATCATGAGTTTCTAATGTGTTTGGACACCCATTAAGTCATAATAGAAGACTCAAAATTAATGAATTAATTTAATAACGAAATGGAAACAATTCGAAAACGACAAATTTTATTGACGGAACGGGTTACAATGACGGAACAAACTTCGGGTTGTCACATTATCCCCCAGTTAGAGGGAATTTCATCCCGAGATTCAAGATTAAGATACAAATCATTGATTTGGAAATAGATGCGGATACTTCTGTTTCATCGAGTCTTCGCGTTCCCAAATGAACTTAGGTCCCCGCTTGGCATTCCAGCAAACCTTCACTATCGGGATGCGGCTTTGCTTGATACGTTTGTTCTCTCGATCCATGATTTCGATTGGTTCCTCCACAAAGTTTAGGTTTTCGTTGATTTCGATCTCGTCAAGGGGGATCATTAGGGTTTCATCGAATAGACACTTTTTAAGATTTGAGACGTGGAAGACAGGATGGATGTTACTAAGTTCTTGAGGGAGTCGGAGTTTGTAGGCTACAGGACCGATCCTAGCGAGGATCTCGAAAGGTCCTATGTACCTCGGGTTAAGTTTTCCACACTTTCCAAAGCGTATCATTCCTTTCCAGGGCGAGACCTTTAACAAGACGCAGTCTCCAACCTGGAATTCTAATGGTTTCCATCATATATCAACGTAACTCTTCTGTCGGTCTCGTGAAGCTTTCAGTCGTTCTCGGATCTGGATGATCTTCTCGGTGGTTTCGCAGATGATTTCAGGACCAGTGAGAGCACTGTCGGGGACTCGACTCTTGGCTAGCTGTGTGTCCCCTACCTCAGCCCAGCACAGATGGGATCTGCACTTACGACCGTAGAGGGCTTCGAACGGGGCAGCCTTGATACTGGTGTGGTAGCTGTTTTTATATGAGAACTCTATCAAAGGAAAATGTGTGTCCCACGACTTTCCGAAATCGATGACACATGCTCTCAACATGTCTTCCAGGGTTTGGATAGTTCTCTCACTCTGTCTGTCTGTCTGAGGATGATAGGTTGTGCTCATGTCTAGTTTAGTTCCAAGAGCCTTTTGGAGTGACTGCGAAAATTAGGAGGTAAACCTGCTATCTCTATCGGAGATAATGGATACAGGTACACCATGCAATCTAACTATCTCTTGGATGTAGATACGCGCGAGTCTTTCCATCTTGAATGACTTCTTAATAGGAAGGAAGTGAGCGGACTTTGTCAAACGATCGACAATTACCCAAATGGTATCGTACCCACTCGGACATTTGCGTAACTTGGTGATGAAGTCCATGGTAATCATCTCCCATTTCCACTCAGGTATCTCGGGCTGCTGGAGTAGACCCGAGGGCTTCTGATACTCGACTTTTACCTTGGCATAAGTCAGACACTTGCTCACGAAGCTTGCGATTTCGGCTTTCATGTTCAGCCACCAGTATTGTTTCTTGAGATCCAGGTACATCTTGTCCGAACCTGGGTGAACAGAGTATTTGGTCTTATGAGCTTCGGTCATGACGACGTCTCTGAAACCTCCGAACTTTGGGGTCCAGATTCTATCCATGAAATAGTAGACTCCGTCACCTCTTATCTCAAGTTTCTTCTCCATTCCTCTCAGTGTTTCGTTCAATAGGCTTTCTGGCTTTAGGGCTTCCAATTGGGCTTCTCAGATCTGTGCAGATAAGTGAGAATGGATGGTCATCGTCAATGTCTTCGACTTGCGATTTGAACTCTCCTTTCGGCTCAGGGCATCTGCTACCACATTGGCCTTACCGGGATGGTAGCGGATTTCGCACTCATAATCACTGAGTAGTTCTACCCATCGCCGCTGCCTCATGTTTAAGTCTTTCTGATTGAAGATGTATTGCAGGATTTTATGGTCAGTGAAGATTGTACACTTAGTTCCATAGAGATAATGTCTCCAAATATTCAATGCGAAGACCTCTGCTCCTAACTCCAAGTCATGAGTCGTATAGTTGACTTCGTGTGCCTTTAGTTGTCTCGAGGCATAAGCAATAACTTTTCCTCTCTTTATAAGCACACATCCTAATCCCTAATTGGATGCATCGCAATAAACAACAAAGTCTTCTGTCCCTTCGGGCAGGGACAGGATAGGTGCGTTGCACAAGGCTTGATTTAACGTTTGGAACGTAGTTTCTTGCTTTCCACTCCAACAAAAGGGTACACCTTTCTGTGTTAGAGTGGTTAGGGGTTTGGCGATTCTGGAAAAATTCTGGATAAACCTGCGATAGTAGCCAGCGAGACCCAAGAATTGACGGATTTCTGTGGGTGTCTTCATTGCTGACCAATTCTCTATCACCTTGATCTTGGACGGGTCCACATGTATACCCTCCTCGCTTACCACGTGACCAAGGAAAGCTACCTTCCGAATCCAGAACTCGCACTTAGAGAACTTCGTATACAACTTCTCTGTTCTGAGTGTTTCCAACATTAACCTCAAGTGTTGTTTGTGATCTTCTTCGCTTCGGGAATAGACAAGTATGTCGTCAATGAACACAATGACGAACTTGTCAAGAAAAGGACGACACACCCGGTTCATCAGGTCCATGAACACAGCCGGTGCGTTGGTTAGACCGAAGAGCATCACTATGAACTCGTAGTGACCATATCGAGTCCTGAATGCTGTCTTGGAAACATCATTCTCGTGGACTCGAAGCTGATGGTACCTTGATCTGAGGTCTATCTTCGAGAAGTAACTGGCTCCCTGAAGTTGATTGAAGAGGTCGTCTATTCGAGGAACAGGATAGCGGTTTTTGACGGTCAATTTATTCAGCTCACGGTAGTCGATACACATCCGGAAGGATCCATCTTTCTTCTTTACAAACAATACCGGAGCTCCCCAGGGTGAGGAACTCGATGTGATGAACCCTTTGTCGAGTAGCTCATGACTGGATAACTCCTGCATTTCTGCTGGAGCTAAGCGATACGGAGATTTGGCTACAGGATTGGCTCTAGGAATTAAGTCGATGCGAAACTCGACTTGACGTTCGGGAGGAATTCCCAGAAGCTCTTTGGGAAATACATCGGGAAAGTTGTAGACTTCGGGGATGCTTTCGAGGTTTTTAACTTCCTAGTTCTCGTTAATTACATGGGCTAGGAATGCGTGACACTCCTTTCGCAGAAGCTTTTGAGCTTTGATGCAAGATATGATACGAAGATTGGAACTAAGTTTATTACCATAGATCATGAGAGTCTGGCTAGAGGGGAGGTTGAGACAAATGGCTTTTTCATAACATAGGATATCAGCATGATTGGGACTCAACCAATCCATGCCAATAATAACATCAAAGCTCTTAATGGAAACTGGCATTAGATCGATGGGGAAGGAATGATCGTTTAGGGTAAGGGTACAGCCCATGAATATGTCGCTAGTGCTTTCTTTCTCGCTGTTAGCCATCTCGAAGATAAATGTTTCGGTTAATGGTTAGGGATTACTTTTAAGAAGACGTTTTAATGAATGGCTAACAAAACTACATTCAGCACCAGAATCGAAAAGGATACTAGCATAAGAGTTGTCGAGGAGGAACGTAATCGAGACAATGGTGGGATCAGCGACTGCCTTTTCTCGTCCCATAGCAAGGACGCTCCCAGTGTTACCCACTGTAGCTGCTTTGGGGCAGTTTCTCTTGAAATGCCCTACATCCCCACATTCGTAGCAGGCCTGACTAACACCCACTCCGGAAGATTGCTCTGTTGATTGGGTTGCTTTCCTGTAGTTTCGAGCAAGGTGGCCCTTCTTGCCACAGCTGTTGCTGAGTTTTTCACGACAGGGCCCGGGAGTACGATGATGATAGCTACACTTACTGCACCATGGAAGAGTACCAGTATATCCATTGGTAGGAGTCTAAGTTGTGGATCCGACGGCAGAAACAGCAACAGGGGCAGTAGCAGCGTGGACTGCTACCGTTTGCTGTTTCTTAGAGAATCCTTTTGAACTTTGGGCCTTCCGTTTGTTCCAGAATTTCTTTTTACTACCACCACTACTTTTAACCGGCTCAGGAGTGGTGGTCTTCTCATCGAGATTGTCTTCGTGATCAATCAGGGTTTGCGCCAGACATTTAGCGCTGTCAAACGTGTCTGGCTTTGCAGCCAAAACGTTCCCTTTGGTTGGCTGGGTCAGCCCCCAAATAAACATCTCAATCTTTTTACTTTCCCGGGTAACCATTCCTGGACAGAGAAGCGCTAGGTCTTCGAATCTTGAGGTGTAAGCGGTGATGTCGGAACCCTTCATCTTTAGATTCCAAAGTTCATGCTCTAATTTCTGCAACTTGCCCTGCGGGCAGTATTCGGCAAGCAGAAAATCCTTCATGGCTTCCCAACCCATAGCATTGGCTACAGGTAGGGTTAGGGATTTGACTCGGCCGTTCCACCAAGTCAAACTTCACCTTATCTGATTCAGAGCATGCACAGATCTCAAAAATAGATTGGATTTTCTCGAACCATCGGGTTAAGGAAATGACACCTCCAGTGCCATCGAAGATGTGGGCTTCGCGTTCATGAAGTCCTTATAAGAACACTCCTTCTGGTGTCCCTGACTACCTTTTTGATTTTGAGGTTGGGTACCACATCCTGGACCACCGGAGACACCGGGGTTCATTTGAGACATGGCAGCTGCCACTATGGCAGTAACAGCTGCCTGGAACATCACAGGATCAAATTGAGGAGGAGGTGGTGGCGGAGGAGGATTGTTGTTATTCTTCGAGTTGGGTCTCTTTCTTGGAGGCAACTTGATCTATAATAGCCAGGAAAGAGAGGATCATAAGTCCTCTTAATTGAATCAAGAGATATGGAACAAGAAATATCTCTTTATGACAGATATAAAGTTCTAGTAAGCGATAAAACAAGAAAGAGTTATCAAAGCAGATAAATTATCGCTAAGGAAGGAAGGAGTAGCAACACTCGGAATAATTTCTACAAAGTACTCGGTTCTGACTAAGATACTCCCATAGCACCTTACGTTTCGCTGAATCGATGAATCATTATTTGGATCTTAGGTAAGTTTTAGGCATGCTGCACACCACAGTCACTCCCAAGCAAATGTTGGCCATGTCACGAATGAATATAGTTGATCAGGCTAAATTGACCCTAGAAACGACTACATAACTGCCCAGGTTTAACCACAGCACATAACACCCATTTACTTATGTTTTGTTCAACTCGTAGTTACGGATTCTGGCGGTTAGGTATACTTGTATACTTTTGAAAATACTTATATTTTAACGTATACTTTTAGTTCAGAGTACTTAGGCCCCTTAATGTTTATAGACGTATACCATGTAAGGTTTGTTATACTAGTTCACTATAAACAGGGTCTCTGATACCAATCTGTCACACCCCGAAACCGATGGTCGAAACGTTCCGGGGTTGAGGACGTCATGTAAATATCACAACCAATGTACATAGTAAGCATAGTAAACACGTAACATTACATTACATATGAATAATTACATTTGTTTAAAAGTAAAGTGATACATGTTTATCTATACAAAAGTTTGAATAAAAGTAAGACGTGTCTTCTAAAACGCTCCGTCTTCTCCAAAAGATTGCGGGTACCTGTCTAATGCGAACCTGAGAATACAAGCAGTTTGAAAATCAGCATAAAGCTGATGAGTTCATAAGTTTTTTGTTTTCTGAAAATGAACATGTTTCCTTTAGTTTTCTGAAAAAGTTGTTATCCAAGAAAATCCCATATTTTCTTATTAAGACTGTTTAATACATATAACTCTAGATTGAAAACCATGGGAATACCATCCCGTATCACAGTACGTAGTTTTAATACATAAAACTATAGATTGAAAACCATGGGAATACCATCCTGTACTAGATAGTTTTAATACATAAAACTATAAAAAACCATGGGAATACCATCCCGTAATAGATCAAAGATAGATATAACAATCCGTGAATAAACTTATATTTTGATATTAATACGTATTGTGAGTCGGGTAACAATGCTAATATGACCACGAGACCTCCTTGACGTTCTTCAGGCGTCAGACGATATCTAGAATTTGTCACCCCAGGCGTGCCCGCCTAACTGTAGCTAGCAGTTTAGGTGTAGGATTTTCAGTCCCGAATAGATTTATTCACAAATTCCACGCTCTCCCTCCAGGAGACTCTGGTTACACTTCCGGGGAGGATTTACTGATAACCCAAAGGGTTTAATGAAGATACATCTCACAAGCTAGTATTAAATTATTCACGGTAAACTCGGTAGTTATTGAATATCATACAGTAAAACAGTTTAATACAACGAAATTATCTGCCATGATATTCTAAATTAGACAGAGATAAACTGAATCAGACATAGTTTATCTATTAACCTTGCATGAAATCTGTGTCCGTAAAACAAGAACTAAAGATCCCAAATTATTCCCATAATAATTTGATTAGTTTGATTGTTTCCCTTACTATAATTGAAATCCACGTGACTATATTCGATAAAGCATCCCTTATGCTCCGCATAATACATAAGGGGTAAAGATATCTAAAAGTTTGCCATATATTTATAGAATTTCATCAGTTTTAAGTTTCAAAATCTTTTATAGTTTGCTTGTATTCCCCCCATGAAAACATTGAAAACACAGAAAAAGGCGTAAGGGTATGAACTCAACAGTCGAGAAACGAGTCGGTTTGGATGTTAAGTGTCAGTTCAGGGCTTCATAACGCGCGAGGTTCTTATGTAATATGAAATAGTACATGATTGTATCTAATTAGACTTTGAACCACTAATTAGATATGAATATACACTCCAAGACGTGGAAACACTTCAAATCAAGTGTTTGGAGTGACCCGGGTGGCATCTACGGACGTATAGGGGATAGATATGGAGTTTGTTGTTCAAGAGTAAACACCCAATGGAGTTTTCGGCCTAATGACCAACTCTCCATGAGTTTACGGCCGTAAACTCATGGTGGGGGTGTTCTTGGTTGCTAAATGGCCTTATAACTCATGAGGGGTGATGCTAGGATCAAATCTAAGGCATAGAAATGGATTAAACCACCAAAGGGAGCATCAAATGGAGTTTACGGCTGTGAACTAGGAGTTTACGGCCGTAAGCTCCTATATACTCTATCCTTTCATGATTTGGTGGCCCTAGATTGATCATATGTGATTCTAAGTCATTTTACAAGCCATAGAATGGATTTAGGGCATCATTTGACTAAGGTATAGGAGTTTATGGTCCAGGAACCTATCCTTGGGGGGTTTACAGCCGTAAGCTCCTATAGGAGTGGTTTTAATCAAGTTTAAGGCCCCTAACTCATTTGTGGCTGCTTCTAGACTTTATTCCAAGGCTTATGAGGTGTTTAAGTGGCATCTTAACACTTTAAAATGAGTTTACTGCCCATGAATTGGTGTTCACAGTCCAAGCATGTTCTTGGGCCGTAAACTCTCATTTACCCCCTAAATGATGAGTTCAAGGTGTTCAAAGTCCATTCCAATAATTCCTTAAGTCGATTCCAAGCACCAAAAGTGATTTGGGAGGGTTTTTGGGCTCCAAAACCCATCTTATATGTGTTCACGGCCCATGAATGTTCTAGGGCCGTAAACACATGTTTATGGTCCTAAATCATAGATTAAACATGGATTTGAAAGCTGAAAAGGTTATACAATGAGTTAGGATAGTTACCTTGATGATTTGGAGCTTAAATTGGATGATTTTGGACTTAATATTGAATTGTAGATAGAGAGTAGTGAGAGAGAGTGCAAAAGCTTCAAAATGAAGTCATTTGAACTTTATATATGGTTCAAGTTTGGGACATGGTGGAATTCTACCCGATACTGACGTTAGACGAGGCTTATGGTGGAATCTAAAAATCTTTCAATTATTAAATTGGGGCGTTATCATGAGTTTCTAATGTGTTTGGACACCCATTAAGTCATAATAGAAGACTCAAAATTAGAGACTTAATTTAATAACGAAACGGAAATAATTCGAAAACGACAAATTTTATTGACGGAACGGGTTACAATGATGGAACAAACTTCGGGTTGTCACAATTGATATCTTGACCAGCCCATATACATCTCTCTCGGCAATATATAACAAATTTACCCCAATGCATACCCTTAGGGAATCCATAACCTCAGCCAAATAGTGCAGAATACTACATTTGTAACGAACAACTAATCTTAATCATTAACAGATGACATCCACATGATCGATCAAAGTAAGATCCCATACTTGATTGATGCTAATCAGATTCCACCAATATGCAACCAACTCGAGAAGGCTTTTAAAGTGGTTCTGAATGAGACAAACCTCAAGCCTTCTAAGAACTAAAATTCCACACAATCATTGAGGGTAAGCATACCTAGAGACCAAAAGGAACATAAAACATACTAAATTGATGATAAGTTAACATATCCATAGAACTTCAACCACCACACTAAAAACCTTCATGGAACCTTTGCTGAAAGCCAAACAATGCGACCAATAATTGTGAACACATGATATTAAATCACCAAAACCCTTGTGGGGCTAAACGCACCAAATTCTGAAACTGATTCCTTGATCCATCTCTGCCCAATCTAGACTACAAATATAAATTCTTACACCCAACTGAAAATTACCTCCTCCATTTATACTTGACCTGAGTGATCCCAATGGCTCCTTATACATCCATTGGCATCCCGAAAGGAACAAATAGCTACAACGAGCTCCTTGACAAACCACATTCTCCTAAGAGACATCCCATGAACCTCCTGACACATACATCTAATCGCCAATTACTATATTCCTTTGCCTTAACCAAATCCTGTACCGAGATCCCAAAACTTGCACCACAAATTCCTATGATTCACCCTGTCCAATACCACAAACTCAAATAGATCGATGATCCTCCAAGTAGAACACCTAGTTCTCCCCCACTTAGTGTTCAAACTACCACCCACTAATTTTCAGCTAACCCATAACTCAACCAGCTCAACCAAGTACAACCATCCCTGACCCTGGAAAGAATGACACATGCATGATGTGTTCGATTAGTGTATGTACTTGACCCGATGGTGTATGGTCCTTTGGGGTTGCCTTCACCAAAGCAACTTGATAGGATGAATTATGGAGAGAAAGGATTAAATATGATTTATTAATATATAATGAGAATAATATATTAAAGGAGAAATCATATTGTTTAATTAATATTAGTCAAGAATTAATTAGTAATTAGTTTTTGTGACTAAAAGAGATTAATTAAACTTAAGAGACTGAAATTGTAATTATAAGATAATTGCAATTTGGGCCATGGATTGTCTTGAATCAAGGGGTGGATGAATTCTAATGGGAAACCCATAAGGAAATCGTCCAAGGGCTTGATTAAAGGAGTCCATGGGTTGCTTAGGGCTTAAGCAACCAAATTAGGGTTTCCTTGTTAGATAACCCTAATAGCCTCACTATATATAGAACCCTTAAGGCTCAAAAACGTGTGGGAACTTCTTTTCTAGGGTTAGAACACGTTTTGGGCAGCCTCCATCCTCTCTCCTCTTCATCCTCTTGCTTATGGTGTTTGTGAACCATTAGAGGAGTGACACTTGTGACTCTAAGCCTTCCAAAGTCAATACAAGGAGATTTGGGATTGTTATTGCTACATAACAATCAAGGTAATATCTTAAACCTAATTATATGTTAATATCAATTTCCATATGATAGAATTAGGGTTTATAGTCTTGGATTCATAGCATGTACAATGGAGAAACCTAGATCCAAGCATTAGGGTTTGTATGAGCACATAGGATGTCTTATGACCAAAACCCATCAGTGGTATCAGAGACTTGATTGGTTTCTATTGTATTGATGCTTGATGTAACTAAAAAATGTGTTTTGGACTCATTGTTCGACCTGACTCGGCGAGTCACCCCTACTTGGCGTTCCAGAGGGTGACTCGGCGAGTCGGTGCGTCAGACAGAGGTATATCCGAGATTTCTTGTTGTTTTTGCTTATAGATAGTTACCTTATCATGTTAGATAAATATTAATCCGATTATATGATATATTTGACTATAATTTTGATCTAATTGAAGATATTTATCAACTAATAAGATAATTGTTTCCTTATGTGATAATTGATTAATTATTTTGAGTAAATTGATAAATTGTTTTGCAAGAAATCATTAAATAAATCAAATATGGATAATTATGTGATTAAATGTTAATTTGAATTATTTGTTATTTGATCCTTGTTGTTATGAAAAGTTTCATATTTTGCCCTTTAGGTTTTATAGTTTAAATTTGAACCCAAAAATTTTGTTGTTTTGAAATTTAAATAGTTGAAACCCTAATGTTTTCAAAAAATGTTTCAAAACTTGCCCTCAAGTTTTGGAATTTAAATTTTGATTAAATGGTTTAATTTTGATGTATATTTAAATTCTAAACCCTAAGGTGTTGAAATGTTTCAAAACTTGCCCTCAAGTTTTGGAATTTAAAAGTTGATTAAAAGTTTAATTAGGAATGTTAAATTCTAAAACTCTAGTTTAGTTTTGAAAAAGTTCAAATCACACCCTTATGGTTTTGTTAATAAATTAAGGTGTATAATTAAAAGAAGTTTAATAAATCCATAAAAGTTTAGGTTCACAATTTAATTGAATTAAAAGTATAATTGTTAAATTAGACCACCTAGTATTTTGAAAGTATAAAATACATCCTATACTATATATAACATTAAAAGTCTAATATTATATATATGTATGAGTAAAAGTCAGTCTTACCGTTAGTAGGCCTCATTCACGAAGCTAGTCTATAACGGGTGTTTAAGGAAATTGCCTATAAAATGGCGATTGAATGGGTATCCACTCTTACCCACCGCACTCTTGACTAGTGGAGGGTCGTTAGCCGAACGGGTAGGATAGGACGAAACCTTCCATTATAAGTATAATAAAGTATAAAAGTAACTAAATGTTTTCATAAAATTCCCAATCTTATTTACTTAGGGAAAAGTGAATTCAAGCAATTCCATGAAATTACACTTTGTGCCCTTGCGAAGACGTTAGTGGAGCGTGTGTGGTTTACCGGCACACTAATTGGTTCTAAGCAAAGATAGCAAAGGGTGACTCAATGTTTTGTCATAGTTCGGTGGAGCGTGTGTGGTTTATCGGTACATCGAATAGGTGACTGTAACATGTGAGGGCACCATGTAAGTTTGCATGGTTATTCACACCCGCTTTGTGATCATCGGCATCCCAGTCACAAACAAGAGGGGCATATCGAGATTTAAACATGCCATTGAAATTTCAATGAATCTCAAAGGATCTAGTAGTTTTCATAGATTTAAATCTTAAATTTCTTTTTCGTTTTTCGTGGTGGAAATTAGTGAATCGTCATTCACTTACCTTCAAATATTCTTCAATTAGGGTTACGACATCCCTCTCCCGAGTTGTAGAATATTGTGTTGGGTCCTAGCCTTAGTATTTCATTTGCGTGATTTACTAAGGACTCAATCTATCAACTAACTTGAATTTGTTTTTCTCCCGTTTTCTAGATGTCAAAGTTCGACAATTATGGTCTTCCCAAATCCCGTGGAACAAGCATTCCACATGAAGATGGTATTCCACGATTCAATCGAGGAACGAGAAATCATACTTCACTTCCTCCTCCTCCTCCTATTGTTCTCCCCAACCTACAAGATCGAAGAATTGAAAGGTTCAATATCACTAAAGCCCTATTGGAAATGAAATATGAAGATGGTAAACCCGTGTGTGCCCACGTTCTAGGAATGAAATCACACATTGATAGGTTGATAATGTTGGGTGTGTCATTCCCAGATGAGTTGGCTGTAAATTGGGTTTTGCAGTCACTTCCCGAATCATATAATGAGTTCAAAAGAAAGTATTATATGATGGATCATGACGACAACCTCATTGATCTAACTTACATGCTCATTGCTGCTGAATCAGAAATGATTTGGTGAAGCAATGGAGCGTATTTGTTGGGAAAGTCAACCAACCATGCTTCTGAGGACGATCTAGGAGAACCGACCTGCGTTTGCTGCCAAAAGAAAGGGCGTTGGATACAAGTCTGCCCAAAGAGCCTGAAGAGTCCAGAAGATGGGAGAGTCAAAAAGTATGGCTATGCTTCAGGTAAAATCCACTATCTAACTTCATTAAGTTCCTATTCATTAATTCTTAATACATAATGTAATAAGATTGCATTTGAATGTTTTACAGGATCGGTGAAAAGAAGGGAAGCTTGGTGAAAGAACAAGATGAATCTAATCACAAGGAATGGATCTTGATCGCATGGACTTGAAGATTAGATTTTGAGCTTAGATAGTTATGATAGAGTTGTTAGAATTTTTCTTTTGAAATACATAGTTTTCGATGGATTTTGCAAGGACAAATGTTTTCCGCTGCTTTTATAAATAAAATAAATTTTCGTTTGACTTATTTATTTATTTATTTCCTTGCAATGAAATCGTTATGAAAATTGGTGTTTGCATATTTCTACAACAAATGGATATGATTCTTATTTATGGTGTTTATGGAAAAGTCGAGAATTTACCAAATAGGGAGAGTTTCTCATCGCCCAAGTTTCAATTGGACAGAAACTTGGAATCATGCAATGTGGATGCACGATGAATGAGAAATTTTGTTTTTGGAAATTAGATTGATTCATTAACAAAGTGTCAAGTGAAGGACTAGGAGATCGAGTACACAAAGTTGTGTGTTGATCAAAGTCCACCATAAGAGTAACAAGATATTCGTCATGATTTACTAAAAGTTTAGTAAATATGATTATACTTATAAGATTAAGTGTAATTTTGAATTGATTGAAAAAGTTTAAATCAATAGTAGAACGAATAACAAGAATCAAGTAGGCAGAAAGATAAAAGTTTCTCCAATCTAAGAAGAAGGGAGAGTACCTTTTATGCTTTATGATAGGTCTTAATGATTAAGAACCATATTTCAATTGATCCTCTAAGTACAATTGTATGTTTAAGAAGAGGAATCAAGAATTGAAGAAATGGTTAAATCAAAAAGTCAATCATACTTCGTTCCAAAACAAGTCTTAAAGTTAAGATTGTGAAATTGAGTGAAAAAGTATTAAGAAGGTTTATAACATTCATTAAATGTGGTAAGTTGTGATGTCTTGGATAAGACAAAGACCAACTAGGACCAATTTATGAAGTGTTTTGATAAAAGCTACACTAACTCTTGAATATTTGTTTGTCAAGAAATGGTTAATGACAAGAGAATCTTATATGTCAAGGATTCAGTAGGAGTCTTAATGGTCTTGAAAGGTTTCAAGAACAAATCAAATAAACCTTATTGATCATCACTAGCACACGAGTTAAGGTTTACAACCTATCGTGATGACATTATTTTGATTCTGTGCCAATCTAATCGAGTTAATTATGCATGAGAGTTCTATGAGTTCTCATTTTGAATGCATAAAAGGCAAAGCACCTTAATCAATGAAAGGTACATTGATAGGAAAGGGTGAGCTGCTTAACTACTCGGAAGACATGGTGGGCAGCTGTGCTACCATAAGGTAAGAAATCAAGACTAAGAAAGTTCGGTCCATATGAGTTTGAATTTGTTGTAAACTTTGGTTTCAACAAATTCACATGGAGAGGAACACATACACCGTTTAAAATCTAAGTGTCATAAGATTTCCTCCTTCATGAAAATGATTGTGAGGAAATGCTTTCATTAAGAAAGGTTTTATGAGATAGTGATTGTAAAATTGCATTCTCGAATTCAGTTATGGTTACGGTATCCCTTTCCATGATTTGAATTGTGAGGTTTGGCAATTAGTCTTGAGTGTTTAGACACACATATGAACTATCGAAGGCAAAGGTATATAAGTTCAAGAAGCCTTGATAAAAGATTATCAAAGCACTAAGTATTAAAAACATGGACTTAAGAAATTCAATAGGTATTGTCTTTCTGGAAGTTAAGATGTTTATGAATACATGTCGAAGCTAGTGGGAGCATAAGTGTTATGTTTTATAATAATCATCATGATAGTGGGAGCATAAATGTTATGATTGTATGATTATTAAGGCATGTATTGCAAAGTTGGCAATATTAATTATAGAAAACAAGAGTTATACCTTGCAAAGTAGTAAGGGTTATAAAGTTGTTTTGCTATAATTAAGGGAGAGAATATTATGCTTCATTTCAAATCTAAAGGCTTAGGTTGAGAAATGTTAATAAATTTAGTCAAAGGTACATAGTGTGTTCTTAAAATTTCGATTATGATTACGGCATTCCTCTTCATAACTCAAATTTTGAGAACATAGCAAATAAAACATTATGCATTGTGTCCCATACGCTTCGGGTATAGGATCGATTGCAAATGCTTTAAATGTTTGACCATTCTAAAATTTCCAAATATCTAGCGCATTTAGAGGGAAAAAGGACTAGAATCGGTTTTGACTAAAATGATTAAACAAATATCAAAGGACAATCCAAAGTTCGACGAGGATTGGTCGCTTGTGAGTAGTTGGAAGTATAGTATTGGAAAATATGGAAATGTTTCCATATTGGATGGACCATATCGACATTATTAAGAATAGATAAGATTCTATTAAGAATGAGTTGTCATATGGAAAATATGGAAGCGTGTCCATATTGGGAATTGAATATTGAAAAATCTATGACTAGATTAGAAACCTTTATGCAAAAGGATGTTCGAAGGAATGTACTTTGAGTGAGAAACATCATACCTAAGGAATTGTCTTGCAAAAATCTCTGATAGAAGACTTTATAATATCATTGGCAATAGTCTTTGTGACTTTGGTGCAGCGACATTATGAAAGGATAAGTTGCATAGAACATTAGAATCTAGCATATTCTATAAGTAGCAAGAATTTGATATTCTTTCACTTATGAAAATAAGGGTTTGGAGTTGTGAAATGATAATGATTGGAAATGTGTTCAATGTGATCTATTTCACAAAGTAAGAACCATGAGTAAACATTGTGTGCATGCTAGGAGCATGGGACAAGTGTTGTGATTCAAGTAAGAAGTTGATTTACCGAAACGACAAATAATGAGTAATCGATATGGTGATAAATAAAAGGTGTTTTATTTATACTCAAAGGTTTGAGGTCATATGGGATTAGTATTATTCTTGTGTTTCACCTTTGCATGTTTTGACTTCCAAAATAATTGAGTTTATTAAGAATAATCGAATTATTCGAACGGGCCACGGTCATTCATACGTTGGAAGTAGGTATGAATAAAGACTGTCGTGAATTGGTGTGTGGATTGTCTAAAGAGCATTAGACATAAGCAAATGTTTGCTGCAATGTTCATGAGTGCTTATGAATATGAATTTGAGCATTGGATCAAACTCACGCTCACTTGGATCACTCCATGAATTGTATCACGAGTGATTGGTGAGACGATAACATCTTATATTCTTGAAACCGAGATGTGTGAGTTGTATCTTGCGAATCGGTTGCACATTGATAATATGTAAATGCACTAGTAACTTGGTGTTATTAAACATATTGTTGTGTGTGATTTGGTTAGTGAGTGCAAGCAAGCATTGTATCAAAGTTTATCCGTTCCTTTTATCCAAGGTAGGATAAAAGCGATATCTTTTGGGCCCCTCGATGATTTAGTGATGACAAATGTAAATGCTTGGCCAGGCTAGGGCTAATTTGATTTGTTCAATTAGTCAGTCGTCATAAATCGGGAATCGAGATATAGTACAAACAGAATGATTTGAAATCATATCTCATATGATATCTAGAATGGAGGAATATATGATCTCTTATTTAAGGACACGCGTATCTGATAGGATCAGAGTTGACAGCGGCTTTGGAAAGCTACGATTGCAGATCAGGATCTAAAGTCATACGCATAATAGTTATTAGACTTATCCAAGTGGGAGATTGTTGGATTAGTGTCAAAGTTCATAACTATTTTGGTATGTACTTGACCCGATGGTGCATGGTCCTTTTGGGTTGCCTTCACCAAAGCAACTTGATAGGATGAATTATGGAGAGAAAGGATTAAATATGATTTATTAATATATTATGAGAATAATATATTAAAGGAGAAATCATATTGTTTAATTAATATTAGTCAAAAATTAATTAGTAATTAGTTTTTGTGACTAAAAGAGATTAATTAAACTTAAGGGACTGAAATTGTAAATATAAGATAATTGCAATTTGGGCCATGGATTGTCTTGAATCAAGAGGTGGACGAATTCTAATGGGAAACCCATAAGGAAATCGTCCAAGGGCTTGATTAAAGGAGTCCATGGGTTGGTTAGGGCTTAAGCAACCAAATTAGGGTTTCCTTGTTAGATAACCCTAATAGCCTCACTATATATAGAACCCTTAAGGCTCAAAAACGTGTGGGAACTTCTTTTCTAGGGTTAGAACACGTTTTGGGCAGCCTCCATCCTCTCTCCTCTTCATCCTCTTGCTTATGGTGTTTGTGAACCATTAGAGGAGTGACACTTGTGACTCTAAGCCTTCCAAAGTCAATACAAGGAGATTTGGGATTGTTATTGCTACATAACAATCAAGGTAATATCTTAAACCTAATTATATGTTAATATTGATTTCCATATGCTAGAATTAGGGTTTATAGTCTTGGATTCATAGCATGTACAATAGAGAAACCTAGATCCAAGCATTAGGGTTTGTATGAGCACATAGGATGTCTTATGACCAAAACCCATCATGATGATCTTCCAGATGAAGATAAAACATATCCTAAGAGAATCCTAACTTTTTTATGAAGACTTAGAAAATTTCCAACCATGACCACTTAACATTAAGGATCCCTTACAACAGCATAAACCAATACCTAATTATGATCCAAATCATACACTGCTTGCCTACAATGCCAACCACCAACCCGGTAACTAACATTCATATATCCAAAGAACACAGACCCTTGGTCGCATCACAAACCATCTATACAACATCAACCCTCTTGTGCACTCCCACTCTGACATTTTGTCGCCAACACCGTGACCAACAGACTCCATGCAGGGTTCACATCCCAACACTAAAATTCACAACCCTGATCACTCCTCTTCCGAACCAAGAAGACCTAAAGGGAAATTTTTCTTCAACTGAGAACAGCATACCTAACTATCAATCAACCTTACTACTTTCAACTACAATTCCCAAACCAATATTGCCATTGGGGCCCGAAACAAATACCAAACCCATCCTTGAGCTGAGCAATCATAACCAATAGATCAACAGATACAGAACCACTATCACGAATCACTAAATCGACCATGCTATCCCTTCCGACCAGCCGTTAGAATCCCCAAAACTCTCTTCAAATCGAGTATGGATCCCGTGCTTCTATTAGTACGGGCCCAATACTACCTTCCACACCTATCCATACTTTCCTCAAAAATTATCTTAGGTCCTCTAAGACCTACTCAAAACATCCTCCTGATACATGCTCAACACCGAAATAACCTCATTAAAATACATCCTTGGTCCTCCTATGATTTCCTCACCTCCTTGCCATCATCTACTGAAGGACTCCCAATAATGTCAATTAACTATTTCATGAATACAATCACATGCAACAAAGCTTAGATAATCCTTAAAGTAACAAACTCATCCCTATAATGGTTAGACTCAGATAAGAGCTGCGCAGTAGGACCAAGTCCGTTACTTTGAGATTATTCAACGTTTGTTACATGTGTCCTAGCATATTCACTTAGTGGTTAACTCACATCATTTAAGAGTTCCAAAAACCACAACGCAAGCAGAATTCATGCAGTAACACTCCAAACCATAGAATAACCAAGAACATTCCATCTCACACACCATAACTCATGCACTCTATCCTCACTTCCTAGAGGAACACTAAACATATCGCAACTGGCAGACTAACCCTACATAACTCATACTACCAATAACTGCCACACGATGCTCCATTGGTGCCAGATGACTATCGCATGAACACCATTACATACCACACAACTTAAAAATTCTTAGGCTAAGAGATTCAATCCTACAACGGTTGTACTCAGACAAGAGCTGCGTAACATGACCAAATCCCTTAACCTAAGACCATTTAATCCATGTAGTATGTAACCTAGAACTTTCATTTAATAGTCAGTTCACACACAAAAGAGTCACACAATAATCAGTAAGGTATTTTAATAGAGATAACACATCATATATCAGAAAAATCTATCGTACGATTCCTAAAGATCTCTATCCTAATACTATCATTTCATTCTTAACATAACATAACATAATCCTATATAACTGTGTGGTAATTTGGGGTCAACTTACCAGCTTCGGCTGATCATACACATCGTAACCTCCATGATTATTTTGAAAACCATTTGAAATTGTTTTAAAAATCTGCTTCCTAAGTTTTAGATTGGATTCCCACGAGTGTTCCTTCAATTCACTCAAACCAAGGCTCTAATACCAACTAGTAACATCCGAAAAATCGTGAAAATTTTGAACTTTTCAAAACAACCCATTTTACTATTAACAGTGTTTACAAAATTAGTATTTCGAAAACATTAATTATAATTAGAGTCTCCCAAAATCAAATCAATTGAAAACCAAGGATGTGTATGGTCACGCCTTCAGCTCACCACAAACATCTGAAGTACCTGAAACAATAAACTGAAACTATAAGCACAAAGCTTAGTGATTTCCCCAAAACTTCCACCACATACACACAATAACAAGTACAATAGTAAACAACATGCCTACAAAGCCATCATCATGACTAGAACGCCCCACCGGCCTACAGTCTATCAGGTACGCCTACATAGCTTTCTATCTGACTGGAATGCCCCACTGCCCTATAGTCTATCTATGTAACGCGCGCAGATCCGGGCTAGTCAATTTAGAGACAATGAGCATCAAAAATGAGTTTTTGATAGAAGATTATTTATAAGGATTAATCTTAACCAAGTTGTAGTATATGTTACAAGAGTTTCGTACATATAAAGAATGGCCGAATTCAAGTTATAACGAAAAAGTTATGGCTCGTCGAAGTTTAACGGTAAAACTGGCACGACACTGGGAGACGTAAATAGTGAATTTAGGGTAGATGACTTTTTATCCTTTGTGATCTAAATAAAAGTTGTAGTATACGTTAAACCAAGAACATACAAAAAAAGAACGCCCAAATCTGACTTCGTATGAGGAAGTTATAAATTTTTTTATCATTTGACATAGTAGTGCACGACCCGAAACTCGAATTTTAGTTCGAGCAGCTTTTGGCCTATGTGACCTAAATTAGAGTTGAATATCTCATTAATAGGAACTCAACGATAAAATGACAGATGAAAACGGAGCCCGTATGTAGAAGTTATGAATTTTACGCGAACATTTAGCAGTATAATCTCCTCCTACAGTTAAATTTAAGATCGGTCGAGAATTAGCTGATGGAGTCTAAACGAGAGTTGTAGATCTTGTTTTTACCTACGCATAGATATAAATATAGTAAAAAACGGAGCTTGTATGTAAAAGTTACGGGGTTTAGAAGTCAACAAGGTGCTATGCGGTACCGGGTGACGTGGCTGAATATGGGCCAAGGCTTTCTCCCCAAGGCAAGCCACCAGATGGTGACACCTGGCCATGGAAGCGATGAGTAGGACCACCTACTCTACGAGTAGAGCAGGATTCCAGCATATAAATAGAGGTGTTGGGTTCCCGCATTCTTCACACCTTCCCAACTTCACTTTCTCTCTCTAAGCCCCCAACCCCCCCCCCCCCCTAAGCCTAGTTAAACCCCCTAGCACCCGAAGGAAGTCCCAAGGCTCCCGACGCCCAAGAAAAGAGCTTTTTGGCTCGGGAACATTCCTCCAGCAAAGCCCGGTTTTGCAAAAAACTCGCTGTAAGTGAGCTATGCCTACCCTATCATTAGTGTATCCTATGTTTCAATATAGTAATGTTATTAGGACCTTAAAGTAAGTATTTAGGCTATTATTATGAGTTATATAAGTGTCGTTATAATATCTTTTTAACCACTCGAGGTTCGTGGAATCTGGTTTAAAGGGCCACATAGGGTTGTCGGATTTCAGAAGTGTTATATGCCAAAATGGTCCTGCCCTCCGACGTTTTACGTCTAGCCCCTGTCTGTGTATAGTGGTTGAGAAATATTGTTTCATGCTTTTATGATAGGAATAATAGCAAGAATATTCATTAGTCTCAGTGAATATTAGACTAAACGATAGTGGTAATGATACTAGGTTTTGTTAAAGGAAAATTGTGTTAAGAGTAACGAAGTGTTGTCCGAGTGCCATGTCACCACCTTTTCAAGTGAGTGCATGGTTCCTTTCATCTTACGCATAGATACGAAGTATTTTATATAAACTATGTGCTATGTGTGTATACTATTTGTATTCTTTCTATCAATGTTGTATAAACGATTTTATACAAGTTTTATATGATTTAATTTGTATATGTATTTATATCTACATAGTATGTTGGGTAAAAATGGGTAGATGAAATATGAGTTGGATGATGAGTTGAGAGGTGATATAGACCCCGAGGTAAGGGTGAGGGGTGGACGATGTGAGAAGCCTTTTTCCCAAATGTTGGACCCGTCATCTAGCAGAGTATGGATGACAACCACATACTATTCTAGACAGTCCAGTAGAACACTAGCAGACTCGCAACTTATAGGTGTTGTGAACGATGTGTTCACCGGTGTACTCTAAAACCCATTGACATGTATTGCGAGTAGACTCTTGAAAATTATACTGTCAATAAACGAGATAACCCTAGCTGCAGTGCCCGAAGGACAATATCGGCAGCTGCGCCTCATAGAGAATGTCATAATTCTGGCAGCTGCATCTAAGTGATATAACTAGCAGCTGTGCTTGACAGCTGTGTCATTGACAGTGATGGACTTCGTACCTATTCCTTAGGATAATTCATAGGAATGAATGAATGAGAAATAGCTAATTCTTAGGGTAGATCCTTAAGGGTAAAGAAGATAATGGGGATGAGTAATTAGGCTAAACATAATAATTATATTATTGTGTGTTGAAAACCCTATGTACTCACCAGGTTTCCTAACCTGACCCACTCAGTTTATTTATATCACAGGTGTTGATAGGAAGTCACATTACATTGAGAGATCAAGGAGATATAAATCACTAGTGATAATGAATGTAAGTTTTGTTTATGCTTATGTTTTTGTATTGACGAAGACATCCCAAATGTTTTAATATGAATAAAAATACTTTTCTTCAGAAATGCTTTGATAACGTATTTATCATGTTATACTGGGAACAAATTCCACAACACTTTTATTAAAAGAGGTACTCTGATTTTTATAAAGCATAAACAAAGTCGGTCTTTTCTGGCCGTGAAAATGGGGATGTCACAGTTGGTATCAGAACATTAGTTTAAGCGAACTAGGAATAAGGATTTATTTCCCGACTTAAACTTAGAATTTTAAGCAATGATTGTGAGGAGTGTGTCTAATAAATTTAGGTAATACACCTAAATAGACACAAGCACTAGCTTATTCAGGGAAAATGTCTAACATGTCTTTTATGTGTTAAATGATTTATGATATGCATTATATGATCGGATCCATGGTTTATTGCCGCCTGGATTTAGAAACTTTATGTGTTCAAATTTCTAAACGTTTAAATATGGTATTAGAACTGGCATGTAACTTTTCAGAGTTATAGGGAGAATTACACATCGATCGTAAATAAAATCTTCTTTATCTAAATTCTCGTCACTGCACACCAAATCTCTAAATTGGATGTATAGATCGACATGGTAGGAACTCGAAGCAGATTCGAAAGCAGTAACTCGCAGCCAGAGCCATAAGTGATTGAGCGTGCGCCAGAAGTAGCAGCCGCACCTTAGCCAATCATGATGGCAGGAGTAGAAGCAAAGAAGCTGATGATGCTGGATCAGAAGATGGAAGAGACAAGGCGTTTATTTCAGCAAAGTAAGGACGAACTTATTGTGACAGTATGCCAGACAACCACTCTTGAGGCAACCATCTGGGTTGCTAAGTCTATCGAAGAAATGATCAACGATAGGATTGCTAACAAGGTTGGAGTTGGCAATAAGAGGAAATTTTAGGGGTCTTCAAGGTCTAACAATAACAACGTGTTGTCAAAGTCCAAAGGAGTAGGTGAAGCAAAATGGTGTGACAAGTATGGAAGGAAACACAATTGGAGATGCCCTAAGAAACTAACCTGCTTGAAATGCAGGAAGACTGGTCACTATGCCTACAAATTCCCAACCAAGGAAGAATTTTGCTTTAAGTGTAGTGAAGAAGGACACTTCAAGCAAGATTTCCCGATGAGAGCTACAAAGCCAAGTATACCACTGAACACTGTGGGAGGCGCTACGAAGAAGTGACTTATTTCAAGTGTGGGAAGACTGAGCATTTTGCCAATGTTTGTACATCCAACAAGAGGTTATGTCACGGACGCAGGGACAAGGGGCATATGTCGAAAGATTGTCGGAAGAAAAATGAAGCAGCAAGAGCGAATGCACCTCCAAAGCAAAGAAGCATCCTTGACGAAGCAACTGACAATGCAATGAATCATAAGTGAGGATTGATATCCGAAGATCGAGTTATGAAGTAGCCATAATATCGTAGTGGTAGCCTATTAGAGGCATAGTCTAGGGTGAACTTGAACACCTATGTAATCGTTTCAAGGAATAATATAAAACCTTCGTTTTGTTATCTGGTGTGTTAAATGATTATGTGAAAATTCTTGCATGGTGACTTGGAAAACTGCGAGACAATACTTGGGATGAGTATGAGTAGGTGTGAATGGTATTAGAGGCCTATACTACCGGAAGCAAAAGACTCACGCTTGGATCAGGGAAAGCCACAAGGTTACCAAGAAGCTAGTAAATGATTCTGTTTTGTTCATGTATGTTATTACCATTGTTTCGGTAATGACTAAGAAGATTGTTGTTATTTCGACCCTAGTGGTCATATCATATCGATTCCGACCAAGATGAGTATGTTACGTGGTTCAGAGAACCAAGTTTGATGTAGCATCCGACTTAAGCAAGAAAGATTGAAGTGAAAGATAATCAAAGCGATTGTGATTGTTATTAAAGTAATTAATTTATAGCTAGAAATGCTACATGCTAAAAGGTGATTATATCACATTAGAACATGAGGGAAGGTATATTCCATTTTGGAATTTGACTCCTACAGATCTGAGTCTAAGTGTTGCATCATAGGATGAGAGGTCATTAGAACATGACCCATCGGTCTGTGATAATAATAAAAATAAAGAACTAATCTTAAGTAAAGTCTGTTTCAGAAGGAGCAGGAGTCTCCAATAAGTATTGAGTTTGTAACTCGAAGGTTACAAAATAGTATGAAGAGCGGGTGCAAGATCAAGCACTGTATGTAGTAAGAAGTCAAAGATATTCATGTGAACGAATATAGAAGTTACGATTATTACCTACAATGAAGAGATAATGTATGGAGTTGTTATATAATCCCTATTTTTTTTTGATGATTTTGGGACGTAATCATCCTAAGAGGGAGATAATTATAACGCCTGCAGATCTGGGCTAATCAATTTAGAGACAATAAGCATCAAAAATGAGTTTTTGATGGATTATTATTTAGAAGGATTAATCTTAACCAATTTTTAGGATATGTTACAAGGGTTCCGTACATATAAAGAACGCTGAAATCTGAGTTATAACAAAGAAGTTATGGCCCGTCGAAGTTTTACGGCAACATCGGCACGACACCGGGAGACGTAAATAGTGAATTTACAATAGATGAATTTTTAGCCTTAGTGATCTAAACAAAATTTGTAGTATATGTTAAACCAAGAACATAAAAAAAAATAACACCCAAATCTGACTTCATATGAGGAAGTTATGAATTTTCTAAGATTTTACATAGCAGTGCATGGCCCGACACTCGAATTTTAGTTCGAGCGGTTTTTGGCCTATGTGACCTAAATGAGAGTTGAATATCTCATTAATAGGAACTCAACAATAAAAAGACAGATGAAAACGGAGTCCGTATATAGAAGTTATGAATTTTACGTGAACATTTAAAAGTATAATCTCCTCATACTGTTAAATTTAAGATCGGTCGAGAATTAGCCGACGGAGTCTAATTGAAAATTGTCGATCTTGTTTTTACATACACATGGATATAAAGAATGTCAAAAACGGATTTTGTATGCAAAATCGGGTGACGTGGCTGAATATGGGCCAAGGCTTTCTCCCCAAGGCAAGCCACCAAACGGTGACACCTGGCCATGGACTCGATGAGTAAGACCTCCTACTCGACATGTAGAGCAGGATTCTATCCTGTAAATAGAGGTGTCGGGTTCCCTCATTCTTCATACCTTCCGAACTTCACTTTCTCTCTCTAAACCCCAACCCCCCTAAGCCTAGGTAAACCCCTAGCACCCGAAGGAAGCCCTAAGGCTCCCAAAGTCCTGAGAAAAGAGCCTTTTGGCTCTGGAACGTTGCTCCAGCGAAGCCCGGTTTTGCGAAAAACCCGTTGTAAGTGAGCTACGCCTACCCTATCGTTAGTGTATCTTATGTTTCAATATAGTAATGTTATTAGGAACTTATAGTAAGTATTAAGGCTATTATTATGAGTTATATAAGTGTTGTTATAGTTTTTTGTTAACCACTCACGGTACGGGAATCTGGTTTAAAGGGCCGCATACGGTTGTTGGATTTCAGAAGTGCTATATGCCAAAATGATCCTGCCCTCCGGTGTCTTATGTGTGGCCCCTGTCTGTATTTAGTGGTGGAGAAATATTTTTTCGTGCTTATATAATAGTAATAATAGCAAGCCTATTAATTAGTCTCGATGAATATTAGACTAAACTCTAGTGGTTATGATACTAGGTTTGGTCAAAGGAAAATTGTGTTAAGAGTAACGAAGTGTTGTCCGAGTGTCGAGTCACCACCTTTTCAAGTGAGTACATGGTCCCTTTCATCTTACACATAGATATGAAGTATTTTATATAAACTATGTGTTATGTGTGCATATTATCTGTATAATTGCTATCGATGTTGGATGAACGACTTTATACAAGTTTTATATGATTTAAACTGTATATATGTATTTATATCTACATAATATGTTGGGTAAAACATGAGTAGATGAAATATGAGTTGGATGATGAGTTTAGAGGTGATATAGACCCTGCGGTAAGGGTGAGAGGTGGACACTGTGAGAATCCTTTTTCCCAAATATTGGCCCCGACTATTCTAGACAGTCCAATGGAACACTCATAGGCTCACAACCTGTAGGTGTTGTGAACGATGTGGTCACCGACGTACTCTAAAAACCCATTGACATGTATTGCGAGTGGACTCTCAAAAATTATACTGTCAACAAACAAGATAACCCTAGCAGTAGTGCCCGAAGGACAATACCGGCAGCTGCGCCTCATAGAGAATGTCACAATTCTGGAAGTTGCGCCTAAGTGATAGAACTAGCAGCTGTGCTTAAAAGCTGTGTCATTGACAGCGATAGACTTTGTACCTATTCCTTATGATAATTCTTAGGAATGAATGAGAAATAGCTGATTCTTAGGGTAGATCCTTAAGAGTAAAAAAGATAATGAGGATGGGTAATTGGGTTAACTGTTTGATGATTAAACATAATAATTATATTATTGTGTGTTGAAAACCCTATGTACTCACCATGTTTCCCAACCTGACCCACTTAGTTTATTTATATCACAGATGTTGATATGAAGTCATATTACACTGAGAAATTAAGGAGATATAAATCACTAGTGATAATGAATGTAAGTTCTGTTTCTGCTTATGTTTCTGTATTGACGATGACATCCCAAATGTTTTAAAATGAATAAAAATAATTATCTTTGGAAATGCTTTGATAACGTATTTATCATGTTTTACTGGGAACAAATTCCGCAACATTTTTATTAAAAGAGGTACTCTGATTTTTATAAGGCATAAACAAAATCGGTATTTTCTAGCCTTGAAAATGGCAATGTCACAATCTGGTACGCTCATAAAACCATCAACATGACTGGCACGCCTCACTTTCCTTCAGCTTATCTTCCCCAGGCCTTCGGCCTAACTGGTACGCCTCACTGGCCTTCAGTCTATCGAGGACGCCCTGGGTATGTTGGCCTTCGGCACTAAGTAGGACCGCCTTAACCCAATCACCCATAAACCATGTCGACATATACATAACAGTTAATCCTACATATAACATACCGATATAAATATTACCGGGTTTGTTGACTAGCAACACAAAGCAGTACAGTCTCAACCCAACCACACTACATCAACACATGCAATCGGTAAACATATAGCCGGAACATATAACAATCAGATTTATCAGATCACTACAGCACGCCATCGTACGATAAACTAGGATAATAATCCAAGGGCCGGCCTTGATGCCTTTGACCCGTAAGTACGGTGATGAAAACTCACCTGAAGTAGTAAACACAAAATAAACCATTGGAGTGGCTAAGATGTATTCCCGAATCTTTGAACACCTACCATCATATTAATAATCCTTAATGATTTCCGTTTGCAAATATTACGTATTAGTATTTCGTATCATAATTGATATTCACTTTATGATCGTACTAGGAATTATTAACTTCCAAAATTATTCACGATAAAATGTTGACTTCCAAAATTATTCACGATAAAATGTTGTATTGAGTTGTCGTTACAATATTAACCCTACATTGGATAAATTTGAAAAAATCCATACAATTTTAGTAACTCCTATAATTCTTAATAAATTAATTACCTTTTACGTTATTAACCTTTTACATTATTAACCGAGCACCCAAAGTTTGGACATTTGACAGTTTTAACCCATGCTTGATTTCCTCTAACATAAGAAGTTTCTAAAAGTAACATAAAACCCCCTAGACCTTTATCAGATAACTTTATTGTTATTATTCTAATCTAATAAATCTCATTTTAATTAATTTACTCCCTTAAACTATCATATTGCCTCATTAAACGATTAAATCCATCCAAATAATTATTTGTGACCTTTTATTGACAATAACTCACCCATCCTTAGAGTTTACTTTCTAATCATTCAAATACCCATGCTATCTATTAAACCTCTCTTCCATATATATATACTAGTGAAGTTAGGAGGGCCGTGCTGAGCACAGCCCACGAAGGGTAATTTGGGAATTTCGAAAGTTATGTTTTAATAATTTTGGGATAGATGTGTGTAAAATAGAGATATATGGTATTTTGTTTATGGATTGTTTTTCTTGTTTATGCATTGTAGTTTGAAAATGTAATCTATGCTTTCAAGACTTATTATATGGAGGACTATGGTGATTATATGGCATGAGACTTGATTTGATATAGGGTTTTAGTGTGGTTGAGGGACAATTTTGGTAATTTGGAGTGTGTTTATGGATCTGTATTTGAACACCAAATCTTGAAATAGCATGAGGTAAAATGCTTTCATTGTATTATTATAAACAGGCCATATAGGTAGGTTACAAGGGCATAATGGTAATGTGGGTATATAGATACTTTTAAATTTGATGTTAATGACAATTTTGCAAAGGTGCATTGGCTGAGGGTGAGATATTAGACGAAACTCGAATTTGCTGTCAGTTATCATCGGATTTATTTGATCTAAAGAATGATCAAATACAGAAAATAAACTGTAAATACAAATAACAAATATCTAAATTTCTATATACCAACTTGGTATCTGCTATGAAAAACCACTGTCAAGGGGTGGATATTGGGCCAAAGTCAAAAGAAAAACATCAAAACCAGCAGAACAAGCCTCATAGTTCTAAGTATCCATGCGGTTTAAAATTACAACAAATTCATCAAGAACAAGTCAGTTTCCACAGTTGCCTTTAATGGCTGAAAGTTTCTCCCATGTGCATCTTCTTCCTCGATTTGCAGTATTTTTGAAGCTCTAAATGAGATGGGTTTGTATGTTCTTTGAGCAGTAAAGTTTAAGGTAAAAAAAAAAAGAATCAAAATGTAAACTTTTTATAGGTATCAAAATTACACCCGACACACTTCTGTCAAATGAAGACAACCAACAGTTGGCTAAATAAACACAAAAGGAGCGGTGAAAGTGTTTGATGAGTCCACAGGGTCTGAGGTTGACTTGCAATCTAGGTTTCTCAATTCCGCAAAAGGATTTAATGAAATAATCCCTTTCATTTTTTGTATGAAAATAACAAATAAACTGTTAGTTTTAACCTAAGAAAAATATTAAAAGATCATGAAACTCTCGAGCTTGTAGCTAGTCCACCAACATCTGGGGAAAATGCTACTAAATTCTCAACACAAATAAGTCCTCATCCTAACCTTATTATATCTCATATGAATTAATTACAATCTATGTAACCAACAAAAACCATATTACTAATCTGACAGATAATGTATCCTTACCTGCAACTACATTTTCATCCTCGACAAATTTATCGAGTGGTATCCAAAGGTTCAGAAACATGTCTCCTGCCAAATCTCCATATTCTAGCACACTAAACTTGAGATAACAAAGTAATCACAATGGAAACTTTCAAACCACACAATTAAAAAGGTTTCAAGAGCCTCCAAGAATTGTTAGTCATTATAAATTTTCAATTTCTAGCACATCATTGACGTTTATATTCGGATGATAGACATGCAATCAATACTCAATAGTCATTAAACATTAAGATGGAATGATATTCTACTATTGCTGTATATTTTCGGATGACACTGTTGTTAAAGGGTAATTGAGATATCTTATTTTTTGATCAAGAACAACTCCGCTTTTAAAGGACATACCGAAATTGAAACCATTACCTTGATTCACAAATGCGTCTCATACGAATATTCTAAATCCTAATTAAGTAGAACCATGACAAGACTACAAATACCCTGGGTATGACGATTATAAAAAAACATCAAGAAAGATGATCTGGAAGGGCATGTAGATATATTAGAAATCTGATTAATAAATTTAGTGTTAGATAAGAACATACTTTGTTCAATCAGTACGAACTGACAGCAAAGTTTCCCACAAAAATTGACAATCAAATTCCCAAATTTGAACCCCAAACCATCTCTTCTTTCCCTGTTTCAACATCATTAGCATTGAGAATAGATCCAGCAAACCCAGGCACTAAAAGAACTATATTCTGAAGGTGGTCATGATGATTTTTTCATGTACGATTACTAAAATCAAAAGAGAATCAAGAAAGTCATTGTATATGTTAAATTATTAAAAAAAAAAAAGGAAAATTAGTTTTATCTAACAGTCAACAAAAGATGAGAGTAAGAATACAAGCTGGTCATGGTGGTGGATACTGTGCACGTCAATAAGTAATCGAGAAAGAGAAAATGAGAAAAATAGATTACCTTAATTTAAGGTTCCATGTCATCGATTTGTCATTAGTAACGGTCTTTAGGCTAAATCGTCTCTTCATCAGGCCCTTCCCTTTCGTCCTCTTCAACATCAATCGTGAAGCAACAAAACCCTAGAGAGAGAAAGAGGAATTGAGATGTATTGAGGAGGGAGAAACATTACGACAAGAAGAAGATGCGAGTACGAAGCAAAATCTTTAAGAGAGAAACAACAGCAAACCGATTATGGAAATGGGGAAAGAAGAATCAAATATTAAATCGCAAAAAAACAACCAACAACAAACATGTGAAATTATGCGAACCTTAAATACAGAATAAACATGGAGCGGCATGAAGAGGAAGTCAAAAGGGTTGGATCAAAAAAAAGGATGGCCAAGATACATTGTGCCATTTTGTTAATACATAGACAAAATAAGACACGGCTGATATGATTTTAAAATGAATCAATGAGCATTTTAGGAATAAAATAATTCTTTTAATTCCCCCGATTAAATCTCTCATTTGCGTCTCTCTCTCTCTCTCACGACGTCTTCTTCACCGAATCACCTCTCTTCCCTCGATCGAACTCAGTCACCATCGGTTTCAATCATCAAGTCCGCCGATCTCCCCTTAAAAGCACCATCGTCTCCACCACATTGATCTTAGTTCTGTTTATACACAAAATCATAACTCTAAAATCATCACGTTACATGATCCGCCATTATTGAAATCAAGAAGGTAGTAAAGCTGCCTTTTTGGATCCAAATTGAATCAACAAAATGTGCGTTGTGCATCTCCGAGCTAAGCATCCGCATATCAATGAAACGAAATGAACTAACGACCGTTAAGAATCCGTGGTCCCCTCTGACAATCATTAGCTAGGGATGTCAAAAAGTCCCGTGTGACTCCGTTCCCGTGGGGGTCCCGTCCCGTTTGGGGGATTTTTTTAAAAAAAATCGGGGGCGGGGACGGGGGCGGAGGCAATGTTAACCCCCGTTTAAATTTCGAGGGCGGGGGCGGGGGTAGACAATCCCGTCCCGAAATCCCCATGGGGACCCCGTTAATAAATTGCACATATATTTACATATATTAATTATATAAATATAATAAACAATAACATGATTTTGAGCTTCTAAAAACATGTTTTTAAGTTGTTAGCATAATTTTTTAAAATGCCATAACTTTTTTATTTTTAACATATAAAATTCTGCTATAAATAATTATTTTTTATCTAAAAAATAGCTTTTTTTAACCTAAATAACAACTTCTTTTAGCAAAAAAAAAAAGTAGCCCAAAATCAATCGGGGGCGGGGGCGGGGGTAATGAAGGGGATTCGGAGGCGGGGGTGGGGGTAGGAAGACTGAACATTCCGGAGGCGGGGGCGGGGGTGGGGGAACGGGAAAATTTCGGGGGCGGGAGATGCACTCCCCGCCCCGTTTGCCCCCGTTGACATCCCTATCATTACCCCATCAGTTGGTCACCTTCCTCATCGCCTCCGTTCTGTCTCCATCAATCGACCTTGTTTCCGACCAGATCTGTAAGAGGAGATTAACAAAATAAACTCTAGTGGCTGACAATGGAATTCGTTTCAAAGTACTGATATTCGCACAACACAGGTTCTGATTTTTCATTTTATTTTGTAATTGATCTCTATCAAAGCATATTCCCGTGTAAAATTTCAACATAAAATATGTCATATAATTAGATATGTTTGGTTAGTAAATGTGTTTTAAATCCAGAGATTATATGACTCAATTGGTTTTTCTTGGATAGGCAAAAGCAGCAGAAGAAAAGCAAGTATCTACTAAAGAATGGTACAACATGCTTAGCACAAGATTCTTCAAGAAAGAAGATATCGACCTGATGGTAATGGATTACTTTTTAACCCACGGGTATGCCAATGTTGCTGAATCTTTCGAGGTGGAATTGGGGTGCAAAGTGGGCGTTAATCTTGAACTGCTAGCTTACCAAAAAGGAGTTACTGATCACATTCAAAATCATCAAATCACTGAAGCCATAGATCTATTTAAGACAGCATTCGGCCAGGTATTATTCCATCATTCCCTTTTTCCTTATATTATAATAAACACAATGAAACAGAACAAAGGTGTTTACTTTACAAAATTTATAATAGTAGGACATTAGTTGTGAAACCCGTATATTATACGGGTTAATTAAAACATAATGTTAAACAGGAGCGATTAGATGAAAAGTTTATTTTTAATTTGAAATATGAAATAAGTGAAAATTATGAAAAAAAACGTGCAAAAAATAAATTAATTAAAATTATATGTTTTGATTGTTAGACCCGTGTACTATACGAGTTATTATAATAAAATGTTAAATACAAATGTTTAAAATGTAAATTTATTTGAATTTGAAATTAATAGTTATTATAGTAGGTTTAATTTATGGAAACTAAATTAATGATATAGTTGAAATGAATGATGAAGTAATTGACAAGTAGAAAATAAATATATTTCAAAATTATGACAAAATGACATGTGGCCAAATAAATGAGAGAATGACAAGTAGCAATAACATTTTTATTTATTAGGATAGATGGATTATTTTTGTTTAGAGCAGCAACATAATTGAGCTCTTAATAGCCTCTTCTGGAAATTGTAGATATCGCAGAAATATATTATTATTATGTTTTGCATGGCTTCTTTCTTTATGTTTATTTTATTAGGGCCTAATGGTATGTGGTATGAATTGAAGGACTATTTAGCTTATTTTTTATTTATTTTAAAATTGATTTATGGTTATTGATTTTTTCATACATGTATTGCTTATTTGCCATCTTAATATGTCATATAATTTGATTCTGCATTTATGTATTATTATTAATTTTAGAAGGCTCGGTGGCGTAGAAGACCACTATCAAAGCTAGTTGTTGCACAAAGAAACATCTACAATGTAGTAATGCTGTATTCCATAAAAAAATCAGCAGGTGCAAAAATTATATATATATATATATATATATATATATATATATATATATATATATATATATATATATATATATATATATATATATATATATATATATATATTAGGATTAAATGTGAATCACAAATATTGTGTGAATGTATGACTAAATTCTTATCACTAGATTAAATATTATGAATAGATATGATCATTGGATACATGTTATTAAAATGGACTAGCATGTACTATATATTACACTTAATTAGATATAATGATATATATGACATTTTATTAAGAGAGATATATATATAATTTCCTACATTTTAGCAAATAAGTCAAAGTAATTAATTCAAATCTTATATTTGTTTCAACACATAAAATTAAATAAGATTTTTATAGTACGACCTCCTTCAACATAATTAACACATATTTTTATTCTTTCATTCTTAAAGAACAATATTGCATTTAATTTTTTTTAGAATTAACATTCTTAAAGAACACATAATGCATATATTCTTAAGAACATGTTCTATATGAATAATAAACATTCTTTCTTCACATTACACAAATTACAAATCCAAATCTCACATTCTCATGAGAATGAAATTAAATTAAACTAGCAAACAAATATCTTTAATCATTCTCAGAAAATACGTGAATACGTTTTTTGATAATTGCATTATGTGAGAATGCTTGCCATGAAATCACACTCTAGGTCTTCTTTCTTTGCATTTGTGTTTTGATGGCAGCCCAAGGAAAAATCGAACCCCGTGAAATCTAACTTCGACTTTCATACAATAATTTTAATCATTCTCATAGAATATATGAGAATCACATTCTTAAAGAATACTTTCCTTGCAATATGTTGTCATCTTCTTCTTGTCGTCGTGTTCTTCTCCAGATGCTACTTTGGTGTTACTTACTGACCAGGCTTAAAAAATAGAGAGAGACAAGAGGAAACGAGTGAAAACAAGAAACAAATCATCAAAAAGCTGATTATAGAAAATAAATTAAATGTGCATTATAAATTATTGCATATTAGATATTGATTTGAGAAACCAATTGCTATGTGAATACCATTACTCGGTAGCAATAACTAGACCACTAGTTATAAACTTTAATCATATCAAACAAATTCTATTATAGTATTTTCCATTCCTTGGTTTACTTAATTGGAATATCATATGATTTTACCACTACCTCAAAAATGTTTTAGATCACATTGTTTGTCATCAAGGAGAGCATAGAGGGATATGTTATTTTATAACAAATATGTTAAAATCCACAAAGCTTGCCTACATATGATTCATTAGAGATAGACTCAAAAATTTAATTTAACACAAAATAAATGCAGCAATCCTAAATTTATGTGTATCACCTATAGGTATAAGATACAACTTATTAACAAACGCAAAAAAATGTTTGACGAGGAAACATAAAAACAATTTACGGCATCAAATAGAAAGAGAACAAATTATGAATTAGATGTACTAGTAGCATGTTTTGTAGTCAAATAACGATGAGGGGGATGAAGATGGTGATTCGAATTTGGAGTAGAGAAGATGATGAACATCATCTTGTTGGTGGTGTCGATTACGGTACATGGTGATGGCAACATGTTGGAAGTGAAGAAAGGAATGACCGTTTGATTGGGAGATTAATAAGAATAGAAAACTAAAACAATGGATTTTTTATATTAATGATGATGATCAAGTTTCCTAAATTGTTGGGATTTAAATTAGTTAATAGTTAATTAAATTAATTAAATAATTATAATACTTTTATCAAATGATTGGACCATATTTGGTTATACATTTACACAATAATTATACTTTATATATATATATATATATATATATATATATATATATATATATATATATATATATATATATATATATATATATATATATATATATATATATATATATATATATATATACTAGTGGTGTACCCGCGCAAAGCAGCGGCAGAGAATAATTTCTTGAGGCGCCATTTTTCTTTTGCAAGATTATAATGTTCCAAAGATAGTACATGTCTAAAATAATAGATTCCAACTTTGGCGTTAGTTATGACATAATACATAGATAATCGATAAAAAAACAGTTTAAAGTGGCACAAACTGTACTTAAAAATAGCCAAAAATCACAACATAAAAATATCTATATTAATTTAATTGAATTATATACTAAAGGTAGAAATTGTAGATTGGCAAAAAAGCTTATAAATAATAAAGCCTAATACTTTACTACCATTAATATAGCTTGTACTTAATGCAAAAAAAGTTTTTGATTACTAAAAGGTTTACAATAAAGCCTAATATTTTATCACCATCGTATACCAAAAAAAATTGATGTCTACCAAAGTTAGATCATTGTACAAATCTTAAGTTATGATATCCAACTCACGACATGGTGTTTTGGAAAAAAAAAATCAGTTTGCCTTTCTTTAAGATTTTTAGAAAGAATTAATCACAAAGGACTTTATGATATAAAAGATCACTATCTTGCAAGCTCATAATAATTAGACAAGAGATCCATGTATTCTATTTATTCATGACAACTACAAGAAAACTATAAAAAATATTAATATTTCCACACAGAAATGACCAAAAGACTTTAGGGGTAAAATCGTCCAAAATATAAGTTCAACAACTTGTCCAGCCAAGCATACAACCTCTGTTATCACTTTTAACATCTCTTCATCATATGCTCTAGTAAGCGATGTGCTTTTCTAGAACAAAGATGTCGAATATTTCAAACTCTTGTAACACATGTGACATATATCATCCATTATTTAGATTAATCTTCAAAATTAGCTAATAAAACAAAAATGCTAAGCAGAGTCGGATAGACAAAAGGAAATGCAGAACACCAATTGTGTGTATTCCTGATATCATAAACAAATCACTTTTACATCAAAATTCAACAAATACTTTTTAATAATTAAAATAAATTAATAAAGACTAATATGAGAACAATGGATCATTTCATGTTTGTGTGTATCCCTGATATCATAAACAAATTACAACCCTTCCATTTCAAAATTTTAGATGGGTGATTTAACCCTTTATTAGTTTCATGCAAGCAAGAAAATAACCAATTAGCAAAACCAACAACATTTAGGGTGCTGATTCAATTAAAGTAAAACAACAAACCCCCAATTTCTCACTATATCCAACCATCTTGAATTGTAATACCTCGTTTATTATTGGATCTTTCCTATATTAATAGTATATTGCACATATTGGCAATAAAACTCATTGTCTTTCAAAGCACTTGTAACAAAGCCTTGCACTGCGTTGTTTAGATATCAATTGTGTTATTATAATAATTGCAACAATTTCATTATCCTTCTAGATGTTGATGTTATTTTGAAGTTATTTTATTTAGGGATTAGATTTTAATACATTGTTTTGGTTAAAATCGTGAATTTGAAATTGGAATATGGAATAAAAAACGATTTTTTTCAAGTATAATAAAGTGAGTCGAGTGATTACAATGGAAAAGTTAAAAGAAAGAAAAGAAATATATATAGATAATCTAAAAGAAAGGAACAATACCTGAAGGCGATGACTCCATGGCGGTAGATGGTTGAGGGTGCAATAGGCACCATCACTATCATTATCTTTAAAACACAAAAAGAAAACATTGAAATTAAAAATATAAAAAATCGAGGAAATATAAGATCCAAAAAATTCAGTAAACAAGCCAGATGATTTTCTTTTGTGTTGAATCGAACAAATATGAATATGGTGGAAGCAACAAATCCCCCTTAAGTTTATTCATAGAAATGAAAACTGTGTCAAGCAATCGTAAAGGTCACCGACAGGATGATAGCCGGTGGTGGTGGAGAGAAAGACGGAGTGAAAGCGATGACGATGATAAAGACAATAGTGGGTCGTGGTGTGCTCCAGACGTAACAGTGGTGTTCGACAAAGGGGGAGTGAGAAATCAGTTCGTTTGTATGCCTGGTGACGATGGTAGAGCTACTTTAGGGCTAGGGCTTCCAGTAAACATTGTGTGATGGCGTAATGGTGGCGGGGAGATAGACTTAGGGTTTCTCATTTCGAATTAAGGTAGAAGTGGGACGGTAAAGGGGTGCCGGTGGAGGTAGTGACGACATCATGAGGGTGGAGGTAGCGACGGCTCCAGGAGACTGTGACAAAGAAGGTGGAGGTGGGGAGGCGGTAGGTATTAGGTTTTTTTGAGATAATCGGGAGAGAGTGCATTGAATAGAGAAGGGATGTGGGAGAATTAGATCGAATTTGTGTTCATTTCAACGAATGAAGGCGGAGGAGCAGGTAAACAAGAGATAAGATAGAAACTGTCAAAATCATATAAAATCTTTTAGGATTGTATTGCATACTTATACATATTGCATTTATTTTTGTACAATTTAATTTAAATAAGACTAAGTTTAAAATTTAAAATTTAATATTATTTTATTATTGGTTACTTGTACTCATAGCTTAATGGTTTGGACATCTTAAAAAAAATATTATTATTATATTCAATCTATTTTTAGAAATAGTATGATTTCTTTTATAAGATAGTATATATATATATATATATATATATATATATATATATATATATATATATATATATGTTTTTGGATTATTGTTGTTTTAGTGATGTTTTTGTGGTCAAAACTATAACCATTACTTTGACTTTTTTTAGTCGTGGGCGTTTATATGTGAATTTTTAGACATTTCTATTAATATTTCTAGTAACATAAAAAATTAAACATTAAAGAAGATTGGTAAGATGACGGTGATGCTCTTAATAAATTAATTTTGATTAAACGTTCCACTTTTAATTCTCGGGTTCTCGGGAACTATGAGTTCTCAACTGATCTCATATATATATATATATATATATATATATATATATATATATATATATATATATATATATATATATATATATATATATATATATATGGAAATGGGGTGTTATAATATATATAAAATAAAAAAACAAGTCAAATGTATTCCAAAACCATGGTTCGGAATCGTACTCTAGCATTCTGGAGTCCTTTCCGGAATAATATGTTCCGGAGAATGTGATTCTTTACAAAAAAATTGAGTCATTTTTGTAAAAATGTCATTTATAAATGTTAAATTACTCAATTTCTAATAAAACAATAGCCGTACTAAATAAACAAATAAAATAAAATGAAGAAATAAATGTATATTTTAATTAATATTTGTATCTCTATAAGGCGGAAGGGTATGGGGGAAAATTGCACGTAATAACCTAGGTGGAGGGGTTCACGCGTGAACACCGCTCCACGTACGAGTAAGTATTACGCATATTGATGTTGGTCACGGACGTTCAATTACGATTTCATTAGTTATTCAAATTTTGATCATTTGGCATTCAATTTGGTACCGTTTAGCAAATAAATATATATATATATATATATATATATATATATATATATATATATATATATATATATATATATATTAAATTAAAACTTCACCTATATATACAAACACATAATACACATAAAATATCTCACAATGAATACACTCAACAGTATGCATAATTTTTTGGGTGTCATTTCTTCTTCTTCATCGAATGAAGATGATTCTATTGATGATGAGTTAATTATGCACACGTTGTTGTCCGCACCACACTACATTGTGTGTCAGATAGGTGAAAGTTCAAATGTTGAGAAGAAACATAGAAAGTCGATCAACTTGGATCGTATCGTGGAAAACAAACTTTTGGTAGGTGATTACTTTACCACTTATAGTTTATACGACCTATCAAAATTCGAAGATCGTTTTCGTATTTGTAGAAATTTATTCGTACATACAACTAGAGATTTGGAAAACAATTATGAGTTTATTCAATTGAGATGGGATGCTAGAGATAATCGTGGTTTTACTACATTTCAAAAATGCACATAAGTTCTTACACAATTGCCATATGACGTACCCGTAGACGCTTCAGATAAATATTTGAAAGACAAAATTGTAAGAATGGTCTTGTGGTATGTCAAAACTACCAAGTTTTGTCAAAAATGGGTTTGGCTTGCAAAGATGGTCCAATAGTTTCGTTTTGTTGCGAGTTTGGTCCAATTTGATTTGAACTTTTTTGTAAAGACGATTTTACCCCTTATTATTTTATTTTTCATTTTTGTTTTATTACCAACAATTAAAAAATAATTAAAAAGAAAACAAAAAGAAAATCTCTCTTCCTCCCTCCCCCCCCCCCTCTCTCTCTCTCTCTCTCTCTCTCTTAATGACAATCCCCATTCCAAATCCCGCATCCACGATCTTCCAGATCGTGGATTCAAGAGGTAAGAACAAAAGTTCTAAAATTTCATCAATTTGTGTTATCAGAACGTGGAGGGTTTGGCAGTATGTTTCTTATGATTCAAAACTTGACGTGAATTCATCCACGCGATTCTCGATCCCGCCCTAACACCTCCGATTTTACCAACGAAGGAGACAGAAGGATAAACGAATCGAGTTCAGAGCTCCGTTGTGGATCGCGTTTTCGATCGTTGCGTGATGGGTTGAGGAGTTTGGGAGAACAAATTTGACCTGCTTCACCTCAAGAACATGTATTCATTATCCCTAGTCTTGACATAATCATCAACATCGCAACACCCAAACCATCACCATCTCATCCTAAAACCATCACCTGCTTTACCTCAAGAACATGTGTGTATGTGTGTCTTGAATCGATTTTTCGCTGAATAGATTTTCTGGTGGATTTGAGAGGCAGCGGCTAGGGCTGAGCTGAAAGTTTGCTCAATTTTAACTCTGACCGATATGCATATTCTTCTCCTTGATCGATATGCAGTGAAATAAGAACATGGCTTATTTTCTTTTTCTTTTTTGATTTTTTTTGTTGGTGTAGTAAACAACAACAGGGGATGTCGATTATTGAAGTTTATGGAGGTGGGTGAAGAAGACGATGACTGTATGGAGCAATAAAGGTGTTATTCCATGAGTGGCCAGCATCTATGAGGTGATGGAGCAATAAAGACGATGACTGTATGAGATTTGTTTTTGTTTTATTTTTAATTGTTGGTAATAAAGCAAAAATATAAAAATAAAATAATAAGGGGTAAAATCGTCTTTACAAAAAAGTTCAAACCAAATTGGACCAAACTCGCAACAAAACGAAACTATTGGACCATCCTTGCGAGAATGCACATATCTCTTTTGTAAGTATGTTACACAACTTTATGGTGACATATACTTATGAAATCCGACTAGAAATGATGCTGAACAGTTCTATGTCGCATATCAAGCTAAACATGGATTTCCATGGATGCTTGCTAGCGTTGATTGTACACAATGGATCTGGCAAAACTGTCCCAATGCACGACGAGGCCAACTCACACGAGGTGATCATGGAGTTCCAGTTGTTATACTAGAAGCAGTTGTTTCACTGGACCTATGGTTTTAAGATGCATTTTTTTGGTATGGCGGGGGTCAAACAACGACCTGAATGTGTTTGGAGCATCTCCGTTATTTAACGACATTTTGCAAGGTAAAACACCAAACAAGTCATACGTTGGCGATGAGATATATCAAGAGTACGCTACATTTGTCAAGTCATACTCATAACCGACCTATGAAAAAGGAAAATTGTCCAAGTTAGTACATGAATTTGAAAGGAAGGATGTGGTGCCGACGTTTGGAGTCCTCAAACAGAAGTGCCACATAATCAAACATCCAACACGAGCATAAGATACAGAAAAAATGATGAAGGTGATGAAAGTGTGTGTTATTTTATATAACATGATAACATGATAAAGATGCCGACATTGAGGACAACGATGACGACGAGTAGTATTCTTTTTAATTTAAATGTTTTATTAATGTTAATGTTTTTATTAGTAAAATATACATTGAATTTTAAAAATCTTATTTTTATTAAAGTTAATGTTTTTTTTATATTTATAAAATATTTATTTATGTTTAATAATTATGTTTTTTATTTAATATAATGTAAAAAATAAAATTCATAAAAGGTAAATAATATCATTTTTAATGGCTAGTAACATGTAGTGGATGTGATTCGGCACATAAGTGTACTTTTCAAGTAAACATCTTGTGAAAACGCTCATAGCCTAATTAAATAAAATACAGAAAGCAAAGGCGGCCACTTACATACCTTTAACATATTGACATTGACAACACATATAGAGGAGACGTTCACACAATCTGTATTCGACAGTTTCATATCATTTTCAAATAGTTTCATTATCACATATTCAAATAGAGAGGATGAGAAGGCTAAAAAAGAGATAGAGTATCAGCATGAGATCATGAGATTAGACGAGGGAGATATAACTGAGTATATACCATGAAAGCACGACAGTTCAAGAGGTACTGAGACATTGAGTTTTATCGGAGGAGTATGACGGACAGCTTGGTCTATGACAGGCAACAATGAGAGCTTGAGGAGGCAAGAGTCAGAGAGTCGACGGAGACCACCACCATGTGGTTTTCAGCTAGAGTTTGTCACTTTGAGATAACAAAAGTAGATTATTGTGGGTTTTATGGGATTTATTAAATCGATAGATAATTGCATCAGAATTTAAGATTTAATAAGTTTCTATTTTCAAATATTTTAGTTTTTATTTTTGAAATCTTGAATGGTGTTTTTCACTTTTTCTCCCTCTCAAAATAATTTACACATGCGTTTGTAATTTTTTTTTTAATATAGAAAAATGATAGAAACCACTTTCTTTCTCACAACCACTCTGTTTAGATCTGTCATGAATGGGGCCTTTGAAGCCTCTCAAAACAGACTCATGAGTCATGAATGTCATAAATGTACATTAGTCTATGGATAGATGAAGAGTAAAAGAAACAAGACACACAACCGGCTTTTCTTAATGAACTCCAGTCTTTGGCTACGTATACAACAGGTATTAGTAGGCTAAAAAGTTGGGAAGCCATGGCCTCCCTAGCCCCTTAAAGAAGGACCTTTAACAACATTCTTGAGAACCAAAAGAACATATGAAATCCTAGCTACTTTGTTGAAAACATATGAATGTCATTTGCAAGTTTCTCGACATTCAAGAAAGATGAGCCATTAGAACTTGTCGCAATTTCAATCTTTTTCTTCCACTCCATAGCTTTGATCCTCATTTGTTTACCCATCTCTCCTCCAATCAACTCCTTTGTGAGCTTCTCAACTTCATCTCTCTTCACACTCTCTCCGATTTCCATGCCAACTTTCCATTCCTTGCAAATTTGCCTACAGATTGTTGGTTGGTCCCATAAAAAAGGCCAACACAACATGGGGACCCCAGCCGTTAGGCTCTCAATGGTCGAACCCCACCCACAATGAGTCAAGAACCCACCAACCGAAGGGTGGTTCAACACTTCTTCCTGAGGACACCAACTTGCGATAAACCCTTTCTTATTAATAATCTCTTTGAGTTCTTGAGGAAAGACAATAGACTCTCCAACAACCAAATTAGGCCTAATGATCCAAAGAAAATAATGGTTGCTATTAGCAATTCCCCAACCAAACTCTAGCAATTGTTGTGAAGACATCACTGCTAAGCTACCAAAATTCACATAAATAACTGAATTTGGTTCCTTTGATTGCAACCAGTTAAGGCACTCAGGTTCTTCCTTCCATAAACTATAGCTTTTATTGTCCAACTTCTTTGTTTCTTGCTCATTTTGTATATGTTTTAGTAGCAACTCTAGTGGTCCGATTGTGTAGATGTGAGGAAATATGGGGTTGAGGGCTTTAATGACGGTGGACTCTAAATCTTCAAATGTGTGGATGATTATATTTGAGATCTTCCTCGTTGCTTTAGCACACTCAATGACAAAATTATAGTCTACATCATTTGGGTTTGTGGTTCGAACATAACCTGGAAGATCCTTTAAACGGATTGCTTCAAACCCTGGAATCCAATCTATTATAGTGTCAAGATACCCATTGGTGAGGTAACTTTCATCTGAAACATTAGTAAGAATTAGTATGATGATCAACAAATAAGTAAGAATTTTCCAAACGGTGTTAATCCGATTTCATTTCTTATATGGGGTGCAATAATATTCTGGATTTTTCAACTTTCAAGTAATTTTTAATCTATTTTAGCCCACTAATATTTATAAGAATTCCGTGAAAGCTGCGTGTATTCTGCCAAACTTTAATGTGAAAAATAATTTGAAAATCAACGTATTGAGATCTATAGTTTTCCAAAAACACATTCGAGAACCCGACATGATGAGTTAGACAATGTGTTATCTTTGAAAACATAGGTCTTACAAAGTTAATAATCTTTTTATGGATAATACATATTTCTAAGTAAAATAAGTTGTTATAATTATTAAATGAGTTTATTTATAACTTAATAGAACATGTCACTTGTTAAAAAAAACCGACATTATCAAAATGAGTCATAATTTTTATATGAAACGTGAAAAAAAATCGTCCACATTTTGAAAACTTTCACCATAAAAGTTTCTTAGCTTATAGAGTAAAAGTCGATCGTGCTCTAATTTATAAAAGAATTGGTCAAAAAATGGTATCCTCGCATTTAAATTTATAACAATTCAAATTTAAGCCATATGATTAGGCCACCGACATATAAGTGTGATCTCATCAATGTCACATCGTTATCATACCACTTTCGTATAAATATCATTCCACATCATTAGATCAAAGTGAGTGGGTGTAGTCTACGTCGCACTCCACCTGCCACATCATCACGCACACCGCCCCCTGGGCGCGATCTAGGCCGCACTGCACTCCCTCTTTTACTTCCTTTCTCTTCTCTCTCAACCAATCATCTTTCTTTCTTTTTCTTTTTTTATCTCTCTACTAACCATTTTTCCACTCCCAGCTTGTGGTTGTCATCTACGTGGCAAAGGAGAGAGTACGGTTTCAGTGACACCACTCCCTCCAGCCTTAGAATATTTTACTTTTTAATTTTTAAATAAAATAGATAATATTTGAATTTAAAATTTTAAAACATCAACTTAAAAAGAAACTAACCTTTAAGTGGAATAAGTTTTTTTTCAATTAGATTTGGAGCTTGGTAATAGCCCCAGAAAGCACTAGCAGAGAAGGTCCAAAATTGCATGGTTGGTACTTTAAGCGTCTCCGCAGCATCAACAGTGAAAGGCGTCATACCATCACCAATAATACAAGTAACTGGAATCTCTAGTCTAGCCACAAGATCAAGAAAGTAACCCAAGAAGTTAGTTAGAATAGACTTAGAGAGTTCAAGTCTATCCCCTCGTAAATCATCGGGAATTCCATCAGGAATTGTCTTGAACTGGAATCCAGGTTCATCATCGAGACTATGTGGCCCTCCGGACTTTAGTAAATTATTGTGGTTAATCTCAGTGTTTACGAAGGTTATGTGTATGCCTTTGAGATGCAGTAGCCTCGCTAGTTTGAGCATACACTTGATGTGGCTTTGTGCTGGACATGGTACGAACACCACATGTGGCTTGCTTTCACTGTTTACTAACACAGTTTCCATCGTATGTATGTGAGAGAAAACTATGATATGTTGGTTTGGATTGCTAGATGAAGCTTGTTATATATAAGACAATTATGTGATTACGTGTGCAATGGTGAGTGGGTGTGTGCATGTATGGATTATATTATTCGAGAGAATTCGATAATTATGAAATAAGACAAATTACTTGATAGTTGATAATAGAACACATTTAAAATAATTAACTTGTTAAAAAATCAAGTAAAATTAAAAAATAATTAATTATGAATTTATCAAAAACTAATAACGATATAACTTGATTGAAATTTATTGGGGATTTATCTTCGATGTTGAGAATTACAATTGCAATTTCGATTCAAATCACAAAGTTTTCCACCATTCACAATTATTATGCTGGACAAATGTATAAGAGATAATTATATGCTATTTGTTATTATTTTTAATAGAAATCTTGAAGAAAATTCTTAAGTTGCGTTTGATTCGCAGAATATTTTTGAAATAAATGGAATCCGTCAAAAGAATTGGAATATAAATGTATTAGACACTAAAATATGTTTGGTTGACATGAAATGATATCTGTTTTCTGTTTGATTTGATAATTTCCCAAAGAATTTGGAAATGAATTTTGTAATTTGGCAGAAATACCCTTTAGTGATTTTTTTGTACCATAATTATATTTTTTAATATACATGACAAAGTTTTATATAATTACAACATTTTTATTGAACTCTTCTATAAAAATAAAAAATAAAAAATAAGCATGTTTCGTTACAATCTATCAACTTATTTTTTGTGAATATCGTGGTTTGTAATTAGGGCTTTTAACATAATTTATGGATTTTTTTTTCCATTCATTCACCAAGAAAACAAACAATAATGGCAAAAGTATTGAAAAAAAATCACGTTGGCAAAGAAAACAATACACACGCAAAAAAACAAACATTTGGTAGGGATGCTTTTACAAGCAATTATTACACACAGCCAACAATAAATTTGAACCACAAATTTAACAATTGATTATATTTGTCCGGATAATTGTTGATACTTCACATAAAAGAAAAAAGAGATGAAGGATACTAGAAGAATTCGAAGAATTAGAAGTATTATAAGTACAGTCTAAGAAAACGTATACAGAGATGAAGTACAACAATATATTTGTGAAGACATTATGTTATTATCTATTACTCAAAGATAAATCACACACATAAACATATAAAACAATAGAGAAACACTTTTAAGTGCATACTAATTGAAGAATTCAAGAGGTTTACTTCTCAATGAAAAGGATGCAACAAAGAACTAGAAAAAGAACTCATCTCATGTCAAATACGATAACACAAGCGCACAACAACAATGATCGTCGATAGTCATTTTGCAATACCGATTGATATATATATATATATATATATATATATATATATATATATATATATATATATATATATATATATATATATATATATATATATATATATATATGTGGATGAAATCTATTGTGTGACGTAAGGACAATTCTGAAACAATGGATGAATAAAATTAATGATTATGGTATAAGGATCTATGATAATAATGGAATAACATGTATCATATAATTACATAATTTTTCATTGGAATGATGTTTTAGTCAATTAACCTATATTTAAAAAACGAATTTTCAGATTTTATGGGATATTGATTCTTTTAATTTTAAAATATGATTCTTTTAATTAATTAAATTTCAATTGTCATATTTTTTTAATCATAACTGATTTTATTCGGTTAGAATAACATTATGTTAGAATGATATTCTATGAGAATGCCGGCCATAAACTATGTTTGGTTAAGAAGTACATTTATTCTAAAAAACATAACTAAGAATTAGAAATCAAACAAGAACGTAACACTAACTAAGAACAAACAAACATAATTTATATATTATTCTACCATAATATACTTTACATATAATTATATCATTTTGTTGTAGACTATTCAACCATAATATAATACTCACTAAGAAAAAATATAGCTTCTTCTCTAGATTCTTGAAAGAATGCATCAACTTAACTCATCCTCCTTACAAAACTTTTGCAAGTCCGATTACTACATTTTGCAAGAATATACTCTCGCTCTCGAAATACTGAATATCTAAAACATTCTGAAAATGAGCATTTCTAAAATATTCTGTCAGAATATACTCTGGATCTTGAAAGAATCTACAAGAATAAAACTTTTAAAAGTTTAGAGTATACTCTTGCAAAAACCTATCAAAATATTTAACAAGACACATTATGCTAATTTATATTAAAAGTCAATAAGAATTTATATAAAGAACAACGATAAAGGTGAAGTACATTTTTCAAGAATAAGTCTAAAAAACGACCAAATAATTAGATTATATAACGAACTCTTTGGCTAAGTATGAATTCCCTCTTTATAAAATACATGACCATTTCTATACATACTAGAAAGTATTATATATATATATATATATATATATATATATATATATATATATATATATATATATATATATATTTACTATCTTATAAAAGAAATCTAACTATTTCTAAAAATAGATTGATTATAATAATAATATTTTTTTAAGACGTCCAAATGATGAAGCTGATAGTACAAATAATCATTAATAAAATAATATTAAATTTTAACCACGTTTTGAATTCAAATATTTCTCATCAAATCTCCTTATATTTCTCAGCAATTTGATATGTTTCCCTCAAATCCTGGATTCATTCAAATTTTGAACCCTTTTAGATATCCTTAAATTTAACATGTTGATTCAAATATCTCTATCATCGCATATACCTCTTTGTTCCTTCCCCTGCTATAAAGCCCACCGTCCAGGAACAGAAAATGACTTCGTCTCCCGTCTTCCACTATCCCCAACCACCGGTTCTATGACACTGCTTTCTGACGTCTTTCCTTCCAAAAACGACTTCACCACAAGAACCCTAAATTACTTTTGGAAGTTCTCCCTCTTCTCATTCTCTATCTTTTTTCTCTCAACTGGCATTTAGAGTTTTGATTTGTCACATGTGACGCCGTCCACCGCGGCCATGACATTTTTTGATCGTTTTTACACCGTCGCTTCCAGTCAAACCCAATCATTCCCAAAATTCGGCCTGATCAATACACACTTTTGTTGTTTTCATGGTTATGCCTTCAACCACCCAGCACCATGGTTTCCAACATATTCATGTATATTTCTAGACTATACATTTATGTATAATCTTTATTGCAATTTTGAAATATTTTAAATAGATACTTAGTTTTTGACCGACTTCGATTTTCAAAACATCGAGGTTCAATTTTGTGGAAAGATCTATGTTTGATCTTTTTCATTTTCATGTTTATTGTATCATTTTCCGAACTGAGGATGTTATTACGAAGCTCAAAATCTAGAAGAAAAAATGAGCAATGGGTGACATTCATATTAAAAATAAGGGAGATAATCATTGCCAAAAGGAAAGTGTTCACTATAATAAATATATTTGACGTCTGCGTAAAGAAAGCTAATCATCTATTGAAACTAATCGACGATAGTGAAAAAAAACTAGCCGTCATATCCAAATTTATAGCATAAAAGTCCAAAGTTAGTAATAAAATCATAAAGAAGACAAACTTTAAGTTTTTTTTATATAATATTGTTTCTGCTAGGGACACAAAAGTATTAGTGAAGCTTAATGAAAATTTAAAAGGTGATAAAGTTTATACATCAAATATGGTGTATAAAGAAGTGTTGCACGATTAATAATATATAATTAGTCATGTGTTATTACAAATTTTCATATTTTGTGTATTCTTATAATTCTTTATTTTTGTTTGAATGGCTTAAACATTTCATATTTTATGTCGTCTTGACCAGTTTGTTTTTATCGGTTATTTGATGTATCATGTAACAAATAACACCATAATTTGATTATTTTGTCTTCGACATGTACTTTCTTTTGTAACATAACATTTTTGTAGAGGAAACATATCACCGAAAGAATTTACACGCCCCGCCGCTTTGTGCGGGTACACTGCTAGTATATATATATATATATATATATATATATATATATATATATATATATATATATATATATATATATATATATATATATATATATATATATATATATATATATATATATAACAAACTCCCATTTTTGTCAATATTATGGATAACTTATAATTTATAACCCTGTAAAAATATATTAACATGAAAATTAAAAGTAATAGTAATTAAGGGAAACTATATTTGATCATCTGCAAATGAGTACTTGATTGGCTCCATGATACATGCATATGTATTTTAGTATTTTTGCTTTCCATCTTATGCCTATTTTTAAAATCTTATAATTGATTAGTAATGTATGGTGTGTATTGCATTGACCAATCACTCATACCACATCTTCTTACTTCTACCATTGGTGTTTAAGCTCAAATTATACTTACAAACATATTTATTTTATTTTATTTTTGACAGTTACATATCTAGACGAAGTATTATATGTATTAATAATATACAAAGAGTAAATTCTCAACTATTCCACTCATTCGACTTTGTTCGTAATTTTAAAATCAAAAGTACTTATATTTCAACTCAAATAGCACAAAATTTGTAAGAGTGTTTTCAAATAAAATTTACTTGCATCACTAACAACTCAAATTTTAACAAAAACTTACACAATGCACTTGCATAAGAAACTAATTTCTAGTTCAAAAATGTTAATTTTTACATTCTATTATACAATTAGGGTTTGGTGGCAGCATTTTTCATAGAAGAAGGAAGAAACAATTAGTGATTAAATAGAAATTCAATAAAAAAATATTTATAATATTGTTAAGAAAGAGACAATTACCTGGAATGGGATGAAGCAACATTGTCGATGTTGTGTAGGAATCAGAGTATATATCCAAGGTGGAAACTTCTGTAGTGATTATTGGCATAGGGTTCTTAAAAGATGAAGGCCGACATTATCCCAAGATCACAATTTTACTATGTTCCTTAAATCATCCATGAAGCCCTAAAATAGATGAACAAGAATGAGGTTAAAGATGATGGTGGTCATGGGTAGAAATGTGAATAATGATTATCGCGGTGGGTTTGTTATAGGGTTGAAAAACTGATATCCCTAACTTGAAGGGATATTAATTAAATTAAATTTTTACCAAAAATATTATAACTAAGATTACCATTATGTCGTTAATAATTTAAGTTTTCCTAAATTCTGATTGGTTTCTACGTTCACACAATAAATGTATATTCACACACATGAACCTACCTTTATATATATATATATATATATATATATATATATATATATATATATATATATATATATGGATGAGTAATCGTCGAAAAGATAATAACAATCAAGTATGATTAAATTTGGAGGATAACTATTTCATTAAAAAAAGATATAGAGAAACGGAATTGAATATAGATTCTTGATCTATCAGAAATAAAAAATTGAAATCAATCAAATACAAAATTCAAATATGATTATGGAAATCTGATTTCATTCGTTTCCTAAGCCAAACAAGATGACTAATAGATTCTACTTTCTAATTCCTTCATTTTTCTTTGAAATCCTATGAAACAAACCCACCCTTAAAGTTTAACCTAACCCTATAAACCAAAAAGTCATTCCTTTTTTCTTACAATAAAACAAAAAAAAACGATAAACATTTGCAAAATAAGCTTTTGTATTAGCTTATATTTATCATTTTTTTGGGCATACTTCTAAATAAAAATCAAGAATGACTTTTTGTTAATCATGTAAAATTTTAGACTTTTTTAAAGATATCCCTATATTAAACTAATGCGACTAATTCCAATTTAAAGATAAGCATATTCAAAAATATAAAAAAAAGGCTTTGTAACATAAACTTATATTTAAAGATAAACATTCGCAAAATAAACTTTGTAGTATTAGCTTATGTTTACCGGTTTTTTTGGGTATACTTCTAAATAACAATCAGGAATGAAGTTTTGTTAATTATGTAACATTTTGGATTTTTTTAGAAAATTTCCTTATATTAAACTAATGCGACTAATTTTGATTTATTTCGCTAACCTTTATCTTAATAAAAAAAAATCCATAATTTCGATTACACGGTATGTTATATTTACAAGACTACACTCGGGTAATGCATCATGTAGTCGATAATTAGTATCCTCCTTAATAAATGAAGGTTTTTTTGCCACATGTCAATCTCTCATGAGTTTTGACACTTGTCATTTTGTGGTATTTTTGAAATAAATATTATCCACTTGTCAATTTTTGGTTTGTTTCAATTTTTAAAATTAAAATCATATACTTATATATGTAAATTATTAAATATCATATATATGATATTAAATTGTAATATACATTTCTTTCTTTCTTATTTTAAAGTTTTACATTAAAAAATATTAAAAAAAATAATATTTTTTATTTACACTTTAATGTTTAATTTTTTTTAAATCAACCCGTGTAATACACGGGGTTCACACCTAGTCTCCAATAGAATGGATTTCTGGTAATGAATCGTGTGGTCGATAATTAGTAACTCCAATAAATAATTAGTAACTCCAATAGAATAGATTTCTAGTAATTGATAAGATGAGTGGTAATCAGATATTAAAAATGAACCAACTAAAATTGGTTATAGTAAATTGTATTTAAAATGTGGTTTTTTATAGTTATTGAAGCTCTTATAACCTTCTTTACCACTATTTAACCGTGTTTTCATTTAACTTATGTATTTTCAAACAATTTGACCTTCGCTTCTAAAAAGGTGAAAACTCTCTTTATTGTAATTCATCACACCTAAGATTTGAAAATTCAATAATGAATGTAGCATAAATAGTAACCATTTTCATGTGACAACTACCAGGCACTTTATTTATACAAGCAAAGGAAACTAGTTACAATTGTAGATGGAAGATAAAAGGTTGTCATTAAACAACCAAATACAATCCATAACTGTATCTTACCAAAGAACCTCTGACAATCGAACGATACATCGGAAACTTACCGGAAACTTTTATTCCCAAATAGAGCTTCATTCGACATACTATGTAGCCTAGAAATGCGCCTCTAAAGACAAATTAACAAAAGTCTGCTTAAGTTATATATGATATCAATGTTATCTTTATGATTGTAGTTATGATATTCATTGAAGAGAAAATCAGCAAACATGAGAAAGCGTGCGTGGAAAATCAACACGTATTCATACCATTTGCATTTGATATGTTTGGTTTCCTTACACTGGAAGCTGTGGAGCTTCTTAACAGCGTACAACGAATCATACATAGCAATGTTATATCCCTAGAATATTGATGTAGTCTTCAAAAGAACTGGTTTTACCATACAAAAAGGTTTAACAGTGCAACTTGTTGTCCGTTTGTCATCCCACTCGTAGTATGATGATAACTAAGATTTATTAAAATACAACCGATTTATTAGTTGTTAGATGAAATTATATTATTTTGAGGTTTTTAGTAAATAAATACGAGTTTTTTTTTAATAAAAGAGATATTGATGGTATTTTTTTAATCAGTAAATATTAGTTTTGTAATAAATGAGAGATATATATGGTATATTTATTTTTGAGTTTTTTAATAAATAAATATAAGTTTTTATACAAAAGAATTTACTATGTATAAAGAAATCTCTAAAAAGGTCGATAAAGTTTGGCCTTATTATTAAAAAAGGCATCCACGATTTTTTGTTTACGATTAGTCCTAAAACCGGTGAATGTAAACTTAACCGGGTGCAAGACTCATTTTACAAACGTTTACTGGTTTTTATGCCTAATCGTAAATAAAAAAAAACAAGAATGACTTTTCTTCTTCCCTAGTAGGTTCAAACTTTAAGAACTTTTCAAAAGATTTCATATTTTAAATAAATACTATTATTTTAAAAAGATAAACGAAAAAATAATAATTGCAAATTATATTTAATTAGTAATAAAAAAAGCTTTCAATTACTTAACTTCTAATTGATATTTTTCTAATATTATTTTGAGAAAAATACTGATTTAACCAAAAACGATTTCTTTGTAAAAAATAGTGAAAACACAAAATTTCACAAAATAGCCACCATGGGCTAGCCCTCATCTATGATTTAGTCATGACATTTGCGATTTGGGGGGCTATCTCCTATTTGGTAATTTTCATCTGCTATTTCGTCTTTTCCATATGCTATTTGCTCGGTGTTATAAAATGTTATTTTCTTTTTAGAAAATTTTCACCAAATCGCAAACGGGTGTGCCCCACCAGCGATTGCTTTGCATCCGTATGCTATTTGGCGGTGATTTAAAAAAAAAAGACTTACATTTGACTACGAATTTGATAAGGTTGACAATGATATCTGACAGAATTGACTATAAATTCGTATAAATTACTAGAATATATTTAAAAATCAGCTAAAATATCTTAGATTATCAGTTATTTCTTTTGAATTATCGGTTGTTATGTTTGTACTAAAATGATTTTTAGTGAATATTTAGTTTCAGTTGGGTCTTGTTCTTGGTTATTATTGTCTACAAGTTGTAAGTTTAATTTCTATTGGTTGTGTTTACTTTTAAGGTTGTATTTTCGATTTTTCCAAGTAATTAATAAACAAACGTATCATAAATTTTATAAAAGATGATAAATGATGATTAAAGCACTAAATAAGTAAAGATGTTACCATGTTTTCGGGATAGTACATATATTCGTCCATTAGAGAGTTGTAGAGAGTTTCTCCAAGTTGAAAACTAAAAAAATGAGGTTTTTCAAAAAAAACAATCTAAGGTATTTATAGTTTCAGCCAAAATAGCAGATACCCCCCCCCCCCCCCCCCCCATCCCCCAATCGCAGATAGCCAAAGTATAACACCGAGTTCCTAGGTACATTCCCTTAAGTTATTTAAGTTTAATTTGTGAAGATTTAAGGTTATGTGAGGCATACATAACAACTTACGCAGGGTGTAAGTCATTATGTACATGCGGGCACTTTACATCTAACACATGGCGTAACTTTGGTTATGTAGGGCGTACATGCACATATTTCAAACCCTAATTGTGGGGTTGTGAGCCTTATTTAAAGGCTCTAATCTCTTAAGAGCCTCCCCATGCTCAACCTCCACCCTTTTCCTTCACTAACTTTGAAACCCTAGCACCTGGTGTGATCCTTGAAGCTTAAAGTAATATTTTGGTGAAGAAGGAGAACTTGAAAAGGTCTGCTTGGAATCCATAGCTTGTAGACCTAGACTGTACTCTTCTTCAACATCTTCCAAAAGGTATAAAGTCTAAACATTGTTGATCCTTTTGTTAGATCTAGCTTGTTGTGAATTTTATGATTTTTTGTCCCTTAATCATGGATCTAGGGAGTTTGAGCAACTCTAGACCTCATGAGGAGTGTCTCTCATCATTTCTGAGCTCTATGAACCATAAAAATGGGATCTTGGTCACTCCCATTCAGACATTCATGATCTATTAAGCTTTTGGGTCGTGATTAAGACTTAGGGTTTGGTTTTGTACTTCTTGTAGCCATGCAAAGGCATAAAGGTTGTGAGTTTATCATTCAAGACATCCATGAGGTTTAGATTTGAGAATTGGACGTTTGGTCTTAAGGCGTCAAGGTTTTAATAAGAATGTTGGCAACCAACAATATTACATAGAGCGTACTCTTATCAACGTAACATTTAACTTGTTTTAGGCCCAGTTTTCTATAAGAAGACTCTACACAGTGCGTAGAGGATGGGTATGCATGACGTAACCCCAGAAGTCCAACTTTTGGTCTTTTTGGATGTTAGGTCTTGAGGGGAGGGTCCTAGCCATGGAAGGGTAAAATGGTATTTTACCCAAGTAGGGCATTCAAGACCAAGACTTGTGTTTGGGGTAGTTACCTAATTCTAATTAGGGTTTATGATGTGTAATTAAGTGTGAGGAGTTTCAGTTTATGTAGCTAGGGTGTGTGATTCGTTTGTCTGGCATCAGATTGAGGAGAATCTTCTCACTGTACTCATGGGTCGAAGGCACTAATGCTCGCCCATGGGATTGTGCTAGATGTCTTTGTGACTCTTGCATGTTTATGTTGGGTGTTAGGCTCATTATTATTTATCATGGGTTAGGCCCATTTGTATGTTGGGATGGGCCCATTATTATACTGTAACCTCCCAAAAGTCGAGACCAAAAATTTTTGTTTTAATTATATTGCTTATAAAATTTGTTTGAGGAAAACCCTACTGATATCATATTAATTCATAAACCATAGTTACATTTCTCCAAACCCATATCGTCAAATAGTAATAATGTCAAAGTACAATCCCAAAAATCTCAAATGCAGAATCATGTGTGTGCGATGCGCTGCTATCCTGCCGTCTTCTTCCCCTTCGAGGAAGTGGTACCTGAAACCAAAACTGAAAACCATAAGCATAAAGTTTAGTGATTTTCTTCATCATACCACATAACATACAATGATACATACTGTTGGGAAATTCTGCGGTGTCCGACCTACCCATGTCAAGCCATTTTGGGGTACTGGCCTACCCATGTCAAGCCATTCTGGGGTGCTGACCTACCCGTGTCAGGCCATTCTGGGGTGCCTGCCTACCCTCCGGTCTATCTTAACCTACCACGAGGATTGTTTCACCCTCTACCACTATCACATAATAACATATCATAATCATGCTGTTAGACATATCTAGAGTGTCCGATCTACCCTTCGGTCCTAACGACCGAATTCGGGGACTATTCCCCTCCTACTACCACTATCGCGTATAACATATCATACTGGCACATAGAACACATCAGTTAGTAACAAACCTAGACAATCACCACAAAGACAATCATCTAAAGACATTCCCTACTGGTGGGATGGCATTAGTGTTGTAAAAATCGCCGAGTTGTCTGATTACTCCTCCGAGTACTCGCTACACCCCCCTTGCCGAGGCGAGTTACATAATCCTGAGTACTCCCCGATCGACCCCTTACGAACTAAGTAGTGTTGTGAAATTCGGTCAACTTGGTGATAAATATGTATAATATTCTTAATGATTTATTATTTAACCCACATGTGATTATTACTACATATATCTTAAATTTTCAGTAATTATTCACGAAGTGAGACCATTATGTGTTTTTCATTTTTTGTGTATTCACATGTATCCAATTTTGTTATATATTTCAATCAACTTATGATTTTGACATATATAATTTCCCTAAAAATATTTCTACACAAATTTCCAAATCCGAGTACTCCTCGAGTACTCGCTACTCGGTAGTCGGCCGAATATGTACCGAGTAACGAGTTCTACAACCTTGGTTGGCATTGTGGCCCTAGACCCACCTCTACTGGAAGGTAGCTCACCTTAATTTCGTGTAGTGTCTGCATTGTCCTTGGGATGGAAATCAACTCTTTTCGACTCCTCAATCCCTACACAACATCCTTTCTACATTACCATTTCATACTCATAACCTCTACAAGGGTCAACTCAAGTCCATGTCAAAGTCAAGGTCAAAAAATTGGTCAAAGTCAACTTTGGTAAAAGTCAACATCTGGTTGACTAGACTCGCCAAGTTGGTCCACCAACTAGTAGAGTCCCCACGTCCACAAAATGCTACAACCCTATCCTTACTTGTCGAGTCTAGCAAGAGTTCGATGAGATCTCCTTCAACAAAACATCGGGACCTTCTTCAACTGACTCGCCGAGTTCATCCGTGAACTCGTCGAGTTCATCTTCATCCATATGAAGGTGTTTAGTCTATGACTCGCTGAGTTCTCGTTGAACTCGTTGAGCCCGTCTACATGTGGTTTGGATATTGCCTTGAACTTGCTGAGTGCCTCCTTGAACCCGTCGAGTCCTTCGATCTTCAAGTCCATAAATACCCCCAACAGGCTGAGTTTTCCTTCAAATCAAGCCACTTAAAAGTAACTATAACAACTCACATGTTGAAATAGGTCGTAATATTCAAGAGAATTAAAAGATCCCTTACAGAAGCTATTATGACTCACCATATACATCAGGGTTGTGCGCAACTGAGATGTTACAGACTTAGAGTGAGTGACTCTGCTTAGGTCCCCTTTCCTTAATTGGTTAAGGATTTGAGGCAGAGATGCTCAGTCGACTGCCTAGCTCATATTAAGTATTCAAAACTTGTATTTGACGGGCGATGGTAGTGGTACCATGGGGGATCATGGTATAAAAGTATCCCTTCAGTAAGTAAAGCACTTTTATTTGTATGTATGCGCACATAGCGGTACGATACATAGGAGTGCTAATTTTTCAAAATAGAAAACAGGAAACTCGAGAACAGTTACAAGGAGTACATTGTTGAACATACTAGGAGTACAATATCAATCATACCAGGGATACATCGTCGTTTATCAGACGTATCTTTCATTTGACCAAAATTTTGTTCGGTATAGAGTCCGTTGTTTTTCTTTCATCATGAGTTGGCATGGTCCTCACCATACTGAGTTCATATGTTTCTATCGCCTCGATCGGCAAGTTCTCGAAACTTTCGTCATTCGTATCGAAGGTCCGACCTAAGCCTAAACTTTATCTTTTGCATTCTAAACCCCCGAAGTACTCGTGCGAAGAGTACTTTGTCCTCCGAAGCCTTATCTTCAGACGTCCGCAGACCGTCATGAAATACCACTCGTCCAGCAGACCAATGTTCGAGCATAGAGGCTATGGACGAATACAGCCCGCCTATTATTTTTGAATGTATACGCAAGGGTGGTATATGAGTGTGATTACGCAGATCTAGTATGTGTGTTTCCGCCCTATCTCCTGTTTCCCCGTTAGGTTGTGGACCGGGGGCAGAGTCGCACATCCGACAGTCCTATTAATCCTAATCATATACGACTTGTATACGCAAGGTAATGATAGATGGACCAAGTATGAATCCTATCAAGAACACCAGGGCAAAGTTGCCAGGTCTACGAGTGAGTATTCTATAAAGCAGAAGAGCTCAACCCTAGTAGTAATGTTAAGAGAGCTAATTTCGGGACGAAATTCATTCTAACGGGGGGATGATGTGACAAACCAAAAAATTCTATTATGTACAACCATCCACTTCAATATGAGTCAAAACTATTTCTACTAACTTTCAAACTTTTTGGAATAAGTTTGAGTGTTTTAAATTTAGTGCTTCAGAAGATATCAGGAGAGTGGATACTCTAGGGTTTATTATGTAGCAATAAGTGCCCAAAACTTCAAGAGTTTGGAGTTTACGGTCCAAAAGGGAATTGGGACCGTAAACCCTAAAGTCTATATAAGTGTGACTTAGATATTTTATTCACTTTTTCACATTTCCAAAGTATAAAGCTATTTCTCTCTCAAGTATCATCCCATTTTTCTTCAAGATCTTAAACTTGTAAGTGTTTCTAGCCCTAATATGTTGAGATCAAGTGTTAAACATCAACAAATCATCAAAATACCCCAAGGACAAGGTGTTCACGGCCCAAGATCTTCTTGGACCGTGAACACTAAAAGTGTGGCTAAAATGTGCCCTTTGTCCCTTTAGACCTTGGAAACAAGCATAGAAACAACCCTTGACATGTTTAAACCTTACGAGCATCAAGAAAACACCCAAAATCACAAAGGATAAGGTGTTTACGGTCCAAGAATCTCCTTGGACCGTAAACCCTAAAAAGGGTGCTAAAGGTTGCCAAAGTGCCCTTAAACTCTTGTCAAACCTTAGAAACAAACATAGAACCTTCCTTTGATGTGTTTAGCACATGAAAACCACAAAAAGTTCCCATATATGTGTTTACGGTTTGGGGAGCTCCCAAAACCGAAAACACCTCTTAGGCAAGTTTTGATGCCCAAAACTCATTCCTTAAGCTTAGAAACTAGCCTAGACCTCTACCTAGAAGTGTTTAGGACTTGAAAACATCATTTGACCATGAACCATTTGGGTTTACTATCGTAAACCCAAGGAAATATGGTCCAAAAACCGTAAACCCTATAAAAGGGTGATATGTTGCCCTAATCACTTCCTAAGGCTAATAATTGAAGTTAGGATGCTTCAAAATGACTTCTAGGACTTCAACCCACCAAATGGTCAAAGTACCATGAGTTTAAGACCATAAACTCATGGGTTTACAACCGTAAACTCAAGTGGAGTTCGTTTCAAAACCGTAAACACCAATTAGTGCCATTTCACTTCCCTTTTGTTGAATCACATGTGATTCCAACACCTAGCGAAGGTGTTTCCTAGTCCCGGAAGGTGTTATCTTTCATATAGTTGTTCATAAACACTATATTCATGTCAATATGTGTCCTCATATGTCATTTAGGACTTGTTGTGTCACGGGACTTCATTCGTGGAACTTCTCAACCGTACGCTCATACCCGTTTGAATCACCCACATCAGGTGAGTTCATACACCGTAATGAATCTTTTAAACTGTTTTATCCAGAAGGAGCTTAATATGAGACAACAACGGTGGGTCGAACTACTCAATGATTACGACTGCAAGATTCGTTATCACCCGGGAAAAGCCAATGTAGTAGCATATGCCCTAAGTCGAAAGGAATGTTCTAGTCGAAGAGTCAAGTCAGGAACAATGACATTCCATTCGCATCTCTCTGCACATATTAAGGAAGCTCAGCTCAAAGCGTTGAAGCCTGAAAATGTGGCGGGAGAATGCCTGCGAGGAATGGATAAGAACTTGGAAGTCAAGGGTGACGGAGCCTTATATCTCATGAACCGAATCTGGACACCGCGACACGGGGGCCTCAGATACTTGGTCATGAAGGAAGCACACAACACCCGATATTTTGTTCACCCAGGTTCAGATAAGATGTATCTGTACCTCAAGAAGTCATATTGGTGGCCTAACATGAAGGCAGAGATTGCTACCTTCGTGAGTAAATGCCTTACTTGCGCAAAGGTTAAGGCCGAATATCAGAAGCCATCAGGTCTACTACAGCAACCGGAGATACCTGAATGGAAGTGGGAGCGGATCGATATGGATTTGATAACCAAGCTACCCAAGACAACAGGTGGGCCTGATACCATATGGGTCATCATCGACAGATTGACCAAGTCTGCACACTTTTTGCCCAACAAGGAGACAGACAAGATGGAGAAACTCACAAGAACATACGTTAAGGAAATCGTACGGCTGCATGGTGTCCCTATATCTATCATCTCCGATAGAGATAGTTGGTTTACTTCGAGATTTTGGCAATCACTGCAAAACGCCCTAGGGACGAGGCTGGACATGAATACAACCTACCATCCACAGACCGACCGACAAAGTGAGAGGACTATCCAAACTCTAGAAGATATGTTGCGAGCATATGTGATCGGCTTTGGTAAGGTGTGGGATACCCACTTACCCCTTGTTGAGTTTTCCTACAACAACAGCTATCACACGAGCATCAAAGTTGCTCCATTTGAAGCCCTCTACGGCCGAAAGTGCAGATCCCCTATGTGTTGGGCTGAGGTGGGTGACACTCAGTTAGCTAAAGGACGAGTTCCTGACAGTGCTCTCACAGGTCCGAAAATCATTCGAGAAACGACCGAGAAGATTGTACAGATTCGCGAACGATTAAAAGCCGCTAGAGATTGACAGAAAAGCTACGCAGACAAATGAAGGAAACCTTTGGAATTCTAGGAGGGAGACCGAGTCCTTTTGAAAGTCGCACCCTGGAAGGGCACGATATGCTTTGGAAAGCGTGGAAAGCTGAATCCAAGGTACATAGGGCCTTTCGAGATTCTCGCTAGAATCGACCCCGTAGCTTACAAACTTAACCTACCCCATTCACTCAGTAACATACATCATACCTTCCACGTCTCGAACTTGAAAAAGTGCCTATCCGACGAGACCCTCGTAATCCCACTAGACGAGATCGAGATCAACGCGAGCCTCAACTTCGTGGAAGAACCAGTGGAAATTATGGATCGGGAGGTCAAATGAACGAAACAAAGTCGCATCCCAATTGTGAAGGTTCGCTGGAACGCCAAGCGAGGACTGGAGTTCACTTGGGAGCGCAAGGATCAAATGAAAATCAAATATCCTCATCTCTTTGCTTAGTTGTATTGTAATAACTTAGGTACTTGAATTCTAAATTTCGGGACGAAATTTCCTCTAACGGGTGGATGATGTGACAACCTGAAATTTATTCCGTCGTTGTAACCCATTTCCGCTAATAAAATAATTGTTATTATTATTTTCATTAAAAAATTTGGGGTTAGTCAAATAAATTAATGTTTTTATTTTATTTCATAAAGTGTTGAAACGAAATAAAAACACATGTAGCACCCTCGAATTTAATTGAGAAAAAAATTTAGTTTACGACTAAGCCGGATTACGACCATTTAATCGGGTAAATTTTAAACTCCGTTTAACGTCGGTATTGGGTAGATTCCCACCTGCCCAGAAACTCAAACCCTATATAAGGGTTGAGTGGTTATCAACATGAACTTTTACCACTCTAGTTACTCTCTCTCTACTCTGTCTCTCTTCAAGGCTCGATTCTTCCAAAAATTCGCAAGTTTTCGCCCCCAAACAGTAAGTTCTCTTACCCTAGATTGTTCTAAAGCTCATTTCATGTCAATATAGCATTAAAATCATCCAAGAATGTCAAGAACAAGGAGTTTACGACCCAAGAACCTTCTTAGGCCGTAAACCCCTAAAAGGGTGCCAAAATGTCCCCAAATCCCTTCCTTAGGCATAGAGACTAGCTTAGAACTTAACCTTGAAGTGTTTTGGACCTTAAACATCAATTTTGGAGGCTTGAATGAGGGTTTACGGCCCAAGAACATTCTTAGGCCGTAAACTCCCTCAAATGTTGCAAAATGAGCCCTAAACCCCTTAACTAGCCTTTGACCTTAAGTTAGAAACTTGTAGGAGTGAGCTTAGGACCAAAAAAACGAAGGATAGGAGGTGTCCAAGGGTTTACGGCCGTAAACCATAGAGTTCATGACCGTAACCTCCCAAGGAGTGGTCCAAGGACCGCAAACTCCAAGGGAGTACCCCTTTTTTGACCCTAATCACTTCTCAAGCCATGGATTTAACCTTAGAACCCTTCCTAATGATGTAAGAGACCCTTAATCACTCAAATACACTCCTCCCATGAGTTTACGGCCATAAACGCATGGGGGAATTGGTCCCTCAACCGCAAACTCACCTAAGGTGAGTATTTGAGGATTAAACTCCATAGTGAGGCCTTACCCTCCTTCCTTGCAACCCAATAGCCTCCTAGCACTTGACCAAAGCGTCTTTCTTTGCATTAGGATGTCTTCACGTATTTAATTAGTGATTTAATCACTAATTATATGTAAAAATATGTCTTCATATGTTACTAGGGTCATAAAGTGTGTTCAAGTCTTCACTTGACGCCTAGCACTCAACCGACACTTTCGTCCGATCCACTCACTACAGGTGAGTTCATACCCCTTAATTAACCTTTCAAATGTTTTTAAATGTTTTATGGGGGGAATACAAGTTGAATACAACAAGTTATAGTATCAATCACATGTGATTTATAACTTGCTAACAAAAAGGATTTTCTATACTTTTAACTGCTTTGTCAACAAAACTGTTTTAAATAAATATCAAATGCATTTTATGTTAAACTGTTATTAAACTATTTTCAAATTATTTTTAAACCTCTTTTCTTTTAAAACTATATCTACACCAATATATTTATATAAGTAACACTTGAAGGACTTAGGACTGATAGCTCGCCTTACTTCCTGTTCTTGTTTGATTGTGGTCTTAGGGTATACTGTTATCTGTCAGATGGTCATTGAATTCTTAGTTATATATCATATTCATTTGTGTTAGATATGAAAGTATTCACTTAATTCAATACCTTTGTAAATCAAAGGCATGCAATCCCACACTCTATTTAGCTATAATTGGTATCGTTAAGACTACTGCTCATTATCCCTATCACTATGATGCTCACTATAATTACTACTATTATGAGTTAATACATGTTAAAGAGAAAACTCTATACATTATACTAAAAAGTTCATTATACTATAATAAAAGAGAATATTCTAATCCAGAATGTGACACACTATCCCTCTATACGGCACCCTGCTGTGCAAACACCATGTAACCGGAGCTTCCCGGAGGGAAAGAAACCATTACATGTATAGATCTATACAAGACGGATACTATTACATCCCGACTGCTAACTACAGTCCGAGCCGACTAGGCCCAGGAGTGACGAAACATCGCTACACTACGTACGACTGGGAAGGTCATCGGACACTCTATTATCACTCAGATCGGTTACATGATAAATCACATTCATACCCAAATTAACACACTAAGAATTAAAGGCTAAAAACTAAATTCCCGAAGTGAATATATATACATATATTACTAAACTAGAGTTTGTAACACTACTATATCCAACCGACAGTAAAACTGCTGAAATAAGATATTGTCTTTCCTCATTTACTTTACATAAATGAAATCTATAACCTTATTTTCATGATTGACAGTCTAAATGGGAAAACTTTTACACACTCAGAGGATCAAACTTACAAATATTCAAATCTGGAAAATATAGGATTTTTTAGGGATTTTACTATTTTCAAACATTAATCACAACTTTTATATTACATGATTATAAACACTTTTATACAAGCAACGACACTAAATTCTTATGAACTCACCAACTTTATGCTGATATTCGTTTTCAAAATAACTTGTATTCTCAGGTCAGAAATAGACAAGTACTGATGCAGCTTTTGAGAAGATGGAGCAATATACAAGACCCATCTTTTATTTTTGTTTATACTTTTGGTGTCTATCAAACTGTATAGAACATGCTTGTATTTACAATTACTATATTAATGCAATGGTTGTTGTCGCTTGTTTTTACTATTATGCATTGTTATCATACTATACATGACGTCCTCGACCTCAGAACGTTTTCCGTCGTTCTCGGTTTTGGGGTGTGACAGACCATAAACTGTGTCATGGGTTTACTCCCCTGTTCGCCTGACATTTTGTGATATCCCCAATTTCACTGCCAGAAAAGACCGATTTGTTTATGCTTTGTTTTTTAAATCAGAGTAATCTTTTAAAGAAAACGGTTGCGGAATTTGTTCCCAAAACAAGATATGATAATAACTTATCAAAACATTTCTCAAAGAGAATGTATTTTCATTTAATAATAAAACCTCGCGATGTCATGTTCCGATACAGACATATAAGCATAAACATAACTTACATTTAATTACACTACTGATTTATATCTCCTTTAAATCTCTCTGTGAATTATGTCTTCGTATCGATACCTGTGATACAAAGAAAACTGAGTGGGTCAGGCTTGGGAGCCTGGTGAGCATATAGGGTTTTAATCACACAATGTTATATCATATATTTATAAATATAGAACATTCAAACTTGTACATTTTCACCATATAAAGGCAACTCTTATCCTACCCTATCGATCCTCACAACGACACGATCTAAACTCTCGTATCTAAAATTTTCCTCTTTACCTGATCCCTACTCACGGATCTAAAACTAACATTTTCACCCGATCCATACTCACGGATCTAAAACTAACCTTTTCCCCTGATCCATACTCACGGATCTAAAACTACCTTTTCACATGATCCATACTCACGGATCTAAAACTACCTGATCCATACTCACGGATCTAAAACTAACCTCCTGATCTGATCCATACTCCCAGATTGATAATTGTACCCATTCCATACTCCCAAAATAGGGACAATTAACTATACCCTAATCCTGATCTGATCCATACTCCCGGATCTATAACTGTGCCCAATCCATACTCCTGGACTAGGGACAATTAACTTAGTCTTAATCCATATCTGATCCATACTCCCGAATTTATAACTATGCCCAATCCATAATCCCAGACTAGGGACAATTAACTTAGTATTAATCCATACTTTTGGACTAATAGCAAGTTTATCTCTTTACTTGATCCATACTCTTGGATCTAAAACTAGTATCTTGGTCTAATCCATACTCATAGATCTAAAACTAGCCTCTTGATCTGATTCCTACTCACGGATCTAAACTAATCTCTTGATCTGATCCATACTCATGGATCTCATCTAACCATGTCCTACCCAACATATTTGTAGTTACAAAATACATATACAGTTTAACTCATTAAAACCTATATAGTTCATGTATTCCACCAACATCTCAAATAAACAACAATATATAAACACATAGCACGTATTTCATGGCAAATACTTAATATTTATGTGTTAGAAGAAAGTGACCACACACTCATTTGATTAGAAGATGATCGGACAGCACTACGACTTGTAGAAGTAGTATTCTTCGGTGAAACTGTGATCTCTTCACACACCGGACTTCTCGCGGGCAGAGCTTCGGCTCGGAAACTCTTTTCTTCTCGAGATCTTCGGGCTTCGGGTCTCGGGGTTGATACCGGGGCTTCGGGGGGTTAAAATTGCACGTAAAACGATGTAATACGGGCGAGAGAAGAGAGATTTGGCATCCACAAACGGCTGCCCCTTCAAATCTATTTATAGGGTTATTTTCTCATCTTCCACGTCGTGGACACTTCTCCCACGTCGTGGGCTTGAACGTCATTGCATGTGTCATCATCCACTTGATCTGTCAGGCTCCAGAAGGCGTCAGAAGCCCTGCCACGTCATGGCCACTTTTGCCACGTCGTGGTCTCTGACAGTTTTGGGGTTTCGCGCCCCGAACTTCAGAAATTCATAACTTTCTCGTACGAACTCCGTTTTCGACGTTGTTTATATCGACGCGTAGGTAAAAACAAGATGTAAAACTTTCATTTAGACTTTGTAGGATAATTTTGACTTTATTTTTAATATATTAATAATATACTATTTTTAGTAGGCTGAGACAGGAAAACTCCGTTCTAAATTCATAATTCCTTCATCGGAACTCCGTTTTCGTCTGTCTTTTTATCGTTGGACTACTATTGATGAGATCTTCAATTCTCATTTAGAAAGTTTTGGCTAAATATCTCTCGACCTCAATCTCGAGTTTCGGGATGCATACTGTTAATGCTGAAACTTCGGAAAATCATAACTTCCTCATACGAAGTCACATTTAGACATTCTTTTTATGCACGCTCTCGGTTTAACATATTTTAAGACTTTAATTTAGATTGTTAAGGCCAAATATCAGTCTAACCTAAATTCACTATTTACGTCGCGCTGTGTCGTGTCGGTTCTGTCGCGAAACTTCGACATGTCATAACTTCTTTGTTATAACTCGGATTTTGGCGTTCTTTATATGCACGGAAACCTTGTGACATATACTACAACTTGGTTAAGATTAATTCTTCTAAATAATCTTCCATCAAAAAGTCAGTTTTGATGCTTATCGTCTCTAAATTGACTAGCCCGGATCTACGGGCGTTACACATTTAGACTATCCAAATTGGGTATAAGTTTGTTGTTTGGTTGGTGAGTTTATATTAAAACTAGGCGTAACCTCGTGCGTCGTGCAGGAATGCATTTAAGTCGTTAAAATAATTATCGTAAAAATAGAAATATGTTGATATTTACGTTTTTAGTCATATTTTGGACATTAACCGAATTATCAAATAACATAAAAATCCATCAAATTATATTTTGATACTATCTAATATAGTCCATACCTTATAAACTTTAGTTTTACTTTTATATCTCCAATACATATTATAAGTTTTTGTATAACATTAATAAAATCTATTTTTCTTATGTCCGATAATATTTTTTTTGATAAAATAAGAAATAAATTGTTTTGAATGAGCTATTAATAAACAGTATTGTGACAACCCGACATTTCGAGGTAATATAATGTAACACCATTCAAATTTAGGTCAAAATTTGACTTTCCTAAAATCTTATTTGGGTTAAATAAAGTGGTAGGAATCGTATCAAGGTTTTCGTACATATAAAGAACACTAAAATCCGAGTTATAACGAAAAAGTTATGACCAATCTAAGATTCGCGGCAAAAACCGGCAACACTGATAGACGTAAAACGCGAAGTTTCAATACAATAATTTTTAGCCTTAGGTATCTAAATGAAAGTTGTAGACATCATTAAACCTTAAACGTACATAAAATGAACGTCCAAATCTGACTTCGTATGAGGAAGTTATGATTTTTCCAAGATCCGGATATAGTAGTAGACAGTTAAAAACTCGAAATAGAGATTGAGAGTTTTGGCCAAAACAACCTAAATGAGAATCGAATATCTCATCATTGGTATTGCAACGACAAAAAGTCTGACAAAAATGGACGTCGGATGAAGAAGTTACGGATTTTTAACGGAATGTTCCTGTCCCGACCTGTTAAAAATAAATAATTAAAACTAAAATCAAAACCAGCCGACGAAGTCTAAATGAAAGTTGTAGAGTACATTCTCACCTACGCGTGCATATAAAGAACGTCAAAAACGGAACTCGTATGCGAAAGTTATGGATTTTACAAGTTCAAGGCACACACACCAAGACGATTTACGCCCAGCATACTCGGGTTCTAGGCCTCGGTTCGTCCATGTCGCTCCGCATCCCATCCAATGCTCCATCCTAGGATGCGGTAAGCGTTGACGTCGCGTACGCCCAGCGTAACCAAAGTACGCCCAGCGTACTCCGAAATTACGCCCAGCGTAATCCCTCTTTCAGCACCCTATAAATATCATACGAGACTTCCCGGTTTAATTGCTCCCTCACTCATTTATTTCACCTTGGAACCCCTCTAAAGCCCCTCTAAACCACCCGAAAGTCCCGGTACAACCCTAGTACACGACGCAAGGCCCGACACCCCGAAGTTCCCGAGAAATAAATCAGCTTTCTAGTCGAAGTTCTGCTCGATTTATTGTCCCAACTTCTTCAAGTCATCACTTCAATCAAGTGAGTTCATACCCCTATAAACTACACTTTCAAATGCTTTATACATGCTTTTTGTACTCTTTTAAGGGGGGGGGGGGGTGGAATACAAGTAAACACACGGTTATCCTCGTGTGAAAGACATAAATATTTTATTATACTTTTTGTTATATAATCAATCATATGTGATTTATAACTGTGTTTCAAGCAAATGATTTCATATACTTAATAACTGAGTTTAGAGCAAAGGTCTCTTTTACTTTACACTGTCTTATCAAACAAACTACTTTTTAAACTCTTTAAATGTTTTAAAAAACTTCCTTTTAAACTTATGTATTATGTGTACATATGTAGATATAAAAGTACTATTCATTCAGTTCAATACCTTTGGGTAGCAAAGGTATACTTTCATTCAAATTACACAAATTACTAGTAAGCCATTATAGGTATAGTTTAGGAGAAATACTATCATATACAAATACTATAACAGAGAATACTATAACAGAATGCAAAACATGTCACGGTAATGTCTTGCCCTTTTTGGGAATAAAACATGTTTTATATAAATATCAAACACTTTATTTATGTTTTGAGTATAAATGTTCGATAATGTTATTATAAGTGTTATACTATACATACAAAGCCGACACTACACTAGGGTTTACTATTCAAACGAAACACACTTTTGGAAAAACTATAATAGGTATAGTTTACAAGGTAATCATGAGATTTTATATACTATAAGTACTACATCAAGGAAATACTTTAATATACAAGAACAAATGGGCTTTTCATACGTAAATTTATTTGACACTAAGTTTTGTGAGACGTTCAGCTTCACGTACTTTTGAGTATGCAGTTAAAGTCATGTATTATATTCTATAATCTCTTGTAGGGAGAGTGTGATACTTGTGTATAGATCTATACGGGATTGACAATCTCGCACCTAAGCTGTTAGATACAGCTAGACTGGCAGGTCTAGGGTGACAAATGTCATAACATTCTAACACCTGAAGAACATTGTGATAGGCAGCATGAGTCATTAGTATGGTTATAAAACTCACATGGAGTATCAAACACACACGTTGATTTACGGGGTCATCAAATGCTTTAGTAATTTTATACATACATAAATCTACTATTTAAGAATGAAAAACATCATTGTGTTACAGTTTTGGAACTTTTAAACTGCCACCCACTTATGAAAAAACATCGGATTTCTAGAAGTAAACATTCAAATCAGTCGGGTCTTAGTAGAAAGCTACTTTTATACTAGTAGAAAATATGGGATTTTTCTAGGAACTTTCAAATATATCCAAACCATTCTATTCAGTTTTATACAAACAAATTAGATTGAACAATTTCAAACGTTTTCTTCAAACTTATACAAACAATGACATTAAATACTTATGAACTCACCAGCTTAAATGCTGACATACGCTTTCAAAATAACTTGTATTCTCAGGTCGTCAGTAGACAGATACCGATGTCAGGTTTTGAGAAGACGAAGCTTATGTTAAGACTCGTCTTTTATTTTGATTATCTTGTTTATGTTATATTACTATGAAAGAACACATATGTATTAAACTATACTATTAATGCACTAGATGATGTTGTTGTTTGTTTACTACTTTACATTGTTATGATACTGTACATGAAGTCATCCACCCCCGAACGTTTCCGCTGTTCCGATTTGGGGGTGTGATAAGTATTGAACTAATAAACTTTGTATTACACTATTTATATTACACTAAAACATCTAAGGTTTCATATATGAACTTTCAAATATTAAACATGAAATTAAGAATAAAGTCATACAAAATATATCATTATACATAAATGTCATCAAGAGTTTTAAATTAAGTCGATTAGTAAATATGATATTTAATTTTAATTATATATTTTGCAAGGCGTACGTTTGACTTTATGTTGGTGCGCCGAAAATTGTCATCCTTAATTTCTACATAAAAAATTAAGGTGAATAGGAATATAAAATAGATATTACTAAACATTACTATAAATAATTAAAAAGGGTATGTGGATCTCCTACCACCGGTTAAAGACAACATACATCTCTAGTGATATCGATTCCTATGTGAAATTGAAGTAGTCATTCTATGTACACCTTGTTTTCTAATTACATAAACAAATATGAGTAACCAAACATAAAAATGTTATCTTTATGTAGGAAAAATATTTTAGGTAACTAACAAATTAAATAATATAAGTTTAAGAGTTAGGAGTTTCAAAACATTAATATTTTTATTAATCAATCAATTAAGTAACACATGTTGAAATTTTTACAATCATTATTAAAAAGCATTTGAAATATTAGATTTTAAATGAATTTTGGTTGAAGTGTTTTGACCTCTATATATATATATATATATATATATATATATATATATATATATATATATATATATATATATAGAGAGAGAGAGAGAGAGAGAGAGATGGAAAGTATAACATATTTATAAGTTTTAATTAATTATCTTTTTGAAACGGTACAATTACAAAAAAAAACATATTTAAAATATTTAATTAAATATTTTGACATCACCCTATATAACATATGATCAATATGTTAACGATTAAATCACAATATACAATGATTGTATTACAATAATCCAAAAACGAAGAAAATATAAAAACAAATTAGTATAGCAAACTTATAAATTAAAAGCTCTAATATAATAACATATCTCCAAAAGTGGTCAAAAGACCTCAACCCAATACAAAAACCTTTAAGTTTGATTTCTTTCTGAAATTTGTATATGATTTGTATGCATGTCTTCCCAAAAGATTGACATTTTTATAGTAAACTTTTCACTAAATGCTAATTAAATATAATATAAGTTATAAAACTTTTGAGTGTTAAATGATAATTTAAGAAAACTTTTGAGTTGCATTATTTAAAAAATAGGGTCTCAAATGAATGTGGTTTGAGTAAGTTAAAAAAGGAGGTTTCAAATGCATGAGATTCAAGAAAAAATATTAGCTTTATAAGTATATAGATAATCTAAAACCCTTTCCAATTCCACTAAGTATATCTTCACTGTGAACTTCATTTTCCCACTTTTTTATCCCACTTTTTTATTATTACTTTTTTTAATATGTGGATGAATAAAATAGATATATGTTATTTAATAAAATTTAATTTTAAAAACCAAACAAAATTATTTCTAACTAGATAATAATTCTTATCTTCTAGATATGTGTGTTACAAAAAAAATAATCAAAATTTTTCCCCCTATAAATAGACTAATCTCGATATATTTTCATATGCAATTTTGCTTCTCTGTTTCTTATCTCTTTTGATTTCGTATTTTCTATCATGGATCCTTTGTTTCCAAATAAATTTAATTTGCATTTTGGTTGCTCTCAAGAATATCCAAATACTCAATACTATGAAAACTCTCAGTTCTTTTCGAATGCCAATCAAGCCTCTGAAAATTTTCAAACCTCACAGAACATTGAAAAACAACCACGTGGAAATAAATGGGATGTTGCTGAAGATATCGCTTTAATGTCATCCTACTTGTCAAAACAAGACACGTGGCAAAAACCAGAAAAAAAGTATTATAATGGGCACGAGTAAGCGAACTATATGCCGAAACTCAAACTAAAAATCCAGGAAAGATTGGTAACAGAAATGAAGATCAAATGTGAGCTCGTTTTACACAGCTTAGCGAAAATGACCAAAAGTGGGTTGGTGCCTATCAGGAAGCATATCGTAGAAAAAGAAGTGGAATGAGTGAGAAAGATATTGAAAACGAAGCTCATAAATATTATGTGTCAAATGGGAATGGCAAGTTTAATGACTTAGTTCTTCTTAATGAAGTTTTGTGTAAAATTCCGAAGTGGCCTTATACAGAAAGATCGTGGCACAACACGTTCACATCCTGCATGTGAGGATGATAATGAAGAAAGTGGTGGCAGCACAAAAATATCAAGGACTACTGAAGAAGAGAACTACTCCAACCTTGAGACACCAAGTAGTGGTGGTACAACAACTCAACATCCAACGGGTAGAGATGCGGCTAAAAGAAAAGAAAAATGTAAGGTTTCTAATGAAATTGTTGAAGAACTTCGTGCAATGAGACTTAGTAGAGATACTGAAGTTAAAGTCATGAAAAAAACTCGACGTGGATCAACCAAGGGAACAAACAATCACTGATAGAGAGATAATGAAAATGCAACTTGTGCATCTCAACAAATTGTTACAAAAGGAGCAGTTGTCGTCTGAAGACGAAAACATGAAACTTTTTCTAAGGGTGAAGTGTTACGGAAACTGAAAGTAACTCAACATATGGTATATTTCCAGTATGTTTTATTCCTAGGGCTACTATTCATATTAATTTTATCTATTTTATTTATTTAATAACCGGGGTGTTACAACTCTCCCCCACATAAATTCCATTTCGTCCTCAAAATCAATCCTTACCAACCCTTACGCGCCAACCACTCAAGTAACATGCGACAATCCTAGGCACACCCTAGCCTTCCCAGGGTAACCTTGACCAACCTTCGCAAGGCTCTAAAATCTACAGATGGACGAATTCCTTGCAACAATCACATTTACTCAACCTGAAATCTGTAGTCTCGAGATGGTCTGACTCCCCGACAGACCACCCATGCTGAGCTTTACCCAGCTTAATCTTCCTCAAATGACCAACCAACTGCACACTTACTTCCTTGATTATCTCGGTGCTACCATTGGAAACACACTCACTGACCATAGTTAGCTATAGAGCACTTATTCTTGAAAGAAGGCTCAAATAATCCTTCGAGTAAAAGGTCCATCCCTACAACGATTAGACTCAGACAAGAACTGCGCAACAGGATCAAATCGACTGCTCTGAGATTATTTATTCCCACTGTGAGTGATTTATCACTTCCTAATCAATCAATTATTATGTCCGTACTTGCAACCTAAAACACTAATACTGCCCGAGACACTGAAACTGCCTGAAACACTGAACTACCTGAAGTAGTATGTTGCCACATGGCTACTTTCCAAAATCTTCCGAAACCTCCCTGGTTTCGATTCGTTCGCTAGGCATCTAAAATACTGGGTGCCAGCCCGGTCGCTAAACTAAAAGGGCTCCCACACAGTCGCCCCCACATGAATTTTGAACGGAATCCTCTTATGTCAATAATTACCATTAGTTATCGTACCACTATGGCTCTAACAACCTCCTGATCCAACCGAGCGGGTCCATGCGTCAATCCTGACGTCACCAAATCCAAGGCTAAAGGTGATTTCTACCTGACCAATGGTAACCTTATATCACAAAGACCGTAAACAAACCATTTCCCCCTTTATCTCATAATTGTAGTAGCGTTCCAACGATCTTATCACTGGCTCAACCAGACCTAATTAATATGGGGAAATCCATAAACCAATCTGTGGATCTGCCACGCCCTTATTTTTGCGCCCGAACTAGTGGGTACTATTGTTCCTTCCGTGTTCCAAGAACACGCTCATGCTATCTACCAACCTAGTGAATGCTATGGCTACACCAACAGTCTCACAACACTCTATCACGATCTGCCAACCTCATGAATGTTACGGCTACACCCACATACTTACAACATTCTAGCACTATCTGACCGCTAGTGAATGTTATGGCTACCCCCGCAGTCTTACAACCATTTCCATGCTAACTAACTTCTAGTTAATGCTACGGCTACCCCCACAGTCTTACAACACTTTCCATACTATCTGACTATTAGTGAATGCTACGGCTACCCATGTAGTCTTACAAAACTTTCCATACTATCTCATCGCTTGTGAATGCTACGGCCACCCCCATAGTGTTAAAACACTGTCCATACTAGGTTGAACACGCACTCGACCTAACACTCAACTGAACTTGAATTCTAATTGGACCTCTAACCTGGTTCCTTAAACCTATTATTCGATGCCAAGGAAAAGCGTGAAGTAAATGTTGGAACGTTTTCTGAACTCCCAACTCACCCAATCCTCAATCAAGACGGTCAATCGACCGCCTTCCTCCCTAACGGGGATGCGAAACTCATCCTAGTCTCACACCTATTTCTGCTCCGGAATACCTGATTGATTCTTCCCCACTTAGATTCGACTAAGTCTTCATGGCACATGAGAATTGAAGGATTCCCAATCCTTCTTGCTTTCTAATAATCCACTGATGACAACCTGTGCTCAATGCTAGCGATCACTTACGAGTTAAACCCCTCCTCTAAAAACATGAAGAGCACTCTTGAAATCTGGTCCAGCGCATCACTTTAATCCACTTCCCATGCTGACAATTGGAGGCCTTAATCTTCACTCTGGCTGACGAATCCTCATTCCCACTTCCAATCTCGTAGCAACACTGAACTCTAACTGAACACTATCTATGCGAAAATACAATTCTCTTGAACATCCAATGACCAATCACTTGTGCATCTAAAACCCGCAACTGAAACTACCATCTTCATGCTACCAGTCGTGTCCTAGCAACGGTAGTGCCTTAAACTCCAAGGTTCTTCCATAGACAATTGTCGACCATACCCGAACAAGGATAGAACCACTGAACTCTGACTTCACTGGAGAACTATCGCTCTAATACTAACCTAATATCCTTTAAATAATACTCATGCACAGATCCCGACAAATATCCAGAATTATAATGGTACACGTGGACCCCACTTCGCAAGATACGTCCCTCTGTAGGTTCATCAAGGACTTTTCGGCATGGAGATTGGCATATGACAATCCTTGATAACCCAAACAGTAGCAGAGAACCGACCCGATATCTGACTTATCCAAACTCACTCATAATTCCAAAGCAATACAGATCCCCGACATCCACATAGTAGCAGTAGAATATGACATACCCGCATCATCTGGAGCAATTCTGATCACCTTCTCCAAATATACATTCACCCTCCTGAGATCATGGTGCATAAATCCCTTCCTATCCTGATGACAGGAACTAACAATAGGATCCTCCTTCCTAAAGGATTCTAACGATCCACAGTCTTTGGTCTCCGGGTGAGCCCCTAATAGCACCACGACTATTTTCGGCCCGATAGGCCCCGCGACGATTATTGAAGGTTCCAATATCCCTTCATTGGATTAATGAAAGACCACCGAGGTCCATTCCCAAAACTCTATGAGTAATCTCCGATGAGATGAACTCTCGCGATCGTGTATCGATTGCCTCAGGCCCTGCTCATGAGCCGGAACCAGAATCTGAGTCCAATTCTTGAATGCTCAACACTATACTAAACTGACATTCAAGTGACCCGAATATACCCAAGAATCCTTATCCCACAGGCTTCCTGGATTCTCCAAGACTCTCCCCTATTCGAGTATGGATCCTATACTTTCAGTAGTACGGGCCCAATACTACCTTCCAAACTTATCCATACTTTCCTCAAGAATCATCCCGAATCCTCCAAGTCACCTTCTCAACCGATACACCCAAGTCTCACTAAACCGCACTACTAACCCACTAAAGCATTTTGTAGGCTTTCCTAGGTTCTCGACCTCACTTATCCCTCAGCTGCTGAAAGATTCCCAGTAATGTCAATTGGCTACCTCATCAATATAGCCACATGTAGCTGGGATCAGATAATCCTTCAAATAAAAAATCCATCCCTAGAACGGTTAGACTCAAATGAAAGCTGCACAATAGGGTCAAGTCCATCACTCTGAGATTATCCAGCATGTGCCACATGTGACTTTTCATATTCACTTAGTAGCTAACTCACATTACTAAGAGTCTTGCAAAATCACAAAGCAAGCAACATTCGGATAATGGAAAAAGCTAACCAACATAGAACAATAAAACCATTTTATCCTCTTATCAGGAATCTATACTAGCATGAAATTAGAAGGCTCATACAATCAGACATAACCTAAATAGGCTATCGTATCACTGACTGATCAGTACTAGCATGCAGATCTACAAGCACATACAGTAAACATATAAGGCATCCTTCCTAGATCCTTAACCCTAATCTAGCATGCAGTTCTCATAATCATATCATATCATCACATATCAAGTATGGGTATCTTGGGGAAAACTTACTTGAGGTCGGCTGATTGCACTCATCACACACCTTGCTATTTTCAAAGTTCTTTTCTCTTCTCAAATTCTTTTCAAACTTCTTTTTATAAAATGATTTTTCTGTTGAAAATTTTCATATCAAGTCCTTAGTTTGAGTCCAGACACACCCGAGAGTGTGCTCGAATCCCTCAAACCAAGACTCTGATACCAACTTGCAACATCCCAAAATTCAAGACCAAAAATTTCATTTTAATTAAGTTATTATAAAATCAACAGTATAAGAAAACATCCATAATAACATCCCATGTCAAAACCAAAGTGTCAATAATCAAAACATGTTATCATAAAATAATATTAGAGTGTAATCCCAATGATCTCATGTGCGGAAAACATAGTGTGTTGCACTGCGATCGAGTTGGCTCTTCTCCTTTGAAAACGAAGTACCTGAAACCAAGATTGTAAACCTTAAGCACAAAGCTTAGTGAGTTCCCCCATCATACCTCATACCATATAAACACATAATGCCTAGCATGTTTGGGTGCTAGCCCCCCCCCCCCCCCCCCCCCTTCAGTATCTTTGAACCGGTAACTGCCTAGCATATATGGGTGTTGGCCTCCCATTTAGTATATTTCAACTGGTAACTGCCTAGCATATATGGGTGTTGGCCTGCCCTTCAGTATCTTTCAACTGGTAACTACCTAGCATATATGGGTGCTGGCCTCCCCATCGATATCTTTCAATCGGTAACCGTTGACTATTTCACCCCCTACCACTACCACATAATAACCTACAATATACACATAAATCACATATTGCCTAGCATATTTGGGTGTTGGCCTATCCCTTCGGTCTCTTTCAACCGGTAACCGGGGACTATTTCACCCCTACCACTACCACATAATTGTTGGGTTTTGAGCACTATAACTCTTTTATGGTGCACATACAACCCTAGACACTTTCGATCTATGTTCTCTCTAATTATATATGCCTTTCCAATTTTCCAAAGTATACATCCTAACTAGCATACAAATTAACAATTGAACAATAAAACTAGTTAGATAACTTACATCTTAGTAGGACTTGTAGTTCTTGGTCTTTGAAAGCTTGAGCACCTCAAGTGTGATGCCTCTAATGTGTCACAAACACCGAATGCAAGAGGAGGCCTGAGAGAATAAGTGACTTAGAATAAAATCTATATCACTCTCCTAGAATGATGGTGTAGCCGATTTTGGCTTTAGGAAGGTCATTTCATAGTGTAGCAAATGCTAGGGTTACACCTTGCAAACTCTAATGACCTTTCATATTACTTAGGCTCCATGGGTTAAACCTCCATGGACTATCCATGGAAAATCTCATTGGTTTAGCACATCCTAAATAACCATTGATCATTAGCCCACACTATAAGAATCATTGATTTACATAATCAATCCCCATATATTTAATTAGTCTCTTTTGATCACAAAATTAATTCCAAATTAATTCTTGATCAATACTAATTAAATAGTATGATTTCATATTAATATATTATACTTGTAATATATTATTAGATTATAAATAACCTAATTCTCAAAATTCCATCCTATCAAATAGCACTGATGAAGGCAACCCAAAAGGACCATGCTACTATTGGGTCAAGTACATCCCAGTTATAGTTATGGGCTTAGACACCTAATCCAACAGTCTCCCACTTGGATAAGTCTAATAACTATATATTCCAATGCAACTTCAAAATCCGATTAGCAATCGTAGCTCTCAAAAGCCGTTGTCGAACTCTAACCCAGTCAGTGACGCATCCTTTAGATAAGGGATCATATATTCCTCTGTTCTCAAGATATCTATGCAGACAAATACATGGAACATGGTCATACTTATTGTCCTGCGTATTTTTTTTTCCTAATTTCCGATTCGTCTGACATAGAACATAACTGAACACATCAATTTAGTTCTGACCGGGCCCGACACATAGTCAAAACAGAATCATCAATGGGCCCAAGATATCACTTTTAATCATCTTAGGATAAAAGGAACAGATAAACTTCAACATTATATGCTTGTACTAACTATTCATCAAATCATGCACAATGACACGTTTTATAACATCAAGTTACTGATGCGTCTTCAAGCCATCAATGAACAACCAACTTGTGGTCAATAAGTCATATATATTTGTTTGAAGACTATATGATATTATCGCCTCACAATTACTCATTATAAATTCCATGAAGTAATTCAGGTGAGCATGGGTTGAATCCAATACTCAAATCTTATTTAAGGAGCACTCATGAATGGTGTAGCAAACTTTTGTTATGTCTAACGCCTTAGACAATCTACATGACAACTCATGAAAGTCTAGCCTCATTACCTACTTCCAAAGTATGATTTACTGTGGATGTTTTGAATAATCTTATTACTCTGGAAGTCAAAACATGCACAGTGAAACAATAGTAAATAATTGACATAAGATAGTAACTTTACTTATAAATAAAAATCCTTTTATTTAATCATCAAATGTCAATTAAAATTTAGCTATTACAAGTTTCTATTTATGTAAATACTAAAACTAATATCGTCTGTTAGCCCTATGCCCCTTGCATGTTGCAAGTGCTTAACCCTAGACAGTGCCTTCGTAAGGGGATCTGTTGGGTTGTCCTTTGACGATATTCTCTTCACCACGAGGTGTCCTTCTACTTGATGTCTTATGAAGTGGTACTTTCTGTCAATATGTTTGTATCTACCATGATCTCTCGGTTCCTTGATAAAGGCAACCGCCCCTTCATTATCGCAGAAAATCTCCACAGGCTCCTTTATGGATGGTATGACTCCTAAGTCTCCAATGAAGTTTTTCAACCATATCGCCTCCTACGATGCTACGCTTGCTACTATTTACTCTGATTCGCACGTTGAATTAGCTATAGTCTCCTGCTTGGAACTCTTCCATGTTACTGCTCCTCCAATCAGGGTAAACACCCAGCCAGACTATGAGTGGAAATTATTTCTGTCGGTTTGAAAGCTGGTGTTACTATACTCTGTCACTCTCAAGTCATCACTCACATCGAGGGGAAGGACCCAATCCTTAGCCCTCTGCAGGTACTTAAGAATGTTCTTAACTACAGTCCAATGAGCTTTAACAGGATTCCCTTGATATCTGTTGAGCATGCTCAAAGCCAAGGCCATATCAGGGCGAGTACAATTCATAGCATACATGATCGAGCCAACTGCGGAAGCATATAGTATTCAAATCATCTCTTCTATCTCAGCCTCTATACTCGGACTCTGAGACTTACTCACTTTGGCATTGCCTTGGAGAGGTAGGTCACCTTTCTTGGAATTTTCCACGCTGAAACGTTTCAACACCTTGTCCAAGTAGGTACTTTGACTAAGTTCTATTAGTCTTTTATTCCTGTTTAATAATATCTTTATCCCTAGGATGTAAGCAGCTTCCCCAAGGTCCTTCATAGCGAAATACTTCCCAAGCCTGGACTTAACCTCCTGCAAGGTTGGGATGTCATTTCCTATGAGTAGTATGTCATCCACATACAACACTAGAAAGCTAACTATACTCCCACTAGGCTTGACATACACACATGACTCATCCTCTCTTCTTGAAAATCCAAACTCTTTGACTTTCTCGTCAAAACAAAGATTCCATCTGCGAGATGCTTGTTTAAATCCATAGATGGATTTTTCAAGCTTACACACTCTTTGAGGGTACTTTGCATTCACAAAACCCTCTGGTTGACTCATGTAAACATCTTCAGCCAACTTTCCATTAAGGAAAATGGTTTTGACATTCATTTTCCATATTTCATAATCATGAAATGTAGCTGTGGCTAGCGCAACCCTTATAGATTTAATCTTCACTACTGGTGAGAAGGTCTCATCAAATTCAACACCATGATTTTAAGTAAAGTCCTTTGCAACCTGTCATGCCTTATATGTGTGTACTTTCCCATCCATGTCGGTCTTCTTCTTGAAGATCCATTTGCACCCGACTGTCTTACGACCCGGTACATTGTCAACCAAGTTCCAAACTTGATTGTCATATATGGACTGAATCTCGCTGTCCATAGCCTCTTTCCATTTTGCAGACTCGGGGCCTGCCATGGCTGCCTTGTAGTTGTTAGGTTCATCCTGACTTACCAGTGTGCTATCATTGATAAATGTATTACCTTCAGCTGTAATATGAAAATCATATAACACAAGTGGAACACTAACTTTATTGGAACACCTCAGAGGTACAGACTCGTCAATTGGTTCAACCAGAATTTCATCCTCGGGTTGAGTGCTAGTGTTTTAGGCTCCTTCATCGCTTAACTCTTGAAGCTCTTCAAGGTCAATTTTCCTCCACTGTCCTCCTGGCATATGAGTTCTCTCTCTCTCTCGAAAGACTCCTCTCCTCGCAACGAAGACAACATTGTCACTTGGTCTATAAAAGAGATATCCAAAGGATTTATGTGGGTAGCCGATGAAAATACATCGCTCACTCCGAGGTTCAAGCTTGTCGTGAGTCTCACATCTCACAAAGCCTCACAACCATAAACTTTGATGGGGTCTAACGAGGGAACGTTCCATGTCCACATCTCGTGAGGTGTTTTCAAAACCGTTTTGGTAGGGACTAGGTTAAGGATATGGGTGGAAGTCTCTAAGGCATACCTCCAGAATGAGATAGGTAACGAAGATCGAATCATTATGGAACGAACCATGTCTAGCAAGGTTCGATTGCGCATTTCAGCCACACCATTAAGTTGTGGTGTCCTAGGTGGCGTTAATTGTGAAACAATTCCACATTCCTTAAGATAGTCTAGGAACTCAATACTAAGATACTCTCCTCCTCGATCGGATTGCAGCATCTTTATCTTCCTGCCCAATTGATTCTCCATTTCTTGCTTAATCTACTTGAACTTTTCAAAAGTTTCCGACTTATGCTTGATTAAGTAGATATAGCCATACCTACTATAATCATCAATGAAAGTCACTTAGAAGCGGTTAGCTTCCCTTGTGGCGGTTCTGAATGGTCGACACACATCAGTGTGTATGAGATCCAACAGACCTTCACCTCTTTCACAAGTACCAGTGAAGGGTGACTTGGTCATCTTTCCAAGTAAACAAGATTCACAAGTGTCATCCGACTTCAATTCAAATGACTCCAAGACTCCATCCTTTTGGTGTTGGGCTATGCGCTTCTTGTTGACATGTCGAAGACGACAATGCCACTAGCATGCCTTGTCCAAAACATTGGACAAATCAATATTCAACACATTATTTCCTAGGTTATGTACAACCATCACAGTTTCATATATACCATTGCAAGGTAACGCTTCAAAATAAAATACACCATTATAATAAGCATTAATACTCCAACTTCATTATTAAAAGAAAACGTAAAACCTTGTTTATACAAATTGTGAAAGGAGATAATATTTCTCGCCATATCTGCCAAGTAACAACAATTATTCAAATCTAAATTTAAACCATTACTAAGCAATAAAGAATAAACTTCAATCTTGGTTATAGGCGACACTTTCCTATTTCCCATGATTAAGTTTATCTTCTTGTGCTCCAAATTCCTACTTCTTTTTAGTCCCCGCAAATCATAACAAATGTGAAATCCACAACCTGTATCTAGGACCCAAGAATCAGCATGTGATGAGTTATTAGATTGAATAGTGTAAATACCTACAAAGGAGGGCTTGATCTCGCCATCCTTTATGTCGTGCAAGTAGTTGGGGCAGCTTTGTTTCCATTTCCCTTTTTCATGACAGTGGAAGCACTCTGCATTCTTCAGATTGGAAGAGGGATTAGCAGAACCAACTTTGGTCCCACTGTAAGAGAATCCATCAAGAGACTTTCCCTTGCGGCTCTTTTAGGGAGCCTTCCTCTTCTTTCCCTTCCCATGTCCAATTGCCAGAAAAGGTGAAGAAGTAGTAGTAGTTGGAGTAGTGTCACACCCCCAAACCTGAACGGCGAAAACGTTCGGGGGCGGATGACTTCATGTGGTAACGTAACAAATGAATACATAGTAAAGAAAGCAATACAACCATCATATATATAATTAAAAGTTTACATTTGTCAAAAGGTACATGTTCAAAACCAATTACAATATGATGTCAAAATGTGAGATTTAAGTGGCGCCGCAGCGTCCCTTCTTCAAAAGCTTATTGTTACCTGTAGTTACTGAATCCCTGGGACATACATGTAATTTTAAAAGAGTAGATCAACATTTAAGCTGGTGAGTTTCATAAGTATTTAAATGACAATGTTGGTATGTAATGAAATGTTTTGTCCTTGTTTGTTTGTTTTTAGAAAATCCTATATTTTCTACTAGTATAAAAGTAGTCTTCTCTCAAGACCAAAGTTTGTTTCCAAAAATGTATGTAAGTGTAAAAATAACCAATATGTTTGAAAACCTCATAAATCAATGTATTTTTAATACCTCATGTGAGTTTTATAACCATACTATTGACTCGGATTGCCTATACACAACGTTCTTCAGGCGTTGGAATGTGACGTTTGTCACCCTAAATGGTGGACTGTAGCTAATAGTCAAGGCGCGGGTTGTCAAGCCCGTATAGATCTATACACAAACACCATGCTCCCCCTCTAAGGGATTCTGGTATATAATACAGGACTTGAAATGTGTATTCGAACGTACGTGAAGTTAATGTCTCACAAAGCGTAGTATAAAAACAGATCTACTTGTTAAAATCTTTCGTTTGTTCTTGTATATGAAAGTGACTTCTTGAAATTCGTGTTTCTAGTACGTAAAAGTTAGAAATTTTCTCGTAAAACTATACCTATTATAGTTTTCTAAAAGTGTGTCTCGTTTGTTTAGAAATACCTAGAAAAGGAATCATTTGTTATGAAAGTATAGATTTTTGTAGACCCTAAGATAGACACATATACATTAAATCTTGGAAAATGTTTAGTTTATACATGCATTACAACAATTTACATTTTTAAAGATAGGATTTCAATTGTAATATATTTTGTATACGAGAGTTCCCTATAAAGTTTATAAATCACATATGATTCTACTTAATAAAAGTGTATAATAATCTTTATATACAACACCCGATAGTAGTCGTGTGTTTTACTTGTATCCCCCCCCCCCTAGAAAGCATATAAAAGCATTTAGAATATTTAAAAATGGTTAATTAAGGGGTATGAACTCACTTGAAAGTTTGAAGATAGCGAGATGGAAAACCGGACCGAGTTTCGTCTCGGGAAACGGATTCTTCTCGGGATTCTCGGGAATCTCGGGAGTAAAATCGACCTTCGGGACTTGAGCAAAATGACCAGGGCTTAGGGGTAGTGCGGGCACGGTAATCGAGGCAATATCGTGAGAGAAATGAGAGAAATGGGGTGAATTTCCCGGAACCCTCGCATCTCTATTTATAAGGGTCTGAGAAGCCTCGGTACGCAGGGCGTACTCGTGCGTCACCCGTGACCGAGTCCTCGACTGCTTCACTTCGGATGGGACGGATCGGCTAGGCTCGCATAGGGGCGACGTGGACGGACCAAGACCAAGGCCTTCGCGTATGCGGGGCGTACGGGGTTACGCGGCACGTAACTCGGATGAGAACGTTGACTCCCCCTTCGGATATTACCAGATTTTTTATTTAAATTTATATATAATTTATTTAATAAACTTCAAAAAATCATATCTTCTTCATACGAACTCCGTTTTCGATGGTCTTTATATCCACTCGTAGGTGAGACTACACTCTACAACTTTCGTTTAGACTCCGTTGGCAAATTATGAAATTATTTTTATTATTTATTTATAAAATGTCGTGATTAAGGAATTTATTTAAAAATTCATAACTTCTTTATCTGACGTCGGTTTTTGCCAGACTTTTTACCGCTGAAATACCTTTGTCGAGACCTTCGATTCTCGTTTAGGTCATTCCGGCCAAAAGTCGCTCGATCTCCAATTCGAGTTTTTAGCTGTCTGCTGCTAAGCCGAACTTGGAAAAATCTTAACTTCAATATACGAAGCCGGATTTGGGCATTTTTTTTACGTACGATCCCGGTTTAATGATATTAAACATAGTAGGTAGTTAAATATAAACTTTTTGGACATTTTATTATCAAAGTTAATTTCTTTAACTCAAAAGTGGTTACAATAATTGACTTATTAGGCCATTACAAAGAGTTGAAATATCGGGTTGTCACATCATCCCCCCGTTAGAGGGAATTTCGTCCCGAAATTTAAAGTAGTAAAGATACTAGTGAACATGAAAGAGACGAGGGTACTTTTGTTTCATCTGATCCTCACGTTCCCATGTGAATTCAGGTCCCCGCTTGGCGTTCCAGCGAACCTTCACGATGGGTATGCGACTTTGTTTTGTTTGTTTGACCTCTCGGTCCATGATTTCTACTGATTCTTCCACAAAGTTGAGGCTCTCGTTGATCTCGATCTCGTCGAGTGGAATAACAAGAGTCTCATCGGACAGACACTTTTTCAAGTTTGAGACGTGGAAGGTTGGATGTATGTTACTAAGTTCACGCGGTAGGTTAAGCTTGTAAGCCACAGGGCCGATTCTGGCAAGAATCTCGAAAGGCCCTATGTATCTTGGATTTAGTTTCCCACGCTTTCCAAAGCGTATTAAACCCTTCCACGGTGAGGCCTTTAATAAAACGTGGTCTCCTACCTGGAATTCCAAAGGTTTCCTCGTTTGGTCAGCGTAGCTTTTCTGTCGGTCTCTAGAGGCTTTCAATCGTTCACGAATCCGAATGATCTTCTCTATCGTTTCTCGTATGATTTCTGGACCGGTGAGAGTGCTTTCAGGAACTCTTCCTCTAGCTAACTGGGTATCGCCAACTTCAGTCCAACACAGAGGGGATCTGCACTTTCGACCATAGAGGGCTTCAAACGGAGCAGCCTTTATGCTTGTATGATAACTATTGTTGTATGAAAATTCTACAAGGGGTAAATGGATATCCCATGCCTTTCCAAAGTCAATCACACAGGCTCTCAGCATATCTTCCAAAGTTTGTATCGTTCTCTCACTTTGCCCGTCTGTTTGTGGGTGGTAGGCTGTACTCATGTCTAGCCTAGTCCCCAGGGAACTTTGTAGTGACTGCCAGAATCTTGAAGTGAATCTACTATCTCGATCGAAGATAATGGATATCGGAACACCATGCAGTCGCACTACTTCCCTTAAGTAAGTTCTTGTAAGCTTTTCCATTTTGTCAGTCTCCTTGATGGGTAGGAAATGCGCGGATTTGGTCAATCTGTCGACAATGACCCATATGGTATCGAGTCCACCCGTCGTCTTGGGTAACTTGGTTATGAAGTCCATAGTAATCCGTTCCCATTTCCATTCTGGTATCTCTGGTTGTTGTAGTAATCCTGACGGTTTTTGATACTCGACCTTAACCTTAGCGCAAGTAAGGCATTTACTTACGAAGGTAGCAATTTCTGTTTTCATGTTAGGCCACCAGTACAATTTCTTAAGATCCAAATACATCTTATCTGAACCCGGGTGAACGGAATACCTCGTGTTGTGTTCTTCAGTCATGACTACGTCTCTGAACCCGCCATGTTTCGGCGTCCAGATTCGGTCCATGAGATAATATGCTCCGCCACCCTTGACTTCTAGATTCTTTTCCATTCCTTGCAGGGATTCACCCGCCACATTTTCAGGTCGCAAAGCTTCCATTTGTGCCTCTTTAATTTGTGTGGATAAGTGGGAATGGATAGTCATAGTCAGAGATCTGACCCTCCGACCAGTGTATTCCTTTCGACTGAGGGCGTCAGCTACCACGTTGGCCTTGCCAGGATGATAATGAATTTCGCATTCGTAGTCATTTAGTAACTCAACCCATCGTCGTTGTCGCATGTTGAGTTCCTTCTGATCGAAAATGTGTTGAAGGCTCTTGTGATCGGTGAAAATAGTACTCTTTGTTCCGTATAAGTAGTGTCTCCAGATCTTCAGAGCAAATACCACTGCCCCTAACTCAAGATCGTGTGTCGTATAGTTCACTTCGTGTGTCTTAAGCTGTTGGGAGGCATAAGCAATAACCTTCCCTCTCTGCATAAGAACACAACCAAGTCCTTGATTTGACGCATCACAATACACTACGAAGTCTTCTATCCCCTTCGGGGAGGGATAGTATCGGTGCGGTACACAAGGCCTGTTTTAGCGTTTGGAACGCCTTCTCTTGTTTCGCTTCCCAGTTAAAGGCCACGCCTTTCTGGGTTAATGTAGTAAGAGGTTTCGCAATGCTAGAGAAGTTTTTTTATGAATCTGAGATAGTAGCCAGCGAGACCTAGAAATTGACGAATTTCTGTAGGTGTCTTTGGTGCCGACCAGTTCTCGATGGCCTTTATTTTGGAGGGGTCCACATGTATCCCTTTCTCGCTAACAACGTGGCCCAAAAATTCGACTCTTCGAATCCAAAATTCGCATTTAGAGAACTTCGCATAGAGTTTCTCCGTTCGCAGTGTTTCTAAGACTTTTCGTAGGTGCTGACTATGCTCTTCCTTACTTCGGGAGTAGATAAGTATATCATCGATAAAGACGATGACGAATTGATCCAAGTAGGGACGGCATACCCTATCCATTAGGTCCATAAATACTGCTGGTGCATTGGTTAATCCAAATGGCATTACAACAAATTCGTAGTGTCCATAACGAGTTCGGAAAGCTGTCTTGGGAATATCTCCTTCTAGTACTCGTAATTGATGATATCCGGATCGTAGGTCTATCTTTGAGAAGTAGTTTGCTCCTTGAAGTTAATCGAATAGGTCGTCAATACGGGGTAGAGGATAACGGTTCTTGACTGTAAGCTTGTTCAGTTCTCTATAGTCGATGCACATGCGGAACGGTCCGTCTTTCTGCTTTACAAACAGGACCGGTGCTCCCCAAGGTGAGTAGTGTGTTCAGCGATCTGTTCGGAAGTAGCAGTGGTGACATCAATCTCCATAAGCTCTTTATCTAGGGCATATTCTCTGTCCTCATAGCGAATAGCCATTCGGATGTTTCGTATCTAGTCATTGAAGTTCGATCCATCGAAAATGGCCCTCCCACATAGGTTCATGATGGAGAAAGAGCCTGAAAGGATTGGGTTGGAAGCATTGTTTGGGATACACATCTGAAAAAGAAGAAGAAGAAAGTTTAGATTAGATGATAATCCTTAATATTAGACCCAAATGAAATATTAAGGCTAGGACCCAACACAATATTCTACAATTGCGAAAAGGGATGTCGTAATACAATTGTAAAATATTTGAAGGTAGGTAAATGACGATTTACCCATTTCCACCATGAAAAACGAAATAGATTATTAAGTTTTAATTGGATTGAAATTCCTAGATCCTTTGAGATTCATTGAACTTTTCAATGGCATGTTTAGATCTCGATTGTGTCATTCAAGTTTGTGACCGGGATGCCAAGGATCATAAACAACGTGTGAATAATCATGCAAATTAGCTTGGTACACTAAATGTTATAAATCACCTAATCAATGTGTCGGTTAACCACATACGCTCCATTGATCTATGACTAACATCAAGCTACCCTTTGTCACACATTGTTTGTCCGAATTAGTGTGCCGGTTAACCACACACACTCCACTAACGAATTAAGAAGGTGCAAAGTCTAATTTCATGGATTAGCACGATTTTCACATTTTCCTAAACTAACTGAGATTAGGGCTTTAATAAAAGTTTAGTTAATTTATATTTATCATTATACTTTTAACGAGAATTAATGTCCGATCCTACCCGTTCGGCTAAAGACCCTCCACCAGTCAAGGAAGCGATGGGTGAGAGTGGACACCCATTAAACCACCATTTTATAGGTCGTAACCTTATACACCCCCCCCCCCCCTCTTATAGACCAGCTTCGTAAATGAGGCCTACTAACGGTAAGACTGACTTGTCTTTTACACACACATACACACACACACACACACACACACACATATATATATATATATATATATATATATATATATATATTATTAATATAAGGGTTGAATTATAACTTTTTGAACTCTAAGGATTGAAATTAAAGTTTCCTTAGTGAGACTTTACAAATTCCAAAACTCGAGGGCAAGTTTTGAAACTTGTCAAAACTCTTCCTTTCTATAACTTATGAGTTTAATTGCATTTTAATGGATGAGACCTTTCGTTTTCTATAACTTGGGGACAAGTTATGGAGGTTATTAAAAGCATTAAGATCAACATTTTTACTATGAAATAATTTATCTATGATATAGTTAAACTCATAAGTCAAGATAATTCATATCAACAATTGCAAGAAATTAGCCTGGTCATATAAACTAATACAAATCTTGAAATTTTGACAATTATCTTTTAATTGGATGAGCATGATCACTACCATATCAAGAAAACAGATTATGTGTTTTAGAAAACAGTGTGTGGTAATGATCCTAATCCAATTCTGGCCAAAAAATCGAAATTCTGCACCTAGAGCCATCAGCTCGATGAGTGCAAGAACATGACTCGTCGAGTTGGTCGTTAACTAAGTGGAATTGTCGAGTCAGCCAGTAGACTCGGTGAGTTCATCAATCAGAAGCCATAAAATCGATTTTTTCAACTTTGGAAAGCAATAAGCATCAAGTATAACATAAAACAATCCTAGCATCTGATACCACTGCTGAGTTTTGAGCACTATAACTCTCCTATGGTGCACATACAACCCTACTTGCTTTGGATCTACGTTTTCTAGAATTATACATGCATTTTCAATTTTCCAAAGAATACATCCTAACTAGCATACAAATTGACAATTGAACAATACAACTAGTTAGATAACTTACCCCTTAGTAGGACTTGTAGTTCTTGGCCTTTGAAAGCTTGAGCACCTCAAGTGTGATGCCTCTAATGTATGACAAACACCAAATGCAAGAGGAGGATTGAGAGAATAGGTTACTTAGCACAAAATCTATATCACTCTCCTAGAATGATGGTGTAGCCAATTTTGGCTCTAAGGAGGTCCTTTTATAGTGTAGCAAATGCTAGGGTTACACCTTGCAAACCCTAATGACCTTTCATATTACTTTGGATCCATGGATTAAACCTCCAATGACTATATCAATGGTTTAGCCCATCCTAAATAAACATGGATCATTAGCCCACACTATAAGAATCATTGATTTACATAATCAATCCCCATATATTTAATTAGTCTCTTTTGATTTGAAAATTAATTCCAAATTAATTCTTAATCAATACTAATTAAATAATATGATTTCATATTAATATATTATACTTGTAATATATTAATATATCATAAATAACCTAATTCTCAAAAGTCCATCCTATCAAATTGCACTGATGAAGGCAACCCAAAAGGACCATGCTACTATCGGGTCAAGTACATCCCAATTATAGTTATGGGCTTAGACGCCTAATCCAACAATAATAACCTAGCATATACACATAAATCACATACTGCCTATCATATATGGGTGTTGGCCTACTCCTTCGGTCTCTTTCAACAGGTAACCGGGGACTATTTCACCCCTACGACTACCACATAATAACATTGCATACTAGCACATAAAGCATAACAGATAGTGGCAAACCAGAAAATTATCACAAATACAATAATCTAAAACATAATAACTTGCTGGTCGGTCGGCATTGGTGCCTTAGACCCACCTCTACGGGAAGGTAACTCACCTCGCACTGCTCAAGTCCCGTAAACAAAACCCTGGTTGTTGGATGACAAATTCCCGAACTGTCAACATCAAAACAACATCCAATTAATCATTGGGTTCCAATACATATCCATAAGTCCATGCTTGGGGTAAAAGACTACTTTACCCCCATCTTAGTTTGATTCAAGCTCAAGGCCCAATCCAAAGGCCCAAAAGTCAAACTATGAACTAAAGGCCAACATATGGCCCAATTTTCCAAATTGGGCCCAAACCTTTACATGGTCTTACTCTAAGGCCCAACCATTTATTCCAGTCCAAACATTTGGCATTCCATTGGTCCAATATCTCATAAACATCAAGGCCCAATTATGGCCCACCTATGGCCCAATTTTCCAAATTAGGACCAAACCCTCACATGGGCCTTATGCTAAAGCCCATTCAAATATTCTACTCCATATACTTGTTCTTGGATAGCCCATCAATGGCTCAATCACCAAAACCCAATAGTAAGGCCCAACTCAAGGCCCATGAAAAATTAGAGTTTTCTCATACAATGACGATTAGGGTTAAGTTTTTCTTACTTAAACCATTAAGGACATAATCAATTAAGTCCATCACACTACTAGATAAATCACACAGTTTGTTCGAGTTAAATTCATAATTCAATTCCAATGATCCAATGCGGCTCCCGACAAATCAAAAATACACATTTCCAAAATTAGGGTTTTCCAAACCCTATTTAGGGTTTCCAATCAAATTACAAGCCAATTAATCCAAATTATGTTTTTAGGTTAATTGGGGTTTCATTAGGCCAATTAGGGTTAAATAAGTCAGGCACCTTCAACAACGACCTCGGGTAGTGGTGGTCAATGACGGCTCGCAGCGGCGGCTAGCACCTCACGATGGTGGTTATGGTTCTAGTATATTTATGTCCAAGCATCCGAAAAGCAATCTAAACAGAAGAAAAAGCACACCGCCACCCAACACGGCGGCTGGTGATGGCGGAAGGCGGCAATCATGTAACACCGTAAATTTTCAAATAAAATTTTCATTTTAAAATCACGTAATTCTCATAACACATTTCACAAAAATCCCATCTATTTAAATTACAGAATGCAACTCCATAAATGTTTTATTAATAATCCAGGATCCTCAAAATACCACACATATCTCATTAGCAACTCCATAATTGTTTTATTAATAATCTGGTGTGTGTACAATCAAGCCAATGCCCTCCTGCGATCATGTGAATAAACTGAAACAAATATCACATAACACGGTAAGAAGGAAGCTTAGTGAGTTCCCTAAAATACCACACATATCTCATTAGCCTCTCATGGCTATACTCAGATAAAACACTCCAGTCAATGTGTCTCAGAGGGACCCTCCGGTCCCAAAACTCGGGTGGACCCTCCAGTCCTAAGTCAGTAAGCTCTGAATAATACATAGAATAAATCACAAAGACATAATGCAAGATATCACAATACTCAATATAAGCACATAAGACCCTCCGGTCACACAAAGGTTACCACTCTAGGTAAAGTATAGTGACAAGACTCACCTCGAATGATGAACAGCTCCTATAAATGCTACTGTTGCACATCCGCCTCTAACACTGGACCAGGATCCACAAATACCCAATTAAGATCTAAGTCCAAACCCTTACTCTTTAGGTCTAAAGGTAGTCCCCTAACTAGCCCATCAGTAACCTAGAACTCATTGGGCCCACCATTGCCTAATAATGAATGGGCTCTCCCGAGGCCTAACTCTCAAGTCTGAGTGACAAACCCAACATAAGGGCCCAAGGCACACACACACATGAATCCAGATTGGCCATCAGGGACACTTGGTCAGTATGCGAGGCGTACTGGAATTACGCTCAGCGTACGTCCCAGATTCACTCTTTCTACTCATTTGTTCTTAAATAGTTAAGACCTTGGCTCATATCACAAATTTGGACTCCCTAATAGATCTTACTCCATAAAGTCAATGACTTTAAGCCTTTGAATGGATAATAGGGTCACAAACACACAAAATTCTCACTTTCTTAGCTTAAAATGCTCATATCTATTGCATGGTTTGATTCCAACGTCTAAGTCTTGATTTTTATGACACTACACCACTAAATACACTAAAAGGGGTTGATCATAGTCTCTGGACCTCAATATCTCATAAAGTCTCCAACTTTAGGGACAAAAACCCTAAAATACTCTACTATGATGCACAAATCAAAGAGTGAGAAAGCTTGAGGTTATATACCTCTATATGAAGCTCCCAACACAGATATGCTTAGATCCAAGGGTCTGGACTCTCACTCCTTCTCCAAAGCTTCTTCTTCATACTGTACCACCTGGTTCCTGGTATGTATTCTTGATTATTAACTCTCCTTATATATTGCATTTTAATCTTGGACTCGGCAAGTTGAAGGACTAACTCGCCGAGTAGAAGCTGGACTAGACGCGGGATCTACTCTGTCTACTCGGTGAGTAGGCTCGTGGGACTCGGCGAGTAGACCCTGTCTGGACTAAAACCCTAACCCGGGTGTTTGCACCCTATTTAAACGATCTAACCCGGCCTTCATTTCCCCTAGCACTCCCAGAGATCTGTAGAACGAAACCCTAGCCCCCTTTGTGTCCTTGTGGGTGATTTTTAGCATTGTGAAGGTGGTTTGGAGCTTGGGAGAAGAAGGAGAAGGTTGAAGAGTGCAAGAAGGGAAGAAGATCTGGAATCTACTCTCTGAAGGGCTTCTATTCAGGTAGAAAAGTTCCTCCCTTGATCTTTAGATCATTGAACCCCCCTTTTGTCCCTAAAAAGAGGTTTCAAGCCCTAAGAACCTAAATCTCTATGTGCTTATGGTTAATGTTCTGCAAGGACTTCGGATTTGGACCTTTAGGACATCCTAGTAGCATAAAGTCTCTATGGTTGAGGTGATTGAGGTCCCTATTGAGTGTAGGACCTCTTAAAGAACTTGGAATTGTATGTTTGAGCTCATAGGGTCGTGCCTGCACGTAAAGTTTGCAACTTTACGTGGTAAACATGCCCTAGGACCTTAGATCTGTGGTTTTGAAGCATTGCATGTCTCAGATCTGGCCTACTTGGGAAATGGGTCGAGGAACTCGGTGAGTCCCAAAGTGGAACTCGGCGAGTTCTATGAAGATGGTCTTAGACTCGGCGAGTTGGATGAACAACTCGGCGAGTCCTATGAAGATTGCCTGGAGCTCGCCGAGCTGTTCTTCAAACTCAGCGAGTCATACGAACTTTCACAGAGCAAGAGGGGTTTAAGCGTTGAAGGGTCAACCCTTCGCACTTGCACGCGGAATTAACCGCGTAACGAAGTCCCCAAAACCCCAAACCCTTGTATGGAGTGTTCTGGTGTGGATTGGAAGCGAGTAGGGGATCCGCTCGAGGAACTCGGCGAGTTGCTCGCGGACTCGGCGAGTCGGGACTCGAGTCGGCCCCATATTCCCGAGTGGTGAGTCAAGGGTGACTCAGTGAGTGGGAGAGGGTCTTGGCGAGTAGGACCGGGTTAGTAAGGGAAGGACTCGGCGAGTTGCTCGCGGACTCGACGAGTCCAGTCAACTGGAAGTTGACTTTGACTTGGATTTCGACTTGGTCAAGGGTAAATGGGTCATTTTACCCTAAGTACATCTAGCGGTGTTTGACTGATCGTTTTGTGGGAATTATAGCCGAAGGACGTCCAGAGCAGCAGCAACAGTAGACAGTCAGTTCCCGATCAGATCAGCAGCTACTTTGAGGTGAGTTACCTTCCAGTAGCGGTGGGTCTACGGCCACAATGTTGGCCCACCAGTGGGAGTTGTATGATAGATGATGGTCTCTATGATATTCATCTAGGGTTGCTACTACCTGAATTATGTTTATGTGATAGTATGATATGATGCTATGTGCTTGTGACAGTAGGGGGAGATAGTCCTCTAGATATCCGGTCGGTAGGGCCGAAGGGGTAGTCATACCCAGCCATGTTAGATAGATTCTGATATTGTGATACATGTTATGTGGTAGTAGTAGAGGGGAGAAATAGTTTCCCCAGTATCTGGTCGAGAGGACCGAAGGGGAGGCCAACACCTAGATATGCTAGGCAGCATCCGGTCGAGAGGACCGAAGGGGAGGCCAGCACCCAGATATGCTAGGCAGTATCCGGTCGAGAGGACCGAAGGGGAGGCCAACACCCAGATATGCTAGGCAGTATCCAGTCGAGAGGACCGAAGGGGTAGGTCGGGCACCCAGATATGCCTGACAATTTACGTATGTTATGTGATTATATGGTATGTGGTACAGTGGGGGAACTCACTAAGCTTCGTGCTTACAGTTTTTAGTTTTGGTTTCAGGTACCTCTTCAGCCAAGGGATTGATACTCTTATATTTTGGTTGTTTACATGTTGTGGATTTCAAATTTGGGATTTCGATGTGAAATGGTTTAATTAAACAATGTTTCAACTACTAATGTTTTCTAAGTAATGTTTTAAAAATGAAATTTTTGGACGTGAAAATTGGGTCGTTACAAGTTGGTATCAGAGCCCTGGTTTGAGGGATTTGGACTCACCTTCAGGGGTTTATGAACTCAAATCGAGGGAGTAAAAGATTTTCCGAAAATAATTGTTTTCTAAGGATTAAGAAAAGGGTTTGAGAAAGAACGAAGTGTGTGATGTGCGCAACCGGCCGAGCTCAAGTAAGTATTCCCCAAAGTACCCATACAAGCTTATGTTGTGTTTATCAGTTTCAGTAGAACAGCATGCTAGAATAGGACTAAGGATCTAGTAGTGATGCCTTATGTGCCTGCTTTATGTGCTTCAGTGTATGAAAATTGCATGCTAGAATTGAATAGACAGTAGTAGGATAGCCTGTTAGGTTATGCCTAATAGTATGAGTATTAGGTCTATATGCTAGATCAGTTTCTCTCTATGAGAGCGGATTTGCTTGAGATTGTTCCCTTAGTTCAAATGCTGCTTGCTTTGTGCTTTATGGGTCTCTGAGTGGTGGGAGTTAGCCATTAGGTGAATACGTCACGTTACATTTGATCAGGGTTGAATAATCTTAGAGTGCTGGATTTGGCCCTATTGCGCAGCTCTCGTTTGAGTCTAACCGTTGTAGGGACGAGTCTGTTACGCGAAGGATTATCTGAGCCTCACCCCATGTGATGGTATTCAGGTAATGGTTAACTGGCATTACTAGGAGGCCTTCAGCAGCTGAGGACCTGGTAGGGTGGAGCCTGAGATTTCGAGTCGATCAAGGAGGGGATCATCGAGTTGATGGAAGATCGCCTCCGGGCGTTCACGAGCGACATGGCATCTGGCCAGTCGGGATCTCACAAACTGTCCTTTAAGGACTTCAGGGGCAGTGGTGCGCCGGATTTCCACAAGGTGAAAGACCCCATTGCCGCCAGACAATAGATTGCAGACATCGAGTCTGCACAGTTAACTAGCTTCTGCCCCGAGGGGTCGAAGGTGATGTATGCAGCAGGGTGCTTATGAGACCGAGCTCAAGACTGGTGGGAGTCAGTGGGTGACTCATTGGGAGCCTCAGCGATCGAGGCTATGACTTGGTCAGATTTTGTGACCAGATTCAAGGCAGAGTTTGCGCCGGCTGTCGAGCTTCAGCAGCTGGCCAGGGAGTTTTTGGACATGAGACAGACGACGGAGACTGTGGCGGAGATCACCGCCAAGTTTCGGGAGAGGGCACTATTGGTTCCCCAATATGCGGGCGATGAGGACATGAGCAGGACCCGCTACCATGACATGCTCCGAGCTGATATTCGGGAGCACGTTAGTTTTTCAGCTTGCCCCACCTTGGACTCCATGATTGCCAGGGCGAGGGAGAGGGAGATAGATTTGGAGCACATCCGAAAACGAAAGGCGGAGGAGGCACAGTCAGGAGGGGCTTCGGGGAAGAAGCCTAAGGGATCAAATGTGGGCCGAAAGGCCAACAGGGACGGGGTCGCTGCAGGAAGTGCGACAAGTCGCACGAGGGGGCGTGCAGGTCGGGATCATCAGGCTGCTATAAGTGCTGGAAGCCTGGGCACTTTAGCAAGGATTGCACTGCTCCGGCAGCAGTTATTCAGACGGCTGAGTTGCTGTGTTTCCACTGCAACCAGAGGGGCCACAAGAAGGCCAATTGCCCCCAGTTGAATGTTTCAGCGCCGGTAAAGGCGCCAGCTCCAGCGACCCTGCGGATCACGAATGGCCGGCAGGGCAAGGCAGAGGCTCCAGTGGTGAGGAGCTGGGCATTTCAGCTGACCTCCGAGGAGGCACGCGCTGCACCCGATGTGGTGACGGGTATGATTCTTTCCTTCTCATTTATTTATATGATGTTATGATATTGATATGTGCTCGGTTTACGTATATATATATATATGTATTAGGATCGTTCCATGTGAAAAGAATCCCAGTCCAGGTGTTGTTCGACTCGGGTGCTACCCGATCGTTTGTTTCCCTTGCGCTTAGCAAGAAGTTCGCTGAGTCTTCGGGCATGTTGGATTGTCCTTTAGAAGTAGAAATTGCCGATGATCAATCGGTGCGAACATCGATGGTGTTTCGGGATTGCGTATTGCGTTTGTTTGAGGAGTGCTACCTGGTAGACTTGGTTCCCATTCCGTTGCGTGGGAACAAGGTGATTATAGGCATGGATTGGTTGAGCCCCAATGGGGCGGCGATAGATTGCGCACAGCAGCTGGTGCCAGTCAGGACCCCAGGTGGAGGAGAGTTAGTGATTCATGGCGAGAGGCCACAGTGTGGACCCTCAGTCTGTTCAGCAACAATGGCTAGACGATACCTTCAGCAGGGATGCGCAGATTATCTCGCGTATGTGATGGATACCCGGGAGGCGGGTAAGGTGACGGTGAGCAAGTTTCCGGTGGTGCGAGATTTCGCAGATGTTTTTCCAGAGGAGCTTCCTGGGATACCTCTGGAGCGACACGTGGAGTTCAAGATTGACCTCGTTCTTGGTGCGGCTCCGATAGCCAAAGCACCGTATCGGTTGGCTCCTCCTGAGATGCAGGAGTTGTCTACGCAGCTGCAGGAGCTATTAGACAAGGGATTCATTCGACCGAGCAGTTCACCCCGGGGAGCCCCGATTCTGTTCGTGAAAAAGAAGGACGGGTCACATCGGATATGTATAGATTACCGGGAGTTGAACAAGGTAACGGTGAAGAGCCGTTACCTACTCCCGAGGGATGATCTCTTTGAGCAGCTTCAGGGAGCGTCTTGGTTTTCCAAGATCGATTTGCGTTCGGGTTATCATCAGATGAGGGTCAGAGAGGAGGATGCGCAGAAGACCGCGTTTCAGACGCGCTATGCCCATTATGAGTTCGTGGTGATGCCGTTTGGGCTCACCAATGCTCCTGCCGCGTTCATGGACCTCATGAACCGCGTATGCAGACCGATGTTGGATCGGTCTGTGATAGTTTTCATTGACGACATCTTGGTTTATTCCAAGACACAGGAGGAGCATGAGGAGCATCTGAGAGAGGTTTTGGAGACCCTGAGGAGGGAGAGCTTGTATGCCAAGTTCTCCAAGTGCGAGTTTTGGTTGCGCGAGGTGCAATTTCTTGGACACCTTGTCAACCAGAACGGGATTTTAGTCAACCTGGCCAAGGTCGAGGCCGTGATGAGGTGGGAGGTTCCTAAGTCTCAATCCGAGATTCGGAGCTTCCTAGGATTAGCAGGCTACTATCGGAGATTCATTCAGGATTTCTCCAAGATAGTCGTACCCCTGACGCGGCTGACGAAGAAAGCCATGGTCTTTCGGTGGGGACCCAAGCAGTAGGCTGCGTTTGAGACGCTGAGACAGAGATTGTGCGAGGCGCCAATCTTAGCCCTGCCAGAGGGCGTAGAGGATTTTTTGGTTGACTGTGACGCGTCCATTTCAGGGTTGGGCGAGGTACTGATGCAGAGGGGGCATGTCATTGCTTACACTTCGAGGTAGCTCAAGCCTCATGAGGCGAACTACCCAACACATGATTTGGAGTTGGGGGCAGTAGTTTTCGCCCTCAAGATTTGGCAACACTACCTCTATGGAGTCCAGTGTACCATCTACACGGACCACAAGAGTTTGAGGTACCTGATGGATCAGCCGAATCTGAACATGAGGCAGCGTCGGTGGTTGGACGTGGTGAAGGACTATGATTGCGAGATCCTTTACCATCCGGGGAAGGCCAATGTGGTGACCGATGCGCTTAGCCGCAAGGCGGCGCCGATCAGGGATATTTGTATGAGGATGACCGTAGTGACTCCCCTGTTGGAGCAAATTCGGGAGGCTCAACAGGAGGCTATTGATGGGTTTTGGTCATAAGACATCCTATGTGCTCATACAAACCCTAATGCTTGGATCTAGGTTTCTCTATTGTACGTGCTTTGAATCCAAGACTATAAACCCTAATTCTAGCATATGGAAATCAATATTAACATATAATTAGGTTTATGATATTACCTTGATTGTTATGTAGCAATAACAATCCCAATTCCTCCTTGAATTGACTTTGGAAGGCTTAGAGTCACAAGTGTCACTCCTCTAATGGTTCACAAACACCATAAGCAAGAGGATGAAGAGGAGAGAGGATAGAAGCTGCCAAAACCATGTGAAAACCCTAGAAGGTTGCTTGTCCACGTTTTTGAGCCTTAAGGGTTCTATATATAGTGAGGCTATTAGGGTTATCTAACAAGGAAACCCTAATTTGGTTGCTTAAGCCCTAAGCAACCCATAGACTCCTTTAATCAAGCCTTTGGACGATTTCCTTATGGGCTTCCCATAAGAATTCATCCACCTCTTGATTCAAGGCAATCCATGGCCCAAATTGCAATTATCTAATAATTACAATTCCAGTCCCTTAAGTTTAATTAATCTCTTTTAGTCACAAAACTAATTACCAATTAATTATTGACTAATATTAATTAAACAATATGATTTCTCCTTTAATATATTACTCCCATAATATATTAATAAATCATATTTAATCCTTTCTCTCCATAATTCATCCTATCAAGTTGCTTTGGTGAAGGCAACCCAAAAGGACCATGCACCATCGGGTCAAGTACATACCAACATAGTTATGGATTTGACACTAATCCAACAGTCTCCTACTTGGATAAGTCTAACAACTATTCTGCGTATGACTTCAGATCCTGATCTGCAATCGTAGCTTTCCAAAGCCGCTGTCAACTCTGATCCTATCAGATACGCGTGTCCTTAGATAAGGGATCATATATTCCTCCATTCTAGATATCATATGAGAAATGATTTCAAATCATTTTCTTTGTACTATATCTCGATTTCTGATTTATGACGACAGACTAATTGAACAAATCAAATTAGCCCTAGCCCGGCCGAGCATTTACGTTTGTCATCACTAAACCATCGAGGGGCCCAAAGATATCGCTTTTATCCTACTTTGAATAAAAGGAACGGATAAACTTTGATACAATGCTTGCTTGCACTTACTAACCAAATCACACACAACAATATGTTTTATAACACCAAGTTAATAGTGCGTTTACATATTATCAATGTGCAATCGATTTGCAAGATACAACTCACACATCTCGGTTTCAAGAATATAAGATGTTATCGTCTCACCAATCACTCGTGATACAATCCATGGAGTGATCCAAGTGAGCTTGGGTTTAATCCAATGCTCAAATCATATTCGTAAGCACTCATGAACGTTGCAGCAAACATTTGCTTATGTCTAATACTTTTCTAGACAATCCACACACCGATTCACGACAGTCTTCATTCATATCTACTTCCATCATATGAACGACTGTGGCCCGTTTGAATAATTCGATTATTCTTAATAAACTCAATTATTCTGGAAGTCAAAACATGCAAATATAAAACACAAGAATAATACTAATCCCATATGGCCTCAACTCTTTGAGCATAAATAAAACACCTTTTATTTATCACCATATCGATTACTCATTATTTGTCGTTTCGGGTAATCAACTTCTTACTTGAATTACAACACTTATCCCATGCTCCTAGCATGCACACAATGTTTACCTATGGTTCTTACTTTGTGAAATAGATCACATTGAACACATTTCCAGTCATTCACATTTCACAACTCCAAATCTATTTTTCATAAGTTTAAGAATATCAAATTCTTGCTACTTATAGAATATGCTAGATTCTAACATTTTAAACATTGATCCTTTCGTAATGTCACTGCACCAAAGTCACAAAGACTATTGCCAATGATATTACAAAGTCCTCTATCGGAGATTGTTACAAGACAATTCCATAGACGTGATGTCTCTTACTCAAAGTGCATTCTTTGAACATCCTTTTGCATAGAAGTTTCTAATCTAGTCATAGATTTCTCAATATTCAATTCCCAATATGGATACGCTTCCATATTTTCCATGTGACAACTCATTCTTAATAGAATCTTATATATTCGTAATGATGTCGATATGGTCCATCCAATATGGAAACATTTCCATATTTTCCAATACTATACTTCCAACTACTCACAAGCGACCAATCATCGTCGAACTTTGGATTGTCCTTTGATAGTTGTTTATTTCTTTTAGTCAAAACCAATTCTAGTCCCTTTTCCCTCTAAATGCGCTCGACATTTGGAAAATTTTAGAATGGTCAAACATTAAAGCATTTGTAATCGATCCTATACCCGAAGCGTATGGGACACGACACAAAATGTTTTATTTTCTATGTTCTCAAAATTCGAATTGTGAAGAGGAATGCCATAATCATAATCGAAATTTTTAAGAACACACTATGTACCTTTGAGTAAATTTAATTAACATTCCACAACCTAAGCCTTTAGATTTGAAATGAAGCATAATATTCTCTCCCTTAATTATAGCAAAACAACCTTTCAACTCTTACAACTTTGCAAAGTATGACTCTTGTTTTCTATAATTAATATTGCCAACTTGCAATACGTGCCTTAATAATCATACAATCATAACATTTATGCTCCTACTATCATGATGATTATTATAAAACATAACACTTATGCTCCCACTAGCTTCGACATGTATTCATAAACATCTTAACTTTCAGAAAAACAATGCTTATTGAATTTCTTAAGTTCATGTTTCTCATACTTAGTGCTTTGATAATCTTTTATCAAGGTTTGTTGAACTTATACACCTTTGCCTTCGATAGTTCATATGTGTGTCTAAACAATTAAGACTAATTGCCAAACCTCACAATTCAAATTATGGAAAGGGATACCGTAACCATAATTGAATTCGAGAATGCAATTTTACAATCACTATCTTCTTAAAATCTCTCTTAGTGAAAGCATTTCCTCACAATCATTTTCATGAAGGAGGAAATCTTATGACACTTAGATTTGAGCGGTGTATGTGTTCCTATCCATGTGAATTTGTTAAAACTAAAGTTTACGACAAATTCAAACTCATATGGACCGAACTTTCTTAATCTTAATTTCTTGCCTTATGGTAGCACAGCTGTCCACCATGTCTTCCAAGTAGTTAAGCAGCTCACCCTTTCCTATCAATGTACCTTTCATTGATTAAGGTGCTTTGCCTTTTATGCGTTCAAAATGAGAATTCATAGAACTCACATGCATAATTAACTCGATTGGATTGGCACAGAAACAAAATAATGTCATCACGATAGGTTGTAAACCTCAACTCGTGTGCTAGTGATGATCGATAAGGTTTATTTGATTTGTTCTTGAAACCTTTCAAGACCATTAATACTCCCACTGACTCCTTGACATATAAGATTCTCTTGTCAATAAACATTTCTTGACAAACAAACATTCAAGAGTTAGTGTAGCTTTTATCAAAACACTTCATAAATTGGTCCTAGTCGGTCTTTGTCTTATTCAAGACATCACAACTTTTCACATTTGATGAATGTTATAAACCTTTAATACTTTTCACTCATTGTCACAATCTTAACTTTAAGACTTGTTATTGGAACGAAGTATGATTGACTTCTTGATTTAACCATTTCTTCAATCCTTGATTCCTCTTCTTAGACATACAATTGTACGAAGACTCACTTAGAGGATCAATTGAGATATGGTTCTTAATCATTAAGACCTATCATAAATCATAAAAGGTACTCTCCCATCTTCTTAGAATGGAGAAAGTTTTATCTTTCTGCCTACTTGATTCTTCTTATTCGTTCTGCTATTGATCTAAACCCTTTAATCAATTCAGAATTACACTTAATCTTGTAAGTATAATCATATTTACTAAACCTTTAGTAAATCATGACGAATATCTTTGTTACTCTTATGGTGGACTTGATCAACACACACCTTTGTGTACTCAATCTCCTAGTCCTTCATTTGACACTTTATCAATGAATTAGTCTAATTTCCAAATATGAAATTTCTCATTCATCGTGCAACCAAGTTTCATGACTCCAAGTTTCTGTCCAATTGAAACTAGGGCGATAAGAAACTCTCCCTATTTGGTAAATTCCTGACATCTCCATAAATAACATGACTAAGAATCATATCCATTCGTCGTAGAAATATGCAAACATCAATTTTCATAACGATTTCATTGCAAGGAAATAAACAAATAAATAAATAAGTCAAACAAAATTTATTTTATTTATAAAAGCAGCGGAAAAATTTGTCCTTACAATGCAAAATCCATTGAAAAGTATGTAAAAGGAAAATTTCTAACAACTCTATCATAACTATTTAAGCTCAAAATCTAATCTTCAAGTCCATGTGATCGAGATCCATCTCTTGGTGATTAGATTCATCTTGCTCTCTCTCAACAAGCTTCCTTTCTTTTCACCGATCCTGCAAAACACTTAAATGCAATCTTATTACATCATGTATTAAGAATCAATGAATAGGAACTTAACGGAGTTAGATAGTGGATTCTTACCTAAAGTAGAGCCATACGTTCTGACTCTCCCATCTCTTAGATCTCTTAGGTAATTAGGGCAACTTCGTCTCCAATGCCCCTTCTCTTGGCAATAAAAGCAAATTGACTCTTTTGGAACAACACATGGAACTACTTCAGACATCGCCTTTCTCTTATGATCAAACTTTTCGATCATTGCATGTCTTTCATTGCCATTGTCTATATCCATAGAGGTCTTGAAGGCAGATTCACCAGTAAACTTTGCTTTTCTATTGTGCCAAACCATTACTGATTCAGCAGCAATAAGCATGTAGGTGAGATCTATAAGGGTCATGTCGTGATTCATCATATAGTACTCTCTTACGAACTCACTATACGAGTTGGGAAGTGACTGAAGAACCCAATCAACAGCTATTTCCTCACAGACAACGTATCCCAACATTCTTAGTCTATCAATGTGCGACTTCATCCCTAGGACGTGTGCACACACCGAATTTCCTTCTTTATGTTTACTTGCCAAAAGGGCTTGAGTGATATTGAACCTTTCAATTTTACAATCTTGTGGGTTAGGGAGAATAATTGGAGGAGGAGGAGGAAGTGAAGCATGATTTCTTGTTCCTCGATCGAATCGTGGAATATCATCTTCATGTGGAATGCTTGTTCCACGGGATTTGGGAAGACCACAGTTGTCGAACTTTGACATCTACAAAACGGGAGAAAACAAATTCAAGTTAGTTGATTGATAGAGTCCTTAGTAAATCACCCAAATGAAATACTAAGGCTAGCACCCAACACAATACTCTACAACTCAGGAGAGGGATGCCGTAACCCAAATTGCAGAACATTTGAAGGTAAGTGAATGACGATTCACTAATTTCCACCACGAAAAACGAAAAAGAAATTTAAGTTTTAAATCTATGAAAACTCCTAGATCCTTTGAGATTCATTGAACTTTCAATGGCATGTTTAAATCTCGATATGCCCCTCTTGTTTGTGACTGGGATGCCGAGGATCACAAAGCGGGTGTGAATAACCATGCAAACTTACATGGTGCCCTCACATGTTACAGTCACCTATTCGATGTGCCGGTAAACCACACACACTCCACCAAACTATGACAAACATTGAGTCACCCTTTGCTACCTTTGCTTAGAACCATTTAGTGTGCTGGTAAACCACACACGCTCCACTAACGTCTTCGCAAGGGCACAAAGTGTAATTTCATGGAATGGCATCAATTCACTTTTGCCTAAGTAACTAAGATTGGGAATTTTATGAAAACATTTAGTTACTTTTATACTTCATTATACTTATAATGGAAGGTTTTGTCCCATCCTACCCGTTCGGCTAACGACCCTCCACTAGTCAAGAGTGCGGTGGGTAAGAGTGGATACCCATTCAATCGCCATTTTATAGGCAATTTCCTTAAACACCCCTTATAGACTAGCTTCGTGAATGAGGCCTACTAACGGTAAGACTGACTTTTACTCATACATATATATAATGTTAGACTTTTAATGTTATATATATATAGTATAGGGTGTATTTTATACTTTTAAATATTAGGTGGTTCAATTATAATTTTAATTGTAAACCTAAACTTTTATGGATTTATTAAACTTCTTTTAATTATACACCTTAATTAATTAATAAAACCATAAGGGTGTGATTTGAACTTTTTCAAAACAATACTAGAGTTTTAGAATTTAACATTCCTAATTAAACTTTTAATCAACTTTTAAATTCCAAAACTTGAGGGCAAGTTTTGAAACATTTCAACACGTTAGGGTTTAGAATTTAAATATACATCAAAATTAAACCATTTAATCAAAATTTAAATTCCAAAACTTGAGGGAAAATTTTGAACCTTTTTCAAAACATTAAGGTTTCAACTATTTAAATTTCAAAACAACAAAACTTTTGGGTTCAAATTTAAACTATAAAACCTAAGGAGAAAATATGAAACTTTTCATAACAACAAGGATCAAATAAAAAATAATTCAAATTAACATTTAATCATATAATTATCGATATTTGATTTATTTAATGATTTCTTGCAAAACAATTTATCAATTTAGTCAAAATAATTAATCAATTATCTTATAAGGAAACAATTATCTTATTAATTGATAAATATCTTCAATTAGATCAAAAATATAGTCAAATATATCATGTAATCGGATTAATATTGATCTAACATGACAAGGTAACAATCCATAAGCAAAAACAGCAAGAAATCACGAAATACCCTCCATCTGACGAGTTGACTCGTCGAGTCTGCATGGACTCAGCGAGTTCAGCCATGGACTCGGCGAGTCCAGCCTCCAGAATCCAAAAAATCGAATTTTCCAGTTATACAATGCATCAATACAATTGAAACCAAGCTAGGCTCTGATACCACTGATGGGTTTTGGTCATAAGACATCCTATGTGCTCATACAAACCCTAATGCTTGGATCTAGGTATCTCTATTGTACATGCTTTGAATCCAAGACTATAAACCCTAATTCTAGCATATGGAAATCAATATTAACATATAATTAGGTTTATGATATTACCTTGATTGTTATGTAGCAATAACAATCCCAATTCCTCCTTGAATTGACTTTGGAAGGCTTAGAGTCACAAGAGTCACTCCTCTAATGGTTCACAAACACCATAAGCAAGAGGATGAAGAGGAGAGAGGATGGAAGCTGCCAAAACCGTGTGAAAACCCTAGAAGGTTGCTTGTCCATGTTTTTGAGCCTTAAGGGTTCTATATATAGTGAGGCTATTAGGGTTATCTAACAAGGAAACCCTAATTTGGTTGCTTAAGCCCTAAGCAACCCATAGACTCCTTTAATCAAGCCTTTGGATGATTTCCTTATGGGCTTCCCATAAGAATTCGTCCACCTCTTGATTCAAGGCAATCCATGGCCCAAATTGCAATTATCTTATAATTACAATTCCAGTCCCTTAAGTTTAATTAATATCTTTTAGTCACAAAACTAATTACCAATTAATTATTGACTAATATTAATTAAAAAATATGATTTCTCCTTTAATATATTATTCCCATAATATATTAATAAATCATATTTAATCCTTTCTCTCCATAATTCATCCTATCAAGTTGCTTTGGTGAAGGCAACCCAAAAGGATCATGCACCATCGGGTCAAGTACATACCAAAATAGTTATGGACTTAGACACTAATCCAACAGCTATCAAGGAGGAGCATCGGAAGAGCGAGCGTGTGGTGGGTCAGGTTTCCTCCTTCGATTATGATAGCCGATGACTATTGACACTACACCGTAGGGTGTGGGTGCCGTATCACGGAGGCGTGCGCCAGATCTCGATGGAGGAGGCGCATAAATCCTGATTCTCTATTCATCCAGGGGCGACGAAGATGTATAGGGATCTTCTTCTAGATTATTGGTGGACCTGCATGAAGCGGGATGTGGCTTGGTACGTCGAGCGGTGCTTGACCTGCAGGAAGGTCAAGGCCGAACACCAGAGACCGCATGGAAAGATGCAGCCGTTGGACATCCCGTTGTGGAAATGGGAAGATATCACGATGGATTTTATCACGAAGCTTCCCAGGACCGCGCATGGAGTAGATCCGATTTGGGTCATCGTGGATCGATTGACCAAGAGTGCTCATTTTATTCCGATTCACGAGAGAATTTCGGCCGAGAAATTGGCCGACATCTATATTAGGGAGATCATGAGGTGCCAGTATCTGTTATCTCGGACAGGGATGTGCGATTTACTTCCAGGTTTTGGAAGAGGTTTCATGACAAGTTGGGCACTCGGTTGCATTTTAGCACCGCCTTTCACCCGCAGACAGATGGTCAGAGCGAGCGAATCATCCAGACTCTGGAGGATATGTTGCGGGTGTGCATGCTAGATTTCGGTGGTAGCTGGGATACTTATCTTCCCTTGGCTGAGTTCTCGTACAACAACAGCTACCACGTGAGTATCGAGCGCCCTCCATTCGAGATGTTGTATGGACGAAGGTGCAGGACCCCGATATGCTGGGGAGAGGTTGGTCAGAGAGTTATGGGGAGCACCGAAGTGGTGCTCAAGACTACCGAGAGGATTCAGCAGGTTCGGAGCAGGCTGCAGACCGCACAGAGTCGGCAGAAAAGTTACGCCGACAAGCGCCGATCCGACCTGGAGTTCCAGGTTGGGGATATGGTTCTCCTGAAGGTGTCGCCTTGGAAGGGCATCATTCGATTCAGGAAGCGGGGCAAGTTGGGCCCAAGGTATATTGGGCCGTTCAAGGTTGTAGCCCGGGTGGGCAAGGTGGCGTATAGGCTGGATCTGCCAGCTGAGCTCCGTAAAATACACAACACTTTCCATGTTTCTCAGCTGCGGAAGTTCCTGGTAGACGACTCCGCAGTGGTTCCGTTAGAGGACATTTAGGTCGATGGCGGCCTGAATTATGTTGAGAGACCAGTAGCAATCATCGATCGGAAGTCGAAGGATTTGAGGAACAAGCAAGTGGAACTCGTGAAGGTGCAATGGCAGCACCGGAAGGGATCAGAGTGGACTTGGGAGCCGGTGGAAGAAATGATGGAGCATTACCTCGAGCTATTTCCGAAGCAAGCAACAGACTTCGAGGACGAAGTCTAAAATAAGTGGGGGAGATTTGTAGCACCTGGTTCCTGGTATGTATTCTTGATTATTAACTCTCCTTATATATTGCATTTTAATCTTGGACTCGGCGAGTTGAAGGACTAACTCGCCGAGTAGAAGCTGGACTAGACGCGGGATCTACTCTGTCTACTCGGCGAGTAGGCTCGTGGGACTCGGCGAGTAGAACCTGTTTGGACTAAGACCCTAACCCGGGTGTTTGCACCCTATTTAAATGATCTAACCCAGCCTCCATTTCCCCTAGCACTCCCAGAGATCTGTAGAACGAAACCCTAGCCCCCTTTGTGTCCTTGTGGGTGATTTTTAGCATTGTGAAGGTGGTTTGGAGCTTGGGAGAAGAAGGAGAAGGTTGAAGAGTGCAAGAAGGGAAGAAGATCCGGAATCTACTCTGTGAAGGGCTTCTATTCAGGTAAAAAAGTTCCTACCTTGATCTTTAGTTCATTGAACCCCCCTTTTGTCCCTAAAAAGAGGTTTTAAGCCCTAAGAACCTAAATCTCTATGTGTTTATGGTTAATGTTCTGCAAGGACTTCGGATTTGGACCTTTAGGACATCCTAGTAGCATAAAGTCTCTGTGGTTAAGGTGATTGAGGTCCCTATTGAGTGTAGGACCTCTTAAAGAGCTTGAAATTGCATGTTTGAGCTCATAGGGCCGTGCATGCACGTAAAGTTTGCAACTTTACGTGGTAAACATGCCCTAGGACCTTAGATCTGTGGTTTTGAAGCATTGCATGTCTCAGATCTGGCCTACTTGGGAAATGGGTCGAGGAACTCGGCGGGTCCCAAAGTGGAACTCGGCGAGTTCTATGAAGATGGTCTTAGACTCAACGAGTTGGATGAACAACTCGGCGAGTCCTATGAAGATTGCCTGGAGCTCGCCGAGTTGTTCTTCAAACTCGGCAAGTCATATGAACTTTCGCAGAGCAAGAGGGGTTTAAGCGTTGAAGGGTCAACCCTTCGCACCTACACGTGGAATTAACCGTGTAATGGAGTCCTTAAAACCCCAAACCCTTGTATGGAGTGTTATGGTGTGGATTGGAAGCGAGTAGGGGATCCGCTCGAGGGACTCGGCGATTCGGGACTCGAGTCGGCCCCATATTCCCGAGTGGTGAGTCAAGGGTGTCTCAGTGAGTGGGAGAGGGTCTTGGCGAGTAGGACCGGATTAGTAAGGGAAGGACTCGGCAAGTTGCTCGCGGACTCGGCGAGTCCAGTCAACTGGAAGTTGACTTTGACTTGGATTTCGACTTGGTCAAGGGTAAAAGGGTCATTTTACCCTAAGTACATCTAGCGGTGTTTGACTGATCGTTTTGTGGGAATTATAGCCAGAGGACGTCCAGAGCAGCAGTAGATAGTCAGTTCCCGATCAGATCAGCAGCTACTTTGAGGTGAGTTACCTTCCAGTAGCGGTGGGTCTACGGCCACAATGCCGGCCCACCAGTAGGAGTTGTATGATAGATGATGGTCTTTGTGATATTCATCTAGGGTTGCTACTACCTGTGTTATGTTTATGTGCTAGTATGATATGATGCTATGTGCTTGTGACAGTAGGGGGAGATAGTCCCCAAGATATCCGGTCGGTAGGGCCGAAGGGGTAGTCATACCCAGCCATGTTAGATAGATTCTGATATTGTGATACATGTTATGTGGTAGTAGTAGAGGGGAGAAATAGTTTCCACAGTATCCGGTCGAGAGGACCGAAGGGGAGGCCAGCACCCAGATATGCTAGGAAGTATCCGGTCGAGAGGACCGAGTCGAGAGGACCGAAGGGGAGGCCAGCACCTAGATATGCTAGGCAGTATCCGGTCGAGAGGACCGAAGGGGTAGGTCGGGCACCCAGATATGCCTGACAATTTATGTATGTTATGTGATTATATGGTATGTGGTACAGTGGGGGAACTCACTAAGCTTCGTGCTTACAGTTTTCAGTTTTGGTTTCAGGTACCTCTTTAGCTAAGGGAAAGGAGCCGGCGCAGTAGCAGAATTTCACACACACTCTTGTTTCCGCAGTTGTGAGTTTATTCTGGGATTGATGCTCTGATATTTTGGTTGTTTACATGTTGTGGATTTCAAATTTGGGTTTTCGATGTGAAATGATTTAATTAAAAAATGTTTCAACTACTAATGTTTTCTAAGTAATGTTTTAAAAACGAAATTTTTGGACGTGAAAATTGGGTCGTTACACATACCAAGAACACAAAAAACCACCCAAAGGCTCTTAAATTCACTCACAAGCTCTATGAATGAAGGTTTAGAGTTTAACAGGGTTTGTTGATTGAGAATGGTGGCCAGGAATGAGGCCATCATATCCTTTATAAAGGGACACACCCAAAATTAGGGTTTTCACTCTAGGCCTAGTACGCCCAGCATACTAGGTGGCTCCACTTAAAAATCACGCACATGAGTACGCTAAGCGTACACACACGTACGCCCAATGTACTTAGCTGCCACCTTTCTAAAATAAGGGACTTATCCTGCCAAAACTTCAAACTTCTAAAGCTTCCTTGATATAACTCCATTTTCAATGAACCTCATATCCACAGAATGGTGACGAGATGCCCTACGCTTCTAGCAACTCGTCGCAACCCCGAGGCTTCCTCATGCCCAGGTTGCAGCCCACGAACCCTAATCACGGACGATTTGAAATAGGATGTTACAAGCCACCACCTCATGGTAGTGGTTATGAGTTTCTTGATTATACTAGTAACAAATTACAATTATACAATGCAATATCTCAAAATAAACCCACACACACTAAGATAAACACACCCACACAGCCACCCTTGTGGTGGCCGGCGGTGGTAGAGGGTGGTAGCCACTACCTCACGGTAGTGGTGGTGGTTTTCCTCATGAAATCGGGCCAAGAAACACCACACACAATACACTCTTTCTGATTGCAACATGAATCCAGCCACCCACCTAGTGGCGTACGGCGGCGACGATGACACGAAACGGCGGGCAGCAGCGGCGGCTAACGGCAGCAGCCACCATGGCAGCCATGGTGGTTTTCCTTGCGTTTTTCTGTTCAGCAACAACACACATACACATGCCTGGAACACAACAACACTGGGTTGTGCACTCAATCAACAAAACTTGTGGCGACATATGGTGGTTAGAGATGACAGCCAACAACTAACGGGTGTGGTGGCAGATTATCTTGATTCCCTGCCCAAAATAACACACATACTTCACTATTAGCTCCGAAAGCAGCCCTTAAAGGCGAACACACATGCATTCAGCTACCTATAAGGTGGCAGGACATCGTCGGAATGCCACAGAAATGGCGAGTGGCGACCAAAACAGCGATTACGGCCCCATACAACTAAACAGAATGAAAGAGATGAAATATAGCCTGACTGTGAGCATTCCAATCGGGCACGACTCGTGTTCGCCGGTCACAACTTCGTCTTCGTTCTTAGTGGGGTTTCACCAACCATTTACAACTTCACCGATGGTAGTAAGGGAAGTGACGGTTAAAGAAAGAGAAGAACAAGAATGGGGGAAGTTCGGTGCTCTTTTGGCGGCCGCTAGCTGATCGGAAAAACAGGTTACATAGATGGTGGAACTGGCAGTTGAGAATGAGGGTGGCGGCCGGTGGTGGGAGACATAAGGTGGCGGCTGATATGGTTCCCAAGGTTAGGGTTATGGAACAGTTAAATACCCGGCACTTTTTAAACTTTATTCCATAATGGCTGAAATGGTCCCTCTTCATAAACAGCTTTTCAAACCATGTCTATAATTTACAATTTATACCCTGCCTTCTGAAATCCCTTTCAAATCAAGTCTAATATTTTACCAAACGGCCCCTCCCTCTACAAATTATTTTCAAATGAAGTTCTTATGTTACCAAATACCCCCTGTCTTCTAAGAATCTTTACAAAACGAATCTCGAATTTACACTTTAACCCCCAAATAATCAAAATTATAACATTTGGCTCCTGAAAACCAACACTCCACTAAATATTATGGACTTTAGGGCTACTATTCATATTAATTTTATCTATTTTATTTATTTAATAACCGAGTGTTACAGGAGATTTCATATACATTCAAGTTATATGAATTTCTTGAACCACATAAATATTTGGGGTTTGAAATGCTCATGCTGAACTAGAAAGTTAGGAAAAAGTAAATAGTATGTTTGAGACGGATTATGATGATGGATGTGCGAGTAAACCAATAATCAAGTTGTTGATCAAAAATTAAACCATACTAATTTGGGAATCAACGATCACAATCATGAGAAATGATATGTCATTGTTGGTGTATGTTGAGAGTTTTATGAACATTGATTAGGTCATAAAGGTTCTTTATCTACCAACTATGTATTTGTTAAATAATAATTTCATTGGATTAAATTTAAATGTAATAAATAGCGACCTTCTTTAATAAAAGTGCCTATTATAGCAATGTTCTTGTTAGTGTTGATCATAATAACAACCTATTATCGAGATCTTTTTAATTGTGTAATTTATTTAAAATAATATACGATTTTTTTATAACTACACAACCAAGGTTCCACTGAACAACACAATTTTCTGTTTGGACTATAAAAAGAGACGACTATGTTGAAGATTAGATTTGAACTAGATAAATTTTATCAATTCTATGAATATTCTTTAATGAAGATTAAGTGGAGGAATTACAAATGCTTTCAGTCAAAATAAGATAGAAAAGAGATGGTCGGTAATTGAGAAGAAACCATTCTCGATCGGTCATATTTTAAATTTTAATAAAAAAAATTCTTATGTGCCTTTCAGTTTATAAAACTTAGTTTTTTTTTTTATTTTACCATATAATTTATTTCATTTCATTGTTTGCCTAAATTTTGTATAAGGTGAAATATAATGATGAACAATGGAGATGAGAAAAGGTGCCCGTTTTGTTGATTGACCTGATCATGGATCCCTGTAAATGTTGTTACCAGGTTTGGATTTTCACTTATGTGACATATTCCTTGCTTCTTAACTTCATTTATATGTTTCATTAGTTGTTTTATTCCTCTTGGAGTATAGGAGTGTGCTTGGTGCTCTCTTTCCGATGAAGCGAATAAATCTAGATTTTCTAAATAACTTATGCCATCTTCAAGCATGGAAACCATAATATGTCTACAAAGTCAACTTTGGCTTGGTTGTACATCAATCTCCAGCAAGAATTGTGGACAAAAGTGACACATCTTTGCAAGAATTACAATTTAACCATACATAGAAACATAAATAAAGTTTAGTGATTTATTTGTGGTCTCTTATAACATGACAATAGTAAGTTGTAATACCTTATTTGTGCTTAAGAAGTTATAACATCTAATTATGGTCATGGACCTTGTCATCAAAAGAAAAATAGAAATATGGGTTACTGTTTGTCGTTTTTTGCAATGAGTTTTTTTTTTTTTCCGCTGATAAAGATAAGGGTTATGTCGACAAGCATTTCTCTTATATATTCATGTTCAATATGCATAAATCATGTGTTTAAGTGTAGGTGATAACCTATTTGAATGGTATATCATATATGTTCATGTTTAGGTTCAATTGTTACCTTTTTTCCCAGTAATGTATTATTTCTTTGCAATCGTTTCATTTTAGGGGTAAAAGATGCAATATGAAATATTTTACCCGTTAACTGGTTACTTGGTTGTAAAAATTGTGTAAATTGCATAAATTGATAAAAAAAAAAAAAAAAAAAAAAAAAAAAAAAAAAAAAAAAAGTGAAACATTGTTTCATGAATGAATCCCCTTTTCTAATTGTTTTTCTTTTCGACTTTTGCGGATAACGACCATTTACTACTTACAATTCCAGGTATGTTGCAAACATTGGTTAACGTGAAAACATGAGCGACTTATTGTCTATGCTAATTAAACTTTTAGGTTTGCAAATTTAGGTAGATTTCATGGATGATGCTATTTAATATTCATTTTCTGAGTGTTGCCACTCTCTTGTGACTGAACATGCTGGAAAGAACTCCAATAAAAGTTCCAACCATTGCGCTAATTTTTTCTCCTTTTTAATGATTTCACACAAATTTTACCTTAGTATGCTGATCTGTTAATTTATTGCAATGGTACAGGAGAAATTCTAATCGTAAGGGTGCAAACATCAATAGGAATGAGAAAGAAATTCTGATTAAATACTAGAAATAACAATGTACTTTCAGTTATTTGTGTGTTATAGTATCATAGTCTTATTTCTTTCTGTCAAGGCACGTACTTTCAATTTTTCCTTATTAAGCCATTCTATTATGAGAACTCATTCCTTATTAAGCATTGTATTTCCAGTCTTAACTCTACCTGATCATAGCATTGTACTTTCAACTTTTCCATACACTTTGGTCATATTTAAACTTCGATTTAACTGTACCTTGGGTCATGCTTAGTACGGACCTCAAAACGTACCTAGTATATATATATATATATATATATATATATATATATATATATATATATATATATATATATATATATATATATATAAGTAGTTTTTTTGTCATGTGTCACCATGTTAGACATTGTAATAAATATCATGACACTTATTAATCTATTAATTCTCCATTTCAAATTTCAATTTTCAAAATTTAAATTTAAATACATTAAATTAATAATATTAGAATAAAAATAAAATAAAATTTATACAAATTATAATAAAACAAAATTTATACAAATTATAAGATTATATATTTTATGTATTTATTTGAATCAATGATTATAATTTTATATATAACTAAAAAAAAAATTTTTTAATTAATAAGTTATTTAAAATTATTAATTAATAGTTTTGAGTTTTTACTTAGAAAGTTTAATTAATTTTCTAACCGTGGTTCCCACAGGTTATAAACTAGTATATATATATATATATATATATATATATATATATATATATATATATATATATATATATATATATATATATATATATATATATATATGAAACCATCTTATCTTAAAAGCTCTTCATTTGAAATGAGAAGGCTATAAAAATGACATATAAGCACCTTCCACGTTATCATCTAAATATCATTAAAAAGGCCTCCATATTAGTCGTGGACTTTTTTTTTAATATGAAGAGATTCCATTCTTGGGTTGCATATGTGATTCATGGAGCCCATTTTTTCCTGCAAACTAACTTAATATATATATATATATATATATATATATATATATATATATATATATATATATATATATATATATATATATATATATATATATATATATATATATATATATATATATATATATATATATATATATATGAAACTGTCTTATCTTAAAAGCTCTTCATTTGAAATGATAAGGCTTATAAAAATAAGGTATAAGTACCTTCCACGGTATCAACTAAATATCGTTAAAAAGGCCTCCACATTAGTCATGGGCTTTTTAATATGAAGAGATTCCATTCTTGGGTTGCATATGTGATTCATGCAGCCTATTTTTTTCTATTTTTTGAACCGGCAAACTAACTTACTCCTACATATTACCTATATATCCTACTCAAACTTGAACCCATGACCTCTCAATTGAGAGTGTCACTTCTTGTCGCTAGGCCAAAGGCCATTTGGTCAATTTTTCCAATTAGTTGATGTCGCCTCCTCCTTGACTAGCGGTAGACCTAAGTCACTTGATGTCGCCTCCTCCTTCAGCACAATCAGTTCACTCCAACATATTTCGTGCAATCTACTTCACCACCACCAAGTTCCCTAATGGTTTTTGAGGGTCATGGTTTTCGAGGGTGTTTAAGATTTCATTTAAAAACAATTTATAGATTTATTGACCTTTTAAAAAATCAATAAATCAAAAAATGTTTGTCAATATGAAAAAGACTTTTAAAACAATTTCTTAACTCTACAAAAAGGAGATTTCAAAAAAGGTACTTGAAAATGTTAAAAATATTTTTAAAACAACTACTTTTTTCAATTAAGAATTGCAATCATAATTTTTTTTTGCAAAATCCCTTACAAAATAAACATGTCAAATTATCAGAGTAACAACATATATAAGTGCGGAAAATAGTAGAGAGTGAATGTTGCTCCATCAAACCGAGCTCTTCCCTTTAGTATCGGAAGTACCTGAAACCACAACACAAATTGTAAGCAAAAACTTAATGAGTTTCCCCATAATACAACATAACATACAAACAATTGCCATGGGCTAACCGCATAGTCTTTTTCCCCTAAAATGTCATGGGCAACCCCCATGGTCTGTTATCCAAGTGTCATGAGCTACCCCTATGGTCTTACATACAAGTGTCACAGGCTACCCCCGAGGTCTTGCAGACAAGCAACCATATAGACAATTATCATTCCACATGATAAGTAATGGGTTAACATTGGTACCATTGACCCATGGATATAGTGAGAAGACTCGCCTCGGTCTACTGGTAAATACTAACTGCTTGGCTACTGAACCAACAAACTTACACTGAATATACACAAATTAACCTAATCAGAATTAGGTCACAGACTCAGAACATTGGCCAAAACCCTAAGTGCAACACCTAAAATATGTCTCATTCGCCTTTCCCATAATGAGCTTAACCATATTCAGCCTCTCCACAATAAAGGGCTCCATGGCCCAAAAGGCCCAAACCACGAAATGCAAGGCCCACAAACAGAAAATTGGGCCCATTTATCCTAAGCAAGCCAAGGACAAAAACTAGTTAAGGCCCAAAACTCACAAAAGTCCAATAATTGACCAACGGCCCACTAGGCATATGCGCTGTGTAACATCAGTATGATTTGCATACTCAATCCTCCAAAATTATGTGCGACGTATGTCTTAGTACGCCCACGTACTAAGTTGTTAAGCACTTTCAACTACTAAATGCTTAATCTATGCTGTCACACCCCAAAACCATGAACGGCGGAAACGTTCTGGGGCGGAGGACGTTATGTACAGTATCACAACAATGAATAACAGTAAACAAGCAACAACATCATCCATTGCATTAATAATATAATTTGATACATGTGTGTTATGTCAAGTTATATAGACACCAAAATATACATATCAAAATAAAAGATGAGTCCTGAACGAACTCCATCTTCTCAAAAGCCTAGCACCTGTACCTGTCTATTGGTGACCTGAGAATACAAGTTATTTTGAAAGCGAGTATCAGCTTAAAGCCGGTGAGATCGTAAGTATATTAATGTCTGTGTTTGTATGAAAGCATTTGTAAGATGTTTTGTAAGACGTTTTGTACAATGTTTTGTAAAAATGTTTGAACTCTCCTAGAAAACCCTCTGTTACCTACTAATGGTAGCCTTCTACCAAGGCATATAGTGTCTGAGTATATGTCTCTTGTTAGAGTGTGTATTTTCCCAAATCCGACTATCATTAACCAAAAATATAGTTTTTGCATTACTGTGCATCGTGTGAATATTCACGAAGTGAATGTAATGGGAAAATATCGTAGTACTGTAGTATTTGTAATAAGTGACTACTGTTGTACTAACTACCTTAAATACAAAAGGCGTTTAAAGTAATATGTGTTTGACATGTATCCTGCTGCTGACTCTAGTAAAACGACGATGTAAGATGTCGTAAGAAATGACATTTGGCACCCGTAGACTTCCAAGTCCCACTGTAGCGAGCAGCAAGGTGTAGGATAGTCAATCCAGTATAGATCTATATGCAAACTCATACGCTCCCTAATTAAGGAGATTCGGGATACAAATACAGTCATGACAGGAAGTGCCATGACCCGTCTAATGGTTCACATAATTGCATGAATGTACATGTAATGAATGTGCTAACTGTAAAGTGTACTCTTTCTCTGTCTAGCATGTATGTACTGAAATGTTCTGCGTGTGCTAGCTGTAATGTATGTTCTCTCTTTATCTATCATATATAGTAATGTACTGTGTGTACTAGATGTAATGTGTGTTCTCTCTATCTAGCATGTATAGTAATGTATTGTATGTATTACTCGTACTGACTCATGAATGAACTGACTCATTGTATGTTTCGTTGTTCTTAGTAATAGTATTAGTATCCTCCTGTGCTACCGCTATGGTAGCTTACTAGTGATGTAACTAGTACGTATGAACATGGAAGTATACCCTTGCTACTAAAGGGTATTGAATGGACTGGAAAAGCCTTTATGTCTATATATGTATACCTAATATATAACAAATATTTAGATGACCTTCGGACGGATAACCGATGCCCTACAACCACATCCCAACGAGGAAAAGGAGATAAAGCGAGTCGGCCTTCCTAAGCCCTTTAAACATTGCATACATAGGCATGCATTTGATATTAAGTATAAAAGAGTTTAAGTAATAATATTTGATAAGTAAAAGAGTTTGTAAAACAGTTTGAACAGTAAGAAAACCACTGGCTTTGTAGTTATTAATCACATGTGATTGATGTAATAACTATAAGTATTTCACTTGTATTCCCCCCCCCCCCTTAAAAGCATTTAAAAACATTTAAACCATTGATTAGGGGTATGAACTCACCTGTAGTGAGTGGTACGGATGAACTGAAGATGTAGGATTGCTAGGTGTCAAGTGGAATCTTGAACACACTCTAAGATCCTAGTTAATATATAATATCACATATATGTATCCAATTAGACTTTAAACAACTAGTAAATAAAGTCAAGACACTCTAGGACATGTTAAACACCTTATATAAATGTTATAAGTCCCAAGTATTGCATCTAAGTGTTGTAGGGAAAGGCTAGTGTGTTTGGGGTTCAAGGAAAACTCCTTTAGGGAGTTTACGGTTTTGTGGTCACTAGCAAAAGGGTTTACGGTCGTAAACTCACCCACTTGTTGACCATTTGATGTTTGAAGCCTTAAGAGTCCCTAGAAGCTTTTCTACTTGTTGTATGTGACCATGGAAGGTACTAGGGCACCATTTCACTCCTAATTGGAGTTTACGGTCGCTAAACCATTTTCCTTTGGGTTTACTACGGTAAACCCATAAGGTTTATGGTATTTGGGGCTTTTCAAGTCCTTAGCTCATCTAGGTAATAGTCTAGGTTAGATTCTAAGCATAAGGAATAAATATGGGACATTTATACACTCTTTGGGGTGTTTACGGTTTTGGGAGATCCCCAAACCGTAAACACATATAAATGAGTGATTTTTGTGCTTTTTGTGTGATAAACTCATCAAGGAATGATCTAGACAAGTCCCTAAGGCATGGTGAAGCATCTAGGCACCCTTTGGCACCATTACTTGGTGTTTACGGTTTAAGAACTTCTTGAACCGTGAACACCTTGTTCTTGGTGTTCTAGGGACTTTTCCTTGATATTAATTTGTATAGCAAGCTTTAAAAGACTCTAGGATAGAAGTACTTACTTTGTGGAAGCTTGAAATTAGCTAAAAGTCCGAGAACACTAGTGTGTGTTCTTGGTGAAAAGGAAGAATCAACCTTTTTGGAATGATTTCACGGTTAGAAGTGTTTTTAAACACTAGATCTAAGCATATAATCACTTAAGGAAGATAGAAACACTTACTAGATTGAAGATCTTGAAAATCTTTTTGGATGATACTTGAGAGAGAATGGTTTTGGATCTTGAGAAGTTTTGGAAAAAGTGGAAAAATGACTAGATCTTCTATATATACTCTCAGATTTAGGGTTTTTGTCAGAAAATATTTTATTCAAGCAGTAAACTCTAATTTCTTAGAGCTTTGGAATAACTGTTTTGCACAATAACCCTAGTGCATCCTCTCTCCTGTTATCACTAAAGTGTGAAATCCTGAAATAATCAAACTTACTCTAAAAAGTCTGAAAATTAACAGACTTCTATTGACTTGATATGTTTGTACAGAATTAAAATTTCGGGTTGTCACATCATCCCCTCCTTAGAAGGAATTTCGTCCTGAAATTAGAATTTAAGTAAATAAGTAGTTACAAATAACTAAGTAAAAAGACGAGGATATTTCAGTTTCATCTGATCCTCATGCTCCCAAGTGAATTCCGGTCCTCACTTGGGCTTCCAGCGAACCTTCACTATCAGGATACGACTTTGTTTCGTCTGCTTGACCTCTCGGTCCATGATCTCTACTGGTTCCTCCACAAAGTTGAGGCTCTCGTTGATCTCGATCTCGTCGAGTGGGATAACAAGAGTCTCGTCGGACAGACACTTTTTCAAGTTCGATATGTGGAAGGTAGAATGTATGTTACTGAGTTCGCGCGGTAAGTTAAGTTTGTAAGCTACAGGGCCGATTCTTGCGAGAATCTCGAAAGGCCCAATGTACCTGGGATTTAGCTTTCCATGCTTTCCGAAGTGTATTAAGCCCTTCCAGGGTGAGACTTTCAATAGAACACGGTCACCCACCTAGAATTCCAACGGTTTCCTACGTTTATCAGCGTAGCTTTTCTGTCGGTCTCTGGAGGCTTTTAATCGTTCATGGATCTGAACGATCTTCTCCGTTGTTTCCCGTATGATTTCTGGGCCTATGAGAGTGCTTTCAGGAACTCGTCCTTTAGCTAACTGGGTATCACCCACCTCATCCCAGCACAGAGGGGATCTGCACTTTCGGCCATAGAGGGCCTCGAATGGAGCAGCCTTTATGCTCGTGTGATAACTGTTGTTGTAGAAAAATTTGAAAAGGGGTAAATGAGTATCCCATGCTTTCCCGAAGTCGATCACACAGGCTCGCAACATATCTTCCAAGATTTTGATAGTTCTCTCACTTTGCCCGTCGGTCTGTGGATGGTAGGCTGTACTCATGTCCAGCCTAGTTCCTAGGGAACTTTGTAACGACTGCCAGAACCTCGAAGTGAATCTACTGTCTCTGTTCGAGATAATGGATAAAGGAACACCGTGTAGTCTTACAATCTCCCTAATGTAAGTTCTTGTAAGTTTCTCCATCTTGTCTGTTTCTTTGATCGGCAGGAAGTGTGCAGACTTGGTCTGTCTATCAACGATGACCCATATGGTATCAAGTCCACCCGTTGTCTTGGGCAACTTGGTTATGAAATCCATAGTTATCCGCTCCCACTTCCATTCCGGTATCTCAGGCTGTTGTAGTAGACCGGAGGGTTTTTGGTATTCGACCTTGACCTTTGCGCAAGTAAGGCATTTACTCACGAAGGTAGCAATCTCTGCTTTCATGTTAGGCCACCAGTATAGCTTTTTGAGGTCCAGATATATCTTATATGATCCCGGGTGCATGGAATAACGAGTGTTGTGCGCCTCATTCATGACCAAGTCTCTGAAACCACCTAGTTTCGGGGTCCAGATCCGGTCCATGAAATAATACGCTCCGTCGCCCTTAACCTCTAAGTTCTTATCCATCCCTCTTAGGGATTCACCCGCCAAATTTTCAGGCTTTAAAGTGTCGAGCTGAGCTGCCTTAATTTGTGTGGACAAGTGTGAATGGATAGCCATAGTCAATGATTTGACTCTACGACCAGAATATTCCTTCCGACTCAGGGCGTCAGCTACTACGTTGGCTTTACATGGATGATAACGAATTTCACATTCGTAATCACTGAGTTGTTCGACCCACCGTCATTGTCTCATGTTGAGCTCCTTCTGGTCAAATATGTGTTGTAAGCTTTTGTGGTCTGTAAAGATAGTGCTTTTTGTTCCGTACAAGTAATGTCTCCAGATCTTCAGAGCAAACACAACTGCTCCTAGTTCAAGATTGTGGGTCGTGTAGTTGACCTCATGTGTCTTTAGCTATCTCGAGGCATAGACGATGACCTTACCTCGCTGCATCAGAACACATCTGAGTCCTTGATTCGACGCATCGCAATAGACGACGAAGTCTTCTATTCCTTCGGGAAGGGATAGTATTGGTGCGGTGCACAAGGCTCGTTTGAGCGTTTGAAATGCTCTTTCCTCTTTCTCTTCCCAGTCAAAGGCAATGCCCTTCTGGGTCAGTGTTGTAAGAGCTTTCGCTATGCGGGAGAAGTTCTAAATCAACCTACGATAGTAGCCAGCGAGGCCTAGAAATTGACGAATTTCAATAGGCGTCTTTGGTGCTGACCAGTTCTCAATGGCCTTGATTTTGGAAGGGTCCACGTGTATACCCTCTTCGCTAACCACGTGCCCTAAGAATTCGACTTGTCGAATCCAAAATTCGCATTTCGAGAACTTCGCGTAGAGCTTATCCGAACGTAATGTTTCGAGGACCTATCGCAGATGTTGACTATGCTCCTCCTTACTACGAGAGTAGATAAGTATGTCGTCGATGAAGACGATGACGAACTGATCCAAGTAAGGACGACACACCCTATTCATTAAGTCCATGAATACTGCGGGCGCGTTTGTCAATCCGAACGGCATCACTACGAATTTGTAGTGCCCATAACGATTTCGGAAGGCTATCTTTGGAACATCCTCCCCTAGCACTCGTAGTTGGTGATATCCGTATCTCAAGTCGATTTTTGAGAAGAAGTTCGCCCCTTGAAGTTGGTCGAATAAATCGTCAATACGAGGCAACGGATAACGATTTTTGACCGTTAGCTTGTTGAGCTCCCTGTAGTCGATGCACATACGAAACGATCCGTCTTTCTTCTTGACGAAGAAGAGTGGAGCTCCCCAGGGTGAGAAGCTTGGTCTTATAAAGCCCTTGCTGAGCAGTTCGTTAAGTTGACCGGACAGTTCTTGCATCTCTGTAGGTGCTAGACGATAGGGCGATTTGGCTACTGGGGTAGCCCCTGAACTAAGTCGATTCGGAACTCGACTTGATGTTACGGAGGTAATCCTGGGAGTTCTTCTGGAAAGATGTCGGGAAAGTCGCGTACTACTATAATGTTCTGAATGTCCTTTGTTTCTTGGCTCAGATCGACCACATGAGCAAGGAATGCACGACATTCCTTTCGCAAGAATTTCTGAGCTTGGATGCACGAGATGATACGAAGGTTCGTGTCGGGTTTGTCGCCATAAACTACTAAGATTTCGCCAGACAGCAGATTAAGGCGAACAGCCTTTTTGTAACACATGATATCGGCACGATGAAGAGTCAACCAATCCATGCTGATAATGACGTCGAAACTTTTAATTGAGACCGGCATGAGATCGATAGAAAATGAATGGTTATCTAAAGTTAGGGTACACCCTATGAATATACTGCTAGAGCTCTCTGTCTTTCCATTGGCCATTTCTACAGTGAACGGTTCATTAAGTGCTTGTGATTTTTGCTTAAGTAAATGAGCAAATTTTTGGTTCACGAAACTCCTCTTCGCTCCACTATCACATAGAATGCATGCATAAGAGTTATCGAGGAGGAACGTACCAGTGACCACTGTGGGATCAACTACCGCTTCTTCATGGCCTATGGCCAGAACTCTTGCCACTCCAATGGCAAACCTTACCTTCGGGCAGTTTCTTTTGAAGTGGCCTACCTCACCACATCCATAGCAAGTTTTGCCCACTCCAGCACCGAGGACTTGGTTGATTGGCTTTGCTGGAGCTTTGCAAAAACGGGCAGTGTGCCCCTTCCTGTTGCAGTTCATACACTGCATTTCCCGGCAGGCACCGACGTGATGGAAGTTGCATTTGTTGCACTTGGGCAAACTTCCAGCATACTGCTTTACCGGAGCAACAGCGGCAGGTGCTATCGCTGCATGTACTGCCACGACCTGCTGCTTTTTGGTAGCCTTAGCCTTCTTCTTGTCATCCCAAAACTTCCGCTTGGAGTCAGCATTTCTTGCAGGTTCTGAGATGGCCAGGGTAGTTGTTGCGGCCGGGGTACGAACCCCATGGTCTATGAGCCGCTGTGCCAATCACTTGGCACTATCAAACGTAGTGGGGTGTGATGCCAAAACATTTCCCTGGTATGGTGGCACCAGCCCCCATATGTATCTCTCAATCTTCTTTCCCTCAGAAGGAATCATGTTGGGACAGAGGGCCACCAGTTCACAGAACTTGGCGGTGTATGCGACTACGTTGGAGCACTTCATGGTTAGGCTCCATAGCTCTTCCTCCAGCTTTTGGATCTCGCCCCTCGGCAGTACTCCTCAATCATGAGGTCTTTCAAAGTTTCCTAGCCCTTCGCATTTGCCACTATTAGATATAGTGACTTAACATGGCCATTCCACCATGTTAGGGCTTTAGTTTCGAAGGTGCAATAAGCGAACTTCACCTTGCTCTCCTCGGAACAAGAGCAAATTTCGAAAACCGATTCGGTTTTCTCGAATCATTGCGAGAGGGAAATGACTCCGCCAGTCCCCTTGAAGGACAATGGCTTGCAGTTCGTGAAGTCCTTATAGGAGCACTCTCTTGAGCGCACAGGAGCTTCAACCTGAACAGACTGAACATGGGTTCCTCCTCCAGTGGAACCAGATGAATGATACTGAGCCATGGCTGCAGCCACAGCTGCAGCTACAACAACATTTAAGGCTGTTGTGTCGAACTGAGGAGTAGGTGGTTAAGGAGGTGGAGGAGGTGGTGTTTCGTTATTGAGGTTTCTCCTTGGATTTCTGCGAGGCGGCATCTTTGATCTATAAGTTTATGAAGATGAAAACATTGATGAGAAATTAATGGAACAATTGATGAGAATGACTCATGGACTAACTCTCCATAGCCCAACGATACGATTAAATGGAAATGTAGTACTAATAGATGATCACATTTGGATAATAATTCCCATAATATTAGGTACCTGTCAATATTACTGGAATTACAGATGTAACAAGTTCGGGAAAAACGGCCAACAGAAATAGGCCTTACATCAACCAAAATGGGAAAATTTTGACAGAATTCCAACCTAACTAAGAACTAACAGGCCTACGATTTACAAAGATAAGGAATTAGACCAGAGTTTTACATAACTAGGTTATATCCAAAAGAGAGAAGTTGATGAGAATCTATCAGTGACGAGAACTACCAGAGTGAGTTCTTGATCCCGACATAAGACGTTCTATGTCCCTCATGTGCCTGTCAGCTCTTGCTTGCTGAGCTCGAATTTCTCTGACTTCAGCTCGCGTTTCAGTGAGTTCCCTCTGAGAGCTGCATTGTGAACCAGAGCCCTTTCATGAGCAGACTCTAGTTGGTGAATGCGGACAGTGTTAACACTAGTTTTGGCGTCAATCTCCAAGGCTCGATTAATAGATGATTGACCCAGTATCGTGTTCCGAGAAATCCTACGAACCATGATTGGTAGGACTCTGTCAGCAGAACCTCCATTAGTGAGGTTGTAGAAACTTTTGTTTCCATTGTAGGGAATGGGTTGACCCTGTTCATGGCTCCAGGTATTCAAGTTTGTTGCCCACAGAGGTGTGGGTCCTTGAAATGCGGGTCGGGGGTTGTTATTCGGAGCTTGACCTACTTGAGGTAGGTTGTTGACTTTGGGCTCGGAGTCAGATCCATCCGAGAAGCCTTCAGCTTGATGATCATCTATAGGGATTTGATGCTCATCATCGGACTCTGCTTCAAGCCATCCAGCATTGCCGTTGGGTGGAAAGTACGGGTCGTCATGATGATGAAATCCAGCCATGATATCTATGTGAGAAAAGGGGTAAGGAAATAATTAATAGACGAGCTAACTAGATAATTATAAGGTGATCTTTATCAATTACTCCAATGCTTGACTTGGGCTTACTAATAAAGACCTTTAGTTCCCAGGTAAATAATCATAGTAACACAGAATACTCCTATAGTACTTTAAGTTTAATGTTATGTTCTACTATTCTTATTGTGGTGGTGTTGGTAAGTTTTTTAGACTTGTTGCAACCTCACAACCATCCTTAGGCACATGCTAGTCACTCCTCAGATAATGTAGTTGATCAGGCTACATCTTCCTAGGGTTGACCATATGTCTCTAAGTCTACTTCTATTGCCCAACAATCGTAATACTTTTCTACTGTCTTAGTGACATTGATTTTAGTATGAATGCAGGCACGTATACTTAATTAAATATTTTAAATATTTAAAGTATAAACTCTTAGTCAAAGTATTTTAATCCCAATGTATTTATAGTTAGTATATCTTTTATGGGTTGATATACTCAATTCACTATAAACAATGCTCTGATACCAATCTGTCACACCCCAAAACCATGAATGGCAGAAACGTTCTGGGGCGGAGGACGTCATGTACAGTATCACAACAATGAATAACAGTAAACAAGCAACAACATCATCCATTACATTAATAATATAATTTCATACATGTGTGTTCTGTCAAGTTATATAGAATCCAAAATATACATATCAAAATAAAAGATGAGTCTTGAACGAACTCCATCTTCTCAAAAGCATGGCACCTGTACCTGTCTATTGGTGACCTGAGAATACAAGTTATTTTGAAAGCGAGTATCAGCTTAAAGCTGGTGAGATCATAAGTATATTAATGTTTGTGTTTGTATGAAAGCATTTGTAAGATGTTTTGTACAATGTTTTGTAAAAATGTTTAAACTCTCCTAGAAAACCCTATGTTTCCTACTAATGGTAGCCTTCTACCAAGGCATCTAGTGTCTGAGTATATGTCTCTTGTTAGAGTGTGTATTTTCCCAAATCCGACTATCATTAACCAAAAATATAGTTTTTGCATTACCGTGCATCGTGTGAGTATTCACGAAGTGAATGTAATGGGAAAATATCGTAGTACTGTAGTATTTGTAATAAGTGACTACTGCTGTACTAACTACCTTAAAAACAAAAGGCGTTTAAAGTAATATGTGTTTGACCTGTATCCTGCTGCTGACTCTAGTAAAACGACAATGTAAGACGCCGTAAGAAATGACATTTGGCACCCGTAGACTTGCAAGTCCCACTGTAGCGAGCAGCAAGGTGTAGGATAGTCAATCCAGTATAGATCTATACGCAAACGCATACGCTCCCCAATTAAGGAGATTCGGGATACAAAAACGGTCATGACAGGAAGTGCCATAACCCGTCTAATGGTTCACATAACTGCATGAATGTACATGTAATGAATGTGCTAACTGTAAAGTGTACTCTTTCTCTGTCTAGCCTATATGTACTGAAATGTTCTGCGTGTGCTAGCTGTAATGTATGTTCTCTCTCTATCTAGCATATATAGTAATGTACTGTGTGTACTACCTGTAATGTGTGTTCTCTCTATCTAGCATGTATAGTAATGTATTGTATGTATTACTCGTACTGACTCATGAATGAACTGACTCATTGTATGTTTCGTTGTTCTTAGTAATAGTATTAGTATCCTACTGTGCTACCCCTATGGTAGCTTACTAGTGATGTAACTGGTACGTATGAACATGGAAGTATACCCTTGCTACTAAAGGGTATTGAATGGACTGGAAGAACCTTTATGCCGATATATGTATACCTAATATATAACTAATATTTAGATGACCTTCAGACGGATAACCGATGCCCTACAACCACATCCCAACGAGGAAAAGGAGATAAAGCGAGTCGGACTTCCTAAGCCCTTTAAACATTGCTTATATAACTATACATACATAGGCATGCATTTGATATTAAGTATAAAAGAGTTTAAGTAATAATATTTGATAAGTAAAAGAGTTTGTAAAACAGTTTGAAGCAAAACAGTTGGAAAAACAGTTTGCACAGTAAGAAAACCACTGGCTTTGTAGTTATTAATCACATGTGATTGATGTAATAACTATAAGTATTTCACTTGTATTCCCCCCCCCCCCCATAAAAACATTTAAACCATTGATTAGGGGTATCAACTCAGCTGTAGTGAGTGGTACGGATGAACTAAAGATGTAGGATTGCTAGGAGTCAAGTGGAATCTTGAACACACTCTACGATCCTAGTTAACATATAATATCACTTATATGTATCCAATTAGACTTTAAACAACTAATAAATAAAGTCAAGACACTCTAGGACATGTTAAACACCTTATATAAATGCTATAAGTCCCAACTATTGCATCTAAGTGTTGTAGGGAAAGGCTAGTGTGTTTAGGGTTCAAGGAAAACTCCTTTAGGGAGTTTACAGTTTTGTGATCACTAGCAAAAGGGTTTACGGTCGTAAACCCTTGGGTTTACGGTCGTAAACTCACCCACTTGTTGACCATTTGATGTTTGAAGCCTTAAGAGTCCCTAGAAGCTTTTCTACTTGTTGTATGTGACCATGGAAGGTACTAGGGCACCATTTCACTCCTAATTGGAGTTTACGGTCTCTAAACCATTTTCCTTCGGGTTTACTACGGTAAAACCATAAGGTTTATGGTATTTGGGGCTTTTCAAGTCCTTAGCTCATCTAGGTAATAGTCTAGGTTAGATTCTAAGCATAAGGAATAAATATGGGACATTTATACACTCTTTGGGGTGTTTACGGTTTGGGGAGATCCCCAAACCGTAAACACATATAAATGAGTGATTTTTGTGCTTTTTGTGTGATAAACTCATCAAGGAAGGATCTAGACAAGTCCCTAAGGCATGGTGAAGCATCTAGGCACCCTTTGGCACCATTACTTGGTGTATACGGTTCAAGAACTTCTTGAACCGTGAACACCTTGTTCTTGGTGTTCTAGGGACCTTTTCTTGATATTAAGATGTATATCAAGCTTTAAAAGACTCTAGGATAGAAGTACTTACTTTGTGGAAGCTTGAAATGAGCTAAAAGTCCAAGAACACTAGTGTGTGTTCTTGGTGTTCTTGGTGAAAAGGAAGAATCAACCTTTTTGGAATGATTTCATGGTTTGAAGTGTTTTTAAACACTAGATCTAAGCATATAATCACTTAAGGAAGCTAGAAACACTTACTAGATTGAAGATCTTGAAAATCTTTTTGGATGATACTTGAGAGAGAATGGTTTTGGATCTTGAGAAATTTTGGAAAAAGTGGAAATAATGACTAGATCTTCTATATATACTCTCAGATTTAGGGTTTTTGTCAGAAAATATTTTATTCAAGCAGTAAACTCTAATTTCTTAGAGTTTTGGAATAACTGCAACTGTTCAGCAACTGTTCTGACTTCTATTGACTTGATATGTTTGTACAGAATAAAAATTTCGGGTTGTCACACATGCAGTCACTTCGTCAACTTCCAGATCTCAGTCATTTAAGGGGTCCTAGGGCATAAAGTGTTGGATTAGGTGTCTAAGCCCATAACTATAATTGATATGTACTTGATTTGATAGTAGCATGGTCCTTTTGGGTTGCCTTCACTCATGCAACTTGACAGGATGACTAGCGGAGAGAGATTAGAATTTATTATGTGAAATAATAAATTGGTACTCAAAATGATTTTATTAATATATTATAAGATTAATATATTATTTGGAAATCATATTATTAATTAGTAATTAATCATAAATTAATTTGATATTAATTTTGGGATTAAATTAAGGAACAGATTAATAATTGAAGGGTTGTTTTGCAAATCATTGATAGTTGCAAAATTGGGGTTGATGGACTCCTTAATTAGGAATGGACGAAATCCTATAGGAAGGCCCTATAGATTTCGTTCAATGCCTACTGGTAAGAGGTCCATGGGCTGCTTAATCCTTAAGTAGGAATTTAAGGTTTACTCCAGAAACCCTAGCAGCCCACAGCTATATAAGGAGCCCCACCACATGGGATTTTCGGCCAATGCATAAGATACATAACCCTAAACGAAATTTCCTTGTCTCTCCTTCATCCTATTTCATTGGGTGTTGGTCACTCCATTAGAGGTGCAACACTTGGGGAATTAAGCTTTCAAGAGTCAAGGATCTTCGAGAGTTGTCTTGTTATTACAATATAACAAGTGAGGTAATCCTCTAACCGTCTTATATACATGAATTTCGAAAAATGTATGCTAGTTCTAGGTTTATTGCTTTGGTATTCAATTTGCATGTTCAATAGAGAAAAAACTTAGATCCAAAGCAATTATGGTTGCATGATTACATAGGAATGTAGATATACTCAAAATCCATCAGTGGTATCAGAGCCTAGGATGTTTTTCAAATGAATTGATACAATAGTGAATTGTCCAAATAACAAGAATATCGATTTTTTTCTATCTGGAGTAGGAACTCGACGAGTTCATTGCCCAACTTCACGAGTTGACTCATCTGTTGCCAATTTTTTTGATTTCCAGATCAAGTTTTGATTAGGATAATTGCCTTATTTCGTTTTTATTGCCTAAAATCGAATTTTTTTGAATGGTAATATGACATCCTTGTCAAAATTAAAAGATTTGGTTAAATTTTTTGGATAATGATAAGATTACTTTCCTAGTTTAAATTTAACCTAGTACTTTGAAAAGTTTTAAAATACACCCTTTGGTTTTTTAATTTAAAACTTAATTAAATAGTTTTTAATTTTGAAATCTTAAATTTTAGAACCTTGGTATTTTTGAATAGTTTAAAAATACACCCTCATGAATTTTATTAATAACTTAATTAAGAGATTCATTAAAAGACAATTGATAACTACATATATGATTTAAATTTAATTAAATTATAAGTTTAATTTATTAAAGGATTAAACCACTTAGTATTTTAAAAGGTTTAAAACACATCCTTATACTATTATAAAATTAAAAGTTTAATTTATATATATGTATAAGAAAAGTCAGTCTTACCGTTAGTAGGCCTCATTCACGAAGTTGGTCTATAAAGAGTGTTTAAGGAAGTGGCCTGTAAAATGACTGTCATTAGGTATCCACTCTTACCCACCTCACCTTTGACTAGTGGACGGTCGTTAGCCGAACGGGTAAGATAGGACATTAAACTATCATTAAAAATATAATAAATTATAAAGTAACTAAAGGCTTTTATTAAATTCTCAATCTTAGTTACTTTAGGAAAATGTGAACTTGATGATAACCCATGAAATTGCACATTGCACCTTATTAATTAGTTAGATTATTATTATTTATCTTTCATATCTATATTATTATTATTATTATTATTATTATTATTATTATTATTATTATTATTATTATTATTATTATTATTATTATTGTTATTATTATTATTATTGTTATTATTGTTATTATTATTATTATTGTTATTATTATTATTATTATTATTATTATTATTGTTATTATTGTTATTATTGTTATTATTGTTATTATTGTTATTATTGTTATTATTATTATTATTATTATTATTATTATTATTATTATTATTATTATTATTATTATTATTATTATTATTATTATTATTATTATTATTATTATTATTATTATTATTATTATTATTATTATTATTATTATTATTATTATTATTATTATTATTATTATTATTATTATTATTATTATTATTATTATTATTATTATTATTATTATTATTATTATTATTATTATTATTATTATTATTATTAGTATTATT